>NC_085888.1:2514925-3143656 GCF_035222375.1 Podospora pseudocomata | reverse complement strand
CAGCATTGTCAAGAATCGCCACAGAGTGCCTGCGTGGACGCCCAGTGCCAGCAGAGTCCGGTGAGGCTATTCTGCGGCTGCAGTTTGGTCCAATATCTCGGGTTGACGGCGCAAATGCGGTCTGATTGGGCTGGAACAGCTATGCTCTGCGACTCCTCAACGCACGACACAGTTTTTGCCATGTAAAGTGCAGTTGAGAGGTAGATCACCACAACTGCAGGAACCCAAGCCCAATCGCTACAAGGGAATATCCTATGTCTATCAGCATCTTCGAACAGTTCCGTCTCCTGAAATCGCCTCCCATGTGGAAGAAGAAACACAACCCCTCTTGTTTCATGTCCGGGCGTTGAGGATGCAACGGGCCAATCACATCGGCCGGAACCCGGATCGCTGGCAACTCGAAAATCTGGCATCCAAGAGCTGGCCAACCATTCATCTCAGGAGTTATGCATCGCGTGGATATAGGCATGGATCAAATGCACTCCTACAGCCAGCCAAAGCTGGGTGGCACCAGCCTTTTTCAGGGCGGAAGGGTGGAAGGGCACAGGGGAAATGCTCGCCAACAGAGCTGCAGATATCTCCCATCCTTATGACTCGGTCCCACGCATCTCCCTGGGTCGGGTGCTTGGATGCCGGTGACGGCCACGTTGAATGTTCCTTGTGCCTAATAAAGTGTCACCTGTCATCCCTTTTGCTTCGGCTCTGGAATCCACAATTCCATCTTTTGTCCCGTCCATCTTTTGGGGAGTTATATTGACGACCTACTCGGCTGTTCCCCTCCCTTTCGTGCTTCAACCCGGTTCCATTGACCAAAGAAGGGGGAAACTGGAACTCTTTACCACCACTCCCTTATCACACGCTCCCTTCTGTAAGTTGTGCCAGTCCATCATTTCCCCTCTCCCGGAGTGAGCGAGGACACTGGAGCCTGGATGCGTGCATGGTGCCATCTTTGCAGCCTACAAAACTCCCACGACAGCGCCCGTCATCATGGGCATCATCATCAACACCAGGCCGTAACACGATAATCTTATATGGTCCACCAGCCACCAAACTGCATCGACCAGACCCCAACAGTGCATCTACCCGAAATCCAGTGCCAAGGCTGCCGCTTGGCCACCTATTTTATCTTGTCATCATACTACCGATCAAACAAGAAGCTTATTTCTCCTCTGCCTCTCACTAGGAAGCCCGTCGAGTGCCCATCCATTGCCAACAAACCCCTGGATTGTTTGACAGTCCAGCCCGTCCCATTGGACCTATCGCACATTGATGGTGAGTGAGTCGCTTGTCTTTTTTTATTCTGTACTGTGGTATTTGTTTGGCCAAGACCCCACCGGCTTTGCCCCCCGCTTGCCGCTGCGACTGTTGCGACAGGAGCAGAGGAGCGACGAGCACGAATCAATGGCCCCCAGAGCGCCGACTGACAAGTGGTACTGGGCGACAGCTCGAACGCAGCGACAAGCGGCAGCAGAGACAGGCAGACAGACAGACAGACGGACAGCTACCTACCTAGCCTTTTGGCGCGCGACTGTTGACACCCCCTGGTCCAGCCAGCCATCTAGTTTACCGCTCTACCGCCTTACCGCGCAGACCCGCAATCCTTTAATTCCGTCGACAAGATATTAAAACCTGTTCGGAGCCCACGAGGACGAAGTTCAGAATATCCAGCCAGACGTGTGCAGCAGTGCTCTCCTCCCGGTGCCCTTTTCTTATTTTTGTGCATTTCCCAATTTGTTCACGCATCCGCCGGCTCGGAGCATCCATATCTATTGCATTTGCATTTCTCATTTAACACATAATCAATACTCCACCGGCATTGCTCGGCATCATCGACCAGTCTCGACCCCGACATCAGACCGCAGCAAACGCTCGACTCGAAGACCCCACGACGTGAGCACGGATAGGCCCTGTCAACATCCGCTGACTCAATCGGCTGCCGATCGTGCACCCCGACCGCCTGTTCTGCTAATTCTCTAGTGGATTGATTCCCTTGGGATTTCCAGCACCTGCTACCACGCAAACCAGCAGAAGCCGGCCTCCGAGACCCGGCCCCGTGTCCTCTGTCCGCCCAAACCTCGGCAGCTTTTCCCCACTTATTCCGGGATCGCCACCGCGCCAGTCAAGCTGCGACTTGTCATTTCCAGCTTGTTCGTGTTTAAGAAAACCGAAGGAAGACTTGTCTCTTGTGGTTTCCTTTCGCCTCCGAGGCGTTTCGATTTTATTTTTTTGCTTGCGATACGGACTTGTCCGCCTGCCTCGACTCTTGGTCAACAACGGGGTTCCCCCACTGCAGTCCTGATTGGTCGACGGCTTTTCTTGGCCTCAGCAATCAGATCGCAGAGCAATCCAGACGAGCCCAGAGGCCCCAGAAGCCCAGAAGCCGCTGATCGCGCGCCCATCCCCGGTCCCGACCGATACAGCGGGCCACCACAACATCCCAGAGTGCCCACGCACCCCCCTGTGCCGCTGCAACCCCTATCATCCTTGTCCGCCTGGAGCTCAGCCTCGTCACTGAGCACTTGGGCAACAAAGCCACTGAGACACCCCAGCTACAGGCACCCCTGTAGAAGCCGGCCTTTACTGGAACACCACGGCCGCTACCCCAACATTTGTGTACTTTGTTGTTTTTCCCTAAACAGACCCCGGTGTGGAGTCTTCCCTCCGGGTCCGCCTCTGTTGAGTTTATACTTAACTCCAGGGACATCTCCATTTCGTCATCCTATCTCTTTCATTGCATTTCACTATCCCCATCAACAACAAGACAGTCAAAGAGAGACACAGTCGGGTACTTTGTTTCTCTTTCGTCAACTGTCGCCAACACACGCCAACACACACCACATCGACGTCACAACTCTCTCTCTCTCTCTCTCTCTCTCTCTCACACACACACACACACATCTTCACATCACCGCCATGGAGTCGATACCATCAAGGTACCTCGGCACTGCTGAGCTCAACGCCGCCGCCCTCGAGACCTTTATCTACAAGAGAGTCGACAAGGAAATGATCAGGTACCTCGCCAACGCCGCTTCCGGCGTCATCACGTGCGACCCAACCATGATGGTACCACCCGTCCAAGAAACCAGAACCAGATACCCCTCCCCACCCAGGACACCACCGCCAAGAGCGGTCCGCAGCGAAGACAGCACCTTGCCCACCCTGGAGGAGTTCATCACCCAGCTCGTCATCACCTCCAACGTCCAGGTGCCGACCCTCATGTCCACCCTCGTCTACCTCAACCGGCTCCGGTCCCGGCTCCAACCCATGGCCAAGGGACTCCGCTGCACCACTCACCGCATCTTCCTAGCTGCTCTCATCCTCGCGGCCAAGTACCTCAACGACAGCTCCCCCAAGAACAAGCACTGGGCTAGCTACAGCTACATCACCACCCAGGTGTACAACTTTGGCTTTTCGAGAACCGAGGTCAACCTGATGGAGAAGCAGCTCTTGTTTTTGCTCGATTGGGATTTGAGGATCACCGAGGAGGATTTGTACAGGGAATTAGACCACTTCCTTGCGCCGATCAAGTATGACATTGAGGCCCGCCACGCGAGGGAGGTGCGCCACGCTGCGAAGAGGGAGATGGAGAGGCAGAGGAGGATGGAGATTGAGGAAGAGGAAGAGGAGTGGATCCGGGTTGCGAGGGAGACGTCGATTGCCGTTTCTGCCGAGCAGGTTTATGCTGCTACTCCTTCGAGCAGGGGGAGTTCGAGGTCGAGGGGGTATTCGAGGGAGCCGTCGCCTCCGGGGTTGTACTCGTCGGGCTCGTCGTATGCTGGTAGTGTGAGCTCTTCGAGGGCGACTACGCCCGAGGGTGATGATGATGAGGAGGAGCATGATTTGGGTGTGCCGAGGGGAGGGGAGCCGTACATTTACTCGGGACAGCAGGATGGGTTGTATGGTTCCGAGGTGGAGGTTTTGCCTTGCGTGCCGGAGAAGGATGCGATGTATACTGTCCACTCGCACCAGCAGTATACACGCAAGGTCGCAGCGAAGAAGCTGTTGCCGTATGAGGTTCCGAGCTCGGGTCATCATGTGGTTGGGGAGGGGAGGGTGAAGAAGGGGGGGATGAAGCAGATGTTTGGGAGGATGTTTAATGGGGTTAGTGTGCGATGAGCACTTTACTTTCCCTCGCCAACACAACACAATCATGACCGCGATGACTTTTTCTCTTTTTTTCCTTCTCTACTTAAAACCAGCATTAAAAGGCGGAGTTTTACCTTTTCTTTTTTTTTCTTTTCCCCCGCTTTGGGAGAAAAGAACGCGAGGGTGTTTATTTTGGGTGGCAGGCATGAACGGGAAAGCAAGCAAGCACATTGGCGTTCACAACTTGGGAACGGGGCGGGCGGGAATTATATCTTTGCATTGGTACAGGAGGGGAGTTTTTTTGTTGTTTTGTCGTTATGTCTCATCGGAAACTACATATACCGCCTGGCCTTTTTTTCTCTCTCGCATTTGCAGCATAAAGAGGGCAAATAGGTACCAAGGGGCGGTGGGGGAGGGATTAATACCGAAAACTACATCACAACGAAAGATAATTTTTGTCCATGTCTGCTAAATTGGTACATACAAAGAAGAGAATAGTGGCAAAGAGATAATTCACACACACTTGCTTGTTTTCGGGTTTGGGAGGAGTGAAAGTGAGGGGATGGATGGATCACTGGGGGAAGGGCGGTCACCCTCCCTCGCAATTGTGCATAAACTCCCACACTCCAACTCCGCTTCGTCTATTGGGCATCAGGTTGGAGGTCTCCAGACCTATCATGCTGACCGCCGGGCCAGACAGTCGGGAAATCAGGTGGTTGGGTTGGTTGGGGGTCATTCATCTTGAAGCTTTCTGCCCTTGAGCTGTGCTAACGAATGCAGGGATGGATGGCGGTGGGTGGATGATTGATTGGGTTGTGTACTTATCCGGTCAGTAGGTAAGTTAGAGATGCCACGTCAGAATATCGCTGGTGTTTGTTGTTGTTAATGGTGTTACCCCGCACACCACACGACACGACACCGCGACCGCAAAGTTCAGATCCCTACCTTGCCAAAGATGCATTTGTCGTTATTGTTGCGGGTAACGACCCGTTTGCCCGAGCCATTTGTTATTGATCATTTGCGCATCCGAAAGAGTCAATTGTGTGATGAGCCGGCCTGCCTGCCTGGGCCCCCCAGACCAGCATGCTGACCACGACAACACAAACTCCGGCATTTACACTTTTTCGGCCCGGGGCTGCGAGACTAGGCCTATGATGAAAGAAGCCTTATTGCCCGGCCCCGGGGGGCTGGGAGTGCTTGTCTTACAGTGAAGTGTCAAAACTCCAGTCTGAGGGATGTGCAGAAAGAAAGAGCCTCACGTCAGCCTCTGGGATGGGGGAGTAACAATGGAAATGGACATTTGAGGCTCAAGTTCTCTGCAGTGGCTTCAGTAGTTGTCGTCGTGACTGACTGGGCATATCGTACTGAACAAGGTAGTTGGCATCAGTCACTTTTGCCAAAAAAAAGCCCCTGAGGCAGATAGGCTCTGCGCACCCATTGTACTGTCGAGTGGGCATGTAAGCGATGCATGACATTGTGGTATTGCTGGTGGTCAGCATCTTATTTTCTACTGGACCTGGGGCTTCAGGCAGGCAATCTGCACTTTTGGGGTAGAGTCAGAAATGCCTGCGCCGGTGAATGTCCCATACTCCTCAGAAGGCTGATGAAAATGCGGCGTGCTCTCCCTCGCAAGTGCGCTTGGATACAATACCATGGGCATCATCTTTGTTGTGGTGTTGCGCACCCACCCCCTGAGCCCCTGAAGCCACTTACACCAGGGGGCTTCCGTTTCGGGAATGCATACCGCCAAAACCCCCTTCTCTCTCTCTCTCTTCAACCTTCCTCTCTGTGCAGCCGTTTCGCCTTGCCGTAGACTAGCGGAAACATGACAACAGGATCTCGGTATGATAACCTCCAACAATCGCGTTGGTAAGTGGCTTTTGGTGGCTTTCTCACTTGCGCAAGTTGATAGCTAACGGCGATGACTCTGTCAACCCACCTACCCACCGAGGGGCCTATCAACGTGGGGTATGGGTGATAGCGATACCGATAAGGATGACAGGCAGTTTTTTGGGGGGAGGGAGACTGAATGGAATAACAGCGATTGGTGGCCTCAAGTTGATGTGCCTTGCATTTCTACCCTGTTCATCCGATCAGGGGGGGAGGGGGGAAAGAAATTTGATATGAGCCACAAGGGCGAACTGGTAGGAAAACGCGCAAGTGTGCAGGTGGGAGGCGAAGCACTGCCACAGATCTGGATTTGCAGCCGGAACGGAATGGACGGAGATATCGATTTCGTATCGCTTGGGTCTTGGGTTTGATAATGACGACGAAGTGGAGGCGATAACTTCGTAATCGATGTGTCAACAATGCCGCAGCAATATGAGCCTGGTTTTTTATTTTTGTTGGGGACAGAGACGATATCGTCTTTGATGCGGGCGTGGGCTGTTTCGTGTTCTCGTGATGTTCGGGGCATCAGAGTGCTGGAGTGGTGCCAAGAGTTGGATGCTGGAAGTCACTGTGGAACAGCGTGTACTGTGTGGCTCGTGCAGAGGGGTTAAAAGCTTGGCAGGCCTGGCTGAGTCATCCTTCCGAATGACAGCAGAGGACATCATGCGACGAAGATGAGATGGCTCATGATGAGTGGACAGGTCACACAACTGGCGAGGTTTGTTTCAGTTGCTCCTCCTGAGGAATGCATAATATCTCATGATTCTTATTTTGTTCATACAGACACTATTTTCACATGTTTGCTGGAGTTATGCACGCCATCCTACGTCCTTCGGGGTCGGTTAAGCGCTTGAAGACTGTCCAACTGTGATCCTACGACCGCGGCCCAGCCTAACGACATATGGTCAGAAGGTTTGCTTGTTCGGCGTCTTTTCTGGAAGGTTGGTGCCGCTAGCCATCATTCCATCGCGCTGTAGTTGAGGAAGAGGAACCAATTTGCCTCATCGGTCCCGACAAATTGGTTCGATTGTGCTCTACGCCACATGAGGTCTTTTTGCAGACATTGGGGGCTGCTTATGAGGCTTGTTTGTGTGGCCAAGTCCAACAATGAAGAATTTCTGACTACTCGGGTCATACAAAGTCGTATGAGCATGAGATTCGCCAGCACTTGGAGACTAAAGGGTTGAGCGATGGTTTCCAGAGGGAATAGTTAGGGTACCTACTCAAGGTTCCGAGGTAACATATCGATGTCGATGACGAGGTTGGAGATTTCCAACGGTATCTAAGAACTGAGTCGGTGTTTTTGTTATGATCAGGGTGGTCAACGAGATGAACCAACATAGGTGTCTGTCGGTTTATCCTGCACTGTTCTTGGTCGAGTGTCTTCGGTGACTCGCCATGGCTAGAGTTACCATTTCCCTCATTTATGCTGCCCAATCTATAGTTACAGATAGATGAATAATCTCTACATGGGGTACCTAAGTCACACATGTGTGAGGTGGGTTGCAGCACAGAACTGGTATTGCTAAAAACTTGGGTAACGTGCAATCATAACAATTATCATAAGCTTCCGAGTATTGAACATCCAGACTATGATTTCGAGGGAAATCCAATGCTGATTCTGGAAGGCATACTGCCAAAATCTGAGGAAGGTTTCTTTCCTCATTTCTACATTCACTCCCCTCCATCTTCCAATGATCTTAGGCGCATAAAACGAATGTGGTTCGAGCGAATGGCTGAAGCCGTTTCCCGCGGCCTCGACAGTGTTGAAGAGTTGGAGCGTGCCGAACAGGAGGAAGCTGCGCAGGCCGCGCAGGCTACCTCGTCGTCTAGCGACGCTCCTCCTCCTGCCCCTACTTCTTCAGATTCTTCCGACTCCCCCTTAGACTGGCCTGTCGGTAACGACGTTCTCCCGTCCTCCCTAGACTTTCCGCTCCCGGAGGACTCTTCTTTCCTGGCTTTCCTGAACTCGCGTCCGCCTGAGCCGGTCGACCCGGGTTCCTCCGGTGGAACTCCTCCAGTTTCTCAGGGCAGTTAAGGTTCGTAGCAGGCTCCCACGAGTTATCCGTAGCCGGGTAGTCTAACCAGCTAACCAGATATTCCAGCTGTCCGTTACTAGTGCGAGAGTCCAATACTTCTTCCACGTCGTACTCCTCTTCCTCGTCCTCGGCTTTTGCTTGTGTGTCTGGGCTGGCCGCCCGTGGTGCCGGTTCTAGGAGCGAGATGTGGAAAGTGTGTGACTTTAGACGCATCGTACTGGGTAGCTCCAATTCGAATGCCGTCTCTGAGATCTTCCTTTTGACCTTGAATGGGCCCACTCTCCTGTGGTCCAGCTTCTTGCTAGGTCTTTTGGTGCGTAAATTGCGTGTGGAAAGGAATACCATGTCTCCCCCCTTAAGGCGAGGTCCCTCGAGCCTTTTGGTGTTATAGTATTTCCGCATCCTTTCCCTTACAAACTCCAGTTCCTGTTTGAGTTTGCCGTGGAGCATGTGTAGCTTGTCTGCCTTGACCCCAGCCATGGGTATCTCAACGCTTGGTCCCTGCCGTAGGTCTGCCTCATATCCAAAGTTTGCGAAGAACGGCGTGGCTTTGGTCGTCTCTGTTGGCGATGTGTTATGTGCTAATTGTGCCGTAAGCAACAGTTCAACCCAGTTGTCCTGCTCGAAGTTAATTTAATTCCGTAGGTACTGTTCCACGATCTGGTTGAGCCGTTCCGTTTGACCGTCTGTCTGAGGGTGGTAGGCTGATGACGCCTTACTCACCACCCATAGCCTCGTCATTAACGCTCTCCAAAACTTCGATACGAATTTAGTATCGCGGTCCGTGATAAATTCCTTTGGCCATATGTGTGTTGCTGTGACATGCCCTAGTACCACATCCGCTAACTGCTCTGCCGACCAGGTCTCTTTGTAGGGCAAGAAGTACGCCCACTTCGTGAGCCTGTCGACTACCGTTAATATACTATCGTACTCGACGCCGGTTGCTGTGTCTTTTGACTCTGGTAATTTGAGACGAAGTCCATCGTGACTGAACTCCATGGTCGTTCTGCTACTGGTAGTGGCTCCAGAAATCCGTAAGGCTTGTGCCTTGCAACCCTTGTTCTTTCGCACGTGTGACATGACTGGATGGCTTCCTTGACATCGTCCCTGATCCTTGGCCAGTCAAAGTGCTGCTTGAGCTTTTCCATGGTCTTTGCAATACCCCATGTGTCCTCCGAGCTTCGATCCGTGAATTTCCATCACCAGTGTCGTCCTGTCACCTGGCTTCACGTACGCTCGATTCTTGTACCACAGTCTTTCCTGACTGTCTTTTTGGATACCTTGTGGCTCCAATTCTTCCTGCCAGTGTTGCTCCGTGATATCGTCGCCCAACTTCCCTTAGTACTTGCTGGAAGTGGCTTGCTCGCGATACACTGCGCAACACTCCATCCACGGCTGAAGTGGATGCTTGAAAGTGCCTTCTGGCGTCTCCTCAAGTAGTGGTGGTGACTCCCTGGGTGCATCCTTGTGGTGGTCGGCTCGCCGGCTAAGTGCGTCTGCCCTGGCGTTCTCCGAACCTTTCTTATAACGTATATTATAAGCGAGTCGTACATATAAGCGAGTCGTACAGTCTCCACCACGACGCGTCCTCCTTACACCTAACATCAATTTTTTCCACAACCCAATATGCCTCCTACTTCAAAGGAAGCCAGGATACTCTTAGCCCTTGAGGCTCTTCGAATCAATGAAAAATTAAGCCTCCGAGCTGCAGCTAAGCTCTACAACGTACCAGCTATGACTCTCTCTAACCGACGCGCCGGCCGGCCTGCACGACGCGATATAACACCCAATTCGAAAAAAGATGACTCAATCGGAAGAGGAAGCTATTGTCCGATATATTATTGAGCTATGTACGCGAGCTTTTCCACCAAGATTGCGTAGTGTAGATGATATGGCCAACCAACTGCTACGCGTACGCGACGCGCCCCCTGTTGGCAAGTTCTGGGCACATAACTTCGTCAAACGTCAGCCACAGCTCCGTACGCGTTTTAAGCGTAGATACGACTACCAGAGGGCTAAGTGCGAGGATCCAAAGGTCATTGCCGAGTGGTTTGCGCTCGTACGGAACACTAAGGCTAAGTACGGTATTGTAGATGACGATATCTACAACTTCGACGAGACTGGGTTTATGATGGGTATTATCTTCGCGGGCATGGTAGTTACGACCTCGGACGGCCTTAGTAAGGCGAAACTAGCCCAGCCTGGTAACCGCGAATGGGCAACGGTAATCCAGGGAGTTAATGCCCTCGGTTGGGCCATCCCTCCTTTTATCATCTTGGCCGCGCAGTACCACCTTGCCAACGAGGCACTAAGCAAGCGCAGGAGAGCCAAAAACACGTGTGCGGCTTGGAGGATCACTTACTGTGCAGGATGCACACGATCTACTTGACCAGAAGGCCGTGGGTGGGGAGGCAGTGGAAGAAACGCAGCCGGATGGTAGTGGTGTAGGGGGTGCTCGTACAAAGGTTCAATGCTGTGTTGTATGCGGCAAGCCTGGCCATAATGCACGTACTTGCCAGGAGGCTGTAGAATCGTCTGATTCGGCTGTTTCTGATGTAATTATAGTTGGTTTCTAGTGTTGTTATGTTGCAATTGAGGATAGTTGTTGTAGGGTGGTGGAGACTGTACGACTCGCTTATATGTACGACTCGCTTATAATATACGTTATACTTATATTAATGTTCCGACTGGCAGAGTTCTGTTACAACATTCGCTACTTCGAATTAAACGGACGAGGACGGGGCAATCCATGGTCGCTCCGACAAACCGGCGTTTATCAGAAGTGCCTGGCTAATAAGCAATCCACATGGCTTCTCCTTAACTCTTCGAACTATATCACAGACCGCATCTCGGCAGCATTTGGGGGACAAAATAGATCGATCCATGAATCCTGCAAAGGGTCACAACTGTTACCTCACCTTTTTATCTTTTCGGCGGCGACTAGGAACTGGGATCTGTACACCGAGAATCTGCGTCAAAGATCCATGATATTTGTAAGCAGTACAATACCTTTCCGCTATCCAGACTTATATTTTAACTAGTCAAGATAGGATGAGAAAGCATATTCATCCCGTGTCAACGAAACCTACTTAGATGACTACGAACTTTTATTCTCCGACGTCCAGGAAATAATGTCACTGAATGAGACGATTACTTTAGCATCCACCGTTTTAAAAGGACAAAAACGTGCGTTTTCAGAGTACAGTAGCCTATATGCGAGGTTGGATAAGAGAAAGCCAGGGTGCCACAACTGTGATACTGTGAGCACACTGGAGATGCTAAAGGCTGAGCTTCAACATCACCACGAAGCTATGACGATTTTGGCACGGACGACTTCAAGGACCACACAATTGGTAGGCCTATCCATACGGTTTTGAGCCGAGATTGTGGCTAATCTTGAGGAGCTCTCTGCAATACTGCAAACCCGGGCGAACGACCATCTGCGAGCTACTACGGCTACCATTCGGACGGACATCACACAAATCCAGCTCCAGCTCGGACAGACACGTCTGGATACGTGCCAATTGCTGCGGGTTAGCAAGCAGGGACATGAAGACGCTACCAAAATCAAAATACTGGGCCAGATTGCAACTCTGTTTCTCCCAGCATCTCTCATAGCTGTAAAAAATCCCTGCCTGCGTGATAGACGAGTAGCTAACATATATGATTACCTTAGTCTCTTTTCAGTTCTACCATATTCAGCGATTCCGATAACAGCACTTTTTATATAGCGTTGTACTTCGGAATCACTCTCCCGCTTTTATTAGCCACTCTTTTTTTCCTCATTCTCCTCGAGAAAGGCTTGCCTAGGGGCACGCGAGTGCAACGCTTCTTCCAGGATCTCCTCAAATGACTTCTCCCAGGTATAGGCTGTGACAACTAAGGCTAGCTGGTGGGGTAAGAGCAGCACTATCAGTGCTATATTTGGCAGAAGGGAAAAGGGAAGGGCTGCTGGAATCTCTAGTCATGTATATTTGTCCTCTTCCCTGCTTGTTAGCAACCGACAACCACTTGAATTGGCTGCATAGCTATTGATTGTGTTGTGCGTGATCGCGCTTTTCCGCATTCGACTCTTAATTACGGATGCTCGCTCTGCCATGGTCACGCAGGCTCGGTCAGAGACCGTTGAATCTGCAATAAATTCCATCAATTACATCCCTATCATCATCAATTCCATCGTTTTGCATCAATCAATCTCAATCCGGGGCAGATAAACGGGCGAGAAAGCCGAGCCCGAAACTGCATAGCCCATCTACACCGTGGTTGAGAAGCTGGCTGGTCGGGAGGAGGTGAGTACTTATTCCCGCGCTTCTTCGCAGACCTCGCTAGCTGATTTCAAAAGGACCTCGTCCCAAATCATTCGCCAAGTCCCCCAAGAGACCGGAGACATCACATCGCCGCCGGCATCCGTCCCGTCACCCTGTCTCCTACTTCCATCCCGGCATCCGTCCCCGTCACCACACGCCGCATCCATATTCCATTTCCGTCACCACACGCTCCGGCGTTGCCCCGCGCCCTCTCCCCGAGCTCTGCTTCATCAGCAGCCGTCAGCGAATCCTCCATCCGTCTCTCCTCTGTCGGATATTTGCGACTGTATTCCGCCCCTTCTCCTGGGATCTCTTCTTCGCTGACATGCCGTTACAGCCTTCAAAGGGAGCTTACCTGTAGTATCTGTTCGGAGATGTCCAATAAGTGATTGTCAATTGTAAATTCTGAAATGGGTAGGAAGAGCCTTACCAGTAGAGTCCTGCTCAAGAGAGCCCCAATGGCAAGGGTCGGACTGGAATGGAGACCTTCGAGGAAGGACGACTCAGCAGGTCAAGAGATCCAAATACAGGCACGCACTCCACCCTCTTGTGTCTCGCATGTCTCGCACTAGTGAAGAGAGGAAACTCAGGCATCTTTGTTCAGCTGGTGTGAAAACGACGAAGGAAACCTGGAACGTGCCATGCCGCTGCCGATCTTTGTGATATCTGATATCTGTGGGAGGGGGGGGGGCGCGGGGCTGGCAGGAGCTTAGTGGCAGGGATTTCTGCAGTAGGAGAAACCGCATACCCATCGTCTCGTAAGGTATGGTGTGGTATAAGAGAGCGACACCTTCCAGAACTTCCCGTCCTAGATGATATCTAACGCCCCCTCCCTCCTCCTCCCATCAACAATTCCATTTCCCTTTTTCAAACAGTCATCATTATATCGCCCAATGCCGTTCAGCATATCCGCTGGCGCGGAAAAACTTTTCCATGTTACTGAATTTCCCCCGGACTAAGACCTTCTGCCCCTCAGATAAACTAGTTGATTGCGCGCAAAGATTCAGTGATGTGCTCTCTGCCCCACGTGATGGAGAAGGATGCTTCCAAGCGTCAGATTTTAAAGGTTATTGCTTTATGCGAGCGAAAGCTCTTGGATGCCGACACCCTCGAGATGGTGGCTTACGCCGAAGGGGGGAAATTAGCTATCGTTATGCTTCACATTGTTTCGCCTGGGCATCAGGCCAGCTTCTTGGATCGAATGAAATCAATCCCCGTCGACGATCTAAGACGGTTATTCTTAGTCCTGGCTAGTATCCAGCCACACAAATCCTTCACCAAATACATCAATAATATCACCAACCGTCAGGTGAATGGTTGGTGGTAACGGGCCTTGGTCCAGGTAACTTGCTAACGTTGTTCCAGAAACCCAAGTCCAGTCACAAACTGCCCTCTCGAAAAGACGGAAGGCACCTTCCAGTAATGAAGGTGGTATTTATCGGGTCAAGAGAAAGAAGGGAAGAAAGATTGGGCAGAGGGGCGGTGATTCTTCACTACGGTCTGAGGAGACGACCAGGAGTAGTAAGTCTTATAGTTTTTCAGAAACCGGTAACGTGCGTGATAAGCGAGCGGCCGGCTCATCATTACCCTACCACAACTATCTTCAATTACACAACCACAACACTAGGAAACTATAATAACTGAATCAGAAACAGATGAATCAGATGATTCTGCAGCCTCCTTGCAGGTGCGTGCATTATGGCCAGGCTTGCCGCATACACCACAGCACCGAATCTTCGTACGAGACCCCCCTGCACCACCACCATTCTGTCGGTTTTCCTGGATTACTTGCTCACCTACAGCCTTCTGATCCAGTAGAACCTGTGCTTCTTGTACAGTAAGTGACCCTCCAAGCCGCACACGTGTTTTTTTGGCTCTCCTAAGCTCCTCATTGGCCTTGCGTAGCGAAGAGACCTCTGCACGGAGAAGAGCCACCTCGTGCATTATACCCATTGCTCCCTTAGTAAATTGGTCTACAGCGGCTAGTATTGAGGTTGGAGAGCTGCCTTGATGGTTGGAAATTCGAGTTTTAATAAGCGCTGACTGTGAGGTAGCCTCCCGAGGGTTGTGTGGCCTTTGAGAGACCCAAGGTAGTGCCGTGGTTGGGCTCGAGGCTGGGGGTGTTGGAGTCCGAATGCGCACATCTAGCTTAGATATCACCCTCTCTGGGTCGTACGGCACAAGGCCGGCTCCGGCAAAACCACCCTGGATATTCTTTTCTGTGATCGAAGCAAAAAAGGCTTCTCTAAATGCACAAAGAAACTCCAACTTGCTGATGTGTGTGATGTTCATCCGCATCAACTGCTCAATTTGGCGGCTGTATGCCTTCTTCAATGGCGCAAAACAGCCAAAATCGAGTGGCTGAAGGAGGTGGGAGGAGTGTGGAGGCATGCAGGGCGTGATAATGTTATTCTGCTGGCAGTGGCTCGTCGGCGCGCAAGGGTTTGAAAGCAACATTATAGACGTTAGCTGCAGCTCGTAAACTCAGATCTTTATCTTTTTCGAGAGCTTGAAGGGCCATAATAAGCCTGCCTTCTTTTGATGGTGAGGTCATATTGTATTGTGGAAGAAAGTGATGTTGAAGGTGGAGGTGTTGTGTTGTGGGGGGGAAGTGTGTCACTCGCTTATCCGTGTCACTCGCTTATCACGCACGTTAGAGATCTTCCAAGTCAGGAGGCAAGGCATCCAGCCTTCCTTGGAGATCGCTGATTCGGTCCTCATTGTTCAGTCCGGTCAAAAGCGATTTCACAACAAGACACACCCATAAGAAGACACCATCAGCTTTGTCCACAATATTCCTCGCGAGTTGCTCCGCAAAGTCGGGCTCGCGCGCTCGAAGGCGCCTAAAACCACGGTTCCCTCATAGCGCGGACTGAGTGTACTCCTCCATGTCTTGACGAGTCAAGTTTTGAAGTAGCAGTTGTGGTTTTTGATAGAATGACTCCTCAAAAGCCACCCAAGGACGGATGGCAGCGCAAACCTTGATGTAATGCGAGGTGAAAGCCTCAATGGTGTCAAGGACATCATCTGTACTCCCCCCGAACTCGTCCAAGCCATCAATGATAAGACAGATCCTCGAGATTTTGCCCACTTCACGAACCGTAAAACCCAGCATTCTTCGCAGGTCATCGGCCTGAACCATTGGCATTGGCGCTCCGAATAGATAGGTCCCCTCCCATGTCTGAGGCGCGAGTTTAGGAATGATGTGTTTGTGCTGGTCCAGCAATTGGTAGAGCAGGGGCCGAAGCAGCCCTTCGGAAGATGCTTGCATCGCGGTTCCCGACGCCCAAAAATAAAACGAAGCAATGGTGACTGGCGCACCATTAGACCAGACCTGGAGGTGCTTCATGAGTTGGGGATGTTGAGAGATGAATCTCATCAGTGTTGACTTCCCAGAGCCAGCCTTGCCTGTAATCCAGCACAGCAGGGAATCCTACTCGCACCATTCGACAAAATTGTCCCATGGATGCTCTGCTTCACCGTTTTCGTCGAAAATCCACTCAAATGTGCGCTTGTGAGCTTCATGGATTTGAGACTGTCGTTGATTCTTGCCGTCTGTGCCAAGAACCGTAGACAAGAACTGCTGTTGAAGCTTGTTTCTATCGCTGGGGGGCTAACCATCTCTCCTTGACCTGTGGCGACACGATTGAGGGTAGAGCTATGCAGAGTTTTCCATCGGATAGAGTCTGTCGCGTAATTATCCAGTCCTCCTCTGTGGGCGAGATGCTGGAATAGCGCGTGGGCTGGAGCGCTTTGTTCTGGTCGTGGCACCTGAGTTACGCCGTCAAGTCTTTGAAGAGGGGCCTCCTCATGATCAAGTGACTGCATCGCAAAGTTTCTAGATTTGTCAGCTCATGCCCAAAGGACCTGACACTGAGAGACAAAGTAGGTACACACCTGATGGTGACGAGAAGACCAAGAACAAGCTGCTGACGAAAACTTTCGATTCGTTTCTCCAAGTCCTCAAGTTTGGAGCAATTCCACCGCGCCCTAAATGCGATCATGATGGACTCTCTTTTCCCCCGGATTCTCTGGCAAATCCAACCGATCCAGTGAACTTGTGAAGTCTTGTAAAAGAGTGAGGCACTCATTGTGAAGTGGCAACTGCGATGTCTCTGTCGGGTGCTTCTCCTTCATCTGGGTATCTTTGTCGCTGCATTTCCGACAGCATCTTATGGAGATCCTTGGAGATACCTCGAAGATCGTTGACCTTGCCCAGTGCGGCCGGGCCTGAACGGTAAATCTCATGGGCCTGGTTAATGAGTGATCCTACCGCTTGGCAGAACTGAAGGATATTGGCTGCGAGGCCGAGGCCCTCGAGGGTCTCCATGTCGATGAGGTTGTAGTTTGGTGTCAAGCATCACAACACAAGACGTTGGGTTGAGAGTATCAGAAATCAGAAATGGCACTGGTTCTCTGGCTGTGTTTCGAGCCCATAAGGCAACAATCCAGTCACATGATGATGAGGGGTCACAGCAGCTAGCAGGTGCTTGCTTGCATCAGCAACCTTGCGTCTGTGATCAGAACTCTAGGGGGACCTTTGTCTGAAGCTTGACAAGCATTGTTGGTATCTCTGGCTGAATTCAGGGGCTCAGGGGCTCAAAGGCTAGCGGGTCAGAGCTAAAGTGGAGGCAGTTTCCTGTGAAGGAGATTGCCTGAGGACATCACAGAAATACTACTCTTGTAAGCACTAAATCTAACTCGGTTAAACATCTAAACCTGGTTTAAGGCGCGATGGCAGAGTGGTCTAATGCGTGAGACTCGAAATCTCATCTCTTCGGAGGCGTCGGTTCAAATCCGGCTCGCGTCGTATGCTTTTGCGAAATTCCCAATTGGCCACACAAGCTGTGTGTGATCATCAAATTGCTTTTTTATATTTTAACTTCAAGTTGCACAAGTGATTTACCTTTTTCATTGCTGCCTTTGTGAAGGACAATTAGAAAGCTTTAGTAGCCCGATGGCTATATACCTATGCGCCGCCTTTAATTTTATTCAGTGAATCGACACCTATATTGTGATTCCTTGCTAGATTGCTGCTGTGACCTCCTGAAATAGTAACTCTAAGTCCAGTGACGGTGAAAGGCTAGACTGGTCTAAGGTATATATATAGCTGTGATCATCTCCTCGATTTTCACTATAGCTTACTAACGCCACCACATTCGGAGCATCATATAAAGTGACAGCCTGGGACTGGATGTTGTCATCCCTGCAGATAGATATGCGTGTTCAGATGCTTTCGGTGGCCTGGTATAGGTTATCTGCCTTGCCTATGACCCGTACCACGCCGCTCAAAGGGAGAACTGCTCGTATCGCAATTTAGGTGCAATTTAAGTATAGCGGTACCTGATGTCAGTCCCTCCTGAACAGCATGGTTCATCTGCACGTATTTAGACGCAGATTCCCAAATGTGAGCATGACCCACGCAACTCCAGACAAGGATCATATTCTCCCAACAACAAGAGCAACAAACCGAGAGATCATGATGAATCGCGTCCAAGGCTTCAACATCGAGGACTTGACTCCAGGAAGACCGGCTTTCGAACTTTCTCGTGCACTGCCACAAAACGCTGCAAACCCAGTATCAGGCAACGTGACCCAACCCGCAATGGAGTGTGCCGATCACGATGAGATGCGTGATCACGGGGAATGGCGCCCATACCTGCTTCAGAGACGAACGTTTCACGCCTTCATTGCTACATTATTGCTATTGGGTATCGGACTGAAAACAATTTTTGTCATCTCTGAGAGACATCAAGGCCTGAAAACAGCGTCTGCTGATGGTACATTGCTCTACATATGGACCTATGGTCCCACACCCCTCCTGATACTATCACTGGTGTCTGGTCTTACATCGACTTCCTCGCAAAAGTTTCGTCTCCTTGGATCAGACTTCGCGCCACGAAAGCTGGGCTGGATGTCCAGGAGAGTCTTATATTAGACTATCTTTCCTCGCTCTGGATCCGGGCACCTTTTCAAGCAATGCGGAATCGGGATCCCTTGTTGCCGGAACCACCGTTGTATCGTTGTTCCTCAAGATCATGACCATCTTTTCGTCTTCGATGATTAGAGTCAAAAGCATGGAAGTCACCACCGCTGTCGAGCTACGCACTTCTTTCTCGATGACCCCTCACATCTGGCAAACCCAAAGGTTCTGTCACTCTTCAACACTATCGGCATACGCGAATACAGGATGAACTATCCTCGTGGGATCGCGCAAGACTTTGTATGTCAGTTAGTTGAGCCCGATCCCGACTCAGTCTTGGAGATGCATGCGCAAATCGAAGGCATGACTTCGAATTTAGAATGCCAGGCGGCAGATCTCAGTGGATTCCACCCAGATAGCATGATTCGCCAATCCAATTTGAGAGGCGCCTTTAACTTAGGTTTGAGTTTCAGGGCCTCAAATTGCTACCTAAAGATACCAAGTCAAGCCTTTTCATTCCGGGTACCTATGGAAGCAGCATCGCCGCAAGAAATCCTGCCATATGTCCTTTCTAGAGTCAGGGTTGTCGCGCGGGTATTGACTGGCCGAGGCGAGTCTTATCCCAGCGATAATAATAAGAAAGCGGACCAGGGTACACATCAGGTATACGCTGATTATCAACGGTTGGTGTGGGTTGTTTTGGAAATCGATATCATTTACATCTTCTCTCCTGAAAGCAACGACACGACTATTGTTCTTCGAAAAAGCCAGCAAATTATCTGTCGACCCAGTTATGCTGTATTCGATCTTCAGGTGCACCGTGGCCCTGGTACGGGCAGCCAAGAGAACGCCTTTTTGTCAACACAATCCCAGGTGAGGAGGTTTGGTCGTCTTCATGCCTGGGACATATGTCGGGCTTTTCGCGACGTTCACCCGCAAATAACTGACGAAATCTGGCCATTTGAATCTCCCTCCATCGCAAGAGTTTCTGGGTTGTCCGGGTTTGATGACACTGATTTGGACGTTGACGGAGTCAGTCTGTTCAACCTAGGGCTCAGCCAAGAAGCATTTCCAAAGTCTTCATGAATTTTTAATTACACCACACTAGCCTCTTCTTTACAAGACTATTACCGCTTGCATACAACCTTTCTGATACACAGTACACTTATAGAGTCGACCCCTCCGCCGCCATAGCTTATGTCAAAGTTGATCACACCATCGTTCAGCGTCTATCGTCCCAAATCATCGCTGGATTGTGCTTTGCCTCAGCGATCACTCTAGCTTCGTCGAAATCCGCGATTCCGAATAAATTCAGCCTGAGAAGCGATCCGAGAACAATTTTGGGCGTTAAGAACCTGAGCACTGGTCTTGGCGATGGATTTCAAAACGATCTCAAAGGCTCAGTATCCTCAACATCCGAGGAAAGAATTCACAAGACGAAAGCTGGATCACTGGAGTCGAAGCTTTTAGCACAACTACCTGCACACTCTACTTCAAAGCCTTGCCATACATACCAGCCTTTTACCTTACAGTGGTACTTGCGTATCCCGGCTTATCTTGTGGCTCTCAGTTTCATAGTAATCCTCGAGTTGCTGCTTCAGATTTCAACACGCAATCAAGGCATCGGTCCAGCAATTCAAGCTCAAGAATATCTCAACTACCTTTGGACACTATTACCGGTCTTCGCCACAAGCCTATTGAATATCTTTTTCGCTTCGTTGGACTTGGACATACGCACCCTCACACCATACTATGGTATACTCGAGAGACCCGCGTCGAAACGGTCATCTACGAATTTAAATCTCCGTGGGCTTCTAAGAATTCACGCCTTGATAAAGGAACTGAAAATACGGAACTCAGCTTCGGCCGCATCAACCATAGCCGCGTTGCTGGCGAGCCTGCTAGCCTTGGCATCACCTACGCTATTCGTCGAAGCTGACAAACCGATGGTTTTAAAGAAACAACTTCGATTGGTCGGTTCCTTTTCATCTGCCATCTATCGCGATACAGACTATGGCAACTGGCACTCTGAGAAGTCATGGATCGGTTACGATGAGCTTGCCATTGTTATGACTTTGATGCTGCAAAGCAATCTATCATCACCACACTTGTCATACAATGAGCTAGTCTACCCAACCCTGGCCTTGGAGGGGCTGAACGCGGACGAGAAGCAACTAAACCAGTCCGAGTTGGAGATTGCGGCGGTGATACCTGTTTTGTCGGTTGTTTTCGAATGCCATGTGTATCGCCAAAACGAAATCGCAATCGATGTTCTGGTTGCAGACACTATCGGAGACATAGTCATCCATCACAGGATCGCTTCATCTGAGCTGTTCCCTCGTAACGACACTATCAGAGTCAATGTCACCGGGGAATATTGTTCGAATAACAACATCACGCCGCCTGAGCTTGCAGCGACAGCTCTCTTCGCCATAGGCGATGCAGACACATCCGTCAACGTGTTTGCTGGCGCCGCCGGGCCAGCTCAGACATCGAATATACAGGTTCGCGCGTGCAGCAACTTCTTTGTTTGGGGCACCCACACCAGGCCCACTACTGGCGGTTCCCCTTGAATGAGCGTCTCAGCCCTACGCTGCAACAACTCGATAGATGTTGTCGAAGCTGAAACCACCTTTCTTGGCACTGAACTTGCCATTTATCCTGATCTTCCCCCGCGAATAAGAGAAGAGTCCAGAAGAATGATGATACCTCCACTACAAGCCGTTCAGCCCTGAATTCCCGCCAGAGGTATACCCTAAGTACATGTCTTTGCCAGCAGCGCAGCCTGGACTATGCTTTGATCAGTTCTTTAACTATCTACGTCTATCTCAACCCACACTACCCATCTCGGTATTTTCTGATGCGTCACAAAACATCAGAGGTCATAGGCGCTATCAGACGCCAACATATCATGTTCATGTCACAAACCATCAACATCAAAGCTCGTATCTCACGGGACGGGCCTGGAGAGCGAGCGCAGCATGACCGAGGCATCTTCTACGCCATGGGTCTGGGAAAACTGAACTTTACCACTTATGAGGCAACTGTCAAGATCACTTCCTCTCGGCTGGACACTTGGAAGGAATCAAGACGTGTTTTACAGAACGAAACGGCAACTAGAGTGATCCAGGCGCTACTTGGCGCAATGCTTTTCTTCTCGCTTGTGAACTGGGCATTGATGCCACGCACTGCATTCCTACCTCGACCGCCAACAAGTATCGCTAATGTACTCGCGTTACTCGTGGACGGCAATATCTTTCATCTTTCCGAACTAGAGTCAAGAAAAGTCCCTGAATCACCCGACGACCAGAATGAGAGTAAGATACAGGCCACGAATCATGATAGTCTGTACAGGTTAGGCACGGGCAGTTTCAAGTGTCCAGACGGAAAGTTTCCTGGTAGCGAAGATGGTGATGAGGGACGGTTCGCAATATGGGTTGTGGACGGGGCAGATATAAAAGCGGCATGACGCTGCCTTACCCTTTGTAGTTGAGCTTTACCTAGGTCGGCACCTAGGCCTGCAAGTCACTAGGTACTATGTAGGTAGTTGATAATTCCCCCAAGAGAATCTGGAAACCGAAATATCTTATCTATTTTGGGCGTCTTGCTAAAGAACGGGAATGACCTGTTCCCATATTCCCGACTTCAAAACCTGGCTATTGTCAGGAGCCGACCAAAACAATGCCGCAACCAAGAGAGCCCTCCAGACAAGAAGATCATCCAATACTTCCTCGAACGTTCTTGTCTCGCTCTCACCGAATTGGATGTCTCTGTCTGGAGGTTGGTAGTTGAGACCTTCCCCATCAGTCTCTACTTCCGGCCCATCATCATGCTGTGCCTGGGAACCCTGAGCAGTCGTCGAACCACCACGACCAAGACGGGTTCCCGGGACCATGCCCTTCCTAGGCCCATGGTTGCGGTGACATTTATCCAGAAAGTTTTTCAAGGCTTTGACGACCGAGTTATCCCAGCCCCACGGGTGTATCTTTTCCATGGTTCGATTTACACCTGGGAACAGATGGTGACTGTTGGGGTCACTTGTCGCTTCGAGGAAACTGTCAAGATTTTCCAAAGTGTTAAGGTGCTTTGCAGTAGGCGGCCGGTACGGTGACGAGTCCACAATGTCATGATTCCACTGTCGGTGTGGGTGTGATCCAACAACCACTCCCTCCTCTTCACCATGTTGAACCTGGGTTTCCCCGTCCAGTAAAATTGCAGTAACAACAAGCAGCCGCAAAGTTCGTGCTATCGGGAGGTACTCGCCACAAACCGCAAGAAGCCAATAATCGAGCATCTTAATTTGCAGATAGATCAGAGCACGTAAGTACTGACGCTCGAGCGCGGACATGGCGTCAAGCCTTGCCTGAAACTTGTCCAACCCAAACACAAGGTCCTGGCAGACATCAAGAAGTGGAGTTCTAACCACTACGTGAGTGACAGGTCGGTCGCCTTGGGGTTCTTTTGATTTGTTTCCTAAATGTAAGCGAACATCTGACATGAGATTCATGGCTTGAATTTCGGTGAAGTGAAAGCCGAATTCGTCGCTCCATCGGAGCTGATCAATATCTTCTCCGTCAATGAATCTGGAGATACCAGCAATCATTTTTGCCGTGACATCCGTAGGGAGAACTGAGGTGTCCATAACAAGACGAATTCTCAATCTTGAAGATTCAGAGCCCCGCATGCTGACGGTGACCTCTTCTGGAAAGGCAACAAGGGTTGATCTGGAGCTATGGGAGACCGAACTGTCCATTCTGATCCCGCCTGAATGACACCAGAAATTGTGGTGAAGTGCAAGGAGCGAAAGGAGGTTAGGGTTGCGTCTTGACAGCTTCCCAGGGAAGATTGATGGAATACCGTTTAACCTATTAAGAATTTAGCACAGTCGTTATAAGTATAACTAGACCCTTTTCATCATGAGGTACCTAGTTTATGGGACAATTGGATTGTCATACTCGATATCAGCCCCCAGTAACCATTGCAGTTCTCCATAGCCATCAGCAAATCTGCGGCATGACTCCTGCCAATAAATGTCGTGCATCGACTGGGTGATACCGATAGGTAGCCATTTTCTCAGTGTTATGGTATTTAGCAATTGACACCCTCGAGAACGATGGTTCCACTGAGGCCAGCAATACACCTCGCCCCGGGCGTGCAGTATAGCTACTATGGCTTTGGTGCTTTGGCGATAATCATGCCAGATGGGACGGCTTGCGAAAGGCTCATTCGTCTTTTTATCGTGCTCCTTCAAAGGTAGGCGAGAAAGCTGCCCGTGCTGAGAAAACACGCCCACGATCCCCAAGACGGGGTGTTGGCGAAAGTCGAGCTGAAAACTGTCTCCAATGATAACCGGATAGTACGATGATTCGGACCCAGTGAATATCATTGAGTGGGCTCCGGATGCTGCTGCTGCTGCAATGAGAAAGCCAATCTCGGCATATGCTGGCGCAGCCACGAGATCGGCTGGAAGGTAATCCGCCATAGTCGTCTCGACAAGTGCCGTTCCGAATGTGATTCTATGGAGCTTGACGTGGCTCAGGAACCGTAGCCAGGTCGCGCTACACTGACCGGGTTTCTCGGTACCGAAAAATTTGTTGTACTCCTCACCAACCCGTTCAAGTCTTCTCAAGCACATCGTTCCATAAAGGGTCCGGGCGCCTTCTGTGCTGGAAAGCACTTTGTCTTGGGATTCGCGAGATTCCCGAAAGATATGCCACTCCCTCCGCCCTCCCATTGTTTGCAAAAAATCATCGGCGCGAAGGACGGGTGTCGAAGCAATGGACAAGCTGTTCAAGTCCCTCCAACTCCATTCTGTTTTGGTCTTCAGAGCCCAGGGACCAATCGCTCGACGATTGGATTTTCGACGTCCCGGTCCAGATGACAGGACTGCTTGATAAATAGTAATGGCAGCGAAAAGCGCGGCGAAAAGACCGATGGGTGCAGTGAAGAAGAAGGTGAGAGGGTCCCAGTTGAATTCTTCCGCTGTGTTGGTTGTCTGTTTATCAAGTGCAGCGAGGACAAGTCGCAACAGGCAGTCGGTTGAGTTTGCGTCTTCGGGACAAGTTGCACTGTCGACATTGACTTTGTCGGTCATGATGTATCCATGCCCTCACGAGGGCCGTGTAGCGAAATGGGACGAACGGAGAGTTGGTGATGAGCGACAGGATCAAGAGGGCAGGTTGGGCAGCCTCAGCATATCGCTTCCGATTGGCTGGATGCAACACCCTGGCACACTGAATAAGTAGGTAGGTAAGCAGACCAAACGTGTGCACAGATTCGGCTTACGGGTGGTAAAACATCCTGGAATTCACCTCAGGTAACTATGACCGGCAGAAAGTAAGGTAACGAGAACCGAGAGGAGATAGCCTCGGCCCTGCTTTCTCTCAACCATAGGTCCAACCTCCCCCTTTCCTGTCCTTGATGATAGCCCCTACCGCCCTCTAAATACGGGCTCCCATAAGCCTCCTAGCTGGCCACCTTGTAGAGATATACATCACCCGGCTTACCTTGTGGTGGGTAGGATGTCCTTTTGGTTCCACGCACCTTCAACCACCCTATCCCCTACTCCCTCATAACAACCACCACAACCCCTCTGCCCCCATGATAAACCCCCTATATCCACTCCACAACCCCCGTATCCCCCCAAACCTTCCCCCTCTTCCCCGACTCCAGCACCTACTCGCCCCTAACGACCGCCGCCCTTCCTCTCCTCCCCATGATAAACCCCATACCCCCACTCCACCCCCCTCATATCTTCCCTAATCTTATACCTCCTCTCCAACCCCCTCCCCCGTCCAAGATCAACCTCCACAACCATCATCTCCTCCGTCTCAACCCCCATAACACCCCCCTGATTCCCAACCCCCGGCAACCCAACCTGACTCAAACCCCCAGCATTAACAAACACAACCGCAGCCGTATTCTCGAATGCCCTCGTAACCACCACCCCCCGTAAAAACTCCTCCTCCCCCCTCCTCGCCCTCTCCTTTTCCCCTTCATCCCCCTCCCCAAAATCCTCCGTCACCAACCAAAAACTAGGTATAACAACCAGTTCCACCCCATCCCCAATCAACTCCCTAAACCCCTCCGGGAAAACCATATCCCAACAAATCAACATCCCTCCCCTCACCGGGGTTCCGTCAGGGAACGTCAACCCAGGGATATCAAACCCCCTGTGCCGACCCCCCTCCTTCCCCCAGGCAGTCAAATGCTCCCGTTCGGGGTGCCACAGATTCCGCTTTTGATACCGTCCCACTACCTCCCCTGTCAACCCCGAGATGAAGTAAGCCATGTTCCTCACCTCCACCCGTCGTTCTTCATCTTTGCCGGTGCTAGAAGTAGCAGTGACCTCCTCAGCCGAAAGCGAAGGGTGGACTTCGCAGATGGTTCCAGGAACGATATCAATCTTGAGTTCCTTCGCCAATGATTGGTACTGAGAGAGGTAAGAGCAAGACTCGACGCAGGAGGAGAGAAAGTCTGGGTGGGAGGGGCACCAAGAGGTGAGGTGATACTCGGGCAGAACAGCCAGCTGGGCCCCTTGGGAGGCTGCCTTGCGGATGTACGAGGCCGAGAGGGAAAAGTTCTCCGAGGGGGACACATCCTATCAGGGGGTTGGTTAGTTTAGCCAACAAAGCTGAGCTGAATGGTTTGGGACGAATAGATCGGAATGATGACATCACCGGCTCAGAGAGGCTCATTCATACCTTTGGCTGGAACTGGATGAGGGCGATTTTGTAAATAGGTGCCATTTTAAACGATGGGTTTTTAATTGCGTGCTGCTGTAGAAAAGGTTGAGAGTCCTGGGTTGTTGAAGTAGTTCTGGGAGCATTGCAAATCAAGGTGTGTGTGAAAGCCGATGAGGCTCTGCGGTGATCATCACCCCGCGTCTGTGGAGACCAAAACTGTCGTGACATAAGACGCCTCACAATCTGCCTTACCACTGGCCCAAATCATAAGTATTATGCATCATCATTTCTCATTGGCTCTAACTGTGTGCGCCGCGATCTGTTCAGAATCCTCATACCCATCCGCCCAACGCCGTTTTCCCCCTTCTGGTCCCGTCCAAGTCCTTAAAGAATGGTGCCAAAACCAAAAGTCCTCTTGATGCTGCGGACGTAGTACTCGAGCCAATTCTGCTTGGTAGGCTCCTCTTGGCCGATGGGCACGCCGGTCCACTCGACGCGCATGACCGTGACATGGTCAACGTCGTTCTGATCAAACTCAATGCTGAGCTTAGAGTAATGGCCAGCGGGCCACTGGTCGAGACGCCAGCTCTGGACAATCTTCTTGGGCTCCTCCAACTCCATGTATTCGCCAGACACGTTGCCACCAAACAACTCAAACCTGCCGCCCTTCTTGGCGCCCTCAAAAACCTTGGGAGGGGCGCGGGTGAATGCAGCTATCCGCTGGGGATCGGTGAAGGTCTTGTAAAGCTCCTCGGCTGTGGTACGGAACTCCTCGTTATCGGTCACGGTCGTGGTGTTTACGACGCTTCCGGCATTGGACTGGGTGGTTGTGGTAGTAGCCTTGGTGGCTTGGGCGCCGGTCGGGGGGTGGTACTTGGGGGTCGTGAAGCCGCTGGATGGGTTCGACCCAGCAGGGTGCTGCAAGTCCTTGCCGTGCTCAGCGATGAGGGCGGGAGCCAGCTTGACGAATTCGCTGCGAAGCTGAGGCACGATCTTGGACTTGACCAGATCTCTGACAGCCTGCTTCTCCTTGGACTCGGAGTGGACGTCGATGTCAAACTACAAGGGCGACACTTAGTCGACTTTTACAACACGTTGTGGCCGGGAAGAGTGCAACCTACCACAAATTCATCCTCATCAAGCTCGTGCGACACCTCGGGCACCGTGATGGTCCCCGAAACCTCGTCGCCATCGGCAGTGGAGCCTGCAGGACAGAGTTTTAGCCTACGAACACGACATGGGCAGGAGTCACAGGACGGAATGATTGGCAATGGGTTCTCAGGAAAAAGTGATATTATTCTATGGAAATACGTACCTGTGAACTCCAACGTTAACTTGACATCAAAAATGGTGATAACCTTGCCCTTGCGCTGCGCAACATCGCAGTCGCCGTCCATGCTGACGACCTTGCTAATCTTGGCCGATACATCGCCCTCCTTGGCCTCGATCTTGGTCAGGTTGTCATCAAACCATTTCTTGGACCACACCGACACGTCCTTGTTGACCCAGTGCCAGTTGTTGGGGTTGTGGAGGACCATTTTCGCGGTAAATTAAAAAAAAAAAAAAAAAGGGAGTTATTGAATGGAAGTATGGAATGGAACGGGAACTAAAAAAAATAAAATCAGATCTGTGTTCTCCAGTCAGCAATTGGCTCGGTACGAGAGAAGAATCGCGCAAAGGAAGAAAAGAGAGGTGGTGCTAGGTCAGAGATGGTCCTGGTAGACCGCAGCTTCGTCATCAAGGGAAGGGAGTACAAGTCGCCCTATGACTGGTGCCAGCTGAACAATCATCATGCAAGCAAGCGATTGGGAGGTTGGTCGAGGGAAGAAGGGCGCGTCCTACCTTTGAAAGGTCGTGATGGTCTTCAGAAGTTGTTTGTTGATGTTTGAAGAGAAGGGGAAGGCTTTAAGAAGTGGGCGAGCGCCCATTGAAGAAAATGGAGAAGGGTCAGAAAGAGCAATTTGGAAAGCTCTAGAAAACTTAACAGGCTCCAGTTGGGCGGGGAGCAGAGGCAGAACACTGACCGCCTTTAGTGGGGTAGCTCTCAGTATGGGGCTGGAGCTCGGTTTCTGCCGCCTGATCGAGATCTGACATGCCGCATCAAACACCACCAAAATCAGATCGACAGGGACAACCAGGAGCTTGATCTTTTTGCTATTGATGAATCAGATTTACAATGACCAATTGATCCTGCTGAACAGCCTTTCAGCCTTTCTTCTTGGACATCAAAATATGTGTCACCTGGCAACTCGATATTCCAGCTAGCCATGGGCAATTATTCAGGTACACAAGGGCCATGGCTGATGATCACACTGGACGCGATTCACAAACACAGCACAGCAGCTCAACGCGTCCGCGTAACCTCCGGCCCGGTATCACGGATTTCCTGCCATGTTTTGATGTTGATTGCCATGGCCAAATTGGTTTGCCAGAGAGAACATTTCGACCCTCATGACACAGCAGCTGTTGACACCCGACCGGAGCTTTCGACCGGCACACATTGCTCAACTCATGGTGGTTGGGAATCAGATGTTTGTGTGTTACTAGACATTACACACAAGTCAGCGAGTCTTCGGCACCAACCGGATGGGGAGGTGACCTTGAGGCACATATCTGGTCTTCCCGAGACCGCGCACACACCGAGTAATCATCCGTAACCACCGCTATCATCACCATTGCATTCCGTATGTATCATTGAGGTACCGGCAGGTTTGCAGACACGGGAAGTCTTGACCCGAATGCCCCGCGACGGCGCGAACCCGGCGCACCAAACTCGGACTTGAACACAGTCCGGATCTCTGTCTTCCCGGGCTAGGGTGCCGCATACCAACATCATCAACATTCTCATGACGCCCTTCAACCTCGAATCCACATGGAAAACATTTCACCTGTGAGAAACCACTGCTATTTATAGGGACCCGATCACATCCTGTTCCCAACGATCGGGCCCGATGTGGGGAAGCTACGGTTGCCCAGCTTGTTCGGTGTTGACCTCACAGGTCTCATTGGGCCATCACATCACCAACAATCCGAGCCCATGCAGAGCCGCAGGAAGGGGGGCAAACACCACTGACATACAGGTCACGGCAATAATTTCTGCTTGGGGTTGTCACTTGTTGTGCTGGATGCCATGCGGTTCTATCGTCAAATCATGTGGTTATATCTTGAAAGCTCGGCATCAAATCTTCAACCCACCTCACGACAGTGTGGGGGTGGAAGCGGTCACCCCACATTAAACACAGCTGATCCGCCCAACCTCATCTCACCAACAGCTTCCCTCTTAGCTAGTTGTCTACGATTGCTGAGAGGGAGGACATCAACAGGACTGGCCCACGGCACCATGGAGAGGTTATCAATGCTATTCAAAACATCTGAGATTCCAATTCTAAACACTCTGCTTTGCTCGATCCCAAGGGGAACAACGAAGGCTGTGTTTCCGTCCCAGCTGGAGAGAACGCAACTGCAGCCAGGAAAGCGATCAAGACCTCATGTTGGGGTCTTCCGGGCTTGAGTTGGGTGCCTGGAGGCGGAACAAATCCCTTACGACAGCAGAGACAAGGTGAATTGTCCAGAGTGGTGTGGTGATTGATGCTTGCAATACTGTTCATGGTGTTGTAACAATTATTATCAAGGTGTGAGTATAGGAGGCCCGAGCACTCGGACCCCAAGAGTCTGGGTCATCGGTACGGATAAAAAGCGGTGGAAAAGACAACGAGATCAAAACATACAGAAAAGTCACACAGCCTCAAGACGGTATTTTGTCCAGAACGCATGAAGCCCAAGCCGGGAGACGGACACCATTCCAAGAATGGACTAACGCGTACTGCTGATGGAAGCATGTGCCATCCGCTAATGCGTCGACAGCAGCAGCCGAATCATATGGCGGAGAATCAGCAAGGGGGTTAAGCGCCGGCAGCACGCATCACCGACCATTTCACAGCGTCGAGCGAATCATCGCGGGGAATCTGAATTTTGCCCACAACCAAAGGCAACCAAGAATAGATTACCGGCAGACTACGACAGACGTGCCCAATCACCGTCGCACCTGTCTCGCAGTCAACAGACCCCTCCTTTCGCCCTTCTCGCTCTCGGCCATCCCATCGCCACCATGGTCCAGTTCACGCCTGTCAATCCGGAAGCCAAGAGATCAAAGATGGCACAGGTTAATGCCAGGCCGTAGCTTGACCCGTTCCTGATAGTAGCAAATCGACGGTTCTCTGTAACCCCCCCGCTACCGCAGGAACCATCACCAGTTCTGAGGAGAGGGAGCAGAGCAGTCACCTGTAGGTGAAGCCGTGCGAGGATCCAGGAGGTGCCTCCTGCACGTCTGGTCTGTGTCTTGCAGGTCCAGGCACAGGGCAATCCGGGTTTGAACCCCGTCGAGGAACCCCCTCCCTCTCTGCCATCCTGCCTGGGAAACAAGCAGATCGAGACCAGTTGAAAGGACTGCTGCAGAATACAGACGGGACATGATATTGTCCCAGCGGGTGCCTGCCTGGATGCTTACGTTTAGCACGCTCCAGGGTCACCAGCTGGCTGTACGCAATATATTGCAATTCTCGGAGTGAAGCCCCTTTGGAGAAGGCCCGTCTGGGAGAAGAGTTAAAGCGGGTGGCCGGCTCCCGCTCTTCTTCCATGCAGGAGGTTTGACTGTTAATATACGTACCGTAGTACCACTCCGGGGCTAGCACCGTGGTCCATAACAGCAGCAGCAGAAGTGGGAACACCACCAGCGGGCAGCATGCAGGGGTCTTGATAGGTTGGGCATGTTGGGGCATAGTCTGGTCTTGAGGAATCCCTCTTTTATCTCCTGCAACGCTCCCAACCCGCGCCGCGGAACCACACCACGTTCCATTTGCTGCTTGTTCAGCGCAGTTGCACCGTCCCTTCTTTCAGCCGCGCATTTTCTGATCACGACAACCTCAACTGCGACTGTGGGAATTCGAGGGCGGGCGTGAAGCATCACGATACGGATAACTCTCAGCAACACCTATTTGAGCTCTGACCATGATCGTGTAATCAACAGCCCCGCGAATCGACAAACAACCCACTTGTGTATGGCGAGGTGGCCAGCACCACAAAACCGCTGCGTGGTGTTGGGCTGTGAGTGTCTAGGAAAGATCACACTGGGTGTCTGCTGGAGATAGGGGCCCTCAAGAGACCCGAGGGACTGACTATTCGTGGCTCACATTGGGGTCCGTCTGAGGTTCAGTCCTCACGAGAGATCAGCTACAGCCGAGGGACTTCCAGGACGACATCGAGATGCAACCTATGATGAGCTCTTCACGGGATCCGACCGCGCGCCTTCGTGCTGGACTGAATCCGCTCCTCACAGCATCGTTGGGTGTATACCACCCTCAGCACAACAATGGCACACCTCATTCGGCGCTGTCAGTCAGCTCTCATGGCGCCTTTTCATCCAACCAAACTCCATTGAGCGCCATCCAGCCATACAATCCGCAGCAATGGATCACTTCACCGACTGCGGGACCTGGCCAGGAACCGATTCAGACGGCTGCCATCCAGGAGCCTCAAGGTGAGTGTTCTTGGGACGGTATTCTGAATACGAGACTGATGAGCTGGTAGGATCACCGCTGCCACCGCCGCCATATTCACCCCCCCGCAGTGCCAGACCGATGAGCATGAACTTCGATCAGGGTCCAGCTGCCAATATCTCAGTTGCTCGAGCACCACATCCCCCTTTGCAGAGAGCGGCTACCGAATCTCCAGTGGCCAACACATCGTTTCCGCCTCCGCCTGGAACGAGGGGCCCTTCCCGAGAAAGGCGATTCGGCCTCCCCTCGCTGTCAAGACGTCGTGAGCCCGAGCCAGCCATAGCACCACTTGATCCAAGTCCGCAACAATCATCCCGCTCGCTCAGCGGGCTGTTGTCTCGTCCGGCCGGTGGTCACCCAGGGCCTTTGACGCTGCAGATACCCCACCAAGTGCCACAACGAACAGATTCCGACTCCTCCCAGAACATGGCCCCGGGCGCTCGACGAGCTGTCTCGACACCCGCGGTGGCTACTCCCACATCAGCTAGATCACGCTCTTCGTCTCAGATTCGATGGGACCCATCGATGCCAGTCCCCCCACCACCACCTGGGCCGCCACCCTCGTCAAGCAGATCTCAGAGCATGCAGCGGCTACAATCTGGAAGTGACCCTATTGTCTCACCGCCGACCCGCCGACCACCACCAACCGGAGTGGCTGCTCTGGGTCCTGTGCCCTTGACGCCAGCCAACTGGAGAGAGGGCGACAACCTCCCTGGGCCACCAGGGCAACATCAGCAGCAGCAACAACAACAACATGCTGACTCACCAGCCACGGTCGGCGTTCAGCTTTCAGAGACGTCCAGTGTTGCAAGCTCAGGAGCTGGAGCGCAAACCGAATCTGCTACATCTTCGGCGCCCAGTTCAGCAGGTGGGCTTGTCCGAAGGAGTCCTGTGGTCAGGGGAGACAAGACGCTGCTAGAGCGGCGGAGCGAAAGCCGGACCAGGCTAGCTACACGAGGGTCTGTGGACACAACAAACTCGCCTCATGGCCTGTCTGATATTGTGATTCCTGGTTCGTCCTCCGGTGGGCTGCAACGGCGCCTGACAATCGGAAGAGGCACGCCAAGGACCGGAAGGACGAGCGAGACGCCAAAAACCGGTGAATCGATTGACACGCCAGAATCTAGGACCCCCCGAGCTTCCGGTTCTCAAGGTGTGTCTGGCCAGGTGACACCAACAAGAGTCTCGCCCAGTTCCCACAAACATCCTGAAAGACATGCGGTTCCAAGGGCGTTGCCAACCCCGCCCACCGGCAGCAGGTCGTCCTCGACACACCGGGGCATGGGGCCGGACATGCCGATGTCGGCTCCTCTTTCGCCATCACACAATTTTCCCGTGTCCAAGCATATGGTGATCACACAGAGCAGCGAGCAATTTGCTCGTGGTACTGTCGACCGCTTTGCAGCCTTCGCCGACCGAGAAGCATCTGCCGCCAACGATGCCGAGCGAGTTCGATTGTTTGCCGAGTTCTTTGTCAACGAGTCGAGGATACGGAGGGAACGATACGGCGCTGCCATTGGGGCGATGGGTTCTGAGGTGCTGGACTTGACCCGTGATCTGTTTAGGCCGATGCCAGTCCGGAGAGAGTCGATCAATTCGGCCACCAGCGGGACCGTGGAGTTGACACCACAATCGTCAGAACCGAGATCGCATCGTGGGTCGATTGGATCTGCGTTTGAAGGAAACCATGGGGCTTCGTCATCAGCGGTTCAAACACCGACGTCTGTGAGTCAGCAGCAGCAGCAGCAGCAGCAGTCACCATCACCCTCTGGGAACCAAAACTGGCCTTCGAACAACTACATGCCATCGTTGTCGCCGATTCTCAGCATGAGCGTCAGTGATGCTGTGGATGAGCAGGACTCGAGGGGACGGCCGGCTAGCAGGTGGTGGGAGGCCGACTCTACAGGTGCTCCGTCGTCCAGGATGGAGAGGTCAAAGCGGGAGTCAAAGTATATGGGTGTGCCTAAAGAGGCTCGAGAAGCACTGCAATGGATCGATGAGCCGCAGTTGTCGCCTGCTGGTTCAAGCAAGCGGGCCTCCCACGGGTACCCCCTTGAAAAGACAGGATGGCACGATACAGACCAATCCATGACACCGCAGGCTCTTTCTCGCAACTCGGTTGCTTCATCTTCGACAGCCCCGAACACACCAAACCCAGATCACCTCGACGTATCCCGTCTAGTGACCCTCCCACCTCCTTATCCGCGACATCACCCAGCAGTCAACAACAACCACCCCGAGTTGACCGAAATCCGCACCTCGATCCGCACCGTCAGCGACCTCACCGAGGTAACCGCCATCCAAGAAGCCTACAAGCAATCCTCTTCCCAAAAACGCCTCGCCCTCGACGAAGAGCTAAAAAAAGACCGCGTCACCCTGCGCCAAAACCTCCACCAAGACATTTCCTCGGGCGCGCTCTCCTATGCAGACGCAGCCCGCATCGAAGCCGACGCCACAGCCGCCGAGCACACCAAACTCAAAGACCTCGAAAAGTCGGACTTTGACGAATTCCAAACCGTCGTCGTAATGCCCGTGAACGAGATTCTTCAAAGCAGGATCAACACCGCCACCGAACTCTTTGACAACCTCCGCTCCCGCCTCTTCGACGAAACCCACAAATCCAACCCCAACCTCCCCCAGGAAGAAGGCGACGAGCAGCCTGAACTCTTGGAGAAACTAACCCTCCTCAAATGGATCTTTGAAGCCCGCGAAACGTTACACCGGGCGTTGTACGACCTCCTCTCCTCCCGCAACGACCACTACCGCGACCTCGTCCTCGTCCCCTACAAACTCGCCCAGCAAGACGATAAAGTCGCCTCTGCCAAGGCCTTCTTCATCGAAGACGCGAATAAACGCCAGCTAGCCTTTGCAGAGGAAGTCCTCCACCGCACGCAAGAGTTCCGCGATGTAGTCGAGGAAACCGTCGTCAGGGGTGTGGAAGTGCAACTCAACGCCTTTTGGGACATTGCGCCCGACCTCAAGCGTCTTCTCGACAAGATCCCGACTGATATGGAAGGTTTCCACATCCAGATACCAGCGTTGGAGATGGCCGAGAACCCGAGCTACACCGAGCACCCTTTGCAGTATCTCTTCAGTTTGTTGCTGCATGCGGAGAAGAGCACGTATCAGTTTATCGAGAGTCAGACGAACTTGCTTTGCTTGCTGCATGAGGTTAAGGAGGCGGTGGTGGTTGCCAAGGGGAAGGTGATGGAGGCGGAGGGGAGGGATGGGGGGAGGGTGGAGGAGATGAGACGGGAGGAGGCGGGGAGGTTGACGGATGATTTGAAGGATAAGGTTAGGGTTGTGCAGGATCAGTGGAATAGTGCGCTGGGGGAGACGGTGGGCGGGGTGAAGGAACGGGTGGGGGGTTGGTTGTTGGAGACGGGGGGGTGGGATGAGAGTTTTGAGGAGGGGGGTGTCGGTGGTGTTTAGGGGGCTGAAGATGACGATCGGTTGGAGTTCTTTGGATAATTATTTTGGAAGAGGGAGGAAGAGGGAGAGATGGGAGGAAGAACAAGAGCAGACGGATGATGTTGATACCCCCTGATGTTTGCACGATTTTCTGCAAAAGAAAGGCACATGGAAGAAGCGAACATAACGAGGATGGCTGACAGAAGACAAGAACTTTATTTGTACATGGTTCAAAATATAACGGTTTCATACGTGAGCAACAGCTGCCTCAAATATGCTGCCTTTACTATAGATAAACATCCCACTTGATGTAGAGCTCCATTTTTGCTTCGATGAATCCAACTGTCTTCGACCCAGAAAGCATCAATCTCTAGGCGTGGGCTGTCACCGGTCCGAGAACCAACTCTGCCTGATTTGGCTTTGAGTCTTGAATCCTGGCACAGATAAAAGATATCCGTTGATTGCAGAACCCAGCGTGTACGTACCACGCAACAGCGACATATCCTAGCCAGCCACCATAAGAGGATGGAGGATTGTTTGGAGAGAGACAACGACGTCAGCTAGAACAGGACTCCTTTGTCTTCGTCATCCGCTGGAAAGATGCCCGCAACACATCCCTTCCCCCAAAGTGATCCGCCAATTGATTGACAGGAAATGCCAATGCCTCCCCCAGACCTGTACAGTCCGGATATCTGCCAAGCAAAGGCTACCTCTGTCGTGGCAGCAGGAGCATTTCCCTATCGTACACTCCTCCATATCCTACACAATTATACACCCCTCCAGCTTGTCCAGGACGCCCAAAGCATCCCAACCAAATGATTCCAACACGCCAGTCTAGATTCCCAAGAACGCCATGTAAATGCCGCAACGCCATGTCCCAATAATCACTTCTGCCCCTTCTCAACCCCATACTCTTCGGGAAGATCCATCCCCACCCTTCTGGCGGTGAGACGCACTCTTTCTTCTTCGTCCATGCCCATGCCGGGGTTGTACCGCTCGATCAGGGTGACGTATGTCCTTTGGGCTTTGAGGTAGGAGAGGTACTGCTCGGCGATGTCGGCTTTCTTTTCAGAGGAGGAGGAGGCAAAGTTGTCGCGGAGGTGCTGGTGGAGGTCGGCGCGGGGGGAGGAGAGGACCGGTCGGGGGGGCAGCTCGCGGAGGAGGGAGCGGTAGAGGGTGCGGAGGTGGGACATTTTGAGCGGGCTATCGGGCGGGTTGTTGGTGGTTATAGGAAGCTGGAAGATGGAAAGCTGTTGGAGGGGAGCTCGAAAAATACCCCAGCTTGGCGGGGAGGTGCTTACATATCCCCAACCCTTATCGGATCAACAGCCAAAGATAAGCACTTCCGGCAGGCAGAGTTCCTGTTTTTGGAAGTGATTGACATTGAAATCGCATCCCGCTTTGCGACGGCAGCGACCGACAGCAGCACTCTCAACAACCACGCCGTCGCCGCCAAACCAATCCCCACCATGGCGACCCTCCGCGCAACCCCCAACCTCCTCGCCATGCCCCCCCCCCTCCGCTCCCTCCTCTTAACCCATCACATCCTCCTCCCAACCCGAACCTTTGCAACCCGCCCCGGGCCCCGCCGGCACTCCATCCCCCCCCTCTCCGGCTTCGACCCCGAACCACCCCTCTCACAAACAACAGAGGAGTACATCCCACCGCTGGAATCAACCTCCTACCTCCCCCCCCCCCTCCAACGACCCCAACGGCCTCCCCTTCCCGGCCCCCCCCCCCTCAAAATCCTCCCTCGCCAAGGCAACAGGAATCTTCACCTCCAAAGGCGGCCCCAAATTCCTCTATTCCGCGGGCAGATTCCTCGAATTGCCAGTCAACACCCACACCCCGGAAATCTGCCTCATCGGCCGCTCCAACGTCGGAAAATCAACTCTGATCAACGCCCTCTCTGGCCTTCTCGGCGCATCCGCCCGTAACAGCCATGGAGTGGTGGCGCGAAAACAAGGAAGCGCGATAACCTCCCGTAAAGCAGGCTGCACAGTCACCCTCAACGGCTACGGGTTTGGCACCCCACCCCCCGAACCCCCTTCCGCGCTTGAAGAGATCAAAGCCAAAAGAGAAGCCATTGTGAAGGGAGCGACACGACAAGCGAGGAGGGAGGCGCAAAAGGAGTATATGCACCGGGAGAAGCCGAGGAGATACGCCCTGATAATGGTTGACATGCCTGGTTATGGCTTGGGGTCCAGAAAGGACTGGGGGGTGGAGATTCAGAAATATTTGGCGAAAAGGCAGATGCTCAAGGGAGCGGTGGTGCTGATTGATGCCGAGACCGGGGTTAAAGAGCAAGATAGGATGGTGTTGGGGAACTTGAGGGATCATGATGTTAGGACTGTGGTTGTGCTCACCAAGGGGGATAAGGTTGTTGATGCGGCGGTGGTGGAGCAGAGGAAACAAAATGGGGAGGGAAAAGGGGGGGCGGAGGAGAGGATAGGGGAGGTTTTGGTGGGGGTTTGGAAGGAACTGAGGAGAGCAGAGAGGAGGAGTTTGACTTGGTTGGAGGGAGGGGACAAGGGGTGGGAGAGGGAGGTTTGGGTTACGGGGGCGGGGGATCCGAGGAATGGGGGGTTGGGGGTTGAGACGGCTAGGTGGGCGATTTGCAGGTTGGCTGGGTTGGTGGAGGATAAGAGGAAGATTGTGGTGCCGGGGTTGGATGTCGCGGTCGGAAAGGGGAAGAAGGAGGTGGTGGAGGTGGAGCAGGAGGAGCCCGAGATTGTTTCGTTTGATGATATTGAGGCGTTGATGGAAAGGGAGAAGGCGAGGCCGAAGAAGAGGCTTCATCCGTCGTTTTGAGGGTGTATTTATTATGTACTGTAGTATTATCATATGTGGGTGTGTGCATGAGAGTTCGGGATAGATGTAGATTTGATACCCAGGGAATTTTGGATCAAGAAATTTTAACCCCCAGGAGCTTAGCTACTCAACCGGCGCTATGCAAACCACCACCAGCCCGTCTCACGCCAAGTATATCCTCCTCGCCCTCCTCTTCTTCCTCTGCCTCAGCCCACCCCTCTGTCTCTTCCCACTCGGCTCATCACGAAAATTATACCCCGGCACCAGCACATCCACCAAATTATCCCAAAACCCGATGTCATACAAATTCTCCACATCTTTCAACCCCCAAACCGCCTCCCACGGCCCATACCCGGGCAGCGTCTGGTCATCCTCTGCCGGACACTGCCCGCTCTCGGTCCTGACCAAAACCTGCTCCGTCTCCGCCGGCCACCTCGTCCACGCCGGCTCAACCTTCAGGTCCTTCTGCCTCTGCCCGTGCATCTTCCTCTTGTACGCAAACCCCTCCCTCATCTCATAACTCCAATCGCTCCACTTCATACTCTCGTTCGTGGTCGTCCCGCAATAGACAAGCCAGGCGTGATACCCCAACAGTCCCCAAACCAACGGTGACGTCAGCCCCGCCAGCAAGGTAACCGCCCCCATGCCGACCTGGTTCTGGAAACCCCACGACCAGATGACGAGCCAGTCTTTCAGCGGCATGCCCTCCCCTTTATTGGCGTTCCAAGGCAACAACGCCCAGTAGGGAAAGAAAAAGTTCATTCTTTTGGCCATGAGATAGACGCCCAGAATACCGCCGTACGCCGTCAGCACGGCTGTGGAGAGAAGAAGCAAGATGAACCAGTGCTGGTTGTTGGCCCCGACGCAGTTGTTGATGAAGATGCAGTGGTGGTCGTTTTTGGCTATGCAGCGCTTGCAGACGGAGCAGTGCTTGCTTCGGGCTGGTTTGAGGAGGTGGCAGGTGTGGCATTCGTTGCCTGGGTGGAAGAGGGTGAAGTCGTAGGGATAGCGGGACATCTCCTGGGGGTGGTTGGCGGGGGTGATGTACCCTGGGTCGGTGAAGGCGGCGAGGTAGAGGAAGAGGTAAGGGAGGATGATGGAGACGGTGCCGGTGAGTTTGACGAGGGGGGTGAGTTGAGGCCAGGCGGTGGGGAGGTAGAGGATTTCGCCTATGGAGAGGAGGAGGAGGAAGAATATCTGTGGGCAGTTAGTGAGAAACCAGCACAAGAGGGGTGAAAAGGGGGGGGCGTACCAGGACGGATGGATGTCGGTCGTACATCATGTAATTCCCGAAGCGGACACAAGCTGGGGAGATTCGGCCGCCGGTGACACGGCGGTCGATGGATTTGAGGAGATTCGGGAAGTGGACCCATATTACTTTGTGAAGCCATGATATTGGTGTGCCTCTGGGGTATGTATTAGAGATGGTCCTTGGTCAACAGTCTGGGGTGTCTTACCTGAGTGCTGGTAGTCGGCCAAAAAAGGTGACAAAGACCATGAATGAGATGGCCAACACCACAGTAGCCACCGTTGCGATGACGCCCATTTTGACGCCGAGTTTGAGCACCCCTCTTTACTATTATTAATGAATAATAAAACAGGAGACTTTATTGCATTTTTGGGTGTTATGTGGATGGAATACAACCCATGGTGGTCAGCTTCAAACGGCGGACGTTGGTTGTGTGTCCCTTACGGATGAGTGAGCGAGCGGCGTTGTGGGGAGCTGAACTTGGCGGCGCAAAGAGCAATCTCGAAAAAAGTTAAAGGAATAAGAGCTCGATAATATATATATGTATATATATATATATATATATATGTATATATGATGTCAAGAAAAAGCCGCGATTCTTATTTTCCGTTCTCATTCTCAAGTCCACCGGTTCGAGTCGTGAGAACGAGTTGAAAACGAGGCCTCAATGAGCTGTAGGCATCAAGAAGCAGTGCTTACATCAGCAATCCCAAGAAACCCAGCCTGTTCGAGAAGCCCCGTTTTTCTTTGACCTCTTGACACCCCACTTCCAACGTCTCGTGATTGCGCGACACCCCAACTTGACGCGTGCTGACAGATAGCATGAATAAACGGAAAAAAAGCATCTTCGTTCAATAACCCCACCACCGACAGCTTTTTGGCGACGTGATTCTACTGGATTACTTACAACTGATCACCCATTTCTCTACAACCGAAGCAGTGTCAATAATATTCAAGCCGTGGGACAGAAAGCGCAGACACTTGGCTTGCGAATCGCTCGGCGCCACAATTAACCCTGGTCACTTCCACATCGGGTCTTTGACGACGACCAACTGCTCGCAACTCCTCACCCTCAAGACTGCTTGCTCGACTCTGCTATGCCACTTCGGCCATTATATACAGTGGAATAGGGGATCTCCCGTGATGCTCTGAGCGATCAGCGGCCCCTCCAATTGCATAGCTGCATCGAGCACCACAGTCTCGTAAGCGACAACCCTGAAGGGTTAGGGTTAGCCGCCACCCCGCTGCCATGCCACAACCAATTGTCTACGAGGGGGTCAATGGATGTTACGAGGGTACTCTGTTCAATGGTCTCAAGTTCTTCGTATCCAGGCGGTTGCCTCTTCGCAGTGAGGTTCTTAGAAAGATCAAGGTAGGTGTTTCCACCACCATCTGTGGTTGACAAAGACTAACAGATGACACAGAACAATGGCGGCAAAATCGTAGAAATGGAGAAGTTTGCCGATGTGCTGATCTGGGACTATCTCATTACACATGGTGCTCCGGCTGGTGCTGTCTCTTCCAAATTTGTGGAGGATTGCATTTCCAAGGGGGAAATTGTCAACAAGGAGGAGTATCTTGTTGCTGTTCCAACTGCGACTCCAGTCGGCTCTTCTGCTCCCGTCAAGAAGGGTACGAAAACCCCCTTCACACCGAAAGATGATCAGATTCTCCTGAGCTGGATCAGGCAGAAGGAAGAGGTCGGGGAGAGCATCAAGGGCAATACCATCTATCGAGAATTGGCTGCAAAGGTACGACGGCTCGTTGACCACAAATAGCGGGTGTTTCTGACTATCCGTTTCTAGTACCCTCACCACACTTACCAGTCCTGGCGGTCACGATACGTTGAGAAACTTTTACACCTCCCACCACAACAGTCTGTCCACCCGCTTCCGCCTCCCATCCCGACGCTAGTCAAGTCTAAATCGTCAAGTGATGCACGAGCTGCACCGCCATCGACTACATCGTCGACTGTCGAAAAGAAGTGGGCTAAGAGGAGGGAATTCACAAAGCAAGATGATGAGATTCTGCTTCAGCATCTGGGTAGGTGGCAAGGGTCAGAGTCTGGGCAGAATGCATACAAAGAGCTGGAAGAACAGTACCCACATCATACCTGGCAGTCGTGGCGGAATCGATACGTCAAGACCTTGTCGAAACGAAGGGATTCTGGCTCCGGCGATGAGCTGCCGCCAGCAAAGCGACCGCGGAAGTCTACCGCCAGTGATACTGTTCCGTCCCGCACGCCCACGGCACCGCCCACGACGCAACTGGAATTGAGCCAGAAAGACAAGGAAAAATATGAGGCACTCCGGGAAAAAAAGAGAAAGATGGCGGAGGCCAAAGCTGCAAAACAAGCCAAGTCAACCAGCCAAACGAGTACAGCAGGCCAGGCCCAGGCCTCAAGCTGTGTGGAAGAGCGGGAGAAACAACCCCGAGCTGCCAGTGCGGCATCGTCGCCACCATTGCCATCAGGCAGCCAGAAAGAGGAGCTGAAACGGAAGCTGAAGCGGATTCGAGCGGAAAAGGCACGGAAAGGGGCGTCTACCCCGCTAAAACCTACTCAGGGGGGGCAATCCGAGAGAACAGCGGGTGCTTCTAGCAGTACACCACTACCGCCGGCGACAAATGAGACATCTTCTGGGTTCCTAACGCAAGTCTCTGCCCCCAATATCGACAGCCCTGCCTTTTCAACTCAGGTGTCTGCTGCAGTAGCGGAAACACCGCAGGTTCCGACGCCTGCGCAGCAGAAAGAGCTCGAGCAAGCTAGGATTCGATCACGGAAGAACATGAATGGGTTGATAACCTCGAGGGAGTCCTGGTTGGAGTTAAGGCGTATATTTTGTGAGTTTAACGAACTGCCTGAACCGAGCGAGACTGTGACGGTGTTTGGGCGGGAGGTGGACTGTTGGGATTTTTGGTGTGAGGTTGTGGAGGTGGGGTACCCGCCTTCCCCGGCTGCGTGGGTGCTTATTGCGGAGGGGTTGGGGTTTGTGGATGATCAGGAGTTGAGGGAGGAGGGGGAGAGGAGTGTGGTGCAGGCGCTGAAGGAGGGGTTTGAGGGAGGTTTGGAAGAGTTTTGGTTTGCGGTGGAGTGGTTTGCTGGGGAGAGGTTTCAGGCGGTGGAGGTGGTGGAGGAGGAAGAGTGACGTTGGGTGGAAGAAGTGCGATGTAGTGTTTGAGGAGGTTAGTTGCTGTGAGGATATCTGTGGAAGAGTAGGAATTGACATTGCTCACTGGAGACACCATGCCCAATAGTCCCCCCCGTTGAGTATGAGATATGTACTTGCTAGGTTTCAAATCTCCTCCTTTCTCTGATGATACTGGAAATTAGCCATTTAATTTTTTTTCACTTCCCGTCTCTCCGGCCTTGTTGGCGTCGCAGAGGGTCCGGCGCCGGCGACGTCGAGGCCGGGGGCACGGAACGGCTTTTGATTGGCCTGCTTTCGCCTTCTTTCACGCTAAAATTATTCCCAAAGCAGCAGCAAGCCGTAGAATTTGGAGTTCGTCTACTCGAGACAGACTGGGAAATCTTGTGCTACAACCGGACATCGAGGGACCCATGAAAGCCGGTTTACGGTCATCCCTTTCATGTTACACCAACCAACAGTGCGGCGACAAGGCAGACTTTGTGCGAGAAAGTTTTGTTGAGGTGTTAATTCTCAAGAATCAAATCTCGTCCAAAAATGAAGGATATTTGTGGGTGCGGTACGTACACTCTTTTGAATAGCTCTGTCTTGGGCCAATATGGCCAACCTCAACATATGTGAATTTCACAGCAACTGGCTGCCTTTCCTTTCCTTTCCTTTCGTCTTTTCCATGTTTCCTCAACTACAACCACCTGTATGTGTTTAGAGACCCTCAGTCTCTCCCTGTACATATCTCGTTATTCATACACCTGTTTCCAGTGTACTTTGACCAAGATTCACTCCAGCCATGGTGGCTAATGAGATGGGACTGTGGGATGAGCCAAAATTGCTTTATTTTTCTGTGGGGTTGGTTACATTCAACGCCCGTTGTATCTTACGCCGTGTGGTATATTTCTATATTTCCTAAGGCTTTTTAAATCTCTAGACTACTGGTAGTGGCTGGGTTTGTGGTGTTGAAGTTGTCGTTAGGTCGACCCCTGAGCTTAACTTAGGGGGTCCCGGACTGTCACACGTCAACGGACCAACCGGCCACACCACGGCCCAACTGCTATCTACCTGCACATCGTGAGCCAGTGGTTGGAAGTGAGGCAGGAAATCAAGGGTGAGGCCACAGGGCACGGACCACTTGGTGATGGATAAATACGTGTCCTCTGGACCTGTTTGTATTCCTAGATCTTCTTCTTTTCTTCACCAAGGACCTCGAGGCTATTTAAGATTATTAGCTGAATTGGACTACTGTTCCAAACCCTGATATCCAGCCCTTGTCACACGGACTACAGTCTCTAGTCGGTGAGGGTGAGGGTGAGGGCGGCCGTGTGGCTAATAACCCTGCCAAGAAAGATGGTGGGCCAGAAAACCGCCCGGAAGCTTCATGAACCAGTGAGATGAGCCAAACAGCGAGGGTTGTGGGATGAGCCGAAGGTCCCGGAGCCGTGGGATGGGATAAATCGAGCGTCATCCCATCTCAACTCAGCTTATTACCCACCCTGAAGTCTGCAGCACCGGGGATTACTGAGTATCTCGAGGGGACAGTTTAGCCCTTTGTGTCAACTCATTGAGCAATCTATTCAGATAACTGTAGCCGCGATAGGCTGAGGTCACTGGTCAGCGCCAAGTTCCGCGTTGCTACCTTTGGGACCCTTGAGGTTGTGGTGTATGTCAGTATGTCAATGGCGCGTGAGGAAGAAATGGCTATCACCGGTTGTTCAAGACACTGAATTTGCAGCCATCGTACAACCAAGAGATTTGGACTGTGTCCGCGATTGGTTGTGGTGACCAAAAGGGGGGTTGGCTGCATTTTTGGTCAGAGCCTTGCATGCATTATTTTCTTTTCTCCCGGCCACGTCAACAAGGAAGGCACTTGTTCCCCACCTAGAGGTTCTGTTGTTGGGTTGCTGGGAGCTGGTAAGATGTCCTGACTCCGGCCACTTGAGGATTTGTCTCCCAACAGCTCAGCTTTTGGCCCGTTGATCATTTTACACACCAACCGCGCAGGAGCAGCCCAACCTTCGTTATCATGACTGATATTCTGGGGGCTTTTGACGCTTCTATCAGCCTGGCCGAAAGGCTTCGCAGTTTTGTCAACAGTTACGCGGGGGCTGAAGAAGCGGCTGCCACAATGCGTCTTTTTGACGGCCAACTTGGAACCATGAGGCTGAAACTTGCGTCGCGGTTTGAACAGCTACCAAAACAACTTCGCCAGTAACGACATAGCGACTATTCGAAGCGCCATAACAGAGCTCCACAGCAAGCTCGATAAGGCTCTTGGATTGGTGCCGGATCCGCAACAGAAAAACAACACGATCCTGCGCGTGCAGTGGGCAACTGGGTTAGAAACCACAGTCATGAACGAATTTGAGACCATAAATGGTGGGATCAACAACCTACAGAGCATCGTCAATCTCGCCATGCACACTCTCAAGCTGAAGCCGCTTAACCACGGATGTGAATTCAAACTTAGTTTACACCAGGGTCATGAAGAGCAAGACTTGGGGCCAAGGGGGTATTCCACCATGGCGGTGCTGCCCCCGAGTTATCGTTCCGATCATCCGGTGCGAGTCTTTGTGGAAACCTACAGAGACTTTTCAAAGGCAACAGCGCTCGCCAGACACGTTGCCACGAGACTGTGGTGGACGTCCGACAACTTGGAGAACACGGACTTTTTGCGGGGAGTTCTGCCCTGTATTGGTTTTGATGGGTACAGGGTGATCTATTTACTTCCTAAGGACTTAAAAGATCGACAAACCCTGAGGAAGCTGATCGACAGTAAGAAAGTGTCCCTCGAGGCGCGGTTTTCCCTGGCACTCCAGCTCGCGAAAGCGGTACTCAAGGTCCATTCCGATCGGTTGGCTGCGCACTGTTCTATCCGCAGCGACACCATTCTGTTCCTCACCTCTGACGGAACGCGGGTTTCAGAGGTACCGGCGCCGCCCGAGCCGCCCGAGGCAGCTGCACCACCGGTGGAGGGGGGACTTGTCAGACGCAACACCTTGAAGCAAGGCATCAACCGGGCTGGTACGGGTATCAAGGAAATTGGCACAACCATCAAAAGAACAATGAGCTTCAGTGCAAGAAAAAGGGACAGAGAGGATATCGAGGATAGGAGGTCCAGAGACAGAGGTGCGGGTAACAGGGCGGCTCCACGGAAGAGCAGTCAACAAAGCTTACGGAAACGCAACGTACCGCGGAAAGTGAAGAGAAAAGGGGCTATCTGGCCGGGAGCCCGGTCAAACGACAGCTCGGAGGACTTGCCTGACTCGGTTTGTGACGAACAGGATAAGATGGCAAGCAAGAAGGACTCGGTCGCTCTCAGCTGTGAGGTATCAAACGCCCACGCACCGCCCGGATTTGGCAGTCTGTATCTCACTCATTGACAACACGTTGTGCACTGCGGCGCACCCCTCGGCAACTTTCCCAAAGATTGGACGAAAGATGTCTATCCACACCCCGAACAACACGGTCAGACCGAAGCAACCGCCAAAATGGGCACGATATCTACAGCATGGGCGTTTGCCTCCTTGAGATTGGGCTGTGGAGGTCATTTTCGGTGCTGAAAGATGGCAGCTTGGAACCCAGTGCGCTGGGGGAAGCTGCCGGCATGAACATAAAAGAAAACTACGAGGCGGTCGTCGTCAAGCAGAACCTAGTGGAAATTGCGAGAAGGGAGCTACCAGTGTATATGGGGGAAAGGTACGCTCAAGTTGTGGCTGCGTGTTTGACCTGTCTAGATACAGACGAGATAGGTCCAAATCCAACGTGGGGAGAAGGCTTTGGAAGTGTCAATACTTCCGAGGGAGCAAAATGCAGCAGATTCAGGAAGATTGTCATGTCTCCCCTTGAGCACCTTGGTGATGCATTGACCGAAAGGTCTGCGGACCAAGAGTGAGCGCTGAAGGGTGCATATCTGTCACTGTAGTTTTTAAATAGAATCTTCAATGTTTTGGTAGATGCACGTATGTTTTCATTCTCTTCCCAGAGCCTTGAGATTGGACAGTTACATAAGAAGCTCCCTCAAATTTGCTGTGTAGTCTTGAAAAGTCCACCACCACCTCACAAGATATATTTGAAATAAGACCCCTGGCATCTCTCTCTGTGCTTTTGACTTTGGCTTCGTTTCGCGATGGGGAATACATGTGACATGATTCCCACGCTCTCCTCAACAACAAGCGATTCACCGCTGAATCCGGTATAGTGTAACGGTTAACATATCGCGTTTTCACCGCGAAGCTCGGGGTTCGATTCCCCGTACCGGAGTTCGATTCCATCACCAACATCTTTTGCAGTGTGTGCTGGCGATGTTTGTTTTTGGCGTTTTGCCCCCTTTCTCATAAAGTTTTGTGATCATGCACTTGTTCCTTCCTCCTTTGCGAAAGACAAGGTGCGTTCGTTCCGTCCTCTTCTTTTCTGCGACAGACGGTCCCACTCCATGTGGGCTCCACTTCTCTGCATTCGATCGTTCTTTCTTCAACAGACTCAAGAACCAAGATGCAGGACTACTTCAATTTTACATGGAAAGATGCATTTCATCTCTTTTTTTTTTTTTTTTTTGACAGCCTGTATATGACCATTCATTATCCTGGATGAAGCCACTTCATTCCAATCTCATCTTCTTGCGAGATTCAAACAAGGATACCCGCAGTTAAAAACCCGCTTGGGTCAACATTGGAAGCCAAGAAAAAGTTGAGAGGTATGGTGCTGGGAATAGCCTCACTTTGAGCAGAGCAGACAGAATCCGCACCATCTGCAAAAAAACTGACCACCAACAGCCAAAAAGTTATGGTTTCCCCACCAAACAACTTCAATCTTCATGTTGTCAGGTAGAGCAAGAGAAAAAGATATCAGAACTCCTCCGGGAAGGCTCGAACTTCCAACCTCCTGATTAACAGTCAGACGCGCTAGCCAATTGCGCCACAGAGGATATCTTGCGATGTTTTTTACTGTCAGATGCAGCCCTTATATTATTGCTGCTCTTCTTGTCTGTTATGATATCGCAATAGGGGTGGAAAGGGGGTGGTCCTCTGCGCTGTCCAACAAAGCCAGAGCAAAATCATACTACTATTATTAGGCTACCTGAAGCACGAAAGAAAGATATGAACTGGTATCTATCCGTCTTCGTCTCGTATAAACATTGAGGGGTAATAATGAGTTGGGTTGCATGTGCTTAAAGCAGCAGACCAAACACACCTACCATCAGACCCATGACGCACCCTGCCAGGGATACCTCCACCGATCTGATACCGGCGCCAGTTCCTCCATTACCATTAACATTATCGTTACCATTCCCGCCTCCGGGAAGAGCGTTGGTGATGGCAGGCGGGATCGGAAGGGTCCCTGTGGCTGTTGGGCTTGTGGTGGTGGTTGTGGTGGTGGTTGTGGTGGCATCGATCAGGTCATCAATTCCACCAAAAGTAGCAGTTGGCTCCGGTGCTCCGCTGTCGACGTCGTCATCGCCATCGGGGGTTGGAAGAGCCGTTGGAGTCGACGTGGTAGTGGGCGTGGTGGACGTGATAGGGTCCTCTATGAGAGACGTGTTTGGTCGGCACGTTCTTCCGTCTCTGCAGCAGCCACTTCCTGTGAGGCAGTAGTAGCCATCCTGACATCAAGGACTTAGTTAAACGTTCGACCAACTGGAAACTGGATAGGGGTTAGAAGAGAGCATACGTACCTCGCAGTAACGTCCAGTTCCTCTGTTGCAGCACGTCCCGTCTTCAGGGATGCAGTAGCCAGTGTCACATCTCTTGCGTCCAGCACCGCAGGTTGTGGTGCTCCCTCCGCTAGAACCGCCACCACTGCTTCCTCCACCACCACTGCCAGCGCGTCGGCATGTGTTGGTTGTTGTGCATTCGTAACCGGCATCGCAATAGCCTCCGCCTGGGCAGCAGACGCCACTGGAGGGCATGCATCTGTTGAAGAAAGGTTACATAAACATATCAAGTGTGAGATAAAGATAAGAACATACCCCCTATTGCACATCACTTCCCCCGGATCGCAAGTCCCGCCGACGCCGCTGCATGTTCGTCCCTCCTAGGGTCTTCGTCAGTATCACTTCGTAAGTCATTGTACAACAAAAGTCAACATACCCGGCAGCACCCAGAAACAGCCATGCAGTAGTAACCAGCATCGCAATATGTGCCTCGTGATATGCAGCAGACACCGCTGAGCGGAATGCACCCATCCAAACACCACTTCTCTCCTGATCTGCATGTGCCAGTCTGTCTGGTCAACCTCAAGAATCTGAGACCGCCCGGGTTGGGAGACGTCTCGGGGACCATCTCCAGGTGGTTCATGGCAATGCCGCTGAGGAGGGCGCGAACGGTAGTCTGTCCGACGAGCATATTGGCGGTTGTTGTCCTTGGAGTCTTCTATGCCGTGCCGGATAGAGATGCGGTAGCTATGAGATTCGCTGGTGGCTTGGAAAGCAGGAACCGCACCAGCGAAACAGAAGAACGAGAAGAGAACCACCCAGCTCAAGAACCCGAGGGCGCGTCTCTTTATCATTTCTTCCCCAAAGTCCCTACCCTCCATCACTCACCCAAACCACCCAGCCCCATGTGCCCTCTCCATATGCACAATCCCTGACCTTCCCATCTAAAAACAAGGGTCCAACTCCGCACATCCCCTCAAAGCTGAACTTTCCCATGGTTCCATTCTCCCAGAGCCTCGCCCTAGCCAGTCGTGTCGGTGTCCAGCCCAACCCATCGGTCAGTGGTCACTGCCTGCCGTGCTACCAGGAACCCAATCCTACATCTCCACCCACCATAAAAGCCTCTTACTTCATAGCTTGAGCGGAAATAAACCGCCCTCTGCAGTAGCGTCAACGCCTGCTGCCCAACGGCCAGCCACAGGCACACGTCCCCAGATTACAGGACCAAAAGAGGCTTATTCCCTGGTGCCAAGACCAGAGCTGACCCGCGTCCTTGTAAAAGGTTTATCAACCTCGGACAAGAGTTGGGCCGTGGAATGGGAGGTATTACTGCTTGAGCCGCAAGACTCCTGCATAGGACCCCTGCACGGTTCGCTGTAGCCTTTTCTTGGCGGTGCCAGCGTGTCGGGGGGGCTGTGTCGTTTACCTCGAGCGTTTGATTGGTGACAGTGATGAGGGGAGAGTTGCTAGTTGTTGGGGAAAGGTTGTTGATCTGCATGTGTCTCGGTCATTGAATTTGTGATAGCAGGTATCGTGGCACGTCAGATTGTGGACAGGAAAAGTTGAGGCAGTGACATTGCGCAAAAGCTTGTGGAAGATGGCGAATACCTACCTTACAATACGCATCATCTCAGCTATCTTTGAGGAAGCCGCCAAGTTGACATTGATATTGTCAGAACCACGAACTGAACCGAACCAGCAAGATTGGGCATGATAGACTTTCAGCCTCAAAGGTACCAGGCTGTTCGTGTTATTTGGTATAAGGTACACTAACATATACAGTCACCTATCCAGTCCACCTACCCCATCCGCCGACTACTTTTCTCCCACGCACTGGCTGCACCTGCACTCCGCAAAATCCAGTCCATCCATCCAGTCCACCACCGCCTCCCACCAATCCCGAAATAACCTTCCGGATACTTCGTTGATTATAGCCGTGTCGTCCATCTGGGATGTAATATTCCCAGCGATAGCATGCCTCAGAATTCGCAGCATCTTGACCTGTTAGTGTTTTATTCCGCAATGCCAGTTGAAGGAACATCTTGAAATGGAGGAACATACAGGTCCTGCACTCTCAGTAAGTCCAGTGGGCAAAGTGCCCGCACTCGAAGTGATAGTTTGGGATTTTGAAGCACGTTGTAGATCTGACTGGGTTTAGCGATAGAACCGGTGCTTGTTGTTGTGTTGGGATCTCTTGCTCGCAGTAGACTTGCCTAGGTGGTTTGTCTTTGAGCAGATGAACTTGCAGAAGAGAAGATTTCAAAATCTACTTCATCCAGAAGCTGTGAAGCTGTGCTTCAGATGTTCAAAAGTTCATGTTGATCAAAAGGCTAATCATTTGTGGCTTCAACATTTCTACGCTCTGATGAATTTCTGCATTGTAGAACCTTGTTTCTCCAAGTGATGGGAGTGGTTTTTTGTCTGGGTGTTGAAGCTTCAGTTGATCTGGGACAGTCGGGACATGTTTAGATCCTGGATGGCACGCACACAACTAGAGACCGTAGCTCACTGGCGGAAAATGCTGCGGATCTCAGGCTGTTGGACTGAGATGATAACTTCCTGGTTGTTTAGCTGCAAAGACAGCAAGCCTTAGAACATCAAACATCAGTTCAACAGCAAAATAATTGCTCTCCAGATCAAGGTATGTGGCTACCTACCCAGGTACCTTGGTTTAAGCCTTACTTTTTTCATACCCGTAACCTTCTCAGCCGACTCACTCAGAGCGGTGGTCGTTATCCAGGTCCCCGGTTCCCGGTCCGCACTTACAAGTCATCGAACACTCACACGGACACTTTTAAAGGCCAAAAGCATAACTTTATCGGTTTTAAGCGTAAAAAGATGGTTTAAATTGGGAGAGAAGCGCGTTTAATATAAAAGTGCTATTGAGTTTGATATATATCGATTTATCTGCCTTGAAGAAGGCCATTGACTTTAGCATATTTTAAAGCTTTAAGAGGGCCCGTGTATTTTTATAAGATAATCGTAAACCACTTGTCGTGGACCTGGATAACCAACAGCCTCAGGGCAGACCATCAGACCTACACCACAAGCCCACTCATCCCAAATCCATCCCTTGACCTCGCGTGATCGTCACAACAAAGAGGTCCAGGGGTCAGCAGCCGCCCTTATTAACCCTAACCCCACCCACCCCGAGACACCATTGCTCCTCCCCTTGTACATGACCCCATCTAGTCGGCATCTCAATCACACAATGTCTCAGATCGACCCCTGAGGTCTTTTTGTCCAAGAAGACGCGCAATCAACCAGCCACTCATGATACCGTAAATAGCATCATGTTGTAAGAGCAACACACTGTGTTGTGCGCAACTCGGGAGCAGCTCCCTACCAAGTGGGGTCCACGTCTGATGCCAACGATCCCACTCGTTCTGTTCGCTCCTCCCTCGCTCAGAAGACTTGGCTGAGGATTTCAAGTATAAACACCTACTTTGACGGGACTGTGTTTGCCTTGTGCCCTCCCCTCACAATCAAGAATAGGTATCTTGCCTGTCATAAACATCATGCCCGACGCAACCGACCCCGCTCCTGACACACACATAACCCCCTCCGTCAACAACCCCAGCTCCGGTTCTAGTCCGGCCCCGATCATCCTCCGCTCTGCCACCCCAGAGTCGGAGTTCAACTCTTTGATCTTCTCCCGCATCTTCAACCGCCGCCGCCCCGATCTATCTTCCTCTGCCATCCCCTGGCAGCACTCCCGTCATCCACACGCCTATTGCAAGCCGCTGACTGTCTCTGACGTTGTGGCGTGTGTTGATTTTGCTAGGAAAAAAGACAAGCGCATTGCCATCCGCAGCGGGGGCCACAGCTGGGCCTGTTGGTCGATTAGGTATGACTCGATTCTGCTGGACATGATCGACTTTGAGGGAGGGGTTGGGTCGATCAGATGGGAACGCGAGATGGGTGAGGGGGTGGTGAGCTGTGGTCCGGCTGTGACGTCGGCGGGGTTGAATGAGTTTTTGGCGGAGGGGGGCAGGATGTTTCCTGGGGGTCATTGTCCTGATGTCGGGTTGGGGGGTTTTTTGCTGCAGGGAGGGATGGGGTGGAACTGCAAGGTTTGTCACGGTGCCCGGCTTGTTCGAATGTTGTTTTTGCTGATTCAAACGACAGAACTGGGGTTGGGCGTGTGAATATGTAGTGGGAGTTGATGTCGTGACGGCCGGGCTAGAAGTCTTGCACATAAACGAGACCAAACACAAGACTTGTTTCACGCTGCTCGGGGTGCGGGGCCAGCCTTTCCTGCTGTCGTGACGAGGTTTTATATGAAAACTCTGTCTCTGCTCCCGATGTGGCAGTCGCTTTATTTCTTCGATATCACCAAGTTTAAAGAGGTGCTGGAGTGGTTGATCAAGGTATCCTCTCTTCCCATCTTCTCGATCTTCCCCACACTAACACCCGCCACAGCTCTCCCCAACCGCCTCCCCAACCCTCGAAATCGTCCTCGTCTCGTCCTTTGTCCCCCAATCCTCCCCCACCCCAACCCTCACGGCAGTCTTCACCTCCTTTGCCCCCTCCCACACCGCCGCTCTTTCAGCCTTAATCCCCATCCACACCTCCCTCCCCTGCCCCCCCTCCGCCAGCCCAAACCACCCCAGCCGCTTCTGCGAACCTACCTCCCTTCCAGAAGAGTACGCAGCCCAACTAGCCGGCAACGCCGCCCCCGGCTTCCGCACCCGCTCAGACAACGCCTACCTCTCCAACGACCTCTCCCCGGCACAAGTCGCTGCCGCGCTTGACCCAGCATTTTCATCCCTTCCGACAAAGCAGAGCACCGCGCTGTGGTTCTCGATGAATCCTACTTCGAGGAGGGCACGGAAGGGGAACATGATGCTTAGCATGCAATCTGATCATTATTTTTCTGTGTATGCTGTTTGGGAGGAGGAGAAGGATGATGGGGTGTGTGATGGCTGGGTGAGGGATGTTTTTGCCAGATTGGAGGAGCAGGAGGGGACTCTTGCTGGGAGTTATCTTGGGGATGCCGACTTTCAGTTTAGGAAGGCGGGGGGGAAGTTTTGGGGGGAGGGGAGGGGTGATCCGGGGGATGTGAAGGCGAAGTGGGATGGGGAGGGGAGGATTTGTGGGCTCTTGGAGGGGCATGAGGCGTTGGGTGAGGGGGTGAGGGGGGGAGGGTTGGGATGAATATGAGTTGATCTGGGGAGGTGGTGAGATCTTAGGGGGTATGGTTCGAGGGAGGGAGAGGTGGCGTGGGGGTTGGTGACGGGTGTCTTCTCGTCCTTGGTTACCTAGGTAGGTAGGCGGCATGTGGTTAGTCATGATGTGTCGACTAGAGAATTTGGAACATACTCGTCCAATATGGATCGTGCCAGAATGAAACTTGATGGCCAGGCAGTCAAGTGTCAATGTGCAACCCAGAAACCAAGGTGACTTTGTCCTCTTTGGCAGAGAGCCGCAACTTACGCCAACCACGTATGGGATCCCTTTGAATCTTCCGTATCTCCGCCTTTCCTAGCCAGCGTGCCTCGCTCACCACGGAAAACTCCAACCAACTCCAACAACCCAATCCAAAGACATTCCATCCACAATGTGCACGAAAATCGAGGTCGCACTCAAAGCGTGCGGACAACTTTCAAAAGTGGAAGATTGATAAAAAAAAATGTGGTAGGCCTCTTGTTTCCAGCCCTCAATCAATCTGGCGTCGATATAGGTACTGACAGACAATGCGGATCGTCGACTAGGGTGTCCCCGGTCCCCATAATTACACCATTGACCCTGCCAAAGTTGAGGTAAGCAACATTGGGAACCGCATGAAAGAGGGTTGTCCCTACGTTGAGAAGGATGCCGAGAGGAGAAACGAGGAGTTGCTAGCGTATGGGGATACGTTCCAGTATTGATGGCAACATACTACTCGGTGACGGGCATTCCGGGGACGGGGGGAGGATATAGTGTTTGCAAGGATAACACCTGGATGAACACACTTGTTTGAACTTTAGTGCCTAGGAGGAAAGAAATGTATGTACTGATTTTTGAATAAGTGGTATTTGTTTCATGATCATAACCATATACACCCCCCTTCCAAACCCAAGCCGACCCCCAAACAATCCAATCAACCCCAAACTCAAGCCTTCCCCTCGGGCTTCACCAACTCCCTCAACTTAAACCTCGTGATAAAATTATTCTGCTTCACAAACCAAGCATTCACAATCTCCCACTCCGAGTTCGGATCATCAAATCGAATCTGGTTTTGTTTTTTTCATGTCAGCATCACCACATTCGCTCCCCGTTCCTTTTGATTAGGAAAAACATACCTCAAACCTCCTCAACATACTCGGTACCAACTTGTAAATCTCCAACAAGCTGATGTTCTTCCCAATACACGTCCGACTCCCCATCCCAAACTGCAGCATGCACCCATTCATTCCCTTCAACCTCTCCCCATCCGTCTCATCCACCCACCTCTCCGGCCTGAACTCCTCCGCATCCTCCCCCCAGACTTTCTTATCTCTGTGCAAAACCCAAGCATTACACCCAACAATCGTCCCACCCCTCACCCAATGTCCTGCAATTTCAAGCCCCGGCTCGGGCACGATCCGCTCCATCGGCAACCCAGGCGCAGGATGAAGCCTAAAAGCCTCCTTGACGCACGCATCAAGGAAAGGCAGCGTCTGGCTCTCGTGCCAGGTCACCAGTCCAGTCTCGTAATCCGAAAACCTCCCCTCCCTCGCAGCGTCATCAATCTCCCTCAGCAACCGCGCCAACGCCCTCGGGGTCTTGTGCAAAAAGTAAAACACCGCCGACAGGGAAATGGCCGTCGTCTCCGAGCCCGCAAAAGCCATGCTCACCGCCATTGTCTGAACCAGCGTATCGGTCATGAAGTCAGGTCTGTTCTCCCTGGCGGCCAAGAACTTGGACAGGAGGTCAGGGGATTTCACTCCCAACGGCGGCTTCTCCGACGTGGGCAGCAGAGGTTTCGTTTCAGGTGACGCCGACTCCAGCTCGGGAAGCCGCTCCGCCATCCTTGCGCGGGCGAACTTGGCGACGGGAAAGGTGGTGTCGAGGATGCCCCATTCGCCCAGCTTGAGGTAGAGGGGGTTTTTGAGGAAGAGCTTGTCCAACAGGGGGATTTGGCCGATCTGCAGCACGTCAGAACCGAGTCTTGGTGGACAGAAAAGAAAAGGGGACACACAGGAGCGACATAAAGGAATAGCTTGGTGAGATACGCCACAATCCCATCCACATCCTCGTTCCTCTCAATGAACCCGTGCCTCTTGCTGTAGGTAATCTCCCCAATCACATCAAACGCGTAGAACTGCAGCCACTGCGTGAAGTCGCAGGCCTTTGGGGTGTCAATGTACAGCTTCTCCGTCTGCTTCAGGAACAACTTTGTGGTGTTGTCGACAAAAGGCTCGTACTGCACCAGCTGGGACATGGCAAACGCCCCGTTGACGCACCGGCGGAACTGCATGTGGAAGTCGTTGTCTGTGGTGCTGAACAAGGACGGGAGGCTGTGCCCTTTGACGACTGATTGTTGAACGACATAGAAATCAGACTAGCCAAATTGTCAGCACATATTCCCCCCCTTCTTCGTCACGAAAAAGACGAGGAGATAAAAACCTTGACAAATCCCTTATTCAACCCGTAAATCGTCTTCAACGCCTCCGGGTCCGCAAACGAGAGTGTGTTTGGCCCCAGCCTCACCACCGGCCCGTACTTTTTGTGCAGTTCAATCTGCGTCCTTTCTGGTCTCCGTCTGTAGACATCATAAAACCTCCACCAGTCCGTCAACGACGCCAGGAACGGCCCCGGGTATTTGTTCAGTCCATTGTGATACCTGTTCTTGACCAGCCAGGCGAGAACGACCGTGACAAGAACCGCAGGCCAGTGCTGGACCAGGAGGTGTATTATCTGATCTGTGATCATCCTTGTCTGTTATGTAGGCATGTGATGTCCTAACCTGCAATGATCGAAAAGAAAATGGTGTGCCCTGTTGAAGAGGGGTCTATCACAGTAGAGGGTGTTGAAGTTAAACGAAAGAAGAAATAAAAATGATGACAAAGTGAAAAGGTAAAAGACAAGAAGAAAAAAGGTGTCGTGATGATGTATATATGTATATAGTCATGCGGGAAAATCTCTAATTGAGCCCACATACCTACTACCTACCTGACCACCAAACACACACCTGCCGCCCATGCCGTTCAATGCCGAGAATGTCCAAGGTCAAGGCGAAGAAACAGGCAGGGGGGCCGGGGGGTTGGAAACCGAGTTGGAGTAAGGTTGTCCCCCCCCTCACCCGGGTAGCAAGACGAACCACCACTCTCAGTGATGAACTGGGTGTCTGTCCCTCGGGAAATTAATCTATTTTGGTCCTTGCCCGCCATCAGACAGTTTCCCTGGATGGCGGTCCTGCAAACGGACGATCGCCGACGGCCAGCAGATATACACGGGAGGATATTGCATGTAGGACAGACCGTGCCGAACTAGCGCAGTGTATATGGCTGAAGAGTGTCCCGAGAATCGTCAACTCGGGATGATGGGTAGGTAACATCTACGATATCTCTCAAAAGATGTGTTCCATGACGACAGCACGAGGGGGAGGAGGGTTTTTCGAAGGATCGCGGAACCGAACGGAACCAAAACTCGCCTTTTCCCTTCCCAAATCGGAAACAGTGGTCACGCTGAACTTGACACGACACACACCACCCCCAACTTTTTCGATCTGACCTGGGGAAAAGATACCGGGGGTGGGCTCCGAATCACCATAGGGCGATGCGGAGGAAAGGTGGCACAAGGGTCAAGGTGAAAGAAAACCCCACGTCATGAGCTGAAGAGGCGTGTAAGTCAAGCGCCGCCAAAAACTTGGGGAACCGTCTGCCGGGAGACCTGACATTGGTGGTGGGGCCGTGGAGCCGAGCGCATGGAGAGAGGGGAAGGGAGGCAAACCGACATTCCCCCCAATATAAATCGGCAGATGTAAGGTCCAATCGTCAATCTTGAGATATCAGCCAGACCCGAGAGAGAGAGATAGTCGATGGTTTCAGTGACCGGTGGTTGCTGCTGGGAATTTTCATTCGAATACTCACGATGGTTGCGGCCTATATGGCGGGTTTTGTCCCGTCAGCTGCCAGAAAACGCCACAACCCTCCAAACTCGCTATTCTTTACTGTTTTGTGATATGACGACGAGCTGAAAAAGAGGGTCGTATTATGTCCTGTATGCACACACACACACACACACACACACAGACAGACAGACAGAGAGAGAGAGAGAGAATAAGATCCATGGTAGCTGCTCCCCCAAAAAAGGAGGGTTACTCTCAAGATTCCCAAACTTCTGCTTGATGGATGGTGCGTGCTCCATGGACAGATATGTCCTGTGTACGGCCCATGGTAGGTAAGGTATGCCGAACCGCCCTCCCATCTCGTGGTTCGATATATCGATAATACACATGCAGCCATCGGGAAGTACGCCATTCGCCAGCACCAACCTGCAATGCATGCACCCATCTCACCTCCTCCCTATGCCAGCCCGCCAGCCTCAGGATGGGGAACCGATGAATACATGGGCAAAAAAACTGATCAGAAGCAAGGCAAGGCAAGATTCGCTACCACCAGGTACCGCCATCACAAACACCAACCAACCTTGTTTTTGCGTTTGATGGGGAGGAGGCGATTAGTTCCGAAATTTGTTGGAGAAAGATGCCGGTGTCGTCAAAGGCGGAGTGATCAACCCAAAGCTGAGATCCCGCGGGAGAACACACACAAAAAAGAAAAAGGGCGGGCAGTAAAACATGTGCCGAAAAACCGTTGAGGCACATGGTCCACTAGCGCCGCCGCAGTCATGGCCACCAACTTCTTGGGCTGTTCGGCAGATGTTTTGGAGAGATACACGGCCGGGAACAAACGGACCGGAGTTGTTCTCTCTCTCTCTCGGCCGGGGGCGATCTCACCTTGCTTAGTAACACTTCCATTGTGAACAACACCAACATCAAACATCACCACCAAGCCCAAAACATTGTCAAACACAAAATCACAAACCGAAAAACAAAAGCAACCATGCAATTCCTATTAACCCCAAAATATCTATCACGACCTCCCCAAATGAATCCCCCCCAACCCTCCGCCACTCCCCCCTGCCCCCGCCGCAAAAGCAGCCTTGACCTCCCCCCTGGGCCACTCAAACAGCACATCCCCCCCATACACATCCGTCGTCACCCTCCCAACCCTCATCTCCACCTCCCCATAAAACTTCTCACACTCCCTCAACACCTTCATCACCAACCCGCTATTACTCTGACTCGAACCCCCACCACCAAACTTGACCCCATGATGCCCCGAAACGCCCGAACTAACACTCAGCGTGTCGCTGCTCCCCTTCTTCCCCTCCCCTCCCGCTGAAGAAGAGTCCTCATCCCCAAAGTGCTTCTCCACCCTCTTCCTCAAAGCCTCAATCCCCTTCCTCACCTCCTTCGCATCATACCCACCCAGCACCTTGTTAAACGTGCTCTTCGAGTTCGACGGCTGAGCCGCAATCCCGGCCGCTGACTTGCCCCCTGCGAGCTGAGCCTCGATGTTCTCCAAACATTCCAGCAGCTTACCCAGCGGCCGTCTCATGACAGCATTCAGATACAACCCCATATGCTCCTGCAGCTCCTGGTTCGCCTGCTCCTTCCAGTCATCCAGCACCTCCAACCCCCTCGAGTTCTCCACCTCCTCCAGGTAGTGGTTCATATTCTCAATAAGCAGGATGTGGAAGTTGAGCGCCTCCTTGTCTTCCGGATCCGCAGAGTTGGCAATCGCAGCAGCCGTGGCGGCTGCCCCGCCGCCGCCCATGGCCGGGTTCTCTCTCGCAATCACCTTGAGCGAGTCAAACATTGACTTGAGGATGCGGTCATACTCCCTATCTACCATCCGCCTGACCCCCAAGTTGGGATCAACATTCGCAAGCATGTTCTCGACTGCGGTGGAAAACTGGGGGAAGATGCGGATGAAGTGGATGACGCCCTTGCGCTTTTTGATCTTGACCTTTGTCTCTTCAATGGCGCGGATCTGATCGTCGACAAACTTTTTGAACTTGGCCTCGAGGTTGCCGTGGAGTTTTTGGAGCAAATTGTTGAGAAAGTCCTGGTTGGATTGTGACATTTCGGCCATCTTGCGTTCGAGCGTGGCCAAGATACCCACTCCCTGTCTGTAGACATTGTTAGCACACACACCCATCCGTAAACCGAAAGAAGAAATCACATACAAGGGATCCATCCCCAAAACCCAATCCATCAACTGCTGCAACCCCATCTCCATAAACCCAAAAATACTCTCCATCGCCTTCGTCACCCGCCTCGCCAGCTCCCGATCCGGCTCCATCAACCGATGCCTCTTGAGGTCCCCCCCCCGTCTATTCACCGGCCTACACGCCGCCACCAAATCCGGAAAATCCGCCTGCTCCAGCGTAGTAGCGTGGAAGAAATCCACGATGAAGTTCTGCTCCATCTCCACCAACGGCAGCAAATCATCCAGCACCCCGGCAAAAACCTCGTACGGCAACGCCCTCCCATCCGGCGTCTTCTCCGCCGCAGACGACCTGCTCCCCCCATCCCCCAACGGGCTCCTCAAGCTCCTCGCCAGCGTCTGGCTCCTCTTGACCGTCAACTTCCTCGCCGTCGTCGCCAGCCCCTCCTCCTTCTTCTCCTGCTGCGAAGTAAACAGCAGCTCCGCCTCATCCCCCGTCACCTTCCTCGCATTCTTCTTCCACGCGTCCATCGCCTCCTTGAACTCAGTTTTGTATATCGGGTGGCACTTGTCCTGGTAAACCTGCAGGATCCGGTTCCAGTTGTCCATATCCACGTCCCTCGCGTACAGAATCAGCGGGCCGTACATCCAGAGGATGTCCCGTCCCACCTCGTGATTCCTCGGATCAACTTTCTTGCTCAGCGCCCCATCCAGCGCCGCCTTCGTCTCCCTGAACGCCTCGCTAAACTGCTTCTCCATGAAAATCACCAACCTCCTCATGAAAAGCGAGCTTTCGGCAAGGTACATCTCCTTCTTCTCCTGCACGATCCGCATCTGGCCGTAATTCTCGTCCAAGCCAAGCGACTGGTCCGCACTGCTCCCGTCTTCGCTCCTCCTCCCCTCGCTGTTGCCCATCGTAGGATCAATCTTGATCATGGCCTTGAACAGCGTGACCAACGAGGTCTCAATCTCCTCCACCCCGGCGGCATGCTCCAGCGGCGCCGACTTGAGCGCCTCCAGGTCGGCCTCGCTGATGGCGCAGGTCTCCAACAGCGACTCGAGTTCCTTTCTCAAAAGCTTCTGATTGGCAGCCTGCACCTGCAGACCTTGGCCTTGCGCCTCGATGTAGGCGATATCATCCGAGAGTGTCTACCACAAGTGTCAGCAACCAACCAACCAACCAACCCTCTCCAAAACCACAGAAAAACTCACCGACAACTCAACGCTGTAAAGCGTCAATAAATTATCCAGCTCATCACACTCCCCAATCGCAAGATCGATCCCCCTCTTGATCGCATCAACCCTCTCATCCTCCTCCTGAAACCTCGCCAGCCACCCCCCCGCCTGCGCCTTGCCCATCTCTCTGTCCAGATCCGCCCTCATCTCCTCAAAGTTCCTCTGCCTCATCTGCTCGCCCGGCACCCACCCAAAGTAATCCAGCCACTTGGCAAACTCGGACGTCTTGCCGTCCAGAATCGATGGATCAATCCCCAAAGTAGCCAGGTACTTGACATCGTTCCCCGCCACGACCGACCGCTGCGGTTCCTCTGGTACCTCCTCCTTCTTCTCCTTGAAAGCGACAATGCTATCCGGTCGGCTGTTGGGGTCTGAGCCCGTGACTTTCAGCTCGGGAATGCCAGACGCAGTAGTGGCAGAGGATCCCCTGTCGGCCGCCTTGGGGGGTGGTTCGAGAACAATCGGCTCCGGAGTCTTAACCGGGATGGGCTTGGGAGGCGCCGGCACAACGCTCGTGATACCGTCTGGCCCGTCATTGCTCTTGTTCTGGTTTTGACGCAGTCGCTCTGCTGCACCGCCCGGTCTGGGCTTGAACGCACTGACGGCCGCGGCAGCCTTCCAGATCGCACCGGCGATTTCTCCTCTAGATTTCTTGGACTTGATTCCAAAAACGCCAGGCTTCTCTTCGTCATCCGCGGGGGTCTGGGGTGCCTCTGGCGTCGATTCCTCGGCTGGCACAGGTGGAGGCGTGGGGACAGCAGCCGGCACGGCACGAGCAGGAGCAGGAGCAGGAGCAGGAGCAGGAGCAGGAGCAGGAGCAGGAGCAGGAGCAGGAGCAGGAGCAGGAGCAGGAGCAGGAGCAGGAGCAGGAGCAGGAGCAGGTGCTGGGCTGGCAGTCTGCGGTGTTGGGACAGGTGCCGGACTGGGCGCACTCACTGGCGTGCCTGCTCTCGAGATCTCTTTTGGTGTTACAGGTCTCTGGTCCATCCGAAGTGGTGTCGGGTCCCGTCTGCTCACCGAATTCTTGCGGGGGGACATGCGGTCTTGACTCCGAGGTGGAAGTGGAATACGCGCCGCAGGGCTGTTCAAAGGAGCCGGCACCAAATCTCTGTCGACCTGCGTCGGCCGCAACGGATCCATGGGAGGTCTTCTCCTCTCCGGCGGCCTCTCATCCAGAGACGGAGGTGCGGGTGACGCCTCAGGGGTGCCATAGCTAGAGCCCGGCCCATTTCTCGATCCTGGCCTGAAGCTGCTGGCCCCTTCGCTCCGCGCAACAGACGAGGCCACCACCGAATCCTGGCTCTTATTGTTGGATGCTAGCCGTCGAAGGGTAGGCAGCTCTTGACTCGGCCGGCCCGAGTCGACGCTTTGCACTGGTGAAGCTCTTCCATTCGGCGCAAGCGCGCCACGCGAGGGCATCCGTTCTGGGTATGTCGGGGCAGGGGCTGGTGTGGCCTGGGCATTGAGCATTTCCCTTCCATTATAGCCAAGAGACGAGATCGAGTTATTGGCGCTGCTGGGGGCAGAATCGGGGAGGCTCGGACGGGGAGGTGGTCGGTCTTGTCGTTCCTGTCTTCGGGGTGCCTGTGCGCCACCCAACACTTGATCAAGTTCGCGCTGATCAAAACCCGTCAAGGTCGGCATGCGACCACCCGTGTATTTGGCATAGATCTTGATCAGACTTGCAATAAAGAATTTCTTTTCCTTGTCCGTCTGGGCCTGCCAGTAGTACGGCTTTCCAAGCGTCACCACGAAGCCCACGTCTCCCGCCCATGCTTGGTAGTCGTTGTTGTATGTACAGTTGGTGAAGGATTCGATCGCCGAGAGGTCATCGAGAAACCACGTTTTGCCTATTGAGAATGTCCCGTTTGGGTTTTCCTTTGATTTGTGCACGCGTACTCGGCCAGACTTGCGCACGCCGACAATGATGACGCGCGGCTTCTCGGCATTAGGGGTTCTCGCGTTGGGTGCTGGCGGTGCTGTGGGCGAAGTTTGGAACTCTGTGATCTTGATGTGTGTGATATATGTTTCGAGCACTGATGCAGACAGATGGAGGGTCAGCAATGGTCACATGGCAAGTCCAGCATTGACTCGAAGCTATCAAGAGCTGCCGTTCTGGACGGCAACACAAGGGGAAGCTCACAGGAGCCGTCTTCGTCGCGTCTGCTGAAGCAACTTTCGACGATCCTCCTCTTCTCATCCTCAAACAACTCGGCCCGTGTCATCTCGCGACCGTTCATGGGCATGTCGTCGATGGCGGCGGGGTAGCGCTCCCGTCAAGCGTCGGACCAGGGGGGCAGTTCATCAACGAACGGGCGGCGACAGCGTTTGATGGCGAGATCGCCAGGTCATGGTTCGGGGGAGAGCGGTGTCGCGATGATGTGGTGCCCGGCGGGAGCTGGAAATAAAGCAATTCTATAAGCAGATACAGGCAGTTTCAATACGATAAAGAGCTTCCCGCCGCGAGTGTGTAGCAAGGAGCTTCGTCGAGGCTTGAGGCGGAACGGCAGTCCAGCGGAGTCGTCCAGTTGGAACACCGTCACAAGCTACGGTCCGTGCGCCACCAATGCGCCAGCACTCAACCCTATCAGGGTTATGTACGGAGTATAGGAGACCATACTGGAAACATATCAGCACAGAGAAACCCAACTTTGCATATTAAATTCCATAGAGCACATATTCAATATTGACCAACCCCCTAATTACAATATACGCCGTAAGTCCCGTGTCCCTCATCGTCTAATTGGTAATGCCCTACCATGCCAGTGCAGCCAGACTGCTATCAGCCAATGTATCCCAATACCTCACCCACCCATTTCTACTCCCCATTATTATCCTTCTTCACTGAAAACCCCCATAAAATATGACCCTAGCAATAACAGATCCCAATCCTACTCCTTATCCGAATCATAAATAATACTCGGCGGCCGTCTCACATTCTCCGCACCTATCCCCAAATCCAAACTATCCTGCGCCGTACCAAATACCTGCGAAGACGAAGCAATGATTCCCCTCGGCACGGGCAGCTGGGTCTCCCCATCATCGTCCATCTCGACACCCAAGTCCGGCAGTGACAGCTCGCTCGACCCAGGCATATGAGGTCGTGGCACAGATGCCCCCATAGACTTTTGAGGAGATGTAGCAGGGCTAGAGTAGTTACTCGCCGTTGTCGCCTGAGATAGACCGACGGTGTTTCTCGTCTTTTCAACCCGACGAACTGTGGACGGTGTGCTAGGCCGTTGCTGATTCCGGATCCTTTGGCTGGATCGCGGTGCACTTGGCCGGGCGAAATCAGTGACTGGCATCGGCGGGAGTGTCTGCTCTGGACTGGCGGGAATGACAGTATCATCGTTGAGATACTCCAAGTCATCGTCCTCCTCAAGAACACTGACGCTCTTTTCCTTCACCATCTGCGTCGACTGAATGATGTCGCTTCTCAGCTGCTGCTCCAATTGCTGTGATACCGTCACCCCAGTTGTTCCCTGTGTCTCCTCTTCTTCGTCCCCCTCTTCCTCCTCCTCATCCTCCTCCTCCTCCTCCTCCACCACCTCCTCCACCGCCTGATACCCATCCCTCAAAAACTGCTCCGCCTCCGGCACTTCCTGTCCCGGCTCCAAAAACAACGCATTCCTCAAGTTAGCCATCAGCTGCCCCACCGCCGTAGGCGGCAAATAATGCCACCTCACCGGCGCCCCCTTCCCCATCCCGTGCTCTTCCATATCCTCCAACGGCACCGGGTTATTCAACCGATAAACCTGCACCAACTCATACGCCCACTTGAACTTGGTCTCCCCGGCATTAAACTCTGCGTTTCCGTTGTAGCCACTGTCCTCATCAACCTCCCCCGGCTGCTTCGGTGGTCCAAGCACAGCCATATACTTGACCTCCTCCACAGGATGAGTGGCAAACATCCACACCCGAAGGACGGTGGGAGGGAATTTATACTCCCTAAACTCGTGATCGCGACGGCCTTTGGTGATGTCCTCCAAGGTATCAGGATCGATGGAGATGACGATGTCGGTGCGGTCAGTCTGGGGACCCAGAGACCGAATTACGCTCATAGGCACACGTTGGCTTTCCCAGCCTTGTGACCAGAACTGGGATCTGGCTTGTGTCATCCGCTGGGCGGCTCGGTTGGGCGTGGGAGAGCATGTCTGAGGGTAGACCTTCTGTGGGGTCTCCTTGTAGACTTCCAGCTCTTCTTCCTCATCATCTTCCTGCAGTGGCTGCCCCTCCGAGCTCTGCCCTAGGCTGGCTGAAGGTGGCGGTGGGAGCTGAATCTGAACCGTCTTGCGAATAGGGGTTGGAGTGGTGGGTCCTTGGTCAGTTGAGGACTCTGATGTCAGGAACTGAGGAGTCGTGTTCCCTCCTTCACCCTTGGCCGGACTCGTGTGGGCAGCTCGCTCAGCAGTCTTCCGTAGAATAGACCGTAAAACATTGGGCTCCTTGTTATGCCTCGGGGTTGGTGTTTTCGCCTTTGGACTTGACGGCTTGGGTGGAGTGCAAGACAATTCTGACAACCCATCCTCACTAGCAGTCGAGTCGTCATCCTGCGCTTGCTCAACCGGCGCCGAAGCCTTGCTTTGTGGTATTGGTGTTTTGGATGCTGATCTCTGTGACATACGCCTCTGTGACGACCGTTGTGTGGTCGGTCTCTTTTGTGAAGACAAGCTCGTGACCCTCTTATCTGGTGGCGTCGGTGTCTCTGGCGCTTCGTCATCACTTGTGGCGGAATCTCTCGAGTTCTCTTGCCCTGAACGGGGAGTCCGATTCTCCTTGTTCGATAGACCACTGCTGGATACACCACCGGGGTATCGCAGCTTAGAACCAGATCCCGCCTCACCAACCGTCCCTTGATATTTCTGGGGAGTCTGGAACGGTGTTGAACTAATGCTCGCCAGCTCGTCGTCGGAGTCTGGTATTTCTCGGCAGCTCTTCTTCGTTGGGGTGGGCTCAGTAGTGGAATTGTCATCATGTCCAAGCTCCATACTAGGGAGCGATATTTCGGCCAGGGGCTGCCTCTTCCTCTTTTGTGACGACCTCGCCTGTTCAGGAGTTCCCTCCAGTATTGACGATGAAGAGGGGAGCCCTCCGCCTGGGCTGAAGCTGTCTTCGATAACCAGATCTCGAGGGCGTTTGGTCACCGACTCCACGGTAGGAGCTGGAACACCAAAATTGGTGGACTTATCCTGAAGCGGAGAGAGTACAGAGCCCAGTGTGTACTTTGCGAGCATGGGAGTGAATGGTGTTGGCTGGGACGAGGGAACTTCATCGAGATTGACTTTGATGCGCTTGGTTGAGGGGGTCTGCGGGTCGGACAAAGCCGTCCTTGTTGCTTTCTTCTCCGGAGATCGTTCCTTTTTCATTATGCTAGCTGATGGCAGCTGTGGTAGCCCCAGCTCATCCTCATCACCTTCGTCTTGAGAGTTCTCGATACGCAGCTCGTTATCCTGCTCCTCCTTTGTCGTCATGGAATACATCTGGGTCATGGTTTGGGTATGCAAGGTAGAACTCGGTGCGTCGCCCAGTGTCTTTCTTCTCTTGCCACGAGTCTGCTTTTGTTTCTTCGGCTTTGGCGCTACCCTGGGCACTGTTCTGGGTAATTCATCCTCCTCATCTTCCACTCGTAGGTCCGCCGGTGGTGGGGTTTGCTGTACATAATCGAGCTGGGTCAATGTTTGCTGGCGCAAAAGGCGGGACATTCCCGTGGGAGTCGAGGTGCGACCATATGTTCGGACATTTCGCCTTCGAGGAGGAAACTGGACTTGACGAGTAGTGGGTGTTGATTCATAGACTCGTGATGCCGGCGCAGCGGGTGTTGCCCGCGCGCGAGTTTGAGCTGGCATTTGGCGAAATCTCAGTCAGATATAGGTTCAAAGTACGGTTGATTCAGTCGCTTGTATCCGTCTTCATCTTCAACGGAATCGAGCTGGCAATGGTGGGTTCTTAGGCAAGTGACTGACTGATACCCGATGTAGCTGGAGGTCTGGATGTTGGCCGCGCGTTAGCTTGGGCAGAGCGTGCCCCAAGACGCGTTTAGTGGGGCGTCGACATACCCGCGACACCCCTGTGGCGCGGGGATCAATTAAACTCGCCGCTGGAACAACAGTGACATCAGAGGCAGCGAACCTCTAATCGTCTGACCGTGTCTTTGTCATACTGGACGGATGCATTCTTTCCACCGCAGACTTTTCTCTTCAAGTATCCGCATCTCATGGTCAAGGATAATGTGTCTTTCTTCGTCATGAATGGTATCATGCTTCGAGACACAGTTACGGTCGCAGTGCCAAAGATAGCCCTCGTCTGACCCAACATTGATCAAACACTCATCTGGGAGCAATATCCCCACCCGTTGGACATCTTGGCTCAGAAAACTAGCCCGTAGTTTTCTGTCTTCAAGCCCGAGGATGACAAACATTGCAACACGAGCGTGTGTCTGTGTTGGAACCTTTTCTCATGTGGCACCAAACTATTTGCAAAACACGCGAGATAGTCGCCCGGCTCTTGTGACAAGCGGGCAAGATATACTGTCTCCGTGTGTTGGTGAGAGCAAGGATTTGAATCATGCTTTATACTAGCTTCATGATACGAAAACCTGTGCCTGGAGATCTTCTGTAGATGCCCAATATGAATGCCCATTCCCAGAAATGCACCCAGCCTTCCGGTGCGGCGTTCGTTGGTCCGTGCTCTGGGTCGTCACGGGCCAAGAATGCGCTGACAAGGATCTAGATGGGCTAAAGAGCCGCTAAGGACGGGGTCCAGCACACACAATCGCCCTCTCACCTCCGTAAAGCATCATCTCCACCGGCCACCATCTCCGCCTCCTCCACCCAGGAAGAAGCGAAGAAACTCCTTCCACCTTCCGTCATCATCCGCTGCCTGCTGCTGCTGCTGCTGCTGCTGTGGCTGGTGCCGACTATATTCACATAATAAGCTGATGACAATAACCCAACTCGCTCCCATCCGAACCGCCGCCTGCCAGCCTCCCCATGGCGTAATCCATGGCAGAACGACGCTCTGCAAATTCGCGGTCCAGATCGGCTCTCGATAACGATCCAGCACACCTGCCCACGGTGTCGTCGGTGTCATCTGTCTCGTCCCCGACCGTGACTGCCTCCTCTGCAACTCCTCCTGCCTCCCACAAGCCATCCGCCGCTGCTCCCTCATCCTATCCGTCGTCAACTTCTTCCTCTTCCTCTTCTTCTTCATTAGCCAGGTAAATCCAACAATTCACTTATTACAACCGTTGCAATCCACCACCACCACCACCACCAACACCTCCACCACCCATCCCCCGCCTCACACTGCACACCTTCCCCGCCTGTTTGTGACGTCTTGCTTTCTCTGTCTCTTGTCTTTCTATCTATCTCTGTCTCTCTCTTTCCCAGTCAGTGTTGCCGGATTAAGGTATTCGCCTGTTGAGCTTCGACCACCTGCCTATCTGCCTCTCAGAATCAGTCTCCGGTTCCACGAATCCAAAGGGCCGAAACCGCGCAGTCAGTCGTCAGTCAGTCAGTCAGTCAGTCAGTCAGTCAGTCAGTCAGTCAGTCAGTCAGTCAGTCAGTCAAGTCAAGTCAAGCTAGCCAGCCGGGCCAGTGCTGCAACCATCAAACACCAGGCTTCACTGCATCCCCCACGCCTCCTTTGTCGACAGAGACAGTGAATTCAGACACCACTGCTGCCGCCGGTCGCTTCTTGTCGTCGGAGATTGAGCAGCCTCTGATCAGAGCGGCAAAGGCCCGCAATACACAGGCAACGGTTCTATCAGCCCTGCAGCAAGCTCCAAAGTTCTTACTGGCATTCACATCCTCGGGAACTGACTCTCAATCAAAAACTTTTCTGCTTTCTACTAAACCCTCTCTTCTTTTTTTGCCCCTCCACCTCACCTCTTCACCATTCCAACATCGACCTGTCAGCAACCTCTCCCAGGGTTGTTAGATCTGGGCATATATTTACTCATGTCGTTCAGAGTCACCCGCTCGAGTGCCCGTCAAGCCGCGACCCAGGCGGCTTCATCAAATCCGAACGCTTCGTCGCCCTCCGCAGGAGCGCCTTCACCTGTCGTCTCTACCCCCGTCACAGCCCGAGCCGCCAGAAAACGAAAGACTACTTCCGAAACCAGTCCGTCCCAGGCTGCCCCGGAGCCAGCCTCATCGGCACGCCGTTCCAAGAGACAACGCGTGGCACAGGCTGCTACCCAAGCACCTCCAGAGCCTCCAATCCCTGCTCCGACACCTGCCAGCTCCCGCCGGAAAAAAGCAAAGAACTCTGCCACCATGTCGAGCCCACGGTATGTCGAGCCAGCCAACACGGACACGGGCGGGGTAGAATCAGGGGTTTCGCTAACAATTCGATCCAGGGCGCCAGCAGGTTCTGCTAACCGTCCAGAGCATCCAGAGAATACTACCCCCTCGGCCTCGTCCAGCAGACGATCCAGCCGTCATAAAAAGAAGGTTCAAGGTAAGTCCAGACAAAGCCCCTGTTCTTTTCGGAAGGCCGTGTACTAATCTACGTTCTGTCTCTAAAGATGATGCTGCCCCTCCATCCGCCGGGCCTTCTCGCCGGTCCAAGCGCAGTGCTGCCGAGTCGCCAGATCAAGACGTCGTTATGGGTGGTACCGAAGAATCTGATCGAGGTGCAGCCGCTCCACCCCCACCCCCCGCCTCCCCCGCCACCCGAAGACAAGTTCCCCGGAGATAGCGACGACAACGAGGATAATGACGAGGATGACCGGCTCAACCGATACGACGAAGACGACGACGATGACGATATGGACCCCTTTGGTGGCTTCCCAGGTGGTGGAATTCCGAGCAGCATTCACCATACACTCAGGGCGTTGACTGGTATGGTTTCTGGCATATCGTCCAGACTGAGAGAGATTTTGAACAATCTTCGCCAAAAAGACGATCCAACGATCCAGCTCATTGCGCTTCAAGAGCTCTCGGAGCTCCTCCTGGTGTCCAACGAGGATAACCTATCGGGCCATTTTTCACCCGACCAGTTTGTGAAAGAGTTGGTGACGTTGATGCAGCCTAACGAGTTGACAGGAGAGGAAAATCCCGAAGTCATGCTGTTGGCTTGTCGCTGCCTGGCCAACTTGATGGAAGCCCTTCCGGGCAGTGCCGGTAATGTGGTGTATGGGCAAGCTATTCCCATCCTATGCCAGAAATTGCTGGAGATCCAGTTTATCGACCTCGCGGAGCAGGCCTTGAGCACTCTGGAAAAGATCTCGGTCGAGTATCCCCACCACATCGTCAAGGAGGGAGGATTGAATGCGTGTCTCTCGTACCTTGACTTCTTCGCCACAGGCACCCAACGGGTTGCGGTGACAACAGCCGCGAACTGCTGCCGTGGCATTCACGAAGAGAACTTTCCCGTTGTGCGGGATGTCATGCCTATCCTGCTCAATGTATTGGGTAGCAACGATCAGCGGGTTGTTGAGCAAGCCTCCCTCTGCGTGACGCGAATTGTGGAAAGCTTCAGGAGGTATGCCGCAAAGCTGGAGGAATTGGTGAGCCCCGAGCTGCTCAAGGCCATCCTTCGTCTGCTGCTCCCTGGCACCACCAACTTGATCGGATCTCACATCCACACGCAATTCCTCCGTGTTCTTGCCATCACGGCAAAGGTGAGCCCAAGGCTGTCGGCTGAGCTCTTCAAGATGAATGTGGTTGAGACGCTCTACCAAATCCTGACTGGCGTTTCGCCCCCGGCCGGGACCGAGGATATCGCCTCCAAGCTCGACAGTGTTTTGATCATGCAGGCTTTGATTCACCGACCCCGAGAACAGATCATCGAGACGCTCAATGTCATCTGTGAGCTTTTGCCAAGCTTGCCTCCCTCCAGCGATCCGTCCGGTCACGATTACGTCGACATGCACTCGCCAATGGATCCTATCACGCCCTCTTCACCTGGTTCTGACAAGAAAACACCCAACGAGAAACGGATCGAGCTGTTGGAAGGGTGCAAAGACGAGGTCCGGCGCTTCGCCATGATTCTTTTCCCCACCCTCACGGATGCGTACTCGAGCACGGTGAACCTGACGGTGCGTCAAAAGGTGTTGACTGCCCAGCTGAAGATGCTTTGCAACCTGGACGAAGACATTCTGGTGGAAGCCCTGAAGCCCGTTTCGTACGCCTCCTTCCTGGCATCTATCCTCTCGCAGCAAGACCACCCCTCTTTGGTCATGTTTGCTCTGCAGGCCACTGGAATCTTGACAAGCCGTTTGGGTTCGGTCTATCGGTACCAGCTGTATCGCGAGGGAGTTATTGCCGAGATCGAAAAATTGGCAACGCCCGAACCGGAACCCGAGGTCGAATCTCCTACGGCAGAGCCTACCGAGCCGCAGAACGAACCAGAATCGGGAGCAGAGGCCGGTAGTGAGGAGCTTGTCGTGGACCAAACCGTATCTGATGGCGAAAATGACGAGGACCGCGATGACGACGAGGACCGTTCGCACCAAGATTCGGATGAGGATCAGGAGGAAGACGACGAAGACGATGGTGACGAGCACGATCATGACCATGACCACCATCATGACGATTCAGGATCTCCAGTTAGTTCTGAGGGTTCCACCATGTCCCTCGATGGGCCCGGCCGCCGTCTGTCGGTCTCAGATTTTCCCTCTTCAAAGACCAGGATTGCACAGTTGGCCAAGAAATTCCTCGAGACTCATGAGACCGAGAAGCAGGGTAAGGCTATGAAGAAGAAGGCGACTAAGATTCTTGCCAACCTCTCAGAGCTGGCCACGGAGCTCGAGGCCTTTTACTTGCACCGGACACCTGGAAGCTTGCCCGTTGGTGACGGTACAGAGCTGTTTACAAGACTGGCCTCCTATTTTGACTCGGATGTGTTGGAGAGTGTGACCAGCGCCGAGCTTCTGGCCTCTGGCGTAGTCCGGGTGCTCGAGGAGATTTTTGCCAATCCCGATGAGGATCTTGCAGCTGCGGCGCAGTCGACGTTCCTCCAGGTCTTTATGGGATACACTGTGAAGTCGAAACCCAAGACTGCGACTGCAGACTCCCCTGCGACACCCCTCAGCGTCCTGGTTCACAAGCTTCAGGATCTTTTGAGCAGATCAGAGCACTTTGAGGTTCTTACAGTTCATCACAACTCATACGATGGCAACCGCAGCAGTGCGGCGTCCATGCTCGCGAAGCAAATTCGCCTCAAGCTGGTCGCTGATGAGGATTCGGATATCCCTCGGAACTTTCGCAACATTATGGTTTCGATCCATGCCATCACGACCTTCAAGTCTCTGGATGACTATCTGCGGCCGCGGATCAGCATGTCTGACCGTCCTCGTCAACATCGTAAGGATGCGGTTTCGCGTGCTCTCGCGGTCATGGCTAGCTCAGGCTTGCCCATGAGCGCTGCCGCCGCCCGCTTGATGGAGCGGTCATTCTCTCCTTCGACTCCTCCCGCCCCTCCGGCTGCTTCCTCGCAGCCTTCCGGTTCGCGGTCAGGCAGAAAGTCCAAGTCCAAGACGCAGCCCTCTGGAGACGTTCCAGCCACACCGGAGCCATCGTCGAGGGAAAAGGCTGCTCTCCGTAGGTCGGCACGCCGCCAACCAGCTAGTGAAACTGCTCCTCTCCCGCCACCAGAGGATGAGGACGATCTCGAAAATGCCCTTGAGTGCGCAGATGAGAAGCAATTGTCTGATGACGATGAGGACATGGAAGATGAGAGCGCCTTGGATGTTGTGGGTGATCTAGAAGAAGACATGGGTGACTCCCCCACCCCCGACCCTTCCGCTGTCAATGTCGAAGTCGCCGCAGGCGGCAAGGTCATGGCTCGCAAGGAGGACGGGACTAGGGTTCCCACCCCTTCTCAAAGCCGGCAGACATCTTCGCTTCCCAGCAGAGCCAGCACGCTCGCCGCCGCTCTCCAGGGCACACCCACTTCCTCATCCTCGAGGCCCATGTCATACGCCGCCGCCATTCAAGCTGTGCCCCAAGACTGGCACATCGAGTTCAGCATCAACGGCAAGGTGATTCCCAACGAGACAACTATTTACCGCGCGGTTCACAGCTCTGCCACTACGTCTGATGAATACCTCGGCCGAAATGTTTGGTCTGCTGTGCATCCCATCAAGTTCCGGCGCGTCCCTGGCCCCCCTCCTGCCGAGACCATCGCATTTGGAACATCAGCCGACACGGGGGCGGAGGTCGAGGAGGGTAGCACTCCCGGATCTCTTGCTAAGTCGCCCACCACGGCATCGATCCTGCGCCTGCTGAAGAAGCTCCATGACCTCAATGCCAACATTGATGACGTTCTGGTCGAGAACAAGGAGACACTCAAGGTCAATGTCGAGCCGCTCTCCCAGTTTGTCAACACCAAGCTTACAGCCAAGCTCAACCGGCAACTGGAAGAACCCCTCATTGTTGCGAGCAACTGCCTCCCAAGCTGGAGCGAGGACCTGGCGAGGCTCTATCCCTTCCTTTTCCCCTTCGAGACCCGGCATCTCTTCCTGCAGAGTACTTCGTTTGGCTATGCCAGGTCTATGAGTCGATGGCAGAACGCCCAGTCTCAGGAGGAAGCCCGGAGAGATCGCCGTGATGAAAGGCCGTTCCTGGGAAGACTGCAACGTCAAAAGGTACGCATCGCTCGGCCCAAGATTCTCGAGTCGGCCATGAAGGTGATGGAGCTCTACGGGGCGTCACAAAGCATTCTGGAGGTTGAGTACTTTGAAGAGGTCGGCACTGGCCTTGGACCCACGCTGGAGTTCTATTCGACGGTATCGAAAGAGTTCTGCAAGAAGAAGCTCAAGCTCTGGCGCGACCATGATCCCAGCGACAATGGAGAGTTTGTCTCTGGGCCTAATGGACTTTTCCCTCGACCCGTGAGCGAGGATTTCCTTGCAACTGAGGAAGGCGAGAAGACCCTCCAGCTCTTCAAGATCCTTGGCAAGTTTGTGGCACGGTCCATGATCGACTCTCGCATCATTGATATCAACTTCAACCCCATCTTTTTCCGCATCGGCAATGAGCACAATGCCGTCCGCCCCTCTCTGGGGGCTATCAAGTCTGTCGACCCTATGGTTGCGCGGTCGTTGATGGTGATTAAGAAGTTTGCCATGGCCAAGAAGGCCATTGAGGAGGATCCCAACCGCGACGCTGCGCAAAAGGTTCACGACTTGGAGAATATCGCGTTTGACAAGATCAGGCTCGACGACCTCTACCTCGACTTTACCCTGCCTGGGTACCCAGACATTGATCTAATTCCCAACGGGTCTCAGACTAGGCTGACGATATCCAACGTGGACCTCTACCTCGAGAGGGTTATTGACATGACTTTGGGAAGCGGTGTTCGCCGCCAGGTCGATGCCTTCCGGACCGGCTTCTCACAGGTCTTCCCGTACTCGGCCCTGAGCGCTTTTACTCCGGACGAGCTGTGCTCCCTGTTCGGTCGTGTGGAGGAGGATTGGTCCCTTGAGAGTAAGTTTGTCGCTCGGTGCGGGATGCAAAAGACAAATGGCTGACAGTTTTCTAGCACTTATGGATTCGATCAAGGCCGATCACGGGTACAACATGGACAGCAAGAGCGTTAGGAACTTGCTGCAGACGATGTCTCAGTTGACGCCGACGCAGCGTCGTGACTTTCTGCAGTTTACCACTGGCAGTCCCAAGCTCCCCATTGGCGGTAGGTTTTTTTGCTCTAGTGTACTTGAGGCTAACAATGTGGTTGTAGGTTTCAAGAGCCTGACCCCCATGTTCACGGTGGTGTGCAAGCCAAGCGAAGCACCATATACATCGGATGACTACTTGCCTAGCGTCATGACTTGCGTCAACTACCTGAAGCTCCCCGACTACACAACTATCGATGTCTTGAAAAAGAGACTGTTTACTGCCATCAAGGAGGGACAGGGGGCATTCCATTTATCGTAAAAGGCAAAAAGGGGGCGGAGTCCGGTTCTGTATTGTTTTGAGTTTTTGGGTTTTGGTGTTGCACTGACGGGATGGCTTGCATTGTTTTTCGTGTGGGCCGGTATCAAATTTATCGGTATTTCGGTTGTGTTGCGTCCCCAGAATAAAGTTCACTGCATGGACGGCGCGATGGGCATTGGGGAGGAGAAAGCAGGCAGAGAAGGGAAGGGCAAAACTGAAGCGGTAATGCTCAGCGGAGCAGATATTATCATCGGGGAGGGAAGGGAGTAGCGGAGATTGCTCTTGTGGAAGTAGTTGTAGTCTTGTTGCGCTGATTCATTTTGGTTTTGCATCTCCTGGCAACCATGTCAGCGGGTGTAATTTATAGCTAGCTGTGTACTTGTCTTGATGTTAACACTAGACTGGGAGGATGCCGGATGGCTGGGGGATGAGTTAGACTTGCTAGTCTGGTTAATTGACGTTCTGTATCAGCCTACGACATAAATGTGTGAATGTGAGATGGAGGTTTAACGTGGCATCCGGTCACAAAAAGGTCACAGGCCAATTATCAGGCAACAAGTACGGTAGGTTTTGGCAGCAAAAGTTGATGTGTTTTGATGACGATTGAAGGAGAAGAAGCTGAAACTACGAGGAGGGATTGGCCGGACATTCACCGGAGCAGGTTAGGTATAAAACACAACACCTCCCATCCATTCGCTTTGCCCAGGCCCCAAACTTCACCAACGCCGCAACACCAACGCTGGCCGGTTTTCTTTTTTCTTTCCCCATCCTTGAACGCCGACCTGAACCATGAAACAAAACTCCCTTGCCCCGTGCCGGTCTAGTAATCGACAAGAGCATAACATCACCAAGATACCACTTCCGCACCTCTTGAGGTGGGTACTCAAGAAGTCACCTCCCACCCGTCCGCATCAAACAAGCTTCCCGCCCCTGAAGCGGACGGTGCGGTTGGTGTGGGGCAGGGCGTTGGGGTGGAGGGTGGAGGGGGGGGTAGTCCAACTGCTGTCGTTGTCGTCGTGGAAGTCAGAGTGGTGCTTGGATGTCTGGACGGAGAGGGTGGTGCCGAAGTGGGAGGCCAGTTCTCCTTCGGACATGTCGGCTGAGTAGTCGCAGAAGGCCTGGAGCTTGTCAGGGGTGGGGTCTCAAGTGGTGGCAAGGAAAAGACAAAGGAAAAAAAAAAAAAAAAACACCCACCTTGCAAACATAGGTACAATCAGACTTGAGACGCTAGCTCCGCCCAACACAATCATCATCATCATCATCATCAGCCTTCCGCAACAGCAGATTGAGGGGTGAGGGGGGGGGGGGACACACCGCTCTGTTGTGACTCTGCGACAAAACTATCGGCAGTAGCGGCCACGGATGGAGAAACAGCCTCCAAAACGTGGTAATCTTGTTCGTCCTGCACTTTGCCACGCAGGTGTCGCCGCAGCCGCGCTTGGAGTACCTCTTGCCCGCGCGGCCCCAGCGCCAGGGGCCGTCGCCGTCTTTCCAGGGGTAGACGGGGGTGATGGCGCCGTGGTTGTACTCGTAGGGGTTTTTGTACTCGTGTTTTTTGGGGGGTTTGCTGACTGCTGCTTCGGCGCGGGGAGTGAGGTTGTGGTCGGCGGTGGTCAGGTTGAGGGGGGGACGGCCGAGGGCGCCGCTGGCGAGTTCGATGGGGGAGTCTTCATCGGGGGAGGTGCTGGGGAGGGCGGTGGTGAGGGTGAGGAGGTGGATGAGGGAGAGGGTGAACCTCATTTTGGCGGCTGGTGGGGAGGCGAGGGTGGGAGGTGAGGAGGTGCCTTGGAACAAGTCGAAGGCCAGAGTGAGAGAGGATGGAGGGAAGGGGGAGTATGTAGGCAGGGAAACATCTCCATCTTGTTTTGTTCATGCGGGGCGCTGGGGAAACCCCGAGCATGGTTCGTATCAAAACAGAGGCAAAAGTCAGTGGGGGGTTTGTCCGGAAGGCTTGTAGCTTAGACGAGATGTGGAGGACATTGAGCGATGTGATTTGACGGACTGCCCATGTCTAAATGATAAGCATCTGCAAGGCGTGAGTGAGCTAGCCCGAGCTTCCAATGGGCTGGAACCATGAACTGGTGTCTGACACTTTGGTTTGGGAACTGCGCTGCTGATACAGGTGTAGGCAGCGAAGCTGTAAGTTGGCCCTATCAATATCTCAATATCTGAGGAATCCTCCATGGCAATCTTTTGAGTCCCTAGCGGGTACAGCCTCCTTATTGAACGAACAATACAGCGGACCATGGTAACATCCTTAGACAACCTCAAAAGACATCCAGACAATGTTGACTTATCAGTCTTAAACATTCACCTCCGAACACGACATGTCAACGACAGCACAACCAAGTTGAGCACAACGCTAGGCAGGTCCGGTCATGCGGAGTACGTTCTGTCGTTGGGGAACGTTGGTTGTGCTTATCGGGACAGTGGTAAATAAGGAATCGACGACCTGTCAAATCAACCATCTCCTTCCCAAGAGTCCTGAGGGCTGAGACTTGAAGTTGTTCACCTCGGTCAAAGATCCATGCCAAGACCAAGACCGGGGCAAGGAACCCCAACCCCAACCCCGCGTTTACCCCTGACAGCCAAGACTTGGGGAAAGCCAGGTGCCGCCGGTTTGCGTCGGCACAAGTGACGTCCGTCCACTCTGCCGGGTGTTCCTCCCCGTCTCACCTCCTCTTGCTACCTCTCGCCGCCAGATTCCAGTGTCAACGGCAGCAATGTGATCTGTTTGCTCTTTTCTCCCGAACCTCACCTTCATCAACTCTCCTTCCCCCATCCTAACCCAGCCAAAAATGAAGCGAATCCGCCCCTCCTCCCTCCTCCGACGCCCAGTAAGGGTATCACCAACAACCCTCCAACATGTCCACCGCCGAACAGCCGCCTCCCTCTCCCAGCGCCCAGATTCCACCCATCTCAAGTTCCCCGGCGCGCTCACCTCCCCCTTCAGCAACACTATGAAATACGAGGTCCCCTCCAACTATCCCGCCCTACCAACCTACCGCGCTATCGATCAGCATGGTGTGGTGGTGGACCCCAACTTCGAGCCTGACATGACAGAGGAGGAAGTCATCAAGCACTACAAGGATATGCTGACGGTCAGCATCATGGACCTGATCATGTTTGACGCGCAGCGCCAAGGCCGACTCAGCTTTTATATGGTATCAGCTGGAGAAGAGGCCGTTAGCGTCGCTACCGCTTCGGCGCTGACAAAGGACGACGTGGTCTTCTGCCAGTACAGAGAGCAGGGAGTGTTCAAGCAGAGGGGTTTCGAGCTGAGCGACTTTATGAACCAGTTGTTTGCGAATGTGAAGGATCCCGGGAAGGGGAGGAATATGCCGGTGCATTATGGAAGTAGGGAGTTGAATATTGTAGGTTTACTTTTCCTGAGTGACGATGGATGAGCTCTGATGCTAACCATCGACGGCGAATAGCACACAATCTCCTCCCCACTGGCGACACAACTACCCCAGGCCTCCGGCGCGGCCTACGCGCTCAAGATCCAGAGGATGCAGAACCCCGAGATGCCCCCTCGGGTTGTGGCGGCTTACTTCGGCGAAGGGGCTGCTAGTGAGGGCGACTTCCACGCCGCGCTGAACATTGCCGCGACGAGGTCGTGCCCGGTCCTCTTCATCTGCCGCAATAATGGTTATGCCATCTCGACGCCGTCGTTGGAACAATACCGGGGTGACGGCATCGCTAGTCGCGGGTTGGGCTACGGCATTGAGACCATTCGCGTGGATGGCAATGACTTTTGGGCTGTCAGAGAGGCCACCAAGAAGGCAAGAGAGCTTGCGCTGCAGGATGGCGGAAAGCCCGTGTTGATTGAGGCCATGACATACCGGGTCAGTCACCACAGCACTTCGGATGATTCTTTTGCGTACCGGGCCAGAGTGGAGGTCGAGGACTGGAAGAGAAGAGATAACCCCATTGCCCGGTTGCGCAAGTGGATGGAGTCCAAGGGGATCTGGGATGAGCAAAAGGAGAAGGAAGCGAGAGACAGCATCAGGAGGGATGTTCTCAAGGCTTTTGCGGAGGCAGAGAAGCTGAAGAAGCCGGCGATCAAGAACATGTTTGAGGATGTGTATGAGGAGCTGACACCTGATTTGAAGGCGCAGATGAGGGAGTTGAGCGAGCATCTTGATAGATACCCAGAGGAGTATGATTTTGGGGAGTTTGAGGGAGGCAAGGCCAGTTTGGAGCAATAGTGTCGCCAGGAAGCAAAGCCGGCGAAGTGAATTTACTGTGTTTATTGCGGGCCTTGTGGATCTGGCAGACCAAGTGAATGTGTTTTGGTTTTCTTCGACACCCGGGACATGTTGTCGACCATTGTGCCTACCTGTGTCTGTCTTTCTTTGATCAAGCTTCCGATCTTGTCAGCTTTCCTGCTATCCAACGCCTCGACACCCTCTCTTGCCATTCCCTCTTCAGATCAGAGTATCGACCACACGGCAGGACAGCTGCAAAAATCGAAGAACACAACCCAAAAGATTAAAGGGTCAAAATGACCTCCGGAGCGAGCAAAGTCCTGATCGCAGTCTTGGTCTGCTTCTTCGTCACCATGTTTATCGCCCTGTTTTGTCTCAAGCTGCCCCAGAAGTGGGCTCAGAATATCGCGGAGCATCGGAATGCCAGGGCGATCGAGTTGGCCGAGTCCGGAGCAGCTGCTCGCAGACGGCCAAAGTCGACCATTACCGAGTCCTCAAAGTGTACAACCGCTACCAAGGCGACCACCAAGTGCACGACTTGCATCTCTTCAAAGCGCACGACTGTTCCTTCCACAGCTCCTTCGACCATAGCTCCTAGCTCTTCGGTCAGTCGAGCCAAGACTGCCGATTCTTACTCGGCGGTTTAATCATGTAAGTTTCTTCCCATGATGATACTCTGCACCCCAGAGTGAAGTGGATGTCGATGTGAGGCGGAGGAACGCCAAGATACGGAACGGTGGGGCCGGCTGGGCGATCCCCCCATGATCCCCACAAGGCTGAAGAACCATGGTGGGGTTGGTTGGTTTTCTCAAGTGGTTTTCACAAGCCACTCGAACCAGCTCCACCAGCCACAATTCCCGGCCCCGTCCGAAATTTCGCAGCATCTCCGTCCCGAAGTCCGCGACGCCCGCATTGATCTCGAAGCTTACCGTCCACCCTCTCCAGACCTCCTCCCTACGCCCTTCCGGTCAGCCATTCCTATTCGTCACAATGGCCGCCGCTGCCCGACCGGCTCTCAAAAGGGCACTCCCCTCCCTCCGCAGCAGCACATTTCTCCCTCGCCAACAACAACCACAATGTCACCACCATGTACCAACATCACGACGATCTCTGTCCACCACCCCCTCCCACCGTAATGATACCCAACCCACCACCCCCTCAGACGAAGAAACCCACTTCGGCTTCTCCACCGTGACCACCTCCCAAAAACGCGCCCTCGTCGCCTCCGTCTTCACGTCCGTGGCAGACTCGTACGACAAAATGAACGACCTCATGTCCTTCGGCTGGCACCGCATCTGGAAAGACCACTTCGTCTCGACCCTGAACCCGGGCTTCTCCCCCCTTTCTTCCACCTCCCCCACCTCCCCCCAGCACATCTTGGACATCGCCGGCGGCACAGGCGACATCGCCTTCCGCCTCCTCCACCACGCCCACACCGTCAACTCCAACCCCAACGTCAAGGTCACCATCTCAGACATCAACCGCGCCATGCTCTCGGTCGGAAAATCCCGATCTGCCGCCCTCCCAGCAAGCCAGCAAGCCGCGCTCAGCTTCGTCGAAGCCAACGCCGAAGACTTGCGCAAAACCCGGCCTTTGACCCCCATCCTCTCCCAGACCGAACAGACTTTTTTCGATCCCGCGACCGCCACGTCGGGGTTGGAAGATAATTCAGTTGACTTATACACCGTCGCGTTTGGGATCAGGAACTTTAGCGATATTCCCGCCGCGCTGGCGGAAGCGTACAGGGTGCTCAAGCCGGGGGGGGTGTTTGCCTGTCTTGAGTTCTCCAAGGCGGACAAGCACCCGTTGTTTAACAGTGTGTACAAGGAGTGGAGCTTCCGGGCGATTCCGTTGATTGGGCAGCTGGTGGCGGGGGATAGGGATAGCTACCAGTATCTGGTCGAGAGCATTGAGCGGTTTCCCAGGCAGGAGGAGTTTAGGGATCTGATAAAGGGGGCGGGGTTCAAGGTGAGTGGGGATGGTGGGTGGGAGGATTTGACGGGGGGGGTGGCGGCTATTCATAGGGGGATGAAGCCTAGGGAGTAGGGGGGAAGGAAAAGGGGGAAAGGGTCTGTATTATATGTATAATAGTGTATATCGATTTGATGTTTGGGGGGATACATTTGGTCGTTCGGTCGGGATGAGGTAATAGAGAAAAGAGCACCCAGAAGAAAGAATTTGCGTAACTTGGTGTTGTTGGGTTCTGCGGTGGACTCGAAACATCGAAAATGAAGACCGCTGGTGTACACCAATGTGGGCATTAAACATCAGACACACCTACAAACATGAGCTCAAGGCAATCTGCACAAGCCACGACAGCTCTCTTGTTGACCTCACGGGATATATCTCTTGACACAGACAAACTTAATTTCATGTTTTAACCTACCTTACTCACCATCATCATCATCGCCCACACCACCCCTACACATCATCTCACAACTCACACCACCCATCTCACATGCACATCAACAAACCCTCCCCCCCCAAAAAAAATAACGGACAAACAACTCGATTACCTCCATTTGTCCGTGACCCCATATCTACCTCAAGACAATTACATACAAAAAGAAAAAAAAAACATCATCAAATTATTTCTCATAAAGTGAAGAAAAGAAGACTCGAAAGACGCAAATCATTTTCTTTTTCCCATCCACCCATCCCCGTTCTGTGCCAAAGAAACAACTCAAATCAAATCTCAAGTACCATCTCCGTGTATTTCCCTCCCCTTCGTCATCGAAAAGAAAAGCAACAACAAGTCTAAAACCACTCACACTCAGGCAAGAGGTCATCGTGGTAATCGCAGCAGAAGCAAAACACGCAACGTGGCACATCACACAACACAAAGCACAACACTACTTCTTGAGAAAAAAAAAAAAAAAAAAGGTTGGTTACAGCAAGCCAAAACTCGCTCCGTAAAATAACACCCACCCCCTTTTCTTCCGCTGTATTTTCCCACCACCCACCACCGAGAGCCATGACACCACCCCCAAATCAAACACCAAGATTACAAAAGTTCGTCTCTTAATCCTCGTACATTTACTGGGCCTCTCCCGCCCCACCGGCCCCCCCCTCCTTCGGGCCGCCCCGGCCACCCCTACCACGACCGCCCCGTTCACCACCTCTACCGCCACGGTTGCCACCACGTCCACGGCCGCGACCAGCACCCTCACTGTCACTGGCACCGCCGCCGGCACTTCTGTAGCCGCTCTGAACGTTTCCAGAATCTCTACCACCACGGCTGCTGCCCCAGTTGCCCGCACCACCACGGAAAGACCCTCGAGCAGCAGGGGCCTGGAAGATCTTGACCAAAGGCTTTGATCTATCTTCTTGACCGGGAGCACGGTTCTTGACATCGTCTGGGAGACGGTTCAGGGCGTCATCGCGATCCTCGGTCGTCTTGAAGTGAGCAACTTTGTTCTGGCCCCACTTCTCAATCCTGACGATCTTGGCCTTGTCCTCCTCGGAAAACAGATCACGAATCTGATCCTCGCTCTGGGCGTTCATGATGAACAAACCGATGGTGTTTTCGGCAGAACTGCGGGGCGCCGATGGCTCACCAGAAGCTCCGTTAGAAGCGGCGGCGGCAGGCTTCTCCTCTTTGGGTGCTGGGGAGGCCGAAGGAACCGGGGTTGGGGTGGCGGGCTTGGTAGGCACGGGGACAGGTGAAGGGACGACGGGCTTCACGGCTGGGACCGCCGGAGCAGCCGAGGGGGCGGGCTGAGAGGGAGCCGCAGGAGGAGGATTGACAGGGCTGTGGCCGGTGGCCGCGGCAGCTGGCTGAGCGCCGGGCTGTTGCTTGGCCCCACGGTGAGAGAAGTTAAATCCCTGAGCGCGCATCTCAGTCCCGATTCTGCCATCCTGAATCTCCAGTACGAGCCAGCCGAATGCCGCATCAGCTAGGTTGAAATTCCACATGTTTTTGAATGCGCTTTCGTCGACCTGACCGGCACCAGGAGCGTTGGCAGGAACACCACCGAAGGGGTTGCCACCGGCAGCCATGGTAGGCATCTTTTCCACTACGCTGAGCGCGTTCTTGAGCAACGTCTGCTGGGCGTCGTTCTGCTGAATCGCGGGCTCGACCTCGGCCCTCACGGTATCCCAAACATCGTTGAACGAAGCCTTGGAAGCGGCAAGCTTGCCGCGGTAGTGGTCCAGACTCGGGTTGACGCTGAACTCGTTGTACGAACTACCATAGCGGAAATGCAGGCCAGCCGAGATGGAGAAATCTGCCTTGAGAACCACCGAGAGCTGGTTGAGAATGCCTTCGCGGGCGGGCGAGGCGTGTGTGATGAACACGCGAGTCTCAGTAGGGTCATAGACACGGTTGGCCGTGTCTACCAACTCGCCCATCTGCAAAAGCGTGGTCCACATAGTACCCTGGCCGCCAGCGATGGTGGTGCGGCCCTCGCCGTTGTCGAAGAGTTTGTGCATTACCACAGCTCCGCCAAGACCGAGAAGACGGAGCTTGACGCCCGAGCACTCGAGCAGCATGGACTGAGCCTCATCAATAATGAAGAGATTGGGAACCTTGTACTCCTTGGACCGGAACTTTTCCAACACGCGGACATCTTCGCACGCGCCCCAGACGGTGTAGACCGGGACATCGAGCTTGAGCTCACCGGTGATGAGCTGAGGGAGTTCGGACAGGGGCAGTTCGGAAGCTTGGAATCGTGACTTGACAGGGCCGGCGCCACCTGCCGCAATCGCCTTCTTGACTGGCTCCGAAATGAGGGGGGAATACTGGGCGACATGCTTTAGGGTCCTAAGCGTGTCAAGGTCAGTACACGTCCAATCAACAAACCACCAAAGGCAACTGACTTATCCGCAATGCGCTCCAGAGATGTTTCGTCGTAGAAGCCAAAGTCACCAGTGTGAATGATAAAGTCGGCACGGGCAGAACGGGCAAGGTCGTTCAGGGACTGGAGGTTGCCTAAAAAGAGCCGTGGTCAGCATGCAACCCCATCTATGCTGGCAGGTTTGTGTTTCCCCGACATACCTCGCACATCAGCGATGCAAAGAATTCTGTTGGGGCCGGTCTGAACAATACGGCCCTGGTTGGGAAGGAGAGGTTGAGCTCCGGGGAGAGGAGCTGGGTGAGGTGGCACGGCGCCGTTTGGCAGGTAGCCGCCCTGACCATACGGACGCGGTTGCTGCTGGAGAGAACAGTCAGCATTCGCAGCAAGAGAAGCACACAATCATGGCAGCCAAGGCAGTCGTTCCAGTGGGAGCTCGACCAAGCGCAAGTCGATGCTCGGAATCGCGATGACGTTGGGTGGGGACCGAGTCGCAGCAGTCATCTCGATCGCAGAAAGAGGAGGAGGGCAGCTCACAGAAGCCATGGCTAGAGCGGAAGCCAGCGAGGGGACGTAAGAGTAGTGAGGGATACCGTCGTCGGGTGCTGGCGGTGTTGGATGGGGTTCCTGCCGTTGCTGGCTGATCAGCAGTCGGAGTCGGAAGCTGAAGGAAAACACAGCGTCGGGCGAATCGCAGCTGGAGCCGGGGTTGGGGAGTGAAGCAGGAGGTCAAATCGACGGGAGCTGGCGCGGCCAGGAATTGGGTATCAAGAAGGGGAGAAGACCTCTGCAGCGACTTGCTGTTCAGTTGTGTTGCGGGAAGGCTGAGTGAGGTGTTGGAAATTTGGTCCAGCTCGCTCTCTCTGTCTGCACTGGCAGCTTCAACAGCCTGCCGCCTGCGCCAGGGGAAGGACCCCGTTTGGTTTGTGTCGCGTCCAATTGGGTACTAGCGCCATTGGGCCTCGGCGGGGTGACAGGGTTTGCCAGGGTTGTTGCCAGGGTTGTTGCCAGGGTTGTTGCCAGGGTTGACTGACAGCCATCCATCACAGCGTCCATCCATCAAAGTCCAACTTACGTGGAGTGATCCTCTGAAGAGCCCACCAGGGCCATATCCACCGTTAGTCGGGTATGTCTTCCATCTTCCATTCTCGCCGTAGCCACCGCGGCCATTGTGATCCATTCTCGGATGGTCTGCGTAGTTTCGCCCGAGTCCAACGTTGATTCGGGGGTGAGTTTCGGAAGTCGGTGGCGGCGAGGCCTGTCGTTGAGAACCTAGGTAAGACTAGCCGATGTATGGGTAAAAAGAATTCTGTAATTGTCAGAGACGTGTTTCTCTCAACCGTGAGAAGTTGGCCGAGTTTTCCAGTCCGGGAAAATCAAAGAAAATGGGAGACAGGAGCCACCTGCCGTCGGCCCCAGCTCTTACTCACCTTACCTATCACCCCGTCTCCAATCTTGTGAATCGTGCCTTCTCTTTCTCGGGTCTTCGGTGCTCGGGGAAATCGCGACTTGTCTTCCGGTTGTTGCAACTATATACCTTAGGTACTTGATCTTACACCGTACTCCTAGCCTCCTGGTTATGTACATTAGGGGAAAAGCCACACAGATAACTCGAGACATGACATGATGACCGTGCTGGAGAAGAAATCATCCGGTATCATCTTTGCCGGGTGACTCTTGTTTTAAAGGGGTGGGAGGAATTGACTTCCAGTTCCGAGTTCCGGGGGTGAAGGCCCGGGCCGGCCCTAAGCAGGCGTGGACCATTGTGGTGGCCGCTATATGGGGGCATGACGCAACTTACCCAGTCGAGGATTTCCGCAGGCCGGAAAGCTCATCGTTACTTCTCATGGTTGTTGAAGAGAAACAGTTTTCGGGTTTGGGATGTCATAGGTTGCGAGACGATCAAGTTGAACCACGAGCGTTCTTGGCATGCTGGGAAAGAGATGACAACAGGTGCGGCGCTGTTCAACAGTGCAGTGCTCGAAAAGATGGACTTCGTCGATCGTGATCCATTTGAGGATATCGGGCATCTTGAGAGCATCTGCAAGGTTACATGGACAAAAAGAGAATACGAATGCAGATATGGAGCACTTGTGGGAAGGCAACACGTTAGTTAGGGCTTTGTATGTTGCAGCTCTGCGCCATAGAACAAAATACCCATACCGGGCATCCACCAGAACCATCGGGAAAGGAATGGAATGCTTGCGGACTCTAGATTGTGGCGTTTCAAAAGACCCGCTGGATGGCTTGAGGGCTGCAGCTTAAAACCCATCTGACATGATTTGTCACCTTGTGAGCAAGATGATAGACTTCCACACCAGGCGGATGACGGAAGGCAGTGTGGGCTGAGGGATGGGCCACTGAACCTCAACTGTGGTATCATCAGCCTTGACTAAGACTCCCCAATGCTTTATAAGGTAGCTAGTTAGCCACTTCCACGACGTGATACTCAGTCATCATGACCTCAGTAGCTCAGGTAATCCTCATTTCATAGTTGCTTATATTTCTCTCACAGAGTTATCATATCGTCGCACCCCCTCACCCCTCAACACCCTTCCCCCATATACCTCCCTTTCCCCCATCCCAAAATCCCAAAACCCAGGCTATGCTATGCTAGAGCATTCAAACTACCAAACACAGAAGGAAAAACAAAATAAAGGACACTACCATTGTTCGAAACATACAAATATGATACGAGAAGAGAACCCCCCCCTTCTCTCCCCAGAAAGAAAATAAGCCACCCTTTCCCGAACCACCACCCAAACCTTTCTTCTTTTTGAGACACTGGGAAGGAAAAGCATGAAGCTTGAGTGGTGATAGTACACATATTCTAACCCTTTCGACCCTCAAGGCGCCAGTATAAAGACAAAACCGCCTACTCATAAAAGGCAGGGCAGCAGCGATAGCAACAGTGTCGAGAAATGTAGCCATTCTTCTTGCCGATATCATTGTGGGGTGGCTTCTGTTGTAAAGGTACCGGTCTGGATACGGCGACATTCCATGGCCGTAGACGTTTATACAGCTGCAAGGAAGACCAGCCGTTGCCCTGTTCCACCCCCCCACCTTGGAGCTTCCTCCTGCTCCTCCTCTTCTTCAGACGTCTCATCGAAGCTTGGCGCCGGTAATGGTGGTCCTACCACATGTCGTTCCTCTCGTTCCCATTGCCATCACCCTGCGCATAGTAGTAATTTTGGTCGTGCTGATGTGCATGGCCGTTGCCATTGGCGCCGTTTTGCTGGTATTGCTGCTGCTGGCCCCCGTGCTCGTACTCGTATATCTGAGAATCGTCCACATATTGGACGCTGTCATCGCCCTGCTGAACAGGAGAATCACCGTACTGACTGCCCGACTGTCGTTTGCTCGTTAGTGAGGTTCTAGCGTGTTGTTAACAAGGGATACATACCCGATGGTACTCAAAGTCAAAGTTCCCATCCTGGGCAGCCTGCTGAGCGGCCATCTGCTGCTCCAACGCCTGTTGCTCCGCTTCGCGACGCTTCCGCTCCTCTTCCTGCCTCTTTTGCTGCGGCGAAATCGGCACGTTAAGCTGCGGGTGCATAGCCTGCACCTTTGCGAGGTACGAATACATAAAGTTGCTGAGCAGAACCTGGCTGTGGAGGGGACGTCGAGGGTTTGCGAGCTTGATATGAGCCATGCGGTAAATGGCACGCTCTTCGATGATGGGGAACCGCGTCCAGTGGTAATCGATGTCGGGACGCAAGATACGTGCCGGTGGCTCTGGACTAAGTGCCCGCTGCTTCTCCTTCTTGTGCGCAGCCTCCTTTTCCGACTTCTTCTTTGAACCTCCGAACAGGCCGCCAAAAAAGCCGTCTCCTCGCTTGCTGTCGCTAGACTTGCGCATCGTCTCTTTCTTCTTGTCGTCCTGCGGTAAGCCCTCGATGCTTTCTCGGTCCAACCGGAGGCTCTCGCGGCCCTTGGGGTTGTCGATGGAGTTCTGCAAAACATCAAGACGAGCATTATCATGGCCCTTCTCATTAGCTTTGCTCTTGGCCTTCCTAGCCTGTTCTTCCCTCTCCCGCTCCCTCTCCCTCTCCCTCTCCCTCTCCTCTTCCTTCTCCTTCTCCTTCTTCTTCTTCTCCTTATCCCCGCTCTTGAACCACTTCCAACTCGAGGTCGACTTTGTCGATGCTATGCTCTCGGTTTCATCCTTATCTTTGCTCTTCCTATCCGCCTTCTTCTCGACGTTGTCAAATGTGGGGATAAATGTCAAGCTGCTCGTGGTAGAGTTGCTGTTATCAGGTAACGCCTCTGGGTGGCTGATTTTCTCGAGAGGGTTAGCGCTCGAGCTCCCGGCCGATCCAGCAGCCGACTGGGCAGGTTTGCTGGGTGATGGCCGTTTGCTGGAGCGAGCCGGAGGGCCATCAGCAGGAGGCTGATGAGCCTGGTCTTTTTGCGTCTCCTTCTGGGACGTCGATCTCTCCGGTGATGAGCTGGCTTCTTCGACCGGCGGCGTCTCGACAATCTGAGGAATGGCTGGCGCGGTAGCAGTCCGTGCTGCTGCTGAGGCTGCCCTGACTGGTAATGACTCTTTGCGGGGGGGCGACGAGGGAGGCGAGGCGGCTGTCGTTTCACCCTCCTGAGCAGAACCGGCAATAGAGTCCAAGCCATCGCGCGAGAAGTTCTGTTGTCTTCTGACAGTCCGCGTTGGCCTCGAGTAATTCTCGGCGATTGGCTCCGACATGACCCGCGTCAAGGGCTTGCCAATGGATGGGTCCACCGGAGGAAGCGGTGGCGATTCCTCAGAAGACATCTTGCTGGCCACCTGTTTCTCCCCAAGCTTCTTTGCAAACCGCTGACTGCCGCCCTTTCTATAAGTCGTCTTGGTTGACCGCCGAAGCCCCATGCCTGGAGCCACAGGCAGGATCGGACTATCTGCCCCACCATCCTCCCCTCTGGTCTCGTGCGCCAGCTTCTGCACCACGCTTGTTGGGTCGTTGACGAGTTCGTTGAGACTGAGCTCGGGAGTTGAGTAGTCTGGGAGGGAGCCATTTCGTCGAAGCCGTTCGGCACCGTCGGTATAACTGTCTCCGTTTTCAGTATGAGTGTTGACCTGTCTCGACAGCATCGACTTCTTCCGTCTCAGGCTTCCCGAACCACCACCGACTTGTGCCCCGTCAACCGAGAGAAACGAGTCTCCCGACCTCCGCTTCATCGTTTGCACCCGATTTTCAAGGAACGTCTTGAAAGCACCGGTGTCGAGTTCGGGGTGTACTCGTGCTGGCACCCATAGCAACCGGCTTGGATCTGCTTCGTCGTCATCGCCGGTGGGGGCTATTGACGGCATGGCCATCAAAGACACGCCAGAAAAGGGCAGGAGATCGGGGTCGTGTGTGTTGGACACATCCATAGACATGCGTCGCAGCGCCTGAAGGTTGCTGAGCTCTTGTGCAATGTCATTGGCATTGTCGATGTTGGTCAGGGGAAATCCAGAGTCGTCGGCCTGGACATCGCGGAGGGAGGGCGTCGGGGACAATGGCGACAGGGGGGATCGAACGCCATCATGCGAGTTGCTTCGTTCTGTGGGGATGCGGGACGGAACTGTCTGGCTTTTTCGAAGCTGGTTGCCGTTGGGACTGGCATTACTCGGAGCGGTCACGGTGCTCGTCTGGTCCGAGGTGGTGCGCACCAGTCGTAGTCTGTCGTCGGCCGGGTCGTCCGGCCTGGGGGCCTTGCCCAACTGCTCGCTGGAACTCTTGGACGCGATAAAGCTAAGTGGCCGGTTGTCCTCGGCGCCAGAATCTTCGTCGTCGCCGTACATGGTGCCGATCGCTTCGGTGACGTGATGGCTCGGGTCTGAGATGGATAGTTGACTGGCGTGGCCTCGACGGTTGGGAAAGCTGCTGCCAACATCGCGGAGTCTGGAAGTCTGTTGAATCGTCCGAGGCGATTGTCAGCGATCGCTATTACTAGCCACACATCAGGAACAGCCCCTGGCCCACTGGGGCCCATATTTTTTTCCCTCCATGCGCTTGCACGGCCGTTCGGGTCTCGCGACATGAGGGTTCCCATGCCCAGCATCCAGGAACTCGGCAGCGGTCAGCGGCCGAAGACCCCGAGCCTGACATCTGACATCCCAGCACTCGGCGCCCGGAACCCGGAACGGAAGGTGTTCGGAAGCCTTCTTCTACGCACCATCATCCCGACTAGTATTGGGCCTCTAGGAGGGCCTGATCCCACCCACGAGCTGTGTGTGCTCTTCTTCGCTTCCTTGTACCGATCGACCGCTTGCAGTAGTGCTATCGTCTATCTATCATGGGCGGAGGATGCGGCTGTTGCTCGATGCACTTGAACTCAAAACAACCAAGTCTTTGATGCGGAGAATCCTGGGCGCAACGGCGCTTGGCAACTGAGGCAGATCGTCGGGACGTAAGACAAGAGGGCCGGTGCCTTGAGGAGGGGTTAGAGCTTGGGGGAGAGAATTCGAGGAAGAAAAGGAAGATGTTCGGCCGGTCGGATTTGCGCGTCAGTCAAGCACCTGGGCTGAGTATGTCTCTGGACTCTGGTGGGGAGTAGACAACGGATTCGACCGATCAAGGTTCCATGCGAGAAGGGTTTCGAGACACGGGGATACGCGGGCGTTTCAATGTCTTACAAGGCCTCCGATGACCGTGGAGAGGCTCTTGCGGTGCTGCTGGCGACAGGCAGTCCTCGCTCGGTCTGGAGGTGAAGCAGGTAGCAGAGTCTTGGGAAGGAGAGGGGAACAAATGGCGTAGGCAAAGGCAAATCAAAGGCACAGGCGGCTGTTCTCCTCTCTTCCCTCAATGGTATGGTAACGAACGAACGGCGGGCAGGCCACTGGCTGGTAAATTGAAAGCGTTGCCCAGGTGGGTGCTAGGGGAGGCCGGGGCGATGGTCCAGATCAGGCGTAGATTTCCTTGGCCCACCGCTCTGAGAGCCTGCATTAGCGGCAAACAACAGTGGGTGCTGTCACGTGCAGCCACTGTCAACACGCTGAAGCCGTGCATTTTGGCGCCCAAATTTGTCTATTTGGGGGCTTTCACATTCTCACGTCCACACTCCTCTCCCCTCCTCCTGTCAGGACCACCTCTCACAGCTGCAGGGACAATGCCGTCAGCTCCTGTGAGGGTCTTCCCAGCCTGATGGTTCAGGTACGATGCTCTCAGGGCAACGGGCCCCCCCTTTGTGCGAGCTGAGCCTCAGAGATCGATACATACAACAATGTACAAAAGACCCGGCCAGTCGGATTCATCGTCATATCTAACAGGGGACACAGAAAGACCTTGTATTGTCTGTTCCCCTCTCTCAGCTGAATAGGCAGGTGTCATTCATTCGTTTCCAGAACAGGTGTCCACTCCATTCCATCAACAATCTGAATAAGATAATATACGCATATACGAAGTAAAATCGACCCGAAATGACCGTCTGGATCCGGTCCACGCGCGCAAGAACAGGGTTTCACTGGAGTGGCGCTGACGATGTCATCGGCCAGATCTCCCTGATCCCTGGCCTTTCAAGGCTGTTTTCTGTTCCAACAACGCCAAAGAGAACCAGGACAATCCATCGAGAAAAACGGGCTGAGTTTGCTTGATCGTCACGGCTCGCTGGCCTGATGTTTCCAATTCCCCCTCATTCATAAACTTTCTCCAAAAAGAACAAATCTTGATACGGAGTATCAACCGGGGAAAAGAAAATCCCCGATTCATCCAACCCTCAAATGTGTGCCCCACACTGTTATCGGGTGCGAAGCTTGGTACTTTTTTTTGGAAGCCCAAAGAGAATAAAAAGAAGCCTCTCTGGTTTTGCTCCCCCATCTCCCTCCCTCTCCCCTCCGCTTGTGACTGAAGCCCCATTGACAATGCAATCAATCAGATTCATTTTAAAAAAAGAATCACAAAATGAACCATTCACATCTTGGAAGCGGCGTGCGATGCGTGCATGATATTGTCATCTCGGGCGGCCAATAAAGAGAGCGGGCGCTACCCAACCAACCACAGGGACTTGTGTATCCCACTGCCGCCAGCAACGGCCGGTGGCAAGGGGTCACTGTCACCTTTTCGCCAAAGTGAAGATAAGGGGTTTGTAAAGGGGTTGGCTTTTGCTCCAAAAAGCAAAGAGTCGTCTTTTGGCTTTGAAACTGCCTCTTACAGCTGTGGACTTCTTCAGAGACTCCTCCAAAGTGGAAACTCATCACTCACACAACCTAGGCCCAACGGTCTCAGACCCGGCAGTTTTTTAGGGCCCGTTGCCTTGCCAAAGACACCACGACCTGTTCGTTGTTGCCCTGTTGACTGCTGCAGAGTACGATGCGAAATAACGTTTGATAGCTCCGATCGGACGGAGAAATCCGATCGTTGTCTGTCAACGCGCGTTGACTGTCAGAGCGCAGGCACTTCGGATGTCCTCATGATAGCATGTTCATCCAAAGCCGCATGGTTTTGCCTTAAAGTCCCATGTCGCCGGAGCATCACGACCTGACCTGTCGGAATGCAAATCGAGAGACATCTAGAACTTTTCCCGAAGTGACACAAAATCCAGACGCACTCAACATGGCCTAACAGTACGAGGTAGCGTGGGTAGCAATGGATGTATTCTATTTCTACAGCATACCTACCATTCAATACCCCCACAATATCTACTCGCTATACACATTGCTCAACCCCCCCTTCCCAACACCTCTCGACATCACAATACCCCCCCTACTCCCCCCTACGAACCCTAACCCCCCTCGCCCTCCCCACAACATCAACCCACCCCCCCGGCCTCCTCCCCCTCCCCTCCCGATTCACCACCCCCTCCACCACCCCCCCAAACCCCATCAACTCCCTCTCCGAACACCACTCCCCCGTAGCCATAACCCCCACCGGTACCTCCCCCCCTTTTCCTTGCACAAACCCAACCGGACAGCTCAAGCTCGGCAACCCACAAAAATTCCCCAACCACACAAACTCCATACTCTGCATCGTCCTATCCCCATCATTCAACCCATACCTCAACTCCCCCGTCCCACCCCTAATCTCCCACCCCTCACACGCCGTCGTCGGAGTGACAATAATCATACCCGGGTGCTGTTCCCACAACCACGCCAAATGCTGCATCAGCAACCTTCGGAGTTTTTGCGCGAGCATGTAATCCGTTGCCGGGGTTGTTCGCCCAAGCGCCAAGAGGATCCTATTGGCGTAGGTGAGGTTTTTATACTCCGGTAACAAAGTAGCCGCGTCTGTTAGGACGGTCATGGCGTGTGCGATTTGCCCTTCTTGTAAAAATGGGATGGTGACGGGAACAGTGGTGTACCCGTGTTTGGACACCAAAGTGCGGATGAGGGTGTTGACTAGGGTTTGGATCGCGGGTGTGGCTTGGGATATCCACGCCTGAGGGATTCCCAACGCTTTTGCGTCATCAGGCGTCGGGAGTTGGATTTTCAACGGAGAGGGCAGAGGTGGGAAAGGGGAGGATGAATGCGGGGTTGAAATGACGGAAAACAAAGCGGCGAGGGAGGACATATCCGCTGCGATGGGGCCGAGACAAGCACAGGTGATGCAGTGGTTGGGGCCGGGGCGGAAGGAAAGACGGCCGTGGGTGGGTTTGAGGCCGTAGACACCGCAGAGGGAGGACGGGATGCGGATGGAGCCTCCGCCGTCGGAGCCGAGACCGATGGGGATGAGACCTGCGGCGACGGCGTAGGCTGTGCCGGAGGAGGAGCCGCCGGTGTAGTAATTGGAGTTGTGGGGATTTCGTGGAGTGCCGTAATGGGGGTTGTTGCCTGTGGTGTCGAGGCCAAATTCGTGCATGGAGAGTTTGCCGAGAATCAGAGCGCCAGCAGCTTCGATTTGCTGGACACACCAGGAGGTCGTCTTGTTGGTGGAAGAATCGGCGTAGACATTCGGGGAGCCGAGGGTGGTGGAGTAGCCTTCCATGTCGTACTCGTCCTTTACGGCTGTGGGAACACCGTCGAGGGGCCCGAGAGACCGGCCTTCTTTGTAGCGAAGAGTCGATTCCCGGGCTGAGGCGAGAACCCGTTCGGTTCGGACTTGGAAAAAGGCGATGGAGTGTTCCGAGGCGTTTTGAATGTCTCGGCGGATTAGTGGCAGCAGAGCCTCGGCCACATCGAGAGGGGTGATGGCGCCGGAGAGATACAACTTGCGGTAGTCTTCAACGGAGTAGTACTTTGCTTCCGGATAGAACACGGCAGCATCGGGTTTGGTGTCTTCTTCTGCTGGCTCGTTCTGCAGTGGCTCCTTGTCGACTTCTTCTGGTAATGGTACAATCTGTGGTTCGAACCATGGCTCATACTCCTCAATGTATGGGATAATCTTTCTCAGTGAGCCGAATCCGGTGTTGTTCCATATCAGTTCTCTCAGCAACCGGAACCATTCCATACTGCGTTCTGTATCAGTAAGGCGTCCAAAGATCATCAACTGGGCCCGCAGCACTCACAGATTTGCAGCTATCATAAGAAATACGCCGCTGATGGCTGGGTTGCTGCCTCTTTCATTTTCGTATGGTACATCGGGACTGTCGTAAATGTGGTCAGTTTGCCTGAACTGTCAAGAGTGATATGGCTTACTCACCCCTTCAAGGGCTCCGGATAGTTGAGGAATCGTTGACGTTGGGCCATCACTTTGTATGTCTTGGCATAGGACTTGTCCTAAAAGATGTCCTGGCAAAAGGTGCAAACAAAGTCCAGGCGGGGATAAGCAGCTATTTACAAGTTTTCCTCTCGTGTCCTCGTCCGGCGAATTTCCGGAAACGCGTGGTTGAGAACCTGGAATGGGTGCCGAGGGAGGTGCTGTCAAGCTGGAACAGGAACAGCGTGCCTGTTACCCCTGTCGGGTTATCGGGCGGCGCGGGGCGTCCGATCTTCAGCGACCACGAGTCGGCCGATGACAGCTCATAGTTTCATGTCATTAGTTTTTTCGTCTCTTGGATATGTGGTGGCAGATGACAAATGTTCATGCTGTAAACATGCGATGTGTCCAGAGAAACTTGTTACTGAGAGCGAGGTATGAACCTCTCTGTTTATTCAAGTCGCCTGGACAACGGTATTTGTGGACGTTGTGATGTTAAAACTGGACTGCTGCACAGTGACGCCACAGATAGATCGCCCCAGCTGTTCGTCCCATGGCCTTCGGTTCTGACTTGGCGCATGGCGGGTCATGTGATTCATATCTTCAGGGCTGAATAAAGGGAAGCTGGCAGCCAGAAGGTATCAGAAAGGGTGCCACAAAGATAACCTCTTTGTTCTCCAGGAGCATTGGTCGACCTGACTTTCAGGTTGGAGAAGCAGCCGTTGGACTGTGGGGATGACGCGCTGTTGAACATGCTCCGGTCCGTCACATAGCGTTGCGTCCGGCAGACACAAGGCGGTCCCAAAATCTCTAATGGCAGAGAAAAAAACATGTCCAGTTTAGCTGCATCATTAAGAAGCTATTTTGACCAGTTCAATGGTCTACATCATATCATATTAATACATTGCTCATAAAAAGCTTCTCCTCTTCATCATGGATGCTCAATCAACCCTGGTCTGTGCGCTGTTACACAGGGTTGGGCTGGAACTGATAAGATAAGGATTCCGTTTGTCGTCGACAACATCCACAAACCCCACAGCCCTCAATCACAGCTCCGTTCCACTCCACTGCAACATGGTGTTGTTTTTTTGGCAACAGGCAGCGCTATATAGCGGTTGAAGTGTAAAGCTTATTTTGTTTCTTATTTGAACCTAGACACATTGTTCCGTGATGGGGGGAAATGGCCCGCTCGACGCGGGCACACAAACATGCGCCGAGCGGAACCGCAAACAGCTGATTGTAAGTGCTTCTTCATTCCGTCTCTCCAATGCCATGTCTCACCGAGACACAACTCACGGGTGTAAATATAAATGCAAAAAACTTACCCTTCTGTTTGTTATTAGGATGACTTTGGTTCAGTGTTGGAAGAATCCCTGATTATCCTTCTGACTCAGGACTATGACATTGAGAAAGACTATGATGAGATCACGAGAGTCCTGAGAGGACTGGCGGAGAGCGCAACCGCGGAAGCGGCCACCGGATTTGATCCATCAGGCCTCGGATTCAGTGTGCCGGACCTGGATGAGCCTCGTCTTGACGATGCGACAACGGCAAGCGACAATCGCATCTCAGATGGTTCAGGCGGTGACTACACCGGCACATCGCCTTCTGACTTTTCATCTGACTCTCTTGAGAACCAGATCCTTGTCGACCCGGCAACTTTCACCGAGGACCACAAGATCGCAGAGCTTCGAGGGATCTTCATTGACCGGTTTACCGAGCACACTCTTAGGCGCATTCTCGGGGAGAATGGTGGCGACTTGAACCGTACATTTGACGATTTGCTCAACCGACAGTTTCTCGAGGACTCGGGCGATATCACGAAAGGCATCGATGCATTCTTTGTGGGCGACAATGTACAGTACCCTCCCAAAGGAAAAGGCAAACGTCGGAAAGGATTACCAAAGAAGAATGTGTTGGCAGTAAACTACAAAGCAACGTCGGTAGCAACCGACGGCGAAGAGCTTCACGGCGCAAGAGACTTCATTCAGCCATCCTCAGGCCGGGCAACACCAAAGCGCATACAACCATATTCATTACCGGCTATCAATACCAGCTCATCACCAGCATCGAAGAAGACTGCGGCAATTCTATCACCTACACCTCAATTGGACTTCGGAACCTCTCACCTGCATTCAGCAGCCTCGCTTCGACGCCAAGGACCTCTTGCAAGGCAAGGCGCGGTGGTGTACGTGGAACGAGCGCGGGAACAGGCCAGTGTAGCGTTCAGACAAGCTTCGGAATACGCAGATGAACGTGCTCGACAGCAAAGCACAGCCATCATGGTTGATCTTCACGGGGTTCACGTTCTGGACGGTGTTCGCATCGCGAGGGAGCATGTCTGGAGGTGGTGGAACAATCTCGGAGAAAACCGGGCAGCAGAAGCAAGAGATCCGGGCTTTACTGTGGTCACTGGTCTTGGGAGGCACTCTGCCGGCGGGGTTTCACGCTTGCGTCAGGCTGTTGGAGCCATGCTGAAGAATGACGGATGGAGGGTTGAGACCTTGACAGGCTCATTCCATATTAGGGGAAGGGTATGATTGTTGGATTGTTACGGCGCTCTGTCGGGATATGTGTGCATACTGGTTTGTCTGGTTGATAATATGGGAGCGGCGTTTGTTGGGATATACGGTCATGATGAGATGAACGGGCATTGTCTGGGTAGTATAGCGAGGGAACTTTTTGGAGGAGTGAGCTGATAATGTTGGTATTCTGGACAGTGTTTTGATGGCATGAGCGTCATGTAATTAGAGATACCATCATCAACGTTTGAAATGCAGTATGCGAACCGACCATTTGGTCGGGCAGATGGCCCAACGACTGCAGACGAAACCCTCCATGAGGCCATGATGGTAGGTTAGTTCCAGGTCACAAGCATGGGCTAGCGGACATTTCCACTTTGTGCTCCTTTACCACAGCCCGGAAAAATGCGTTTATAATCACACAAAGATATCTCAAGGCTGTCGACAGTACAAACACCAGATATATGGTTCTTGTATATCGTCAAACTGATATAGATGAATGTCTACTAATTACAGAGTAACAGATGACTGACTGCAGACAAGCCGTCTTGGCATCGCTCCAGCCACCCCATCACGGATCGATCCTCAGGCACAGACTTCCCAATACGGTTTGGTGGCTTCCCCAGAACAACGCAGCCAATCGGCGTCGGCCATTCTGCGACGCATGACGGCATTGGATGCCAACGCAGCGAGGCACCAGCTGCATCCGCCGCTCCTTCCTCTCGGCCATCCCCAACTCCCCCAACATTCAACACAACACCCGATTCTTCATCATCACCGCTCGCTTTTCCCTGAGCAGTTTTACGACTGCTTTTGGGATCTGTGATACTTTGCAATACAGAGCACGAAATATCGATATCCCCACCGTTTGTTGACGGCTCTATCAGCCCCTCTGTCAGCCCGCCGCCGAGCGGCCTTATCGCGCACGATGACGAAGCTATCGCAGCTGTTCGCATCGGGCGGACTCTTACTCACCGCACTCAGCACGGCCGTCGACGCTAGCTACACCCCGAAACACGAAGCCGGTCGCTGCGCAATTCGCGGACATTGTGGTTCCAAGAGCTTCTTTGGCTCTCAACTACCTTGCCTCGACAATGGCCTTGCCGAGCAGCCTGACGATAAGCTGCGCAAACAGCTGGTAGACTTTTGCGGTCCAAAATGGAGCGAGGGCCCAGTATGTTGCGATGCCGAGCAGGTCGACGCTCTCAAGTCAAACCTCCAGACCGCCAACCAGATCATTTCGTCGTGCCCGGCATGCAAGGACAACTTCTTCAACATGTTCTGCACCTTTACCTGCTCCCCCGACCAGTCGTTGTTCATCAATGTGACGAAAACAATGGAAAAGGGAGGAAAGACGCTGGTGACAGAACTGGATCAGTTAATATCCAAGGAGTACGGGACAGGTTTCTACGAAAGTTGCAAGGATGTCAAGTTCGGTCCAACAAACTCGAGGGCGATGGACTTGATTGGAGGCGGTGCCAAAAACTACACACAACTGCTCAAGTTCCTTGGGCAAGAGAGACTGGGCGGTTCGCCATTCCAGATCAACTTCCCAGTCGACTACCCTGAACGTGATATGAAGCCACGGCCGATGGTACCGAAAAAGTGCAATGACGAGGACCCAAACTTCCGCTGCGCCTGTATCGATTGCCCTGCGGTTTGCCCCGAGCTTCCAGATGTCGAAGAGGCGGGATCATGCTACGTCGGTGCTCTGCCATGCTTGTCGTTTGCGTCTATCTTTACCTACACCGCTCTGCTCTTCTTGGCAGCTGTTCTGGTGGTTGGAAATGTTGCTTGGAGAAAGCATGCTAAGCGCAGGAGCGAAAGGCTTAGGTTATTGACAGATGCTGCGCCGAGTGATGATGAGGATGAAGGAGATTTGACACAAAACCCCGCCATGCTCGATCGCCCGCAAAAGACATACATCATCAACACCTGGTGCGATGCCGCCTTCAGCAGACTAGGACACGCCGCGGCTAGGTTCCCGGCGATTACCATCCTCACCAGTGTTATTGTCGTCATGATTCTCAGTGCTGGTTGGTTAAAGTTCGATATTGAACAAGACCCAGCTCGTCTGTGGGTGAGCCCAACTTCTGCTGCAGCTCAGGAGAAGGCCTTCTTCGACACTCAGTTCGGGCCTTTTTACCGGGCTGAGAAGGTTTTCCTCGTCAACGACACCAACCCCGAAGGACCTGGCCCAGTTCTCAGTTACGAGACGCTGCTCTGGTGGATGGAGGTAGAGGAGAGCGTCAGGAAGCTCAAGGGACCGCAGTTTGACAGCTCTTTCCAGAACCTGTGCCTCAAGCCTACTGGCAGCGCTTGTGTGGTTCAGTCTGTGGCTGCATACTTCCAGAACGATCCGGATCAGGTCAGTCCAGACGGCTGGAAAAAGACTCTGCGGCAGTGTGCTCAGTCGCCTGTCGAATGCCGCCCCGAGTATGGCCAGCCTCTCGAGCCTTCCATGATTTTGGGCGGTTACCCAAAGGGCTCCGAGGACCCGACAGAGGCGACTGCCATGACGGTCACATGGGTGCTCAACAATCACGCCGAAGGATCTTTTGACGCCGAGCTCGCCATGGACTGGGAAGAGGCACTCAAACAGCGTCTTTTGTTGCTTCAAGAGGAGGCCAAGGAGCGTGGCCTTCGCCTCTCTTTCTCTACTGAGATCAGCCTGGAACAGGAGCTCAACAAGTCTACCAACACCGACGCCAAGATCATTGTCATCAGCTACATTGCCATGTTCCTCTATGCGTCCGTTGCCCTCGGCTCGACAACCTTATCCTTTAGGGAGTTCATCAATAACCCCTCGTTGGCATTGGTGGAGTCCAAGTTCACTCTCGGTGTGGTCGGTATCCTCATCGTCCTGATGTCCATCACTGCGTCCATTGGTCTCTTTTCCTGGGCAGGGCTCAAGGCCACACTGATTATTGTCGATGTCATCCCCTTCATTGTGCTCGCCGTTGGTGTCGACAACATCTTCTTGATCGTTCACGAACTTGAGCGCGTCAACTTGAGCCACCCAGACGACATGGTCGAGCAGCGGGTGTCGCGGGCACTTGGGCGGATGGGCCCCTCGATTCTCTTTTCTGCCATCACCGAGACCATCTGCTTCGCTTTGGGCGCCTTCGTTGGCATGCCTGCCGTTCGGAACTTTGCCATTTACGCTGCCGGCGCCGTTTTCATCAACGCCATCCTCCAAGTCACCATGTTTATTTCGGTTCTGGCGCTCAACCAGATCCGGGCTGAAGATTCTCGTGCCGATTGCTTCCCGTGCATTCAAGTCAAGTCTGCTCGAATTCATCTGAGCGGCAACAATGGGAGTCCTGGGGCCAGATATTACGAGTCGCCGCCAGAAAGCTACCTGCAGCAGTTTATCAGGAAGACCTATGCACCAAGGCTGTTGGGTAAAAAGACCAAGGCCGCTGTCGTTGCCATCTTTCTTGGCATATTCGCTGCCGGTGTTGCCCTGCTCCCCGAAGTTGAGCTTGGGCTAGACCAGCGTGTGGCAATCCCCGATGACTCGTATCTTATCCCATACTTCAATGATCTCTATGCCTACATGGAAGCTGGGCCTCCTGTTTACTTTGTCACTCGAGAGTTCAACGGCACCAAGCGGTCTGAGCAGCAGAAGATTTGTGCTCGCTACACGACTTGCGAGCAACTGTCCTTGACCAACATCCTTGAGCAAGAGCGGAAGCGCGCCGAGGTCTCCTATGTCTCTACTCCCACTGCCAGCTGGATTGACGACTTCTTCCAGTGGTTGAACCCTGACAATGAAGCTTGCTGTGTCGATCGCCGGAAGCCCTGCTTTGCCAAGCGCAACCCTGCCTGGAACATCACCCTCTCTGGCATGCCCGAGGGCGAGGAGTTTACTTATTATCTCAAGAGATTTCTCAGCGCGCCCACCGACGAGGACTGCCCTCTCGGTGGACAAGCTTCCTACGGATCGGCCGTGGTGGTTGACTCGGCACGCAACACCATCCCAGCCAGTCACTTCCGCACCAGCCATCGCCCCCTCCGCAGCCAAGAAGACTTCATCAAAGCCATGGCCTCTGCCCGCCGCATCGCCTCCGACATCAGCGAGAGCACGGGCCTTGATGTCTTCCCTTATAGTCTCTTTTACATCTTCTTTGACCAATACGCCAGCATCGTCGGTCTCACCACTGCCCTGCTCAGTTCCGCCGTCGGCATCGTTTTCATCGTCTCCAGCATCCTCCTCGGCTCCGTCCTCACCGCCGCGGTGGTAACTCTGACAGTCATCATGGCCATCGTCGACATCATCGGCGCCATGGCCGTAATGGGCGTGTCCCTCAACGCAGTCTCCCTCGTCAATCTCATCATCTGCGTCGGCATAGCCGTTGAGTTTTGCGCCCACATCGCAAGGGCGTTCATGTTCCCCTCCCGAAGATATATGGAGCGTGCCAAGAACAGGTTCCGTGGTCGGGATGCGCGGGCGTGGACGGCGCTGGCGAACGTGGGGGGGAGTGTCTTTTCGGGGATCACGGTGACCAAGATTTTGGGGGTGACGGTGCTGGCTTTTACGAGGAGCAAGATTTTTGAGATTTATTACTTTAGGGTTTGGGTTGCGCTGGTTGTTTTTGCGGCGAGCCATGCGCTGGTTTTCTTGCCGGTGGCGTTGAGCTTGGGTGGGGGGGAGGGGTGGGTTGATCCGGAGAGTGAGGGGGGGTTGGAGGCTGATTTGACTAGTCGGAGGTATAGGGCTTTGATGCCGGAGGAGGAGTCGGATTCGGATGCTGATGCTTGAAAGGAGAGGAGTTTTCAAGGAACATGGGGAGAGGAAGGGTGGAGGGTGATAAATGCATTGTGGCGGTGTAGAAACATGTTTATGTCTTTCTAGAGCGCTGAATATATGTTTGAGGGATGTTGGGGTGGTTTTTGGAGATATGGAGGGGGGGGGGTTGGGGTTGAAGAGGCTTTTTAAGGGATGGCTTTTGAAACATGAGAGGTGTATGTTGACAGAATTGTAAACATAGTAAATATGCTTTTGTACAGTTTTGAGTGTCTTAAAGATCGACTTGGATGGCCTTGATTTTCTTCAGTTCTAGATGCTCCCTCGGAGACTTGATTTAACCACCCAGAGCCCCACTGATCATGCCCCATAAATATCCTCCAATCAATGCCCAGTGCCCAGGGCTATCCTTCATGTCTTCGGTGATGGTAAAGAGGTTGGATAATTGAGATGAAGTGGGTGATGCCAAGGGGGTGATGGTGTCGTGAGTACTTGCTGAAAGGGGGTTGCTTTGATGTGTGCAAGTGGAGAGATATGCTTACAAGCCGAGGGATCCATTGCCGAGGACGCCTACCGACGTGTGCAGGCTGAGGGCATGTGCGCGTATTAACTGAAGGATGCGTGTACAAGATGATGGGTGCGCGTGTCAAGAGGAGATGCCCGTGAAAAGGGTCCTCTTCACTATTATCCTAAAGCTCTTGATCTCTGCTCAATAAATATGCTCCTCCCATATCGAGTGTCTGTCTGTGTCTATGTATACGAAACACCGACAACGAGACTCATACGCAACCTTACAAACTTCCTCCGGATCCTCTGGTTGATTTTGTTCCACCTCCATTCCACCACCCCGGAGGCTTTTTCCTCCATCAACTCAACCAACGACTTGCGCAGCTTCTCCTCGCGGTCTCGGATGTACTTTTGTTCTTTTGCGAACCAGTGAGCCGCGAGCTTATCTGGCGTTATGTTCTCCACCCAGGTTGAGCTCGGGCCTGGGGGGAGGTCAGCGGGGGAAAAGCCGTCGTAACCGCCTAGTTCTCGCTTGAGGTTTTGAGCGAGGGTGAGGTATTTGTTTCGCCAGTCGGGAAGACGGCGAGGGTGTTGAGTGGCGAGGTAGAGGTCTGGCTGTTGGCCAAAGGCAGCGTTTTCGCGGGCGGAGAGCGAGAAGATAAACTTCAGGGCTCGGGAAGGTGTTGTGCGGATGGCGTGCTTGCCGATGGTGCAGAGGTTTGCTTCTTGTACTTGGGTTGCTTCTTCCTTGATCAGGCCGTCAAAGAGGATGGGTGTGCTTAGGTTGACTTCTCCTTCTTCCCCTGTGCGCACAATCCAGACTGGGATGTTGGCGGCGAGACCTTTTGAGCCAAGGTCTTTTCTTCGAATGACGAGAGAGAGAGCGCCGAAGAGGGGGTGAGGGATGTAGCAGTCGACATCCTCCTGGAGGTAGGCCGAGGAAAGTCCCTCTTCCAGATCCAGTTCGAGAGCCAGCTCGTTGTATGCGTATAGTAATCTATGGTATTCTTCACTGTTGTCATGTTCAAGGTTGATTTCCATGGCGGCCTTTTCCACCGCGAAGGTCCGGACTCGTTCCCGCACAGACTGGAGGCGATTAAAAAGGATGTTGTTGAGAGCGATGGAACAATCGACAGCGTCCTGCGGCTCCGGATCTGGCTCCTCGCTTTCGAAGATCATCACGGGGAACTGGCCCCAGTCAGTTTCGCTGCGGTAAGGATGGCACCATTGGGAATAGATGTAGTTGAATACTAAGTCCCGAAGGACCAAGCGATTTTCCCAACGGCGCTTTTCTTGGCCGTCGAAAAGGAATATTGGCACTGTTTTGTTGAAGCATTCCCTGATATGGGTTGCTGGGAGAGGCTACGTAAGGTCGGGGGAGTCCCAAACCCACTGGTCACCATGCCTCGGGTCGGATTTGGGTAAAGTGATGCCACAAACGTGGTCAACCATGTGCATCATTAACCTGCGTCGATTCTTGCGTTCAATACCTTCGCGTAGATGCTGAAGTATGATGTGCTTTGGCGGGATAGGCTCGCCGTTTCGGCGCATCTCCCATAGGTTGAGCGTCATGCTAATTTATATTGTGAGGCGAGGTATATCCTCATAAATGCGCAGTGATGCCGAAGGACTGGACACTCTGTAAAAAACGAGTGCAGGTAAACAAAAAAAAAAAAAAAAAGGAAAAAAGAAAAAAAAAGAAAAAGGACGCTCAAAAAATAGGCAAATCAATCAGGGACCCACGATCGAACCCAGATTAAATTTTTCCACCTGGCTAGTACTAAACTCTGATTCAATTCAAAATTCCTACGGCTTCTATTTGTTTTTGGTCATCGTAGGAGATCGCACGTACTTCGACTTGGATAGGGTTCCATAACTCAACTCAGCCTTTCGCACCGCTGGCCACATCAAAAATACTCCCACCTGTACACCTATTCTCTCACACACCTGTCCGCGACCCACTAGAATAAAAAGTAGATGCAAAAAGACCATGGCTTTTCTAATTAAGAGTTCTGTAGTAGAGGAGTGTTCCTGCCCGTTTGAAGTCTTGAGAGTCGCCTGGAAAGGGCTCCTTCCTTCAAGGTTAAAAACTTTGAATAACTCCCTACAGACAGGAGAAATATCTCGCATGCATGGATATAGCATCAATTCATCACTGCAATTAGCTCTCACTATAATCTCAGTATATCGGTTACATAGCTGGCTTTACACTTGCTGTAAAACAATGACAACATCAACACTGTTCCTTGAAGTGGAAGCCAATTTACAAACCCCGTCAGCTCATGCACACCTTGCCGACAAACACACACAAGCACAAACAGTTTCACGCCCCAACACCACACACCACCACACACCACCACACACCACCACACAATCATTGGCAACTCAACCTTCCTACATTGCCAACAGCCAAACATGAAGGCGGTCGGATTCGTATCATCACATAACAACAACGTTGACGATCGATCCCTGCATTCATGTATCTTTTCCTAGCATGATCATCCTGTTCTCAAGCATGATCACCTCGATCATATACGTGTCAACCGGCCAAGACCCCCGGCCATAATACGCCGCCTGACGCAATGATTCCAGTGCAGCTATTACCTACATGACAGCAATATACGAAAGCTTCTTCTCAACACTTACCGTGCCAGTGCTGGCCGACGAGACTCTCACTCGGTCGGTTTCATCCATGACGAACCCCAAGATGAATCACTCGGGTCCCTTGCGCCTTGGAACCTAACTGGGGCCACGTCCAGCATCTTCCTACTTACACAAAATCTCGAGTGCACCTTTGTCAAATCGTTGCAGTCAAACCTATATCGCCTTTAGTCCGCTCGGTCAACGCGCCAAGCCTGGAAGAAGCCTGACAGGCCCTTTGGTGTCAAGACATCTCAATGAATTTCCTCCCTTCATCAGGTCCTAGTGTCAAGACCGCCGTATCAACTCGTACAAGACCACAAACAATTTCCAGCTGCACCAGGCATGCATGCAGCAAGAGATCAGAGACGGGCAGTTACTCCAAGGGGAGTTGGACCAACACAGGCATTCTTCAGTGTCATTCTCGCCACCAACGCCATCAAGCTCTACTCCATGTTGTACACTGGTGCTACCATGGGTGGGTACCTGCTCGACAAGCCCAAGAGGGCCATATGTGTCAATGGTCGCCTCCTAACCTGATTACACCCCGCACGACTACAACATGCCAAAGCTCGCCCCTTCAACCTTGTCAGTCGAATTCTCAGTGTCGGCTATCTCTTAGCCTCGACCAGTGTCGTTCAAACAACCAAAAGCACCAAGCAGCACATCCACACTTAAAGACGAGGGCTCACGATTCCACGCCTGCTCCGAGAATGTATTTCACTGCGACGGGGGTTCCATTCTTGAGAATGGTAAGTCTTGTCCAGACGCTTACGGGGATATTGGTAAGGCGAGGGCGCTAACGGTATTGTTGACAGAGCATTACATTGTCCCATACGGCATCCGTACTTGTACTGCTTCTCATTTTTCCCTTGCGTCATTCTTCCGCCGCTTCCCACTTTCACTTTGCGTCTTCGACTATCCCTGGGCAGATTTGGGAAATGAATGAGACCGCTACCTGCATACGTCAACAATGTCAGTTACTTTACGGGAGATGGCTGGAGATGGAGTGATGGATGCCCCCTTGAAAGGGCACTTTGAGTCACAACCGATGAAGAGAGTGTACTCCTGCACTGAGCCCAAGAAAGTCCGATGGGTAAAGGGGAGCCAGGGATTGTCAGGATCAAATTGCATGCGGTGGCAATGAAAAACAAACTCCTTGACACAGGTACGGATGGCTTTATACTTGGATAAAGAACATGTTACTGACTGATCCCTTACAAGGTTTGACGATGATCCTATTCCCATGACAGCCGTGCAATCATGAGGGGTTAAAAGCTAAGATTATTGACATGCGCATAGGAAGCATCGTGTTCGTGTGAGAGATGGCCGCTACCGGCCTTCTGTGTTTTGTTTTCTATGAGCCAATACTGACCACTTCAGGACCGGCTTCAAACGAGAGAGTCTCCACGTGAGTTGCTTGGCTTAATTGCCGAGTTTGACTTCTTTTTTTTTCTTTCTTTTTTTCTTTGTGATGGGTCTTCTATTCCTTGGAAAGAGGAAAAAATGAAGGAAAGAGCCTCGTTTTGAAAACACCACATTTTTTGGAACAGGCGCACTTTGAACACAGACCCCTTTTGGAAACAGGCCCCTATGAACAGATTCATCTTGGAACGACCTACACTCTCTTGGGCGGAAAGCAATAATTCGGGTACTATCATCAAACATGATCCGGCACTTCAGGGATAGATGGGTGGCATGGAAGCTTTGATGGCGATTTGGGACCCTTCCTTGAACGTCTGAACTTTGAGCTACTGGCTACCGATTGTTTGTAATGACACATATGAGAAGGTTATTTTTTCATGGTCTTTCCAGGGGTATTTCAGGGGCTAATTTTCAGGAGTATTATACTACATGCAGCGGTTGTCCAAGGAACCAATAAACCGCCAAAGGACGTTTCCCTAGCGGCTTGGCACGCTCGACCCCAAAAATAGAACCTTAATTCAACGACACTTCAACCGCAACCGCAGCCATTGAGATTTGCGAACAAAGCAACATACACATTACGGGACTTTTCCCGCTTAGACTCTCAGCTGTTGATCCGGCTCCTAGGTTTTTTAATGCTGTTTTCTCGGTATAATGTCTAATTCTTGTGCGACTTTGGTTGCCAAGCTGCTGTTTAACCAATGCCATCAAAGTGGCCTAAGCTGTGCCTCCCTCTGTGACATGACGTCGGCATCTCCCGCACAGCCTGCAGCTGATCTCTTCCACACGACCGGACGATCCGGCAGGATTCGCAATGGTTTTCACCTCACTTGCCGGCTCTTCTCACTAACCACCGTCCTCCATATTCCATCTCATAATCATGAATCATTGAACCCCGCAAAACCAAAACACCCGAAACCCCATAACGCAATCATAAAATCACCAACCATGCTCCCCCCACTCCCCTCTCTCCCCCAAGCAACCCTCGCCTTTTCCTTCTTAGCCTCAACAATAGGCACATACTTCGCCTGCCGACAACCCAACCCCAACCCCAACCCCCCAACCCGCTCCAAATCCGACTCCCTCACAACCTGCCACATAACAGACAAACACGCCACCAAAATCATGCTCTCCCCCCTCGGCATCCTAACCCTCCTCTCCGCCCGCCTCGCCTACCTCTACCCTGCCCTCCCACCAAACCAATGCCGTCACCTTAACCCAGACCTGGTAACTTGGTCCCCCTCAACCGCCATCCCGTTAGCGCTCATCCTCTGCGTTGGAGTCCCCCTCCGCTTAGCATCATACGCCTCCCTAGGCAAAAACTTCACCTTTGCGCTTGCAGAGCCGGATAGGCTCAAAACAACAGGGCTGTACCGATATGTTCAGCACCCCAGTTACACCGGCGTGGTGGTTTTGATTTTTTGCAATATCGCGCTCATGGCGAGGGTGGACGGGGTGGTGAGCTGCTGGGCGTCGGAGAGGTGGTACAAGTGGTTGAGGGATTTGGGGTGGTCGTTGGCGCCGGTGGGGGTGTCGGTTGTGCTCGGGGCGGTTTGGACTAGGGTTAGGCAGGAGGAGGAGATGTTGAGAACAAAGTTTGGGGGGGAGTGGGAGGGGTGGCATTCGAGGACGGCGAGGTTTGTTCCGGGGGTGTTTTGAGGTGTGGACAAGCCGTGGGAGTTTATGCGGCCGGGGAATGAACTTGGTTGCATATGGCTTCGGACACCGGAGGGCGAATTACTATCTGCTACGTGGCGCTGCATGATATACCTAAGCCCCTATCCACACAGATAAACCGGCGTCTCGGTATTCCAGTACGCATACAAATTCTTGTTGCCCTTCCGATCAATCTTTGCCCGCTGTCTTCTTTCCTCAGTCTGCATCTTTTCCTGGTGTCTCTGCTGGGTTGCCAGTAAGGCCCGTTGCTGAGACACAGGCAGGTGCATCAAGCTTGTCCGATCATTCGCGCTCATCCGTGTCAATTGATATGCCTCCATGTCCCTTGCCCGCTTCTTTTCCCTCTTTGATAAAACCACTTGCGCGCCTGGTGTTGTCTCCGAGTTGCTTGGCTGGACCGGCTCCTCCTCGTTATCGCTAGACTCTTCTCCCATGGCGTATCCTATCTTCGCGGCAGCAGCTGATACCCGAGTCCGGTTGTGTCGCAACCGAGAGGCATTCGTCGCTGAAGGTGATGGTAGTATCACGGATGATTTCTTTGATATTATCCTCCCCGAGGGTAACCGAAGTGAATCTTCATCAACTTGAACTGCCCGAGCCTGATTCCAAGGATTGGAAGTGCTCTCTTGGTCACCTTTCTGGCCGTCTGTTTCTCGTCCCTCCAATATCCCGCGATAGAGTTCGGCAAACTCGGATTCTGGGTCCGAGATGTCAAATGTGCAGTGCCCTGGCTTGCCGGTCATGTGCTGCTGCATCGCTTGCACTGAGGATCTTGTTGTCCCGCATTTGATGCATTCGTGGTATTCGAAGATGATGAGATGGAGGTATTCAAAGAGAGCCTCGAGGTTTTCGGTAGAAAATAGTTGTCGATGTGGGATGAATAGCCCGTGGGACTTTTGCATGTGCTCTATGCCGTCGACGAAGGATGATGATAGATGGAGACAAAAGAGACATTGGCCCGGAATAAATGGTGGTATGGTGGAATGGGAGAGATTACTCTCAGGGGTTGATGACCGACTGTTCGGTGAGCTTGATAGAGCCATGTTGGTGGTAGTCGCTGTGGTGGTTGTGGCAGTTGCAGTGTCTGGCATGAGTATCAGGGAGGTGTTGGTGCTGGAGTGATTAGGGTGGTGTGGTCCGCTGGGTGCAGCTGCTGGTGATGGCAAAGTGTTGATGCCTTGTGAAGATGATAGTCCGAATTTCTGCCTGAAGTGATGCTCTACTTGTTTTATATCCCTAGACTTGCTTGAGAGATGGACCATGATCGTGTGAGTCGGTTGTCCAAGCGGCTTACACCGGGATGGCGCTAACCAAATGTGGTGAAGCGGCATACTGCATCGCCACCGAGTTGTGCTTCTGACCAATGAAAGGGCTGCACATTGGAAATGATTCATCATGAATTCGAAGCATCACCAGTTCACACCAGTTGAGGAGATCATCATCGCAAGGGAGCTCACCAGTGCTGAAACTGATAGTAGCAGTTGAATTAGCCAGTGATGCCTTTTGCAAAGAAATTGAGTGTACAGTTATTGTGGGAAATTGCATTGGGCACAAGCAGATATCAACTCAATATACAACCCTAACCCTTGCCTACCCTATGACCAGAGACGTAGCTCGAACTCTCCAGCATCATCTTAGACCATTGTATATTTGGCTTCCATTGAGGAAAACTCCTTCTTGAGCTATTATTTCCCCGTAACAAACGCCATTGATTTCCTGGACTGTTCTGTGCGTTCTGTGACTCACACTCGGGTTAAGGGTCGTGGCTGTGCAATCAGCGGCTCCCCCGCACGGGTGTCGACAAGCTTCCTTCCCTCTGAGCCAGGGTCTAGATTGTCTACCCAAACACTGGCAGATCGCCGTCAGTTTAGAAGCCCCGAAATGTCACCACCACAACCCAAATTCTACCTCCTCCCTTTCTCCCCCGAATACAAATGCACCGACCGCTTCAGCCTCCACCCAACAGGTGACCAAGCCCAGGACGAGAATGGACAAGTCCCATTCTGGCCCATCCTCGAGGCAATCCTCTGCCGGCCTGTCAACTCTACTACTGGATTAGTCGACATTCTGGACACAATATCTGTCATTCTGCGCGCGACATCACAGCCAGCGGGGGATTATGAGCTTCTAATAGATGCAATCGCCACGTCGTTCGACACTGCCGAGGTCTTCTTCGCGAAAGTATGGCCTCGTATCGTGGATATAGCGCTACAAATGCCAGGTCTGTTTCAGAACGGCCCAATCCCTGTGCTCAGCAGGGAGAATTACAGCTTGCCCTTCTCCCGCAGGCAAATAGCTTGCTTGGTTGTGCACCAATTCCTCCGCACACTGAGTTTACCACCATTTGGGGACGACGACGGGATGCACGACTTTGGGATATGGTATTCTTCTCAGCAGAGGCATCCTGTTGCCGTGAGGGGGTATCTCCGGGCCTTGATGCTGTACTTTGGGGATGTTCTTTGTGACGAGAAGAAAATGGACGGTTGGGTTGTGGAATATTCATTGCATTCCCTGCCAGAGAACTACGACGAGATATCTGCGCAAGATCGACCACTTAGTGAACTGAAGGTCGTGGTGGTGGAGACATATGACACTTTGCCGGGTAGCCTAGGAGTGGGTGATGGCGATGGACAAGCTGTGGTGATCTCGGCAAACAGGGTCGTTGGGTTTGGGCAGTCTGCTACTCAGGAGGAGGTTCATGTTGGGATATCGCCTGAGGCGTGTCCTATTGTCTTGTTTACCCCGCCACTTGGAGATGAACAGGTGCTAAAGGTGCGTGGGGCACAGGCCATGGTCAATGTTGTTGGCAAGGGAAGAGATATCATTGTTGGAAGTATGTTGGATCCTCAACAGGGTGGTGATGCAGCTTGGAAGTTCCGGACGATGCTTTTTATGGATGCTCTAGAACTGGATCTGGTGAATGATGGGGGACTTGCCGATTTGGACCCGGGGAATAGGGAACGGGAAATAGCAAAAGCGTATACGGCGTTTTCTTCAAGCTTGGACGGTACCATATCCGAGATCAAAACCGGTCCATGGGGCTGTGGAGCTTTTGGTGGCGACCCGGAAGTCAAGATGTTATTGCTGTGGCTCGCTTCATCGATGGTTGGGGTAAACCTTACGGTTGTTTGTGATTATGAGCTACAAACATTCGCCCGGAAGCTGGAAGACGTAGGACAGACGCTGAAGGTCACTATGTTGGGAACAGTGTCCATGAGGAAGCTTTTGATGGAGTTACCGCAAGCCCTCTCGCGAGGCCAAACTCTTGAGTGGTTAGAGAATGAAAGTAACTAAGTAATGTTAGAATGGGGTCGCTGAGAGCACTGTAGCTACAGGGGTCTCAGGAGGGTGAAGCAGTTACCCAAGAACTTGGCGAGTGTCGGACTGTGCTGCTGAGTACGACGACGCGGTTGTCGAAGGAAGAAAGTGCAACAGGTATTACCTGCAAATACAGAGAGTAGTGAACTGAGATGTTGTAGTCTCATAAAATACTGTAAATGATCAATCTTATTGACTGTCTTGACTTATTGTTTCTTAAGGAGAGAAAGAAGCAGAAAAAACCATTGCAATTGGAAGAGGGCTCTTTATGAGCACCTGAACTCCCTTATCATCCTTATTCAGTAACTTGAATCTATGATCTCATTGATGAGGTGCTCGAGTCGCTCATGATGCTTCTCATATCTCTCATTGTTCGGAGGTCCGGTCAAGAGCTTGTCCGGAGATCCGGTGAGGAGTCCTGGGAGCCGTTGAGAACACTTGTGGGCGAGCCGTTGAAAGCGCTGTGGGCGAGCCGTTGAGAGCGCTGTGGGTGAGCCGTTGAGAACAATGTGGGCGGAGAATTCCATAAACAATTGCTGTAAAATTCCATGAATAAATGCTGCATTTTAACACCCCCTCTGCAGCTGTAATGCGTGGTATGTCAGAACGGCTTGCTCAGGTTCAAAAGTTCTGTGAATTTGGTGAAGAGAGCTGCTGGCAGTGCTTTTGTAAGCCCGTCAGCAGGCATTTGATCGGTGGACAGGTAAGTAATAGCCACTATTCCAGTGGCCACTGCTTCCTTTGACTCCATGGAACTTGATGAGTGTGTGCTTCGTTCGGCGGTGGTGTTTGGCATTGTGTGCCGTTTCAATGGCGCCTTCGTTGTCACTCAATAAAGGGGTAGGCTGTTGAATAGGTCTACCAATCTCCTGAAATAATCCCCTGAGCCACATAGCTTCCTTCACTCCCTCTATAAGCGCCGTGAACTCGGCCTCGAGAGTGCTGTAAGAAATGGTAGAAGCCTTCTTAGACTTCCAACCAATAGGCCCTCCAGCAAGAGTGAACAGCCAGCCAAAGGTGGATTTGGCGCTGTTGTTACATCCTGCCCAGTCACTGTCAGTAAACCCAATGGGTACGAGGTCACGGTTCGAACCGTAACCAATCGCTGAATCTACCGTGGAAAGTAGGTAGGAAATGAGTGACTTGGCTGCCTTGAGGTGCGTTGTGGTAGGAGCTTGAAGATGTTGAGAGAGCCATTGAACACTGAAGGCCACGTCAGGTCTTGTTTGCACCATGGCGTACATCGCTGTACCTATCAATTGTTGGTATAGATGTTTCTCAGCTGGCGTTGCAAGAGGTCCAGGGTTGTTGTTGTTTCCTGTGAGGCCTGGACTCAATGGAAGGGTAGTTGGCTTGTTGCTGACATTGAAGTAGCTAGCGGCTTCGCTAATATAAGCCTTTTGGTGAATCCAGAGTCGCCGTTTAGACCTGTTGCGCTCAATTTGAACACCAAGAAAATAGCGAGCTGGGCCGAGATCTTCGATATCGTAATGATTACTCATAGCCTTCTTCAGTGCTTGGAGCTTAGAAGGCTCAGGGCCAGTGATCAAGCAGTCGTCAACGTGGCTGGTGATGAACATGGTGAGCTCTGGGTGGAAATATGTAGCCGTATCAGAAATCAACGGTTTGAGACCCAGGGACCTAACCATGGCAAGAACCTTTTGTTGCCAAAGGTAGGAGGCTTGTTTTAAGCCGTAGAGGGACTTCTTCAGAAGGATGACTTGGTCCACTGTGGGATCCCAGCCAAATTGCTTCAACAGTGAGATAGCACTTGGAGTGCTGCGAGAAAACTCACGTAGTCCTTCGGGTAGCTCGATGTATATGTCGAAGTCTGTGTCAGAGTTGAGAAAAGCTCCAACAAAGTCCACTTGTTCAATATCCCAGTCAAAGACAGCTGCAATAGCCAAGATAATTCTCCAAGTGGGAGGGCCAGTGGTGGATGCGTAGGTCTGAAGAAAATCGATTCCCATAGCTTGTTGGAATCCACGGGCCACTAGCCGGGCTTTGAACTTCACTGTGATGCCTTGTGGGTTCTTCTTTTCCTTGAAGACCCATCGGCTGGTAATAGGTCTCTTCCTGGCCTGGGAGCGGTTGACGAAGTAGAAAGTCTTGGTGGTGAGGAGCTGATGTAATTCAGTGAAAGCTGCCTTTAGCCATTGATCCTTCTGGGAATGCTTTAAAGCTTGTTTGAAGGTGTTGGGTTCTGCAGTCTTGGTCTGAGGTGCTGTGGCTAATACTTCCTGGGTTCTGGAGACCAAGTAAGTGATCATCTCGGTACAGTCCATCTCATCCACAGACTGGAATTCCTTACGTTGGATCTCAGTGGCCTTAGGAAGAGGTATCTCGATGGTCGTGGTAGGCGCTGGAGGTGTTGTAATTCCAGGGTCCGGTGCTGGGGTTGTTGCAATTCCAGGGTCCGGTGCTGGAGTTGTTGCAATTCCAGGGTCCGGTTCCGAGATGGGTGGTTGAACAGGGGAGTCTCCTAGATCTTCGGTGGCATCAACGATTTTCAATGAGTTCACAGGACTCTGTGGCCCTGAAATTTGAGCTTGAGGGTCCTCATAGAGCTTGATAAAACTGGTCTTAATGACCTTATTCAAGCCTAAGTAGACCAAGTAGGTCTGGTGACCAAGGACTGCAAGAAGCTTGCCTTTGACTCCTCTGGGAGCGAGCTTCTCTCCTTGGATTCGATCCTCAGCAGGGACATACACAGTAACTTCAGTTCCAATAACCCTGTAGTCAGCAAGGCTGGGTGTGTGAGCAGGCTGGTCAGGAAGCAATTCATCGTGGAGAAGCTGGTGAGGCGTGAGCTTCTTGGTTGACTGAGCCGTACGGTTGATGATTTCAACCACAGGACCAATGATGTGACCCCAGAGAGTGGGAGGAAGTCCTGATGCAAGTACTGTGGCACGTAATCTGTCCAGAATTACGCGAATAGACCGCTCTGCAAGACCATTTTGATTGGGCGTGCGAGGGCTTGAAGTGCTGAAGCCAATACCTTTCTCAATGAAGTAGGCTTGAAGAGGGAGAATTTCCTTGCCTCCGTCGTAGTGGAAGTGGCCTGGATATCGCTGAAATGTATTTTTGAGGTTTTCAATGACTGAACGTACCTCTGAGACAGCATTCTCCTTGAGGTTGAGTGGTTTAACCCATCTGTAGCGAGTCTTCCTATCGACTAGGACGAGAGCGTAGGGAGTCTTTGTCAGTGGAATAGGCTTGATGGAGACAATGTCTCCTTCCAGACGGCTCAGGGCAAAAGGGGGTCTTGAACGGTCTGTTTGGAAGGCCTTCGGAGGATCTTGGCGGCGTCACAGCTCTTGCAAACCAAGTCTCCAGGTCTCAGCTTCTGGAAGTTCGGCATCCCTTTTGTGATTAAGGAGGTCTTCTTCAAAAGATCCAGACCAATATGGCCTAGACGAACGTGCCAAAGAATTGCTGATTGTATGAGTCCTGCGGAGGGTCCTTTGGAAGGAGGTGCCGGAGGAACAATAGGCGTAGGATCGTTGACCCCCTCTGAAGTATCTGTGTCTTCAGAGTCACTGGAAGCACCGATCAAGTGGGCGTTTACAGCGGCGATAGAAGTGCGGATCTCTGCTGCGAAAGTCGAGTAGTTGTGCCAGTGATTCCTCGCAGGAGACTTCTGTCCTTTAACTCCCAGAAAGAAGCCAGACTTTTGGAAATCCAGTTGAGCAATCAGCTTCCGCTTGCCAGTGAAAATTTTTCTGGTTGATGAGCGCCCTCCAGAGTCGTAGAGGCGCTCTCCACTCACAATATTCAATGGAAATCCAGGAATATAGAGAGTTTTGGTGAGATCAACGGTGGAGAATTTGGGTTTTCCATCGGTAGTTCCAATGTAGAAGTTGATCCTCACGGTCCCTTGCCCTTGTGGCCTGACTGGACCACCACCTGTTGAGATGGTGTTCAGATCCTCAGACTCATAGAATTGTGTGTACAGGTCCCTGTTATTGCAGATATGAACAGTGGAACCGGTATCGAATAGCCAGGACTCTCGCAGAGTTTTGCAAGCGTAATTGAAAGGCTGGCTGGTGGAGTCCTCTGGTTCTTCCGGTATGTTGAAGAAACCAGTCCCCAAGTGAAATCCGATTGGAAAAGCAGCGGGAGTGGGGTCCTTCCGGTTAGAAGACTCTTGTGAAGAGGCCTGCGGATTCTCCTTCTTTGGCTTGTTGCCACCTTTCCCACGTTTCCGATACCTATTACCGGTAGTGGTGGAGGTGCCAGAGGTACCAGTAGGTCCCTGGTCCTTGGACTTATCCTGAGGCGTTTTGCCGTCCTTGGTGGCATTGCGGCGTTGATTTTGCAGCGAAGAGAGTGCTTGGTAGGTCGTGGATGTGCTATCCCCAGTCTCGGCCAGCAGATCTTCCTGGAAGAAATTCAAGCTCAAGTCTCCTCCGGCGGGAGGTCCAAGGAATCGACGATGACGAAGTAGAGCTTTGGAGCGCTCACACCATTGTGGAAAGTTAGATTCCAGGGAATTCAGGTAATGATTAACCTGGTCAGTAGGCTGAATTGTGACTCCTAGGCTTGAGAGTCTGGCAATGAGAGTGTTGAACTTGGCGTTGAAGTCAACCACAGACATCGATCCGTCGAATTTCAAGGAGTGGTAAGTCTTGTAGAGTTTGTCTCTCAACACTGGCTGCGCTGGAGCATATTGAGCTCTCAAGCGATTGAAGATGACCGCAGGGCAGTCCTCTGATTCAATGGTAGCCAGGGGACCCTGAGCAAGTGTGTTGCGAATGGTTAAAACCAGGTAGGCTTTCTGGGCATCAGAGAGGATTGAGACCACTGCTGTAGGATTCTCAAGAAAACCTGTGACCTCAAGAATTCTCAGTTGAATGGAGAGGGCCTGGATCCATTGGCGATAGTTGTCTGGACCCGTGAGCTTTTGCTTCTCATTAAGCTGAAGGCTTTGTTTGACGAGGTCATTCGATGAGAAATTGACAGTTGCTGGAGTGGGTGATGTTGTGGCTGATGGTGTTGACCCACCACCGGAGACTGTGGAGGAACTGGAGGGTGTTGAAAAAGCCGCCAGTAACTTGTTGATTTGGACGTTCTGGGCTTGGATTGCAGCCTGGAATTCTTCAGTGATATTCTGAAGCCGTTGATTGAGTTGTGATTCGAGCCGTGCCGCAAGCTGTTCGGACTGGGCATTGGAAACGGCTTGGGAGTCTGTGGGAGTTTGGTCTGCCATACCGGAGTCCATACCCACTGTGGGGCTTGGAGAGTGAACCGTAGAGAGCTGGAGGCAGTGATGAAGGTTCGAGGTCCAGGTACTATGACCTTTGTGTCGTTTTGGAAACGCAGTGCAGTGATACTCGCCGAGGCTTAGAAGTAAGCCCGGGCTCATAACCTGTTAGAATGGGGTCGCTGAGAGCACTGTAGCTACAGGGGTCTCAGGAGGGTGAAGCAGTTACCCAAGAACTTGGCGAGTGTCGGACTGTGCTGCTGAGTACGACGACGCGGTTGTCGAAGGAAGAAAGTGCAACAGGTATTACCTGCAAATACAGAGAGTAGTGAACTGAGATGTTGTAGTCTCATAAAATACTGTAAATGATCAATCTTATTGACTGTCTTGACTTATTGTTTCTTAAGGAGAGAAAGAAGCAGAAAAACCATTGCAATTGGAAGAGGGCTCTTTATGAGCACCTGAACTCCCTTATCATCCTTATTCAGTAACTTGAATCTATGATCTCATTGATGAGGTGCTCGAGTCGCTCATGATGCTTCTCATATCTCTCATTGTTCGGAGGTCCGGTCAAAAGCTTGTCCGGAGATCCGGTGAGGAGTCCTGGGAGCCGTTGAGAACACTTGTGGGCGAGCCGTTGAGAACAATGTGGGCGGAGAATTCCATAAACAAGTGCTGTAAAATTCCATGAATAAATGCTGCATTTTAACAATAATGATAATTACCGGGGTTGATTATATAAGTTAAAGTTAACATTTACTTTGAAAGTGTCTACAAGTTTGGCAGGACCCGTGCTCTACTGGCACGTCATGAAGCCACGGCGCAAAGATGTGAGCCCATCCTCCTGGAGTTACCTTACTTGAAACCCTCAGCCTTTGTTATTGGTTTCTGCGTGCTGACCAATCACACGCCTTCAAAGCGACCGGGGTTAGGGTACTTGAACCACCACCCATTTGCAAGGCTCACCATCCAAGATTCAGCCACACATGATTGCACACGATTGAGAGCCTTCGGATATATAATCCTCTATGTTAACTCCTTGTTGGTGACAATTTTTGGAAATGATGGAGTTTGCAATCGCTCCATCCGTAAATTTGGGATTAAAGAAATGTAGATCAATTCAGAATCAGGCATTTGGGTACCTCTTATTGACCTCGTGATCAAAATCCGTTCCTATCTTTATCAATTTATACAAGTTTTTCTATAAAGATTTGTTGATAAGCGCGATTAGGCCAGAGGGAAAGAGATATTCGGAGTCCGGGTTAGGAGTCTCAACTTGCTTCTTTTCCACAAGGTAAACCAGGGTAATCTTAGGGGAAGAGTCAATTCAACATCAACTTTGGACGGAAGGAGCGAGTGATAGCATAGGCTCGCAATATATAACGAAGTCGGCGTCAAGCTTTGCATTTAGAGCAACCACCCAAAGAGAACCGCGTCGAGGTGGCCATCTCGTGTGAGGACGCGCCAGGCTACTGGTCAACTCTCTGCCGGCCTCCATGAAGAAGTTGGCTTTTATCTCCTCTTCTGGCTTCATTTCTCCCGCCTCGCAAGCGCACACATCTCCAAATATCTGACACTCACATTACCACCAAATCAGACCTGTCAGGTACATCATCATCAAACCCGACACCTACATTGTCATCAGACCTAAGGTACCATCTACAACTGAATTCCAAGATGGCCACCCTCGCCTCTGCAGCCTGGCAACAAATCGCCACCTCCGCGAACCCCAACGCGCTCCTTCTCAAGCAACCCCATCCAATTCTTCGTTCCTACTGCTGAGGTTGCCTTCCGGCGCCGGTACGTACCCTTCACCTGAGCGCGTGGCCGCGCGATCTTTTCTACAAGTCGTGTATCAATTCTAACCAGTAGTTGATTTCGATGTTCTAAAGTTGTTGGCCGTCAGTGCTCAATAAGGATCGTTGCGGTCGAAATCAATACCATGGAGCACTCACTGTTCAACCCCCTGATGATTGGAGAAGAGGATCCCTATGCCGACTCCTCTGACTCGGAGGCTGAGTCTGTGTTTTAGCGTCCCGCCAACAGTCGCAAGTACAGGCTGATTCCAGCGATTTCTTTACATAGAGTCGCTAAGTTTCTTCTGAACATGTGAAGTACAAAACCATGTGGAACAGGACAAGCATTTGTGGGAGGAAGGGCAGCTTGTAGTCGATGCCTACATGTATTGAGACGAAGGGCGGGGAGGTTTAGGTAACAGAATGACAAGATAATGCACCGCAAGTGATTTCGAGTAGGTCATGCTGGTATATCTAGATTAAAAAGTCGCTATTGGAACTTTTGCTGGGCATCTTTATGAATGACAACGTCGACATCTCCGACTCGGAGGCGGAGTCAGTCTTTTAGAGCGCCATGAACAGGAGTTAGTCAAAGCTTGCCAACTATTACGTTCCATGTCGTCGCTAATTCTTCAACCTAGGCCGCTATCCATCTGTTTACTCCTGGAAATGCTTACGAGGCTGTGGTATCTTGGTCACTGGGATTCTCAAAAGGCGCGGAATACGGCTAGACTCAGGAGGGGCAAAAGTGTATTGTGTGTTCTTATAGAGCAGATCAACCCCTGTGGAAGTCCGTTTGGGAAAAGGAAGCATTACGGACAGAAACCTCTGGACCTTGGGGACCTCCAATTCAGGGGTGTGTAAACCTTATCAAATTAATCAGAATCAATTCTGCAGGGCCAGCGTTACCTTGCCAGTTCAGGGGTAGGTTTCCACGAGGAAAAGATATCAGGTAGCAGGTCAAAAGATCACATTTTGATTTCACGTATGAAACACACTTACAAACCAGTTCTATCGTATAAAAGATCGCATCTGTGACGAACAATCTATCCACCGTATCTCCACAGGTCAGCACCGATAGGTCTCGAACCTACTTTGGGTTCAAAGATAGAGCTTCGACGAGTCTGATACCGATATTGAGTCGGAGAAGAATATTCGGTTGATGAAACATGTTTTCAGACACCGCTTTTAATTCTTTGAAAGTTGAAGCCTTGCATATATGCCGGATAGAGCGATTAAGTTTCTGACTAAGTTAGCATACCATGCGAGAATCCCGAGAGTCATAGAAGGTCATCAGAGCCACAGCGACTATTCGACTACAAGGGTATATATAGAGAGAAATCTGCAGGAGTAGAGGGAAATAAAAGTAGCCAGCGCATTGCTTGACATCAAAAGCTATACTGATGCGGCATATTCGAACATTGAGATTATGATTGCAGGATACAGTTCAATTCGCGACACACCCAGATTCAGACTCCCCCTTGTGCCCGTTCGAATTTGGTTAGCACTCATGAGAGCTCTCAATCTGTCACGCAGGTTGAATGGCCGGGATTTTCCGAGGAAGGAGACGCAGCTTGACCCAAGACTCACATAAAGATGAGCTGACGCCAGCGCAGTCCTTCCTGCTGATATGTATTGCCTGTTGGACTGACTGTCAGACATAAGTTGGTGCTGATGAAGCATATCAATATGTAGGTATCTTTGGTCCTGATATTAGGCTTTGAGCGCCACTTGACTGGAAACAAAAACTTTAAGCGCCACATGAAATGCCACTTCGAGGTCGTCTGTTGATGCTTTTACTCTGATTTGGAACCAAACATCGATTCAGAAATCACGTGCGCCGTATTTTCCATAACTAACTACCCTGCTGCCCGCCGCGCATCACACCGCAAGTGGTCGTGGCCACGCGGAGCAATCAATTCCTGGTTTGCGCGCAAGTCGGTCTGCCCTTTGTTTGACCAGACCTTTGTTCTCCCACCTACTCTTGCATCACGCGACCTCCCCTCTCCGTTGTTTTCTCTCTCACTTCAAATCCCAAATCAGGTAAAAAAACATTCTATCACGGAGCCCTCCAGTTACATAATGCCCTTCGGTCACATGATACCGTCCCGTCCAATAATGCCCTCCCAGCATCGTCCGGGTTCGACCATCGCTTGGCAGCGCGTGGTGAATCAGCCAGACTCAAACACAGTGCTAGCGACGAGTATCAAACATTCTTATCGACGCGGCGTACATTCATCATCAACGGTGAGTTCCCCCCCAGAAACCGATCCTAATGGTCCGCTCCTTTTCTGATTTCATCGTTGTTTCTAGTCGTATGGCCGAAATGTCAAGACCTCCTCAGTCGCGGGCTCCATTGGACGTTCGCCGGGAGTCCAGTTCATATTGGACGATAGTGTCTTTTGCGCTTGTTGCTTGGTATCAGGAGTCTGAAACAGATGATGAGGAGCATGAAGTCTTGCGTCGAATTTGGAGTTAAGACTTCCAGACGTATGCCGGAGTTTACTTGATAAATAGGCAAAGCCATTTGCTAATCGCTTCTTGGGGCTTTAGGAGGAGGGCAGGCGCGATTTGATTCATGATAGAGCAATCTCACCATGTTGGGAAAGCGCCAAGGGTTGGAGTGACATCAATAGAGTAATAGACATGGCTTTCGTGACAAAGTTTTCCAGCTCCGGAACTCTCTGCATAGAATTTGTTGTGGAAAGGAGTGTCTGTGAGCCTACCAAATAGCCACAAGCCCAATCGTCAGAAAGGTCAGAAAACTGGAGCACATCTTGGCCGGACCTTCAGATAATAAGGTTCAGAGGCTTGCAAAAACTTCGTCACAGACTCACAACCTAAATTCATGTCTAAGCTTAAGAGAAATACCTGGAACAATGCTTCATTCCCTCTAAAAGTTCAAAAACGTTGACACCTCCAGTTCAGCATCCGGAACACCTCCATCGTTGTCTCCCACAAAAGGTCTTCAACATGTCTTCATCAACCGTCAACACCGTCACGGGTTCGCCCACCACCAACCCTCTAAACCAAGCCACCGCACTCTCTGGTGGTGTCATTCCCCCACCACCATCTACCGTGACAGTCAGCACCGTCTCCCACCATACATACTCACCCCACCGGGCAGACAACGCCCAGAATAGTCTCTCTCAGCAGCAGCAACAACAGCAGCATCGGCAGTATTCATTCGCAGCCCCCCGACGCACTGTTACCGGAAGCACCCGACCAAGGACACAAATCCCTGGCCCAGCACCCCAACAAACCAGAAAACACACAGGTCGCTGGCCACGAAGGACAGACTGGGCGGAGTATGACGAGTACCTACGATCAGGCATCAGGCATGAGGCGCTCGCGTGGAGGGAACGAGCAGAAGCGTTCCCCAAAGAGAGAGAAGCATGTTTACGACGTGTAAATGAGATCTGGGACCGCTGGACAGCTGTATTCGAGGACCAGGTCCGTAGGTCGGACATCAGATCGTCTATCGTGCGTGTCAGGGATGCCACGGCGGATTTGACAGCTAGAAATTGGTTGAGGAAGTTTGACGAGATTATGGGTGCGGATGATGGGGAGGGGGGGTTTGTGGTTGATGCGGAGTCTGATATTGATTCGGATGAGGAGAAGGGGGATTTCTGGGCTTGAGGGGCGGATGTCGGAGTCCACCTATGCTTACGGCGCTGGAAACATGATGAAGCGGGAGGAGCTGACGCATTTATGGGCAGTTGTAGTTAAGCCTAGATGTTGGGTGTGTTCTTTAAGCTCTGCTTCGCGCTATGCCCATGCTGCCATGCAATGAAATAAGTGTCCGACCTATAAGCTGCTGATATTTCATATATAGTTCAAATGTAAATCGGGCTTTCGTCTCCAAACTTCACTGGCCGAGACTTTGCAAACATGGAAGTAGCTGTCTTAAAGATTTCGCAATCTCCAACATGTCCATTCCTGACACCTACCACTTGATCACAGTTCATCGTTCAAAGTCTAGAATCAAACTTAAAACCTCCTTACGTCCCTAGCTCATACACCCTATTTAACATCCCTTCTATTCACATAACCAAGACTATTAACACGACAAGTACCATATAGACATCTGCCGTTATACAATAGTCACAACGCTGATTCCCCCAAGACGCCAAACTTCCCATCACCCAGACTTTACACAGTTATATCAAATACCACCACCGTCCAACTCCACAACATTAACTCCCCATTGCCCAAACCCCACCTATACCCATCAAATACAACCCCCATCCAGTTCCTGGACACGTAAACCATCTCTCCCCCTCTCTCCCGACCCTACACACCTACTCTGGCTCTAAACCAATACAGCCAGAACGACATTACCCCTCCCTACCTAGGCTCGGTCAATCGCTTCCGGAGCACAGCAGAGGGATGGAGAGCAGCCGCTCCACACATATATAGACTGGGGGAAACAGATGCAGTTGTGCCAGCCCATTCCAGGGAACAGCGCCATGCTGGGGCAGCAACAACCGACTGGTTGGACGCCTGCGAGCTGATGGTTCTTTCTGACCTCAGGTAGGCAACAAGTACCTAGGTAGTAAAAGGTCCTCAGGCTCGTCGCATGTTCTGGTCTGGTCTGGTCTTGCCCGCGCCCGCTCCCGAGCGCTGTTAATTACCAACCGGAGCGCCTGTGTGGGTGAGACCGGTCGAAGGAGTTGGGAAGGCTGAGAGAGAGAGAAGAGAAAGTGGTCAAGCAGAGGGATGGCTGGGTTATGTGCAATGTCTCTAGGCTTGTTGGGTATACTCTTCTGTACCTGTCTGAGGCTGTCTGGCTTTACGGTTAATGCACATACCCAGGTATGCAATCTCGGACAGATAACGAGACAAGTTGGGATTCATAGAAGAGACATTGGGCCTGATATTTCAAGACGCTTAGAATGATAGAAAGGGAAATTAAGCCAAATATATCGAGATCCGACCTTGTCAAGGAAAAGGTTGAGCCCAACAGACTCCAGATCTATACCAGAAGCAGCGCACTATAAACCCCATTATCCATTCTGAACTGCCGAGTACAATCCAAGTCCAATTTGCTACCAAGACCTACATTAAAAAACATCGCAATTTCACGCTATCCGACTACAATCCGCTCGTTTAAAGCCTCCAAACCCCTTCCCAAACCCAGAACCTAGCCCATAAGAAATTAAAACTCTCCATTTGTACCAAGGGTATCATTCCACCTATGTGTAATTTTCTCTTTCTCTTCTCTTTCTCTCCCCCTCTTACACCATTCCTCTACTCCCCAACAACAAACCTCCTCTCTTTAAACCCCAACCACCTCCACCTCAACGCCAAAGAACTCAACACGACACTAATACTACTCAACGCCATCGCCAACGCCGCCCACGCAGGGTCCAGACTAACATGCTTCCCCTGGCTCACAATCGGATAAAACACCCCCGCCGCCACCGGGATCATGACCGTGTTGTACACAATCGCCCACCCAAAATTGAACTTGATCCTCCTAAACACCACCCTCGACAGATCCAGCAGCGTCACCACCGTCTTGAGGTCCGACTTGACAAGCACAAAGTCGGCGCTGCTGATGGCTACGTCTGAGCCTGAGCCGATGGCGATGCCCACGTCGGCTGTGGCGAGGGCGGGGCTGTCGTTGATGCCATCTCCTACCATGGCGATCATGGCGCGTTCAGTGGAGGACTCGGAGTTTGTACCCCTGCGGGCCTTGACGGTGGACTGGAGGTACTTGATCTGGTCGGCTTTTCCCGCTGGGAGGACGCCGGCGATGACTTGGTCTGCGGGGATCCCGAGTTGTCGGGCTACGGCGGTGGCGGTGGTAGGATTGTCACCGGACAGCATCCAGACGCGTGTGCCAGACTCTTGAAGAGCGGCGATGACAGCCTTGGCTTCCGGGCGAACGGGATCCGAGATGGAGAGAGCGGCAGCGAGTGTCCAACCGGAAGAGGGCAACTTGGTGGCAGCCAGAGCGATAGACTTGGCCTCCGTCTTCCACCTCTCAAGACTCTGTGAAGTTTCGGGTGAGATCACGACACCAAAGTCCTTCATCAGAGCCTCGTTGCCAACGATCAGCTCAAATGAAGCCTCAGGAGTAGCAGCCTGGCACATCGCCTTCATGCCCTTCCCAGGAAGCTCCTGTAGATTGTTGGCTGTGACCTGGGGCAGCTCCTTGTTGATGGTGCAGAATGTGATAATCGCCTTGGCAATCGGATGGCTGCTATTCTCCTCGACACCCTTCAAAGCAGCCAAAAAGGTACTCTCCTCCGGTGTTCCCTCACCGTGGATCTCAGCGTCAGTAATCTTGGGCTCCCCTCCCGTCGTCAAGGTTCCCGTCTTGTCAAAGACCACACAGTCGATCCGACTCGCCTTCTCAAAAGCCTCACCACCTCCCTTGGCCAAAATGCCATGATTCGCCGCCAATCCACTCCCAACGAAAATTGCCGTCGGAGCCGCAAGCCCAAGACCACAAGGACAAGCCACCACAAACACGGCAATTGCAAACTGGAGGCTGAACGCAATCCACCCTCCTGTAGTCTTGCTCAGAAAGTGCTCCGGCAGCCTACCCCCATACCCCAACGAAAACCAGACAACCCACGTCAAAATCGCAAAAGCCGTGATGGCGGGCACGAAGTACGAAGTCAGATAATCCGCCACTCTCTCAATCTTGGCCTGCTTCGTCTGCCCCTCCCTCACCACATTGACAATCTGATCCAGCAACGACTTGCCCGCCACCCCTGTAATCCTCACCAGAATCGACGACCCCTTATTGACCGTCCCCGAAAAGACCCGATCCCCCGCCCCCTTCTTCACCAGCCTCGACTCCCCCGTCAAACTCGACTCATCAAAGCTACTCTCCCCACCAATCACCACGCCATCGCTCGGCGGGGACGCCCCATGTGGCACCCTGACCACATCCCCAAAGTCAAGCAAATCCGCCTTGACAACCTCATCCCCTTCCTTCTCGGACCCAAACCCGCTGACTAATATCGCCGTAGTAGGCCTCAGCCTCCCCAGTAGCTCCACCGCGTCTCCCGTCCTCTTCTTGCTATAACTCTCAATGTACCTCCCCAGCAGCAAGAAGAAAGTCAAAAACACCACAGTATCATAGTAAAAGTTCCCATCATGCGTCTCGGTAGCACGGCTTGCGGCAGCAGCAATCATCTGAGCAACCGACGCAAAGTAGGCCACCGACGTGCCAAGCGACATGAGCGTATTCATGCTGCCAAATTTGTAGAAGCGCTTCAGAATCGGCACTCTGCTGCCGCGGCGCCATAGCGTGGCGATTTCCTTGACGGCGCTCCTGTGGAAGACATCGGCGGCGCCAAAGTAGACTGGGGTGGCGAGGATGAAGAGCGCGATTTGGGCCCGGTTGATACCGGAGGTCCACGGTTTCATGAGAGTGTGCGCCTTTTCGTGGGGAATCAGCATCATGTAGACGATGCCAATGACAAAGGTGGGGATGCAGACGAGGCCGGTGAAGATCACCCGGTATAAGATGGCCCTCTGGTGCTTTCGTTGGATGAGCTTGGATCTTTCTTCCAAGGTGGGAGGATGGTAAATGGATGCCCTGAAGCCGGGGTCGCTGGCGTCGATGGCCGCAAGGATTTGTCGGACTGTGAAAAAAGGGGCGTCAGGGACGTAGGTGACCCTAATGACAGGCCGAGAACGAGTGGGGGGGTTGTTGATCTCAAGCTGACGTCGAAATCCACCAAGACAGTTTACCACCCGTGCTGGACAAAGATCGCAATGTAAACCATCTATCCTGATCTCCACCGCTCTTTCGTTGTCTTCTGTCTCCTTCTCACCCAAGCTGATCACGCTGTCAGCAACTGCGTCAAACCCTAGCTCTTCGATAGCCTCAACGATCCTCGACGCGTTGTGCTGACCATGGAACTTAACCGTGGCGCTGTTGGAGAGCAGGTTGACCGCAACATCATCGATCCAATCCAGCTTCTTCAAGCCCTCCGTGATCCCGTTGGTGCAGGATGCACAAGTCATCCCGCCGATGGCCACTGTAGCTTGCCATGTGTCCGACTTGTTTTTCCGCTTCTTTGGTTGGACAACAACTACTTGGCTGAGTGTGGCCTCGTATCCCAGTTCTTCGATAACTCGTACCAGGTTGTCTGTTCGATTTGGTTCTGTCAAATCAACAATGGCGCTGTTGTTGAGAAGATTGACAGTGGTCTTGGAGATCCAGTCGTATTGCTTCAGCCCTTCCGATATCATGTTGACGCAAGCTCCACAGGTCATCCCTCCAACGGCAAGGGTGGCTCTCCATATTGGCTGTGGTGACAAGGCGTCGGCACTTTCGATCGCGACAAAGGTGTGTGGATCCTTTTCCTGGATGACAGACAAGCTGGTAGGATTCGTGTTTGTCTGCACGGGAACAAGGCTCTCGATATGGTGCATTTCTTCCAGTTCATGCTCCTTCGAGTTTTGGCAGTGCGCGCAGTTTTGAAGATGGGCCTTTACTTTCTCGGGTTTCGAGGCAAGGGGTCGAAAAGGGTTCATCCATCGGGTCAGTGCGGAACCGGACGGCTCATTCTGAGAGGAGCTTCCCTCTCCGTAGGGGTTGAGGTCTCCCATTTCCATGCCCATGTCGAGGTTCGAGATGCTACCAGACGATGTTGTGACACCGCATACCTCGAAGCCGTTCTCCTCGAGCAGCTTATGCATGTGCTGGAGGGAGGCGGCTGGACTGTGCTCAACAGTGACCACGGACGTAACGATGTTCGGTGAAACCCATTTGACGATGTTGCTGCCATACTCTTGTAAGACAGTCTTTATAGTCGAGACACAGGTGGGACAGTGCAGGTTTGCGAGGAGGAACGAGGTCGTGGCAGTCTCAGTCGGCAAGGCGGGCGCAGGCGTGCCGCTGGTGGGTGCCATGGCGGATAGATTGGGCTTGTCTGCCGGGTACAACGACGGTGGGTGACACGATGATGTATCAACGGTAGGCTGTCGTCCGTCGGCTACCTGATGCCGAGCCTTGGACAACGGCCAGTAGCGATGTGAGTGGTGATGGGCAACGGCGGTATATTAATACTTGCCGTTATAGGAAGTGCGGACCTCTGGCGAGCAGAAGCGCGATATAGCCTGAACTCGCCAAGGTTGTCAAAACCTGCACACAAGTGTCCTGTTCGGGCTGTGGCCGAGAAGATGCCGGAAACAGGTCGTCGTCAGGCTGGAATGTACCCAGTATAAGTAGTTCGGAGTGCTTGCGCCTGGTGGTGTACGCTGGGCGACGAGATGAGCTGTGAGAGGCAAGCTCAAGCAGATAGAGCAGATTGCAAAGATAATAACCTGAGCAAAGGGGTCGAGTGGCGGGCGCTGATGCAGCCATCAGATTTGTCAACTGGCTGACTTTCCGCACAATTGACGCAGTCGATAGAGTCACCCTGCAACCTGTCGTTGTGGCGGCACGCTTTTGCGCAAGACTTTGGGGACTCGCGGGACTGCAGTCGACCACGCCTTCCATCTTCGATCTGATGCACCACCCAGCCCAGCCGGCTCCACAGTAGCCATTGCCAACCGAGATACCTGTCCAACATGTTGAAGTTTATCTTTGTAGGCATCGGATCGAGGTCAGAGAGCATCACCGGAGACACGGCCCCTGTCCGGCACCTACCGACCGTGTCCATCATCATGGCTGTCTTTGTTCCCCATCTTCCGTCAGTCTGGGCCTGTCATTCTCGCGGCAGAATTAGTCATTGAATGGGACCCGGGCACATCTTCTCGGAAGAGTCTCGAAGTTGGAAGACATGTCGTCGGGTGCTGACAACGCCAAGGCCATCTACAATTGATGGGCGCTGTTTGTGGCTTGCATTTTGACAGAGACGTTCTTGCGGCAGCCGGGGCCTTATGCAGTTGATTGGCACAGCGCGCCGCACAAAAGTCGCAGGCTTTGCTGCCGAACCGGGAAATGTGAAATCGGAATCAGTGACGCATGGGATTGTTTGCCGTCCCGATAAGCATATGGCTCACGGGACCTCGACGTCTTGAACTCATGTTTCCATTTCCAAGCCGGGTGCCATATCCGAAGCTGCGGTGGTGTGCTACCTTCCCGGTTCCGCAAGATACCTATTTCTGCATTCTTCCGAGCTATCTTTACAATTGCCATGTGGTGATGGGATGAGACATCAGGTTGGACGGAAATGCATCTGGAAGGCGATGGTATTCCCGGCGATGATTGTGGTGGAATATCAGACTGTTTCTATTTCACAGGCACAGCATCCAGGTAGATTGTTTCCATATTGTCTTACCATCACCATCATGCTGTGCTGCGATAGTGAGGAGAGCAGATGACGCCCACTCCCCCGCAGAATGGCATTACCCCACATCAAAAACGTGCCCCGCCTGACAGTGGACAACCCGCATGCCAAGAGATGGAGGGGCCAGGGACATGCTGTCTGGCACACATTTCCTGTCAACGACACATCGCCGTGAAGGCATCTCCATCTGAAGCAGCAACAGATGATTGAGGCCACAAAGGACAGAATTGAAACTCTCTTCGTCAAGATCAACACGTCTCTTGGATTTCCACCCCAGTACAGTCACACGAGACTCACATTCGCCGCCGAGATCACGTCATTGCCGCTAGAGTGCGACATCGCAAGGTCTCCAACCAGTTGAACATGGATCGTTTGATCTGTTCAAGACAGGCCGTTGTTAATCCTATCTCGTGGGTTCTTCCTACAAAGAAATCGTCCTAACAAAAGCAAATTATGCCTGGTCGGCTGTCGGTCAAAGAAGCCGAACAATCACCAGCACCGACAGCCGACATCGCCACGAGATACAGACATCTTGTCAGGCATAACCCCAACCCTGACTGTGCTGCATTACAAACCAACATCCCCAAACCTTCAAGTCCCCCCACATTTCCACCAAATGCGGTTAGCTCACAATCACGCAATCGACATCCATCAACGCGAGCCTCGAATCGCAGCAAGGGTCCAACGCCCCAAAGACTGCTTTTACCAAAGATTTTGGCTGTGAGATGCGGCACTTATGGGGAAGTTGCTCCGGCCGAGGAGAACGGTAGGTTGTTATTTTTTGTTTTTATTTTTTTCCCAAGACTCATCTCCAATTTTTCTCCTTTTCGCCTTCTTCAAAACCAGCTGTTCCCGCTGGCGCCGTCTCTTCTTTCTGTCTGCTCAGTTCGTGAGCGCTTCGAGGCAACCCCTGGGCCCCTTACTACGCTATTGCCTCGATATTTCGCGAGCGGCCGAGTCTTTGCTCTTGAAGACGCCTTCAAGAGTACCCCTCCTTCTTCTCCCTCCTTGCCATTGAACCCCCGAAACCGACATTATCATGCAGCTGAAGCACGAAGAGACCACCGGAGGCGTTGCCCCGGTCGTTGAGACCAGCACCGTCTCCTCCGGCTTCAAGAAGACCGTGCCCCTCAGCTCCATCTCCGGCCCAACCTACGTGACGAGCCAGCTCCTCGTCCAGCAGGCTGCTTACAAGCTTTCCGACAAGATCTTCTCCTTCTCCCCCGAGACCTTCGATCTCGATGCGGCCGTCAAGGACTGGTCGCAAGCCCAGGAGAAGAACATCCATGGCGAGACCACCACTGTTGTCCCTCTCCAGACCAGAGCCGGTGCCGGCACCTTTGCGCTTGGTTACATCTTCTCCAAGGACTTTGACCTCAGCAAGAGGCGCATTCCCCAGACCCTCCTTGCCCCCTCGCTGAGCCTCCGGCACTTGCGCGCGGCCTTGGACCAACTGTCTCTCCTCTATGGCGTCTCGAGCCCCTTCGTTGCCCACGTCGCCGCTGCCGACTACTCCAATAGCGATGGCCTCATCACCGAGTACGAGAGCGCCCTTCAGCTGGCTGAGGACCTTGGTCTCGGTCTCGTCTCGACCTCCTCGGCTCAGGAGGTCCAGCACATGGCTCTCTTCGCCACTCTCCTGGCTTCCCTTCTGCCTACCCTCCACGTCTACGACGGTCTCCGCACCGCCAGGGAGACTTTGAGGGTGGTGGATGCGCTCAGCGAGTCCAGCATTGCCGAGGTCTACAAGTGCATCTCCCAGGAGGCTGGTGCCCTGAACAAGAGGTTGGACACCGCTGGCAAGGTTGTCGAGCTTTTGCGCCTGTTCAACAGCCAGCTCGGCACTTCGTATGCTCCTTTCGAGTACCACGGTCACGAGGCCGCTGAGACTGTCCTTGTTGTCTTTGGCAGCGCCGAGGCTCAGCTTGCCAAGCAGGTCGTTGATACTTTGGCTGCTCAGGGCCAGAAGGTTGGTGCTCTCAATGTCCGCATCTACCGCCCATTCATCGAGGAGGCTTTCCTCGAGGCCCTCCCGGATTCGGTTCGCCAGATTGCCGTTCTTGGCCAAGTCCGTGATGCTTCGGCTGTGGAGGATGCCTCTGTCCAGTCTGCCCTCTACTCTGATGTCCTGACTGCGGTCACCTTTGCCGATAGATGGTCGCAAGAGCCTGCTGTCGTTGATTTCAAGTACCCTGCCTCCACCGTCCACACCCCCAGCTCCATCGCCACTGTTCTCAGCAAGATCACCAGCAAAGACGATCACGCCGAGGTCTCCTTGACCTTGAGCTCCCTTGAGCAGGCCCAGCAGTACATCTTCTGGGATGTCGACAACTCCGAGGCCGTTGCCTCGGCTTCCGTCCTTGGCAGGCTCCTCTCTCGCGAGTCGTTCAACAACATCTCGGTTCACGAGACTTACAACAGCCTCATCCAGGGTGGTGTTGTCCGCACTGAGATCAGGAGTTCCGAGAAGCCAGTGGATGCTCCTTTCGCTGTCGAGGAGGCGGATGTTGTTTTCGTTGGCGAGGAGAAGCTTCTCAAGGAGGTTGCTATCGTCAAGAGTGTAAAGGCTGGCGGCAAGTTGGCCGTTCGTCTGCCCAACTTCAAGGCTGAGGAGATCGAGAAGCGCATCCCTGCCTCCGTCAGAAAGGAGATCCAGGAGAAGAGTCTCCAGCTCTTTGCTCTTGACTCTTCCTTCTCCCCTGCTTTGGAGAACCGCGCCCAGCTTCTTGCCGAGCTTGCCTTCTTGCAGGTCGCTCGCCCTGACCTTGAGGCTGAGAAGCTCGTCAAGCTTGGTGGCCTCTCTGGCGACCAGGTCACTCTTGTTGAGGTTGCCGATGCCCTCGCCCAAGCCCTTCACAAGGTTGAGGTTCCCGCTACCTGGGCTGAGGAGGACGCCGCTGCCATCTCTCTTGTAGAGGAGCTCAAGCCCACCAGCTTTGTTGCCTTTGACAAGGGGGAGGCTGAGTCGGCTCTGCAGGTCAGCACCTGGCAGGAGATTGCCAAGGGTCTTGCTTTCCAGGAGGCTTACGGCCTCAAGACTGAGCTTCGCCCTGATCTCACCGTCAAGACTCACACCATCCACGTCAAGGAGAACCGCAGACTGACTCCCCTCACCTACGATCGCAACATCTTCCACATCGAGTTCGATCTCGGCACCTCTGGCCTCACCTACAACATCGGCGAGGCGCTCGGCATCCACGCCGATAACGACCCCAAGCAGGTCCAGGACTTCATTGAGTGGTACGGTCTCAACGGTGATGACCTTGTCCAGGTCCCCTCGCGCGAGAACCCGGCCGTCTTCGAGACTCGTACCATCTACCAGTCTCTCCTCCAGAACATCGACATTCTCGGCAAGCCTCCCAAGCGCTTCTTCGAGTCCCTCGCCGAGTTCGCCACCGATGAGGCTGAGAAGAAGAAGATCGAGTTCCTCGGCAGCAAGGAGGGTGCCGAAGAGTTCAAGAAGCTCTCCGAGGTTGACACCGCCACCTACGTTGATGTCTTCCAGACCTTCAAGTCGGCTCACCCATCCTTCCCGGACCTTGTCCGCATCGTCTCCCCTCTCAAGCGCAGAGAGTACTCCATCGCGTCTGCTCAGGCCGTCACTCCCACTTCCGTTGCTCTGATGATTGTCGTCGTCGACTGGGTTGACAGCCAGGGCCGCACCCGCCAGGGTCAAGCCACGCGCTACCTCTCTGGTCTCAAGCCCGGCACCCCCGTCATCGCCTCCGTCAAGCCCTCAGTCATGAAGCTGCCGCCCAAGGACACGGCTCCCTTGATCATGGCCGGTCTTGGTACCGGTCTCGCTCCCTTCCGTGCCTTTGTCCAGTACCGCGCTATGCAGAAGGCTCAGGGCAAGGAGATTGGTTCCATTCTCTTGTATCTCGGTTCCCGTCACCGCAGAGAGGAGTACCTCTATGGCGAGGAGTGGGAGGCGTACATGGACGCCGGCGTGCTCACCCTCCTCGGCGCTGCCTTTTCTCGTGACCAGCCTGAAAAGATCTACATTCAGGATCGCATGAGGCAGACGATGAGTGATATTGTCAAGGCTTATATTGAGGAGGAGGGATCTTTCTACCTGTGCGGTCCCACTTGGCCGGTGCCGGATGTTACTGCTGTGTTGGAGGAGGCGATTGCTACTGAGGCTAAGCAGAGCGGGCGGAAGGTTGATCCCAGGAAGGAGATTGAGAGGCTGAAAGAGGACGGAAGGTATGTGTTGGAGGTGTACTAAGTTGCCGTTTTTGAACATGTCATTTTAGCGAGGGTAGTTTTGGTAGATACAAAAAGGCGTTGTTTATTTTTGGTTTGCTTCACCTTGGGATATCTTTCCCCCCTGAATTGATGATGGATGGTGTTGTTGCTGTTGAACGGTGCGGGGGAATCTCCACTCGGTGGGCCATGATCTGCAGCTACCCCAACCCCGGATAATTTGGTGGCCAATGGTATTACACAAAGAAGACGCGGAAGATGCCAGCCGGAGTGTGGGGTAAACCGGGGTTGTTTGGAGGAGGGAGGGGTGGACTTGGGACGACCTCGGGCCTCGCCGGTTTGCATCGCATGCAGGAACTGGAACCTACAACATCACTTACTTTGTCTCCCATTTAAATAGGTCTTGTCTTGGTTGGCCATTGGATGTATTTGTCGCCTTTTGTGACCGTTTACTCACGCGTGCCTTTGAATAGGTAAGCTTTTGGAACCATCACCATGTCCGGCGCTATCCGAGCCCTGCCCAACGTGAGTTCTTTATCGTCAAGGTCATGAATCATGGAAGGAGAACTGATGAGATGAACAGCGGGCAACCAAAGCCGCCTCCCTCCTCCGCACAATTCAATATACTCATCCCCCAAACTGCCCATGCCACTCCAACCCCGGCCATCACCACCACACCCAGCACCAACAAAGAACCCAGGTCACCCGCTTTGCGGATAGGGTGCAGAATGGCAGCAAGAGGGGATATGCCACCCCGTCTCAGGACCCTTCCAAGCTGAAGGAGTACGCCTTCGAAATGGCTGCCTCTTCCATCCGGTTCGGTCCCGGGGTGACGAGGGAAGTAGGCATGGATCTGAGCAACATGGGGGTCAGAAAGGTCGCCGTCGTGACAGACAAGACAGTGGACCAGCTGCAGGCGATGAGAGCGGTTCGGGAGGCACTCGACAGCCAGCCAGGGATCGAGTACAAAGTCTTTAACCAAGTCAAGATCGAGCCCAAAGATTATTCGCACGTCCCTCCCCTTTTCTCCCCGCCTTCCCTCACTAACCCCCTCCCAGCATCAAAGAAGCCATCGCCTGGACCCTCCCCTACAACCCCGACGCCTTCCTCGCCGTCGGCGGCGGCTCCGTAATCGACACCGCCAAGCTAATGAACCTCTACTCCTCCTACCCCGAAGCCAACTTCATGGACTTTGTCAACGCCCCGCTCGGCCTCGGCCGCCCGATAGACCGCAAGCTAAAACCCCTTATCGCCATCCCAACCACGGCCGGAACCGGCTCCGAAACAACCGGCACCGCCATCTTCGACCTCGCATCCCGCAAGGCGAAAACAGGCATCGCCCACAGAAACCTCAAACCCACGCTTGGGATCTGCGACCCCCTCAACACGGCAACCATGCCCTCGGCTGTTAAGGCCGCTTCCGGTCTGGACGTGTTATGTCACTCCCTAGAATCATGGACCGCAATCCCGTATTATGAACGCACACCCCGCCCTACAAACCCCATTTTACGGCCGGCATACCAAGGCTCGAACCCCATTTCCGATATTTTTAGTTTGTCCGCGCTGAGGTCAACGGTCAAATACCTCCCCCGCGCGGTCAGAGATCCGGAAGACACGGAGGCACAGTCGGAGATGCTCCTCGCTGCCACCCTTGCCGGTGTCGGGTTTGGCAATGCAGGTGTTCACCTCTGTCATGGGATGTCGTACCCTATCTCGGGGCAGAACAAGGGGTATAAACACGCCGGTTATGACGTCAGCGATCCGATTATTCCCCATGGGGTCAGCGTGGCGGTGACTGCGCCTGCGGTGTTCAAGTTTACGGCGGCGAGTAACCCTGATCGACATCTCCAGGCGGCGGAGGCGTTTGGGGTTGATGTGAGCAATGTCAAGAGGGAGAGCGCGGGGGAGGTGTTGGGCGAGGCGATTAAAAAGTTTTTGGAGGAGCTGGGGGATCAGCCCAGGGGGTTGGGCGAGCTGGGGTTTGAGAGGAAGGATATTGAGGGGTTGGTCGAGGGGACGATACCGCAGGCTAGGGTGCTGGTTTTGGCTCCCGGGTTGGCGAAAGAGTTGGAACAGGAGAGGGAGGAGTTGGGGCAGCTGTTTGAGGAGAGCTTGAAGCATTAGGGCAGGGGAAAATGGAAATGTGAATTGGGCAAGTAGGTGAAGCAAGTGAGATGTTGAGATGATTTATGCAATCGAATCATGGGACTTGAAACAACATCGCAGAGTCGCCGGTTTGATACTGACTACTGCATCTCTTCTTGACATTCTCCATCCGACAGTATTTTCCACGTCATATATATATCACACTATGTAACCCCCATCTACCGCGTCTCTAGTCAAGAATCCCTTCCCATCAACCGCTCCAAAATGGACCAAACACACTCTCCTTCTACTCAGTCTTCAGCGGCCAGCTCTTCCACTTCGTAGCCCACCCGTCACTCCCAACCGTCACGGCCTGCGGCCACAACTTTGCAAAAATCTTCCAAAACAAGTTGTCAGATTCGATCCCCCCCAACCGGTCCCGATTGAAAGCAATGTCCAACTCCCGGATGGTCGTGCCTGCCAGCCCCCTGTTGTCAAGGAAATACGTCCTCTGAAGTCCACGCCCCCATCGATCGAGCTCGAGATTGCTTCGAGAACCAGCTAGCCAGAATGACCCATCCCACAGGAGATGGGGTATCCAGAACAATTCAAAGCCCCGGGCTCTCAGTAGCATTGTTTTCAGTTGGCAGGTGCTACCGCTGGCGCAGCTGGCTTGGATGATGGTGTGAAAGATGGCTTTGGCCAAATCAGAATCCACGGCAGCATTCACCATAGCTTCCATAATGTGGCCATTGGTGTAGTAGCGCCCCAACTTACCAGGCGCAACCTTTCGGCCGAAACTGTTCTGAAAATGGGACGTGGCAAACGCAGGGCCCGATGGTGGTCTATTGCGAATCACGGATTTCGAGGGCGAGGCATCCAACTCCAACGACAGCCTCTTTAGCATCTTGAAGCTACCACCGATAGCTCTATATCGATCAACCTCATCCCTATCACCTATCGACCGCTTCACCGAAATTGACAGGTCCTCAACAGCAGGGTAGCGGTTGCCCAGCTCGATGATCTGTTGCTTTGTTGGGGGCGGGCCCAAGTTATGTCCATCCGCGGCATATTCGTGCGATACAGGTGCAAGCCACAACCTTTTGAGTCTGTGATTCGGAAGCCCCGAGATGTTGTCGTCATGCCCGGCTAGTGAGACGACCCCGTGGTTCCATCCAAGCAGATGCAACCTTTTCAGCTGCGCCAGGGTGCTTAGAAAATGTCTGGCCGCTTTGTAATAGTCGACTGCCTCCAAGTCTTCCTCCCTTAGTGCTCTGAGATGGAGGGATAGCGACGTCAGCAAAGGGAAGCTCAGTGCCGAGAGGCTCTCGATTGCGTCTTGGCGAAGAGGCGCCAACAACGTCAGGCTTTCAAGCGCAGACATATCGATGCGAGCTCGCCATTCGGCAACATGTCTCTTTTCAAAAGGTTCACCTCTATTCATGTCACTTCTCGAACTGCAGGGCCGCGAAAGTTGAAGGTTTCGAAGGGGAAGAAGCCGAGTTTCTTTCCCAAGCCCATTCTCACAACTTTGTTCTGCCCTGAAAATGAAGGGATGGTCTCGTGGGACTGGTTCGGGATAGTGACATTTGCGAAGGTCGCGCAGGTTGGGCGCCAACCCTTTCGTCGTTAACATCTGATAAATTGCCTCCACCTGGGGGCATCGTTCAACTGGCCGTGCGTATGGTTCCAGGCACTCAGCGGGAGACAACCAGATGCTGTAAAGACTTGATGACCCGATGAGCGCGAGCTCGTGGGGGTCTTTCACCGTCCAATTGTCGAGACTTCGCAGATGCCAGGTTCGCAAATGGAGGCGTGCAATTCGCTTCTCGTGCACTACCAGCAAAAGGGTGGGTGGGAACTGGCTAAGACACTGAAACACGAGATCCGCTAGACCCGAGAGCCGTCGAACCAGCTCGACGACCGGTGTCCAAACGTGATCTGTTTGGTACATGTAGTCCAGAGAACTTGTGCTCGGGATGTCGCGAACGTCGTGTCCGAATTCGAAATCGGCACCCATAATCTTGCTCTGCTCGAGCTCCCATTCGGTGTCGTCTCTCAACTTGGCAGGAAGTTGCCTTTCGAAGAGACTCCAGATCTTAGGCAGGGCTTGGTCTGTTGGAAAATCATGGGGTGTTTGAACAAGCGGCACAAGACTGTAACGACGCTTTGAATTTTGAATCAGGGAGATGTTGCGAACCTTACCCCAAGCCTCATGACGGAGGAGAAGGGCTTCGCATTCTGATACTTGTCGAGCGAGTCGAGATGGAGTTGAGACGTAAATTATGATGGTGTGAAATAGACTGTCCTTCGCGCCTGCATGGGAACTTCTGCTGGTCTGGGCCAAGTTCCGAAGGCTCTCCAAGTCGTCATCAGTTCGGAGGTGTTCACAAATGAGAGTCTTGAGCTCCACGGGAAGCCCATCAAACGTAGCGCTCCCCATGTTGAACCGTCGAGCTTGCTGTTTGAGATGAGATGTGGGAGAGTGAAAAGTTGAAAATCGCAGCCGAGTTCGCAGCCGAGTTCGCAGCCACGCAGGAGGATATATAACAGCGGAAAGTTTGGGATGGAGCGAGCTTTAAGGGCCCGCGTGATGCTCTCTGTGTGGCAACCGCTAATAACGTGATAGGCGGTGCCTAAAAGTCTAATCGATTGAAACCTACGTTATCACAATCTCTGTCTCTCCGTCGCTGCCTCGTATCCCATTTGACTTCACGCCTTTCACGTCAATCAGAAAATAAACACTAACCCCAACATCACCCCATTACACCAGCGCAGGAAAGAAGGCCAGGAACCCCAAGGTGTTTCTCAACGGTGGCCCTTGGACTCACCTCCTGAGAGCACCCTGTTCAGCTAGTTTTTCTCCTTCCTCCTCAGGCTCCCGCAACATTCGAAATAGGCTTTTCGACACCGGTGATGGTAACAGCATCTGGCAGTCACACAAACATCATTGAATAAACAACCATCCAAGAATTGACTAAAAATACCACCACGTTTAACATCTCCTTCCCCCGCGCTAATCATGACCCTACGCAAACCCAAACCCCCTCGCATTCTCCAACGCCATCCCCAACCTCTCCCTCAACGTCTCCTTATCCTTATACTCGGGCAACAGCAACGTGCTATAACAAGTATAGCTCGTCGGCAACCTCCCCCTGTTCCCCGTCCCCCCCGGTCCCAGCTCATCATTCTCCACCCCGTTCTTCTGAATATTAAACACCACATACTTCATCCCCCCGACAGGAACCCGATCGCTCGCCGTCACAAATTCGAGCAACTTCCTCTTCATGTCCTCGTCATAACTCTTCACAATCGACCAAAAATCTTTGATTGTCCGGTGGTGTTCATCATAACCAGTGTATTTCGCGTAGCGTTTTAGTTCAGAGATGTCAATTTCCTGCACACCTTCGACGAGTGACTGAAGGAGCGAGGGCGTGAGGAGGGATAAGGATTTAGGCTGGAGACAAGTGTGGAACCCACGGGCGAAAGCTTCGAACTGAGGGCGGACAGAGACCGTAGTCAGGTAGCGAATGTAATCAGCAATGTACTCGTCCCTGTTGTGGACAGTGACTGGCTTGGACTCTTCTTCCGGGTTGTACTCATGGGGAGCCGGATTCCACGAGGCGTGGGAGGCAGTTTTGGAAAACTGAGGCCACTCCTCCTCCGAGGGGGTGTGGGTGTCCCAATCACCGCCTTCTTCGTCACCCCCCGAAGCAGACGGCCGCATCTCCCTGATGACGTGGTGGCCAAAGGCCGACGTGGAAAAGTCGTACGTGATGCAAAGGTCTTCGAGCTTTCCTTTCGAGCCATTGTCATCCCACTGCTCAATTTCCGTAAGCGAGCTTGCAATATCTGGCCAGCCGTCGGCGATATGGCGGAGCTTGTCTACCGGCTTGCCAAGTAGCTTGCGGTAGAGAGCCTTTGGAAACGTCACCGGCAACGTCAACCCGTTGTAGACCGCAAGAGAAACAAGCAGCCCAATCAGCTCAAACCTCCACTCGTCCTCCAGCGACCCGGGCACAAACCACGCCATCCGACTTCTCTCATCGACCGTAAACGCACCATAATCCGGGTTCAGCGCCTCAGCCAGCGCCAAGCGGAAAAACTCCTGCTGAACACCACCCAAATCAAACCCTTCCTCTCCCGTAGACTCCCCAAGACGGACCTTGAGCGGCCTCAACAACTCCCTCTCCTCCCTCCTCCACAGCTGGTTAAACGCGTCCTCGATAACAGCTTCCCTACGGATATCGAGAACCAAGTACTTTGTAGCCGCCGCACGCAACCGCTCCGTCAGCACCTCCTTGTGATGCCGCGTCAAGCTGGAGCGTGAAGCAATCACGTCAATCCTGTCCTGTAACGATGTCGACTCCTCGTACGACCTGCTCATGCGCGAAAAGTTGATGGACCGGAAATAGGTAACCAGAGTAGAAGGGTTGAACAGAAACGGATAGTCGAGAAGGTGGATCTTTTGTCTTGTTGACACGTGTGATAACCACGCGATGGGCATCTGGACTGTGTCGAGCCTCTCGGCAAAGTACTCGGAGCGGAACTGAGCAACGCCCAGCAAGAGCTCATGACGTTTGTTGTCTACAGGTCTGTCAGCATTTGACCAGGTCAATCTTCACAATAGAGGTGCTCACATATAGCCTGCATCAATGCCAGCGCGCCACCAAAAGGTCCATCCCCCTTGATCACAGGGGAGCCACTCCAGTCGCTAAGCATGACAGCCCTCGCCCAGTCCAGCAAAAGGATCGGAACACGGGTCTCATGCAGAGCCCGCTCATTGAAAGAAAAATCCAAGACGTAATACACCGCACCGGCATGAAGAAAGTTTAGTTGAGAGAAGAGAGGCGCCAGCACATCTGGCTCTGGCTGCGAGTCATCACCGTCTAGGTCTCCATTGGATTCGCACAGGGCATCAAAATATCTCCTGGTGTTGATGGCGGTAAACAGCCGTCGAGCCAGCCTCAGGGCCAAGTCGTCCGTGAAGGCGTCTTCGTACTGAAGACACAGCTCCGTGGGCTGGTCGGCAATGGCGCCGCTACGAGTGAGGCTCAGACCGTGTGACCGGATTCTCGACATATCATACAGCCGTTGGGTAGCCTTTTCTGGGTCAGATGGATCCGGAGTTATGAGTGGCGCAGCGGCAATCAAAGCGTGGAGGCATATCGACATGAGACGACCCGCCTCTGTGTTTGAAAGAGATTCCTTGTCCCTGAATAGCTTCGCCGTGGGGGATCGGGGCGCCAATAGCGACTCTGGAGGCGCAAATAGGCTTCCCGCCGCCATCCAGAGACTGTGGAAAACCAGGCTTGGGGCAACCCGGGTCATCCTGAGCATGCAGTACCATAGTGTGTGAGAATCATAGAGTTGTCCTTGTTTCGAGAACGATTGAACAGCGAGTTGTGGATCGCTGAGGACGTTGAAGAGAGTCTGTTCAATGAACAACTTCCACTCTAGTTTGAAGTTTGGGCACCCAGAGGCAAGCTTCTTGCGCTTGAGCATCTTGCCCCGGCCGGGGTGTCCGTTGTGAAACTTGGTGACTGATGGCGGCTCAAGCATGTGTTTCTCTGCTGTTCCATCGTCTTGCAGGACATCGCAGATGAAGTCGACAACGTCGGCATGTAGCGTCGATAGTGCCTGCGGAAGAACGCTTTCGTCGTCAGACTCTGGCTCTGGGTGAACCATCTCTCCGGATCCGCTGCTGCACGATCTGTCAGAGGACCCCCCTGAGGGAACGCCTAGCTGCTTTGGGCCACTTGAATCAGAAGTCCTCGTCCCGTCTAGCTGACTTCGCCCAAGATAGTTCTTCAAATCAAGGGTTTTCGGCGGCGGCATCTTCTCCAAAGCAACATGGTCAAAGTAGCCAGCCGATGAGAGCTGCGATATTGGTCTGGAGAGTGCTGACCCTGTTGGCTTCGGGCCCCTTGGCCCCCTATCTGCGCTACCAGAGTTTCCGCGTGGCGATCTGAGTAGCCCAGGGTAGGGGTCATCGACCAAAGAGTCTTGTGTGTAAGGGTCAATGGAAAGCTGCCGCTTAGGCACAGGAGGATTTGATGTCCTCAACTTGGCGTTGGAGTTACGGCGGGGGTGTGTAGAGCGAGAAACGGCCGGCGGGTCGCGAGAGTGGCGATCATCTTTTGAATCTGAGTCTTTCCCAAGTTGTCTGCCCTTTGGTAGCGGTCGACTGTTAGCCGACGCACCGTTGGGCTGGACCGACGACGCCCTGGTCCGTGGCTTCCCCCCGTTATCCCGGCTAGCCTCTGCCTTTACTGCTTCAGCATCACGCCGGTCCGGAGCCGACTCCTCCTGGAAAGCTTTTGTCCTTTGCGTCATGTCCTCTAGCGCAGCCGGCGTGAGCCACTCCAACATCTTGAAAGCCACAGTACCAAAGACGTTGGCCGCAAATGATCGGTGGTCTTTGCTCACTGGCTCCTCCACCACCTCAAACCCAGGTTGCCATTTTTGTTTCGGGCTTTCCACATCTTTCGCAATATTCATTGACCTGCCTTTTTCCCTCGCATCTCCCGTTGATGGCCTGCCGTTATATCCATTCGTCCGTGATGACACCGGGCGAGAATTGTTGAGCTGTGGTTTCGGAGACGTTCCCGTAACACGATCGGTGTGCAACCGCTGCTTGGGCACAAACAGGAGCGAGTTGAGCGCAGCCGGCGGGGCCTTTGGGGTTCGCAGGTTGGGACACAGGCCATTCTCAGGGTTATCTTGGCTAGCGAGGTAAGTAGCCAGCGTTCTCGCGCTCGTTGTGTTGTATCGTTTGATCGGGGCCTGGCCAGCGGCTCTCTTCCGGCAGCTGAAGCAAGTCGGCGTTACGCAATGTTCGGCGCCGCAACCTTCGCGGAGCTGGACGATATACCTGGGCAGCAACAATCGTCAGCCAAGACATCTAGGTCCATTACCCTATCATGACATACCTCTGAACTATTTGCTGAAAGTTGTGTCTTCGACTCGCTTTGTGGACGGCATAGACACGCTTCGGGTTGTCGATGTCCTCCACCAGGTCCTTCAGCTCGCTGGGCGCATCGCATGGTAGTCTCGCGAAGGGGGCCTCCTCCCAGAGCCCTGCCAAGACGTCGAGGTCATCGGTGCTGCTGTAGCTGTGGCTGCTTCCGGCCGCTGGCCGCATGGTATCTCGAGTCATGACATGGAAATCGATGGTTGTAGAGTTGGGTGGTAGGAAGTGGACGTCGGGTTGATATCGGGATGGAGGATGCAGAGGGCTGGCTGCTTGTGGTGCGGTGCGTGAAGCGACAGCGGGGAGGGCGAGACACAGGCGATGATGGGACACAGCAGGAGGTGCAAGGGTTGGCTCAAGTCCTGAGCGATCAGTTTGGCAGCGGATGTTCTCTGAGCAACGTGAACAGGTAGCTAGTTTGAATGCTGGAAACAGAAGACGTTAGAGGGTCTCTTCGATGGGTGATTTCAAGTTGGAGCGGGTTGAGGATGGTGAATGGCTCTCGGTCAGCGACTGCGGTGCGGCATTCGCACTGGACCCTCACTCAGCTCGCTCGCAGCGTTACGCTATGCGGCCTTGGCAATCTGGAACCCGTGCAGCGGTCCCACCTCTAAGCCAAGCCTGGCGCCTTGGCAACAATCGCGCGGTTTGAGTAACAGCACTGTGAGAGCACGCCTGACTCGGCAAACGCCAGACTTGCTTGCCGCCATCAGAGAGCTTCGAGAGAGTTCCAATCTGGGACTCATTTGAACGTTTGGAGCGTTGTCGCTGCAAGGTTGAAAGCTGCAAAGATTAGGTCGGGTGGGGTTAGCTCAATCTGCTAGAGTTCCAAATCCATGGGTTCAAGGTTTGCTGGAAGTGCTTGCAGACTTCAACCGCTATTTTGACACTGCAAACAGCAACTAAACACGAGACCCTGGCCATCTGATTTCGATTCTTCCCAGAGCTCGACAACTTTTGATTCTTCTCGTTGCATCCGTCTTTCCCATCCCACCACCATCACCATCTTATCTTCCTAACGCCTGTGGTGGGGGTTGAACAGTCGCCCTAGAAACAAGGTTACCCTGCGCCGCTATCAATTTCACACTGCCGAAGCTCAGCGCTCATCACTTTTCAGCCCGCGACAGAAGCCCACCGGACCTACCAAATCGAAGCGTGGGGAAGCACCGCGGCGCGCGCGACTTTGCAGGTTACCACACCAACTTTTTGCCCACCACTCCCGGAAAATCTACGCGCCCAGCCATTCCCCTCCATTCAACATGAACGCAACAGTCAAACGCAAGTTCAACGCCCTAGTCCAAGGCATAGGAAACACCTCCTCCCCTTCCTCCACTCCCACCGACAACACCAACAACAATCACAACAACCCTGATTCCCCTCTTTCAACACCTGGCCTGTCACTATCCCGAACAATGACAGCAGAAGACATCCTCTCCAAAAAGCGACGCGTCAACGGCGGGTCAACTCCCACACCCCCATCCCGATTCGCGACACCGCAACCCCAGCGCTCGACAATCCTGAATTCCAGCCCGGGAAGTTCGATTCGTTTGAGCAGTAGTAATAATGGAGGGCCAACAACGATATCAAACGTCATGCTCAGGAAATTCAGCCCAGCTCCACGAGGAGGGGCCTCAGCAAAAGGGGACACAACAAGAGAAAAGAAACAACCGCCTAAATACTGCCCCGCCGACAGAGGGGAGTTACTCAGGAGACTGGCCACGTTTCAGGAGCTGACGGATTGGACCCCAAAACCGGAGCGGATATCAGAGATTGAGTGGGCGAAGAGGGGGTGGGTTTGTCTCGGCAAGGAGAGGGTGAAGTGTACGCTCTGTGAGAGGGAGGTGACGGTCAAGATTGGGAGGGGGAGGGACGTCGAAGGGGAGGTGGGGAGGGAGATGGAGGCGGAGGTTGTGAAGAGGTATGAGAGCTTGATGCAGGGGGATGGGCACGGGGAGGGGTGTTTGTGGAGGGGAACGGGGTGTGACGATTCGCTGCTGAGGCTGCCGTTGCCGAACTCGAAGTGGGCGTTGACGGCTTTGCGGGAGAGGTATGATGAGTTGTGTCAGAGAAAGGACTTTTTGCCGTACGAGTTCAACTTGAGACTGCCGGAGGGGTTGGATTTGGAGGTGGTGATTGGATATTTACCAAGGACGTTTTTTACGGAACCGGCACCAGCGGCAGAAGGGGAACAGCGGAAAGAGGGGGAGGTGAATAGGCCGGCGTTGGCGCTGGCGCTGATGGGCTGGCAGGGGTTGACGAACCCACGGTTGGGTAACGCGCCGATTCCTAACAGTGCGAGTTGCCATACTTGTTTGCGGAGGTTGGGGCTGTGGATGTTCAAGTCGCGGCAGATCAACCCTGAAACGAACGAGATATTGGAGCCGGCACCAATGGATCATTTGGATCCGGTAAGAGAGCACAGGTTCTTTTGCCCTTGGAAGAACGGGGAGGTGCAACGGAATCCAGGGGCCAAGTTACTACCAAAAGGAAGCAAGGAGAAGCCAGCTTGGGAAGTGCTTTTGGAGGTCCTGAAGAATGAGAGTTTTATCCGAGAAAGGGTGGAGGGAACGGCTGGAGGGCATCATGGGAGGAGTAAGAGCAGTGCTGCTGCTGTTGGGACGTCAAAAACACCCGAGAGACCACGGCCGACGACTGCGGGTGGCACACCAATGGCAGATGGGGAGGATAACCGGGATGTGCAGGAAGAGGATGAGGAGGCGAGAAAGAAGAAAGACCAGGATGTCATGAGCCGGTTGAGGCGGGTGAAAAGCTTGTTTAATACCAAGGGAGGGAAGTTGTCGAAGAGGCTGGGTAGTAGTAGGCCCGGGACTTCTGGATCAATCGCACCTGGGGAGTAACATGGAGGGTTGGCTATTTGTACGGACATGGAAGCGTTCTTGCTGGTGAATCGTTTGGTATAGTTGCAGAAACAGCGTGAGGGCGTTATCGCGGTGTTTGTTGAGTTAATTGATGGCGGGATATCTCTGAAGTTATGCACAAAAGAATAGCTATACATACAGCTCCGGGTTGAAACTGCAGTAAGGAAAAGCCACGTGGTGATGGTGGGGTGATTTGAACTTGCTGCAAAATGTATCCAAGGCTCTCTTAGCCTCCGTCTAAGTACGTGTGATCATTTGGGTATCGCAGTTCGTAGCCGACATCTCATCAGCAACCTTGAACCTAGCCCTGAGAAGCCGGCATTGACACTCCCACTTGATCAGTAAAACCAAACAAACCTCCTTCATATGTTGATCAGCTCATGCTAGGGCTGTGTGATCTGCGCGGCAGGAGGAGGAGGGGTGATGTTTGGTGTATTGCCGGAAGAGGTAGCAGGCGGCACGGTTTCCTTGGGTGTCATAGCCTGCGCGGGAGACAAGGCGGTTGATGTATGATTTAAAACAGACGCATGAGGTTCCTGTGGCCTTGGCTCCGGCGAAACCGCTGCCTTTCTATCGCGCTGGCTCTTGCGGTGAAGCCACAGTACCAGAGCGAGGCCGAGGACGAGAGCAGCTATCCCGCCGATGACGGTGCCGGCGATGGCGGCAGGGGATATCGATGATCCCATTTCGTTGCTGCCACCGCCGCCGTCGCTGCCACTGCGCGAGATGCCTGGAGTGCTGTCTGGAGTGGTGTCAGCTCCCGCAGTTCCCCCTCCAGCAGTTGAATCTGACGCTGAGGCTAGTTGTGCTGTAGCAGGTATCGCCCGAGGGACAGCATTGAGTGACGCTTCGGGACCAATTCTTCCTGCACGCCACCGGAGCGTGGTCCGGGCATGTTCCATCGTCTAAGGAAGGTATCATGCCATGGGGAATTCCCCCTCAATATTTTTGACGGGGCGTGATCCTCTGGGGGACAGGCTGAGTTTGTTGGCGCGACATGTTGACATTTGATAACGAAACTGGAACTGATGAACCCCTCGGCTTCTCGTGATGTTAGAGCCAACGGAATTTCAAAGAAGCAGAAAACTGAGGACTCCCCACACTTTAACTTCCAGACTGGTGGGCGTCCAAGCTGAAAACTCGCGTGTACAGGCTCTGGCTGAGAATCGCTTCCCTTAACTGGAAGCAGAATGAATGACCAAGCCAATAGCGCTGCTTATTGCATTACTTATCCCCCAACACCGAACCAAACACCCTTGCCACAAAATAATTGAGACACTAAAGGTAGGTTAACATGCTTGAAGGATAGTCCATAGGCCTTTAAAGATAGGTAGTTTATAAGCCCTTCAAGATAGCTGATAAACCTTCAAGGATAGTTAACAGGCCTTAGAATATGGTTTAAAGACCTATTAATTAACTTTTAAAGTATAAGGTAGTTCCCAGTATAGTATGGGTTAACCTACTTTTGTGTCTCGATTATTTCGTGGCAAGGGTGCCAAACTAAAGGTCAACCAGTGGAAGAATGAGACGTGGTTACAGCTCTCGGCGCAGAGCGTGATACCTATTCATGATAAACAACGGCACCAGTGTGACGGGCCGTAGCGACGGTAGGCGAGTTGTGATGATGGGTCTCGAAGAGGTGGAAGGGAGATTCAAGTCTTCTGCCAAAGATAGATTGTGGCACAGTGGCTAAAAAAAGTGCCGAACTCTTAAAACTGAAGGCGACGAAGTGCCGTGGTAAAATTTGCGAAATGCTTGCGCTGCGTCAGCGACAGCCTTGCTGAAGACATGCTCTTACACAAACAACAAAGATATAGGCAACAGATGCCCAATCATGTGGAGACCAAAAAGACCAACTCATGCAACAAACATGTAACCATTTCTCAGTTCTAAAACCCCAATGCACAAACAAAGTGGCACACCCCCTCTATCAAGCGCTCTAACGCAAGTATGTAGCCGGATGAGGCGCCTTCTCCTTGATGCCCAGTCTCGCCTGAAGCATGCCTCTGTCCTTCTGGTCCTTCCACTCTTGCTTCTTACCCTTCACCACCACAGCCCTGTGCTTCTCCAGCTCGCCAGCAGACCTGACACCCAGACCGGCAACGTCTCTGCCCACCACCGCTCTCCCCCTGGCCTTGGGGTTGGGATCCCGCAGCGGGACAACCGTCTGCCCATTCCCATCCTCGTCCACGTCCATGACACCCTGACCTTGCTCGTTGGCCTTGAGCAACAACCTCTCGGCCCTCTCCTCTGGCGTGGGGTATTTATACAGATTTTGCCTGTAGTACTTGTTGAGCGATCTGTGACCAACAGCCTTCCCACTGCCGAGGTGTAACTCATAATCATCATAGAACACCGCGTGACTCTTCTTGCTGTGAGCATGGAACCCATCTGCCTGCTGGTGCGTCCTTGGTGTGCTTGACGAGTGGTGATGATTCTTTGACAGCCTCTCATACTGGTGAAGATGTAGCTCCGCGGGAACGGCGTGCAAATCATCAGAATTCAGAGACGACTCGTCAGAATCCGTCTCCCATCCTTCTCCATTCCCATCCTCCATGATCTCATCACCATTCTCGTCGACTGTAACTGTCGTGGTTGCGCGGTGACCACCAAGTTTGGCACCACCGTTCGTGTCAGCATCCTCCATCTCCTCATCCTCATCCTCCCACTCTCCCTCTTCGTCATCAGAATAAGTGGCGCGGAAGTCGTAGAATTCACCAATTTCGAGCTGTTCATCTTCGGTTGTGAAAGGAATTTGGACGTGGGCTTTGTCGCGCATGTGAGTCTGGACGGCGTAGGTGGTGTTTCTCATCTTGGAGCAGGTGATGCACTCGTTGAGGTCATACACGCGCTCTTGGAGGTAGTTTATCAAGCCTTCGAGATCAACGAGGTATTGCTTCTCCGGGATGAACATGCCGTGGGTCTTTTCCATATGCTGGGCGTTGAGCTGAGGATTCTCGGACTCATGATTGCAGAAAATACAAGTATTGATTGTCCGGGGAGGACCAGCTTGTTGTTGTTGTGAAACCACTGGGGTAGCAGAGGAAGGGGTAGCGGATTCCTCCTCCTCTTCACTGGGTGTCTCTGACACGGGGTGCTCAGTCTTGTGCTGGGCAGCGGCTGACAAGTGAGGGTTGGAGGGACGTCTAAGTGGGGAGACGTTCTCGTTCTCTTGCAGCTGGGTGTTCTTGATACCCTCAACCACCTCGTTAAACTCCTCCTCCGCGTCCGAATCAACCACAGAGTCTGTAGGGGCTGGCTCGCCAAGCGAGAAGGTCATGGAGCTGGCATCGTCAGGGATCTTGCCCTGTGGGCGAGCCGCCAGAGCAGCGACCTTGGCCTTGTGCTTGGAGCTGGTAAGATGGTTCTTGTATGCGCCCTCGCTGAAATAATTTTTCTGGCAAACTTCGCAGGCTCTCTCGAAGCCGGCCTTGTCCGCCTGCGCAGTGGTGGCAGCGCGGGCCTGGAGGACCTTTTCGGTGAAAATTTCCGAGGAGATGGGGGGCAGCGAGGCGACACGGCGCTTCAGGTTGTAGCGACTGTGGAAAGTAAATGTAAGCCTGTGAACTCTATGCTCCAACATGATTATGACAGGGAGATAACTTACTGCCAGTCACTGCGCATATGACCCCTCTGCAAATCGCCATTGCGGAAGGCGACCTGGCAGGTATTGCAAGTATAAGGATGCGAAGACCCAATATCTGCGCCAGGAGCAGCGCCTGGAGCAGCACGACTACCACTAATGGTCGCCATAGCTGAAATATATCTCGTTTCTCGAATCGGAGGTGATCGCAAGTTGGTGGTGGTGATGTCGTGCTCGACGGATGGCGGGGTTCTGGTCGAGTCAGAGTTTTGATGTCTCCTTTCTTCGGCCAAAACTGTCCGGGGAAAAAAAGAGCAATGGGCGCTTCGATTTGTAGGTGCTGCGTGAGAGAAAGCAAAGATTCTCTCAGGATGTTTGAGGGTCGAGTGATGAATAATACACAACCACAGGCAAAAGGGGTATTAATAAAGAGGCGGCCCGTCAGAACAGTTCCTCGCAATTTTCTGGTGGCGGTCCCCAATAGTGGGGGGTGGTCGTGTGGGCAACTGTGGACGTCACAACTCTTGGCAATGCGGGAAGCCCTGGGTCCAAGAGCCCCACTTTGTTTTCTAGAAGTGAACTGTGACCACCAGTTGCTCCGGTCAAGTCACTGGTTTAATCAAGATGAAGATGTCTTTTACGAAGCCCATACAGGTGGTTTCGACCTTTGGCTCAGTACTCGATTGAAACGGGCCTCGCCTAGTTGACCGGCTAGCTTTCTCCTCATGACAGAGCCAGTTGGTTACCTAATGTGGCCAACTGTGAGGAAGATGTGACACACCTCTCACCCACCAAGACAACGACCAAGACTGCGCAAACCATAATTGCATCCTTCTTACTAACATCATCACATGTGAGTCAGACGCCGAGAACTATCGTCAGTCAGTTGATATGAAATAGAATCATGGCTTCGCAAAGGATATTTCGTTCACAACCCTAACCCCAACTTCAGTCTCCTATTCTAACATCAGGTCTGTCACTAGATGCTTTTTGCTCGCCAGATTCAGTTCACTTGTGCAATGAAAACACACTTGCAGGCTACAATCACTATTCCAACCAGCCAACTCAGTTTCGTATCGTGAATGAATATCCAATGTGACAGGCTTTGCCCAGTCTTTAGACCTGCTGATCTCAGCGTCATAATTCACTGGTTGAGCCTCCTAAGTCCCCGAGTCTCGTGTCTTGAGTTCTCCATTCTCAGCTCCTCAGCCTCACAAAGCTCACCAAGACCCCCGTAGTCCAACAATCACCTACCAATCATCAATCCATACCGCAGCTTCCTCTCCCTCCTTCACGCCATGCCAACTCCCCAAAGTCCCACCCCAGCCAAAAAGAAAGTGCTTACTCAACCCAACAGCACCACCACAGCCAAAAACAACAAAAGGAACGGGCTCAATCGGGATTCGAACCCGAGACCTCGCACAAGGCTTGAACTGGTTTCCCAAGTTCTGGATTTGTAAAGAAAACCCGAAGCGCGAATCATACCACTAGACCATTGAGCCTGTGTTGTTTACTTTAAACAAACATAGCCATCATGATTGATCCATCCCCAAACCACCTTGTCACATCAAACACTCCCAAGTCCAACCCACCGCACTCCAACCAACACATAGCCTCTATTTTGTGGCAAAATCGGCCCAAATCTTCAAGAGTTCACAATCAAATGAAGAAGTGAGGCAATTGATGAGTGGATTAAGTGATAGATCAGCGATATGCCGGTGTTGGTGAGGATGCAACCAAAGACGCAGCGACAACGGTTGATATCTTCGAGGCTGTCACATCATCACCACGATGCTACCTGCATCAAAGTCATGGCCAACCACTGTTCTTTCCTGCAATTACGAATGTCAGACGTCCGGTTCCAAATAGCCTCCATCATGCTCTTTGATGACATCGTAGCACATCCCATCGAACATTGCCAACTTCCATTCAACCAAGATTCAGCAGACAACATTCACATCATCATCTTGGGACATTCAAATGTTTCAAGTAGGTTCTTTTTCTTTATACTTCATACATACTTTACAAAAGCCCGCGATGCGCCCGCCACCTACTACAACCGACACACACCAGACAATCACAGAATAATATGCCCATCCTTGCTTCCTTCCTATGACCATGATGAATATACCCATTTCACCCAACCCGAAAATCACAAAAGACCACATCCACAAACATACGACACATCATCTCTTCGAGGACCTTCATTATGTGATGATGATTCTCTCTTTTTTCATCGAGCCATCAAAAAAACGCGAAAAAACATTGGGGGAATCTATGATGCTACGTTACTCCTTTAAAGCTCGTCATGGCCAGCGGGCTCGTCGTCCTCGCCACCGGCACCACCGGCGCTGTAAAGCTTGCTGGTGATGGGGTAAGCAACGCCAGACAGCTTCTCCTTCTGCTCCTCGAAGTCCTCGGTGGAGGCAGTGGCGGCATTCTCCTCAAGCCAGTCCTGGGTCTCCTTGACGGCGTCGAGGATGGTCTCCTTGTCCTCCTCTGAGATCTTCTTGCCCATACCCTCCTCATCGTTGACCTGGTTCTTCAGGGAGAAGGCGTAATTCTCCAGACCGTTGCGAGCCTCAATGCGCTCACGGGTGGCCTTGTCCTCCTCGGCGTACTTCTCAGCCTCGGCAACCATGCGGTCAATCTCCTCCTGGGTAAGGCGGCCCTTGTCGTTGGTGATGGTGATGGACTCGGCCTTGCCAGTGCCCTTGTCGTGGGCGGAAACCTTGAGAATTCCGTTGGCGTCGAGCTCGAAAGAGACCTCGATTTGGGGAACGCCACGGGGAGCGGGGGGGATGCCAGTAAGCTCGAACTTGCCGAGGAGGTTGTTGTCCTTGGTCATGGAACGCTCACCCTCGTAAACCTGGATCAAGACCACGGGCTGGTTATCAGCGGCGGTGGAGAAGATCTGGCTCTTGCGGGTAGGGATAGGGGTGTTGCGGGTGATGAGCTTGGTCATGACACCACCAGTGGTCTCAATGCCGAGAGTAAGAGGGTTGACATCCATGAGAACGATTTCCTCAGTACCCTCCTCACCGGAAAGAACACCAGCCTGGACAGCAGCGCCGAAAGCGACGGCCTCATCGGGGTTGATGCCCTTGGAAGCCTTCTTGCCACCAAAGAACTCCTCAATGAGGGCCTGGACCTTGGGGATACGGGTAGAACCACCAACAAGAACGATGTCATCGACCTCGCCCTTGGCAACCTTGGCGTCCTTGAGAACCTGTTTCACAGGCTCGAGAGTCTTGCGGAAGAGGTCGTTGTTGAGCTCCTCGAACTTGGCGCGGGTAAGGGTCTCAGAGAAGTCCTTGCCACCGAAAAGGGACTCGATTTCAATACGGGTGGACATCTGGCTGGAAAGGGTACGCTTGGCCTTCTCGGCCTCGCGCTTGAGCTTACCCATGGCCTTGGCGTCAGTGGTGACATCAACACCGTGCTTCTTGTTGAAGGTCTTGGCGAAGTGGTTAATGACACGCTGGTCGAAATCCTCACCACCAAGATGAGTATCACCGGCAGTAGCCAAAACCTCAAAGACACCCTGGTCGATGGAGAGGAGGGAAACATCGAAAGTGCCACCACCCAAGTCGTAGACAATGATCTGGCGCTCGCCATCGGTCTTATCAAGACCGTAAGCGATGGCAGCGGCGGTGGGCTCGTTGACAATGCGAAGGACGTTGAGACCGGCAATCATACCGGCATCCTTGGTGGCCTGGCGCTGGTTGTCGTTGAAGTAGGCGGGAACGGTAACAACGGCGTGGGTGACCTTCTTGCCGAGATAGCTCTCAGCAGTCTCCTTCATCTTGCCGAGAACCATGGCGGAAATCTCCTCGGGGGTGAAGGTCTTGTCCTCACCATTGACCTTGACGGTGACGGCCGGCTTGTCATTCTTGGAGACGACCCTGCAAACGCAAGTTAGTGGTTGTCAGGAGCGACTCAAAAGTCATTGGGTACATACTTGAAGGGGAAGTGCTTGATATCAGTCTGGAGTTCCTTCTCAGAGAACTTGCGGCCGATGAGGCGCTTGATATCGTAGATAGTGTTGTGGGGGTTGGCGGGAGCCTGGTTCTTGGCGGCGTCTCCGACTAATCTCTCCTCATCGGTGAAGGCGACATAAGAGGGGGTAATACGGTTTCCTTGGTCGTTGACGAGAATTTCGACCTTGCCCTTCTGCATCACACCAACGCAACTAGGGTCTAGTTAGCTTCCTGCTTCCCAAGTTTGCTTTTTCTCCCCCACACCCCGCACTGACGATCTGTCAAAGTTGACACCGTGTCACAAGTGCTCGCAGTTGCACCAAAGACCAGAGCAGCAGCGGCGGGGTGGTTCGAGAAATCGACGACGCCGTCGTTTGTGTAGAACTTACGAGTAGGTGGTTCCCAGATCCTGTAGAGAATGCTCGTTAGCAATTGTCCTGACCGCAAACCAAGGAGGGCTGTGGAGGGGTAGAACATACAATACCGATAACAGTGCCATATTCCGAGACATCGTCCGCTTTTACTTGCTGGACAAAGCCAGCAGAGAAGAGAAGGGCGAAAAACCCAATGATGCTGAGGCCGAGGGCCCAGCTCCGCGATCGACGTTCCATGCCGAAGGCTGTGTGTGTGACTGACGTGTAAAGAAAAAAAAACCTCTCGCTCTCCTGCTAGCAGGTGTGACAAAGAGTATGGAAAAAGGATGAATGCCAACTATGGGCTTGTCGTCAAATACCAATCCTACCAGCTGACCAGGTAAGAGAGGACGTTGATGTACCGGAGTGGTGGATCAATCGTTGGGATTGGGGAGAGGAAGAGGAAGAAGGAAGAGAGCAGAAGCTGACTTGTATCCTTAAATTTTCTGGTGGTGAATTGGGAAATCTGTCCTTATTCTGGGCTCTAGCCACCTCACACTTTAGCACTGGCCGCCAGCAGCCCGCGCCCGCCTTCCGGGCCTTGCAGGGCCTGCCCAATCGATTCACTTGGTTGGTTTGCCCCCGCTATTGCAACCTTCCATGGGAACCAAAGGTAGCGGTGACTTGCAGCCTTAAGCTGCTCCCACCAATTACCCCGCAGCTTGATATTCTCCCACGAGTCACTGTTACTTGAGCCTCCCCCGATTGTTCCTTTTTTGCCATCCATTCAACTGCACCTGAAGCGCGCCTAGAGCTCCGAAAGGCACCGCCTAGATACAATGGGTTGAGCTCTCATCAGCACTTGCAAGATCATCCAATACGCTAGCTGATTCCAGATCTGTCTCTCTCTGTCCTCAACTACTTCCTCTACTTGAATCATGTGCTCCTCCAATGCTGTCCATATCCCATGTTTGCCTCTGTTTATTCACTTCGCCCAAGTGATGCTCCGACACTGCATTGCTCAACGTCCACCTGAAGCTTCTACACGATTCTGTCGTCCAACAGAAGCTTGGGGCATGGAACTGCAAGCTGTTCACTGGAGTTTCAATAACCCCACATATTGGCAACTCACGGACCACTCATCGGCACCAATCCTTGCCTGCTCAAGTGCCAGAGTGGCCTTTTCCCAAAGTTGCGGCTTGCGGCTATCCGCCTCCCGCTTTTGGTAGCGCCAAGATGCCCCACTTGTATCAACACCAAGCTGGATTGATTGATGAGGCGGCATGCCAATTCCAACGACATCTCTCTGTGCCCAGGAAATACAACGTTGCTCAGCTCGAAGCATAGGATAATTTTCTTGAAAAGCTGAGATAGTGTCTAATAATCTCCGCTCGTGGGGACTAAATCTTTAAGGTGAAGAAGTCTTGTGAGGTTGTAGATGTCTTCCTGCCAATTTCTAGATACCTCCGGCAACCTCCGACGGGCGAATTGTTTCGCCTTCTTACAGTGGGCAGGGCCACTGTTCAGCGTACCTATCTTGCGTTGGCTTCGGGTTTTTTTTTTAAAAAAAAATCACTTTCACTCATACTCATACTATCTAATGAAAACTAAGCTGCTGTCCAATGAAAGCTCAAATACTATCTAACATAAGTCCAAGACTAGCTAGTAAAAGCTCAAAATCATTGTTACTAAACGCCTAGACATACAATTTATAAAGTAGATTGTATTTAATGAAAACTTTGGGTACTATCTGATAAACACTCAGATAGTGTCTATTTAGAACTGAGAGATTGTCTAATAAAAGCTTAGAGACTATTTGATGGACAGAGACTTTATTTTAGACGAAGCCAGTGTGGCACTCCAAATGATAGGTGCAAGATAATTGATTTGGGAGAAGGCTGTCAAGTGGACTGGCACTGGTGGAGGACTGGCATATCATTCTTCATACTGCTCTCCTCAATATCTCTCTTTTTGATCCATCAGCTTTCCACCTCATATATGGAGTGCCACCTGGGTTTCTATCCATTAAACCTGGAAGATTGCGGTGTTTCGCGAAAGCTACCGTATGTATTTAGCCTACATACGTCTATGGGCCTCTTCCACTCCCACTACAAGGCCTTACCTTTCCTACCTCTATTTAATGCAATATACTTGTGTAGTATAACGCACTCAGTATAAAGATGGCGAGATTGTAAGTATGGGATAACTTCCAGGTTTCTTGAGAAGCTCAGATACCGTCTAACAAAAGCTCAGATACTAGCCACGAAAAACTCGGAGATTGTTTCACAAAAGCTCAAAAAAAAGATTCACATGCCCCTCCTATCTAAGGATTCCCGAGAGATATCTGGTATAGCTTGCCTTGACAAAAGAAAACTGATTAACCCCTACAGCATCCCTATCTTGTCCCTCTATCGATATCTTGATAATCACTCCAGCAAACCAGCAGCAATAGTCTCCCCACCACTTCTCAAAACCACCCTCTGACCAGCCTCCAGCGGCACCTGATCGTCCAACTCCACTCGCACTCTGGCAACCTCCCCTGGCTTCACCAGCCTTGGATTCTTCTTCTTCACCCCACCGGTGGTCTTGTCCAGCAGCGCAGGCATCGCGATAATCTTCCCTGCCGAATGTAGTCGTCCCCGGTGGACATCCACTTGCATCGGCATCAAAAAGTCAAACGCCAGCGCCTTCAACGTGAACGTCTTATCTTTGGGGATTGGCTTGTTGGGGTCGCAGATAATGTCGCCGGATTTGACATGCATTGGGTCGATGTGGCTGAGATGTAATACCACGCTCTGTCCGGCGACAGCCCAGTCAGCCGGGGCCTCGTCCACAAGGATGGACTTGATGAAGGCCTTCTCCGTGGCCGGCTGGACCAGAACGGCGTCTCCCATTTGCAAAGATCCGGCGTCAACACGTCCAGAAACTGTGGCCTGACTTTGCTGTGTGCGGAAAACCTCGGAAATGTTGACTCTGAGAGGCTTCTTCGTAGCTCGAGCACTTGGTTCCGAACGCTCAAGCTCTTCGATGAGGGTGGGTCCAGTGTACCACCCAACAGCAGGGTTCTCGGATCTTTTGACCATGTTGTCACCGTGCAGCCCGGATACTGGTACGAAGGCGATATTCATTTTTTGAAAGCCGGTGGCCGACAAGAATCCGGAGACTTGGTTCTTGATCTCGTCAAATCTCTCCTGTGACCAATTCACCATGTCAAGCTTGTTGACGGCCACAATAATGCGCGCCACGCCCATGCTTCGAAGCAGGAGAGAGTGTTCCTTGGTTTGGCCCTTGAGCCCGGACTCAAAGGCACCCGTGCTGGCGTCGATAACAAGAACGGCAAAATCAGCCTGGCTGGCCCCAGCTATCATGTTGGGGATGAAGTCTCTGTGTCCTGGGGCGTCAAGGATGGTGAAAGCTGTCGTCTCTGTCTCGAATCGGTTCGTGGCAATATCAATGGTGACACCGCGGGTCCGCTCTTCTGACCCCTGATCCAAAACCCAAGCAAGAGCAAATGATGATTTGCCTATCGTATGGGCTTCTTTTCGGAGTTTCTCGACAGTACGCTGGTCAACAACACCAAGGTCAAGTAGTAGCCGACCCATCATGGTGCTCTTGCCAGCATCGACATGGCCAACCACAACAAAACTGGCACTCTTCTTTTTGGTGCTCTTCTCAAACTCGGAGAGAACGTTGATGTTTCGGCTTTTTGGAAGAGGGGTATCGTCGATCTTCAGCTCCGAGACCGAACTGGATAGTGAATCTGTATTGCTTGATTTTGACTTTTTGCTCTGACCGGCTGGGGGCTTCTTTCCGGCTGTATCAACTATCAGCATCAATGTTAGCATCCGCTCTTTGTCGAAAGCGAACCTTTCGCTTGAGCCGCGAGAACGATGTCATCCGGACTGGGCTTCGAAAATGCTTCAAGGACAGACGGCGCGAGTCCCAATGTAACCACATCCTGTCGGATGGTGATGGCGGGGGTATGGCTGCTAAAAAGCGTCTGGGCAAAGGCGGAAGGTTGAGCTTTCTTGACAGGCGGGGCCTGAGCAGGCTCTTCGACCACCTCTGGTTCTTTTGTGATGGGATTGGCGCTCTGCTGCTCAGACTCTGATCTCGGCTCTGTAGGAATGATAGGCACACGCCCCTGTGCAGTTGACGAAGAGGTCTTGAGACGCTTGCTGAATGCACCTGACAAGGGCATGTTTTCCTTCTCTGTCGAACTGCTACTGACAGAAAGGCCCGTCATCTGAGCTCGAGTTTGTTCCACCTCTTGCTCCGACGATTTCTCCTGAGCCTTCTTCTTCCTCGCTGCAGCCAGTGCTTGGAGCTTGGTCATCTTTGGCGCCGCTCCTGTGCCTCCAAGAAGCCCACACCGCGATCGCGGTACCACGGGCGGAATCAAGACACTTTCTCTATCCTTAGGGATGTTTCCCCAAGGCATGTCGTGAAAGAGGGCAGGCAGGGATGCCTGGGGCAGGGGATATGAAGGGCATGATCCCGACACCCAGAAGCCCACATCGTCTTGTCGAGACCCCGTCTGTGGTGAACATCGGCCGCCCAGTCCGTGTCGGTTGTTCTCGGCCCAGTCTGACGAGTCTTCAAACTCGCAGGAAATTGTAGCTGTTGCAGGGGTTAGGTACTTACCAGTGGGCTTCTGGGTGGCGGGCTTCGGTGCCTTTGGTGCTGGGCGGTTGATGAATTTGTTGGTCAGATATGTCACCGATTTGTCAACGTCAAAATAGTAGTGCCAGAGAGCCTCCTCGATTTGCTCTTTGGTGACCTTTGACGCCTCCGTGTCGAGGGCACTGCGAACATCGACCACGCCCTGTTCCATAAGAAGTCGATTCTCCTCCTCTTCCTGTAGATCCACCTCGTACTCATCCAGCACCTCCTCATAGTCCAAGTTGCGGATAGCTCTGTGACGCGACATCTTGTCGGTTGGTGTAGATCTGTGTGTATCTGGCTAGTGTTGGTGGGAAGTGCGGTTCAGGTGTTGATGACTTGGTCTAGGGTGAAAGAAATCCGAGGCTGGAGCGAGGGAGTCCTCTGTTTAAGTAGTTGTTTGAGTGGCGAGTGTGAATTTTGAGTTGTGGTGTGAAAAACTCTGTTGCGGTATGAAGAATTCTGAATTGACGCCAATACAGTCCCTGATCTTCAAGAAAGTGAACCTCTCAATTACAGTCTTTTGAGTTCTGCCCAGGCGCATTGGTTTGGCGTTGACCTTGCTTGGAAGCTTCTCTGAACTGTGATGGGGACAAGTGATGTCGATGGCGGGGTTGTCCTGCCGTTTTGCCAGGTTAACCCCACCATCACAGGCACAGTGCCCAAAGGCGGTGAACACCCAAATCGCGGGGCTCCTAGGGGCCGGGCTGTTGACAGCCAACCACAGGGCTGAGTCGGACTTAGATTCTGCCGTGGCCGCCAACTGGGAGGGTCAATTTTTTGAGATTGCGTCTGAGCTCTGGCGATAGCGAAAGCTGCCTAGCGGTGGAGGAGCAAGCCCAGGAGCCCTGTTTATTGACCAACCTCTGGAAACCGTCTCGGAAGCCAGCACCACCACGACCCTGACCTTGGCGCATCTTCCTACAAGAGACAAACAAACAATCCTTCAAGATGGCGATGAGTATGTCCAGGAGCACCCTTACCGCTTTATTCCTAAGCAGACCCCAGCGTGCTAACTACCCGGCTTATAGATTTGGACTTGTCGAACGGTATGCGACGACACCTCCCCCGGGGTACGGTCACCGCGTTACTGACGGATGCATACCACAGCGGCGGTGATGAAAGATGAACAGGGACGGCCTTTCATTGTAGTCAGAGAGTCAGTACCGCCCTCGATTCTTTCAAGTCCAACACATCCTCCCCCACGTTGCCCCGCTAATACCCCTTTTCAGTCAGGGCAAGAAGAAGCGCCAGTATGGCAACGAAGCCGTCAAGTCCCACATCCTCGCTGCCCGCACCGTTGCGAACATCGTCAAGACCTCGTTAGGGCCCCGTGGTCTCGACAAGATCCTCATCTCCCCCGACGGCGATATCACAGTAACGAACGATGGCGCGACCATCCTGCAGCAGATGGAGATTACAAACCACGTAGCCAAGCTGCTTGTGGAGCTTTCCAAGTCCCAGGACGACGAAATCGGTGACGGCACCACTGGTGTTGTCGTCCTCGCCGGTGCTCTCCTCGAACAGGCCGCCGAGCTCATCGACAAGGGTATCCACCCCATCCGCATCGCCGATGGTTACGATCAGGCCTGCGACATTGCCGTAGCGGAACTCGACAGAATTTCCGATGTTATTGAGTTTGACAAGGAGAACACAGAGAACCTGACGAAGGTTGCGAGAACAAGTTTGGGCAGCAAGATTGTTTCCAAGGCTCACGATCAGTTTGCCAAGATCGCCGTAGATGCGGTCTTGTCTGTGGCGGATCTGGAACGGAAGGATGTCGACTTTGAGCTGATCAAGATGGACGGCAAGGTCGGCGGCTCTCTTGAGGACACACTCCTCGTCAAGGGTGTTATTGTCGACAAGGACTTCTCACACCCACAGATGCCCTCCGAGGTCCGGGACGCCAAGATCGCCATTCTGACGTGCGCGTTCGAGCCCCCCAAGCCCAAGACCAAGCACAAGTTGGAGATCAGCAGCGTCGAGGAGTTCAAGAAGCTGCAAAGCTACGAGCGCGAGAAGTTTGTCGAGATGATTCAACAAATAAAGGATGCCGGTGCCAATCTGGCCATTTGCCAGTGGGGTTTCGACGACGAGGCCAACCATCTCCTCCTCCAGAACGAGCTCCCCGCCGTAAGATGGGTTGGTGGCCCAGAGATTGAGCTGATTGCCATTGCGACAAACGGCCGTATTGTTCCCAGATTCGAGGACCTTAAGCCAGAGAAGCTTGGCACCGCTGGTATCGTCAGAGAAATGACCTTTGGCACTACAAGGGAAAAGATGCTTGTTATCGAGGAGTGTGCCAACACTCGTGCGGTAACAGTCTTTGTTAGGGGCAGCAACAAGATGGTATGTACATTCTCTAGAGATCTTTACCGAGAACCAGATTTCAACTAACCCTCCCATAGATTATCGATGAGGCCAAGCGCTCCCTCCACGATGCCCTTTGCGTCGTAAGGAACCTTGTCCGTGACAACCGCGTTGTCTATGGTGGTGGTTCCGCCGAAATTGCATGCTCTCTGGCCGTTGAGGACGAGGCTGTCAAGACCCCCGGTCTCGAGCAATACGCCATGCGCGCCTTCGCCGAGGCTCTTGATGCCATCCCCATGGCCCTTGCCGAGAACAGCGGTCTCAACCCTATTGCCACTCTTGCCGAGGTCAAGTCTCAACAGGTCAAGGACTCATCTGGCCGTGGCCGTCTGGGTGTGGACTGCATGGGCCGCGGGTCCAACAACATGAAGGAGGCGTTTGTTATTGACCCATTGATTGGAAAGAAGCAGCAGCTCATGTTGGCGACACAGCTGTGCCGCATGGTGCTCAAGGTGAACAATGTTATCATCTCGGGCTCAGGGGAGGATGACTTTTAAGATGGGCGGAGTACATATAAAAGCTTAGACATGCTGAGATACCTACAATGCTGAGAGGGTTGTAATGACTATGTTGATTGCTCTTAATAAGTTTGTAGTACTGGATTAGGTCTGGGAAAAGCTTACCCTTGGGGCTTTTATGGTGTTGTGCGTTTCTACCAGGGCGTCCTTCCGGCAGGAATCTTGTGAGGGAGTGAGGTTGAGTGCATGGGGGCCTGTTAAAGTTCCCATGTGAGTTGAGCTACATCCTACCACCCTTACCACAAAATAATGAGATACTAAAGTAGGTTAACATGCCTTGAAGGATAGTCTATAGGCCTTTAAAAGATAGTTTATAGGCTTTTAAAGATAATTTATAGGCCTTTAACGATAGTTAATAGGCTTTAAAATATCGTTTAAGGGCTTATTAATTTACTTTTAAAGTATAGTTCAGAGTATAATATGAGTTAACCTACTTTTGTGTGTCAACTATTTTGTGGTGAGGGTGCCTACAACGCCAGAGCTCAGTGTCTGAGCTTCTGGACCATTTGATCCCAGCTTTATATGAGCATCTACAAGTCCTATCCCATGATTCTAATTAAATCATCTATTAAATCATCTCAGCTTAAACTCACGGCACCTTATACATCGCCATCTTCTCTCAGCCTGCCATCGCAACCCTAACCCTTGCTTACCTGCCATCAGCGCCAACGTCCAACAACACGCAAGCAAGTGGAAGTATTCGTACTTCTCTTTCTGCACAGCCCCTGGATTTGATAATTTTTGGTAGCGTATGGCACTTCCTCTAGTTTTACACAGCCCAAAACACGCGTCATTCGGCCCCATCCCTTTAATGTGGTCGTGCTGACCAAACCCTTGAAGAGCGTCGAGTCCACGACAACCCCAGCCGCATCATCAAAAGGGGAGAATGTCCAAGGCCGAATTTTTATAACACTCTTTTTATGTAAAGAATTTGAGAATATACCCTTGATCAAGAGCCACTTGTGCATCGTCAAACAAGGATGGACAACCACCACCCATCGCCAACCTCTGACCACTGGGTTCCCTGCTCGACATGTTCCCCTGGGGGTGTCCCCGAATCAGCAGAAGACTCATCCGGGCCAGAGACAGCACAGGTATCAACCCCACATACCGGCACACCCCACACCAAAGAACCAGGAACTCGAGCCCGCCGAAGGCCAATCCCGCGAAAGGGACACACAAAGTCCCGGCTGGGTTGCTTCCACTGCAAGAGGCGAAAGGTCAAATGCCAGGAGACGATCCCCTCCTGCTCGAACTGCGCGAGGGTCGGACTGGTGTGTGAGTACCCTGAGCGGCCGAGAATGGCGTCGGCGTTTTCGGCTTCGGTGATAACGGTGGTCCCAACGAACAGCTTGCAGTCATCGACGGCTACGGTGTTTACGCAGGAGGATATGAGGTACTTTCATCACTTTTTGGTGACTGCGTACCCGCCTTTGCCGATACAGGGGGATCAGATTTGGATGCAGACGGCGTGTTTGTCGCATAGCGTAAGCTCTCAAACTTGGAGAACCTTCGGGAGTATCTTACGCTGACTGGGCACCAGTATGATTATCTTATGCATGCCATGCTTGGGCTGGCGGCGTCACATCTTGATTTGCATGGGGGGAATTGCTCTTCGCAAGCGCTGGCTCACCGTGTCAAGGCGATACAGTCTCTTAACAACAGTTTGAGTAAGCCTTGCTCTTCACAGGCTGAGGGGGATGCAAGGTTTGCTGCTATGATGGCTTTGGCGTTTCAAGCGAGCTGTATGGCTGAGGGTATGCCTGAGTTTCTCGCCATGTCTAGGGGGTGTCATATTATTGCAAATACCGCTATGGGCAGCATGAAGAACTCGTTGTTCCGTGAGTTTACACAGGAAGGGTACTGTGATAGCGTCCGACGAGTCATTGGGATCGTTCCCTTGGATTTGAGCGAGGATGAGGAGATTCTCATTGGTGACTTTTTGAAGTCTCTGAGGGCACTCGGACCTCTGTGTAAGAGCCCGTTGGAGGTCAAGTTCTTGGCTTCAACAGAGGCGATTGCAAAAGCTGCCAGGACGTCGGCGTCAGAAGGTCAGTACCAGTCCGGTCTTTCTGGGAGAGATCAAATGCTGACTTGCTACCTATACAGCCTTTTCTCAGTTTGCCGCCCTGTATTCCTTATTCAACCACTCCAGCAATGAAGAGTTCGCCCCCTTTATCGACCCCAACAACCATCCAGCCCAACTGCTCTTCATCCACTTTGTTCTCATCGAGTTTGCCATCGGGCACATTGCTCTCACTACGTGCAACAAAGGTGGGCGTTTTGCCTATCGAAAAAGAACCTGCATTGCCTGGATGGAGAAGCTTGCTGCCGGGCTGCCTGTCGAGTACGAAAAATACGCAGAGTGGCCGATGAATTATGTCAGGAGGCTAGCTGCTCGCTAGGTGAACGGCCATCTCTTGACAACAACCTCACGCCTGAGTGTCACTTCCCCCCTCACTCTTCTCCCCCTCTGTCACCTCCCCCCTCTTCAAGCAAGCCCCCGGGTGCCAAACACAAAACAACCCTATCGCCAGTAGCATCCCCGTCCCCTCAAACACCCAAAACAACCACTCATTCCGAAAGGCATACCCGTCAATCCCCTCCACGAACTCGACCAGCCGGTAAATGCACCTCACCTAGGTATTATCCATGATTAGCATCCTCCTTCCCTTTCCCCAACCAACCATCTCCAGTCAATTGAAGTACTCACGAAAATCAACCCACTCGACACCCAAACCGCCACCAGCAACCCGCCCCAACCTCCCCCCTTGCTCCCCAGCTGTTTCACCAGAAAAGTAAACCTCCCCAGAACCAAAAGAAAAACCCCCACTCCCGCAACCTGCACCGCCAGCCCAGCAACAAGCACGTCAACTCCAGATAGTGCCTTCAGTCCAGTCCAGTTCGCCGACGCGGCGATGGAGGTCCCAGACCCCTGGATCGCAGCGGCGAGGATGTCGAACCCGACGAAGAGGCGGGTTATGAAGCGGGTGGGGATCTTGAGGAGGGTGTGCCGGGTGGGGAGGGAGTGAGAGATCAGCCGGCCGAGGAGGAGGTAGTTCCCTGCGGCAAAGAGGAGGGGGGCGAGGACGTGGAGGGTGAGGGTTGCTATGAAGGCGGCCTTTTTTTGGGTTAGAAATTAGAGACAAGAAGAAAGGATGGGTGGGGTTGAGAGGGAGGGTTGGGCTGTGTTCGGGGGTAGGAAGGGGGTCTAGAGGAGGGGGGCGTACAATGTTCCCCTGGTTCTTGACCGAGTATATCCTCACCGCGTAGCCTGCCACTTCCAGCAAAGCACCAAGAGGGAAGACGGTCATGTACCAGGTCTTGTACCGGTAAAAGGTGAGGTAGGTGATGTAGAGACAGGCGAAGAAATAGAGGATCAGAAAGAGGATGGCGAGTGGCAGGGAAGGGGAGTACATCCAGACGGAGCCCTTTTGGAAGACTTGGGTGGTGGGGATTTTGGCCATTTTGACGGCTCCCTACGAGAAAAGGGGGAGACTTGCGTTGATGGAAAGGATCAGGCAATGCATTGAGAGAAGAGGGCGCTATATACACGGGCATGTGTGTTGACATATTGTTCTTTTGGTTGTATAAGACGATACAAGGAGATGTAAACGTTGTCGTCGGATCCATCCCGAGCAGAATCATCATCATTCTCACTCTAATCCCTCCTAGACTACCAGCATGTGGTGTTCAAGTCTCCCATACGCCTCTTTACATCCTTCCAGCCAGACTTCAATCACCAACTCAGTCTTGGCCACAGCTCAATCTCGGGTTCCCTTGGTTAATCCGATTGGTTTGGCGACACTCTCATCTTTAAGTTTATTGCCTTCAAGCCTTGGCGGCCTCATTTCAATGGTTAACGTCAAACAATTGGAGCAGTAGAACATTGTTGGACGATCAGACCGGAGGTGGTTGGCTGACAGCTTGTGTGACCTCCCATGGGAACGGTTTGCGTGTCCCGGCTCTCCCAATGCGAGGAATGCGAGTCAACAACCACGGTATTGGTGCGGCACAGGAGCCTCCAAGATACTAAGCATCTCTTAAGGTATTCCGCCCGATGACGGGAAAGAAGGTTAATAGAGCTCGTATATTCCGCATTCTTCAACCTTTCAGGCCTTTTGTTGTCCTTATTTCCCATTACAACTTGTGATGTCGGCCATCGTATATATCCTGCCAAGACCTAGTCGAAAAGGGGGCATAAATAGGGGTAGCGGTCTCTTCATAAGAGGCAAAAACAAATGCACCAGCGAATTATCTATCCACAACCTTTCAGATGAAATTGGCTTGGAACAAGTACATAATATTTTCCCCTCTTTGGTTGTATATATCTGTTCTCTTGCACAGAAGGTAAATTTTATAAGCTTGCGATCAGTCTCGGATAACATCTAGATCAAGCGGAGACGATGTTGAAGCAAGTCAAGACAACACTATGGTAAAGCTAGGGCGTGACGATTAGAAGCACCGAGACGTAACACTGGTTTGCGAAGATGGTGTGGTCGAGAGTAGATAACATAGTCTGTTACAACTCTCCCTCACTCTTTGCGCAACAGCTCTTAGGCCAGGTAGTCTCAAGCGAAGACAACATTCGCATTGGCATCAAGGTAAACCACATGCCAACCTCATCCAAGTCCGACGACTTCTTTCACTCCCATTCTCCCAACACCAGCCAACCCAGAAAAAGCCGACTCCTTCCATCAAAACAAGCCCGAGCACCACCCATCCAACCACACCCTCCGACTCTTCCCGTCCACCAGACCCTGCACGTCATTACACTGGCCGTGCCTCTCCAATCTACCCCTCGACCCCCTGCCCCATGATTCTCCCCATCTGTGCGCTCATGCATAGCCAGCCAGGCGAGAGAAATGCATAGCTAATTCAGCGCCAGGTTTGACAGCTCAGGTACGTAAGCCGCCCCATGGAAGAACACAGCCTAGTTTGGCATGTGAAGATGGGCCACCACCACAAACTGAGTGAAGAAGGAGCATGACTTCATCATGGAGTAAAGCCCAACTCCCGGTAACTCGGTGGTCAGCCACAAGAGTGTGTGGTACCGAAGAATGAACAGTCAGGAAACAACATAAATACACACCAACAAATGCTCCAGACTACCGGGCAACATGCTACCTACCTCAACGTCGCGACCCTGGATGGCCCGTTTACCCACAAACCTGAAGCACATGCTTCCGGTCTTGCACTCATGTCGACGCTTGCACGTGAGTTTCCGCATCATCAAGGGCCAGAAGCCTGAAGGAAGATAGATAGCCAGACCCCTTACGGTCCGCCGTGAGTCCCGTTGGCTTGCGTTGGTGTCTGTTTCCACGATTAAAAGACATAGTGCTCTGACCAAGAAAACAATAAAGTCAGAGATAAAGCGATAAGTTCATAAAACGATAAATTGAAAGTGAATTGATCTCGGGTGATGAAAGTTACTAGCCGTCATGATATCATCTTATTTTCTCACACAGAATGTCAAAGTTATGAAACGGAGAGCTTGAAACAGCTATCCTCGGAGACTACCATTAGATCTCTCACTGGAGAGACGCTTCAAGTTCATTACCTGGTCTTTGTGAACCTCATCCAGCAACACCATGAGAATAAACAACAGATTGTAGGTGCCAGTGAGGCTAGCCCTCGCTGTCAGTTGGTCCAACACATAAATGTCTTCATCAACCACAGGGTCATTGGACCACATGCCAAATTTAGAGGCCACTCAACCCTTCCGAGGAAAGACATCAAAAGACAACAGATGCGAAGCCAGAGCCCACGAGCTTACCTTTTCCCCGCAAAAAGCCACGATCTTGCATACCTCTCCGACAACTTGACTTCAAGCACACCACGTGGTGACCCACCCCTTCACTCTGGAATCTGCAAAGACACAGACTGGCACGGTGATTTCCATCCCCGGTTTGTTCTCTCCATGTCCTAGCACTCCCGGGTGTACAGCTTTACTGCAAAAATCATGATGTAAACCCAGGCCCTGTGCAGCCCTGTCTCTATCATCCGGCATTCGCCAAGCTTTGGCCGAGGCAGAAGAAAGGGTGTGTGTGTGCTGTCAGGTTGCCATCCTTTACAGTAATGGAGGCTGGAAGAGTCCAGACGAACGTCCACTGTGACAAGCACGTGGGCGATACTGGTGGTCTCAGAAGGGCTCTGAGCTCTCGCCACGTCGTGCTTTCGGTGGACCTGACCTCGCCATTAACCCGTCTGAGGGCCCCAAAGTACCGTGTACATCGCTAGATGTACACTCAATGCCCAGCAGCAAGAAGAACCGAGTCAGTCGCCATCCCAACTCTGGTCATCAACTCTAGGTGAAACGGCTTCTTCCTCAATACCAAACTCGTGCCCGTTGTGGCCCTGTCATCGAGTCAGTCTCCTCAGTGGCGGGCGGGTAGCGGAAAACGTTTCAGGGTCAAAAGGAACGGTAGCCTCGGCGCTCGTGGCCAACTACTATTCATGTTCATGTGTCAAGAGTATCCCATCCAAGTCAGAAACGTGGTGTGGACGGCGAGTTCTTCTAGAAGCCTTCCTAACACGGAGTCGGTTACCGTTCCGATTCCAGGATGGATGCCGGAGACCTAACCGAGGTTTGAAACGCTGACCGGAGCGGGGAGAAGATCCAATCCTGACTACACCTTGATACGCCGATGACCGACAAAGGGCCGACCCATCAGACCGGCCGAGTTCAAGCCGTTAACTTTGACAAACAGAGCATGTTGAATCCTTGTTGATTGCATCATCCATTTTAGACGATGCCCAATCTGTGTGTCGACGTTTTGGGACATTGATTTGAGACTTCCAACCTGCTCACCGTGCCCAATCTTGATGAACCAGTACGTAACGGTTTTTCAGACCATGTGGAAGCGAATACCTATTATCGCTGTCTCTCGGCCGTAGGTTCGTTGTGTGTCGACGTGAGAGTGGGAAGTTGACCAATGAGGTGTAAGAGAAGGTTTAGTTCGGACTCCCGACAAAACAGTGTGTATTCAAAACATCCGGGACCAGACCACGGAAGTAGGCGCGCCAAGTATACATATGTGCTGCAAGACGGCGTCGATGAAGATGCTGCAAGCAAGATGTCGATCAATTCCTGTTGTCAGCAGTTTCTTTAGCTTCCTCTGCGAGAGGACCAGAGGACCGGACCCAAAACCGTGAAGCTTCGGTTGGCCGTGGATGTGTTCCGGATGGCGATGACAAATTCCCCCACGCTGGCATCCGAGATGGCTCGCAGAGGACAGGCCAGCTGGATATCGCCATGGCCGTGGCAGTGAGCATTGTTTGGCTAGGAATGGCCCGGGGAGGAGAAGAGTTGGCCGAGCGGAGGGGCAAGACATGAAAAAAAATGCAGCATTGCAGTCAGAAAAAAAGTCGGTGAGCGGGCAGTAAGAAATGGGCCACGATGATTTGTACACGATGGCTGGCGGGGACGGGCAGCAACAAGAGCAACAAGTCAACGGCAGGGTCGTTAAGGCTTATCAGCGGGAGTGATGCAACTCGACACCTCCTTCCCGCAAAGCTACCCCTCCTGCCTCCTCCTGCCTCCTGTATTGCTGCTGCAATGCTCCTGCCTCGATGCAGCTTCGCGCGGGGCTTGCTGCTGTCGTGCATGGAAGGCGTGCTTGCTGCGGAAGCTACGATCCAACCGAAGGCCTGATGCGTTGTTGCCGTCTCCATTCGCTCTTATGGTTATTTTGAATAAATCATTTTTAAAAGAATATTCCGGTTTTCTGATTGCTGGGATATCAATATGTACATACCGCCTCACTGCAAGCCTCCTGCAACAACCTGCCTGTTCCCTTTGGAGTCTCTCGCGGATCTCATCCCCGCCATCCACATGGAACCCGTTCTGAAACTGTTCAAGATGGACCGTTATCTATCCATCTCCGAGGATAACACCCGATCATGCGAAGTATTTCGACAATCTCGTCGAGGCGTCTTAGACGTGGGATGAGACCGAGACCAAGGCCGCCAGCGGCAGTCCCAGTTTGGTCGGTGTGACGGCGCGACGTTCATTCTCATTGGGGCTCTTTTTACGACACCTCAGCTCAAGTCTCTTCCGATCACGGGGTTACAACACCAAACTCTCTTGCTCATGATAGTGTTGACGTGGTCCTCACGGAGCCGGGGACCCCCATCTTCCATCGAGATCTGTCTGATCTTGAGATCTGCGCCCTTTCCGAGAATAATGCAGGCAAGCGGTAGGTAAGTGTCAGACAGAAAAGGGTTCTGGTCAACCAAGCTGAATAGGAGCTCATGGAAGCTGAAACTGACGTAACCAGTTCAGCTGGACATGGTACCATTTGCCACCAATGCTGTCACCATGTATAGATATAATTGAGGTTCTCAGGCTTTGAAGGAACAGGAGCACACACAAGGACAAGCAATACAATCACACTGTTGCAACCCCCATGATATTCACCCTCAAGAGTGCATCGTGTTATCTGACAATTAAGAGTCTCATCCGCTCATCGCATCGCCTGCGCGCCGATTAGTCAGCCAACCCCAACAAGAAGCACATTCGACTCGCACTCTTGGATTCAATTCCAGTTCACCAAAACTCAACACAATGAACACAAACAACGAAAAGTCTGTTTTTCTGGCCAGCTCCGAAGACTGGGAGTCGTGGAACCTGCAGTTCCAAGCCCAGGCTGTGGCCGGAGGCCTATGGAGTCACATTCAAGGGCTTACCCCGTTCCTCAATGAGCCTGTGGCTCCAGATCTTGCACACCACAAGCACAAGACCCCTAGTCAATCGACTATTACAGCCAGGGCTCGTACGGAATCTGTAGCCAGCGACGATGAGGCTAGCCAAAGCAACCCTCCGATCACCATTGCAGACCTGACACCCGATGGCTTCCGCACCTACCAGATGGATTGGACGATTTACCAGGCCAACAAAAAGGAATACAGCCAACAATTCGAAATCGTCAAGCAACTGAAGCAGTGGATGTTGAAGACCATCAGCCCACACTTTCAACTCACATCCTGTGATCCGATCGAGCCAGTTACGAAATGGTATTCGGCCCTGAAAGCACAAGCCGGAGTCAGTGACGACGAAGCTCTACGAAACGCTCGAGAAGCCTACCGATTGGCCACAAAGCCACTGCTCCGAGCCCCCAGAGACCTGATCAACTGGTCTGAATCCTGGGAGCAAGCCATAGCTACAGCACAGCGAAAAGGGGTCCCTGAGGCCCTACACACAAAAAGACGTGGTTCTACGATTTTCTAGATGCAGTGAAGCCTGTTCTCGGCCACTGGGTTACATCTTACAAACTATCCAAAGCATCGCAGTTAACCCTGACCTACCGAATGGTAGCCAACGACTTTCGGGAGGAGGTGCGGCAATCGACGAAAGCCCGCATACCGGTTGGCAGCCGGATAGCAAAAGGCTCGTTCGGCCCCTCCTTTGCAGGCAAAGAAGCCAAAGATGCCAATCAGGAGGACGCTCTTGATAGCGAAGTCGAGCCTGGTAGTGATGGGGGACAAAACAATGGCCAAAAACGACAGCGTGGCTCTGGGTCGAAGAACGGCGAAAGACTCAGAAAGAGGCGAAAAGCCTTGGGCACAGCCAACTCCCCAGAGGGCAGAAGACCTACAACCACATGCCCCTGTTGTGGCCAGTTCCACCATCTGGAAAAATGCTTCTACGCTTTCCCTGAACTAGCCCCTGAAGGCTTTGTTGAAAGGGAACACGTACGGATGAGGGTGAAAGAGGCCCTCTTAGATCCAGATCTTCAAAAGGAAGTTGAAAATCTGAAGAAAAAGAAGTCAAATTGACTAGGCCGGAATGTCGGCCGCTGCCCTGGCAGTTTTGTTGTATCAAAGGGAGCCTTCCACACAGCTGAGTACCCTTTGAAAAATTCTGCTATCCTTGATTCTGGAACCACAATCCATGTCTTTAACCATATATCTAGATTTGCCAATTACATCAAGGCCCCAGCCGGCGATTTCCTCTGGGCTGGCGAACACCCAGTTCAAATTCATGGATACGGAGATGTGGATATCCAGATTCAGGGATCACAAACAACAAAGGCGGCCACGACAGCAAATACAACAACACTTTCTACGGCTTCGGAATACGGCCTACTGCCCTGGATTCGCTTGCAACCTTGTATCTCTACGACAATTACGAAAACAAGGCTTGTGGTGGGATAACAGTCCTGGCAATAACTGTGTTCGGAAGGCCAACAACTCTATCCTTTGCTATCTGACGGATCGATACGGCCAGTATGTTCTGGAAGACCTACCATCCACTGTCTCCAATGCAGCCTTCTTCTGCACCCGGCGCAATCGATTCAGCAGCTACACCCAGAAGCCACCAAACAAAGCCATTGCCAACCTCTGGCACCTACGGCTTGGCCACCCTGGCCCTCAGGCACTAGAACAACTCGTCCATCACACGCGAGGAGTTCGAATCAAGGGGCCCACCACTGTCCAGTGCGATGCATGCGGAGTATCGAAGGCCAAGCGGCAAATCCAACGACGACCGAGAGAGCACAACGAAGGCCCCGGTCTACGGCTTGCAATCGACTTCCATGACTTTGAGGAAGGTCTCAAGGGATACAGATACCTACTCCTAGTCACAGACAGGTGGTCTGGCCTAGCCTGGGACTATTACCTCAAGGACAGAACCACAGAGTCCATCACAACAGCAATCTCCCACCTCTTTGGCTTTCTTCAACACCAGTACCAACTGAAACACCACCCATTCGGCCCTCAATTTTTGCAAGCTGAAAAAGAGCACCTCCAAAGCCACGCACAGAAGCAATCTTGGTGCGAAGTGGATAGGTCGGATCCACAGGCACAAGGCCATCAAACCCTAGACTGTATGTGGGTTTATACCTACAAATTCAACCAGGACGGCACTTTCAAGAACTGCAAGGCTAGATTGGTAGTCAGAGGCGATCAGCAGAAGCCCACCGCACAAGAAACCTACGCAGCCACGCTGGCAGCCCGATCGTTCCGCACAATGATGGCTATTGCGGCCAGATTCGATCTTGAATTAGTTCAATACGACGCAGTCAACGCTTTCGTCAATGCCAACCTTGAAGACACCATCTACATGCGAATGCCTCCTGGCTACCGAACCCCTGGAAAGATCCTAAGGCTAAAGAAGGCCTTGTATGGACTGCGCCAGTCTCCACTGCTTTGGCAAAAGGAACTCACCACGACCTTACAAACCTTGGGATTTCAGAGTGTTCCGCACGAACCATGCATTCTAATTCGGAATGGAATTCTGGTGTTCTTCTATGTTGACGACATTGTGTTTGCCTATCGAAAGAAGGATACAGCTGCAGCTCGAACCTTAGCATCACAACTGCGGCAAAGATACCAATTAACGGGTGGAAACGACCTCCAATGGTTCCTAGGGATTGAGGTTCTCAGAGATAGAACCAAAGGCCTGATTTGGCTTTCTCAGACAGCCTACTTCGACAAAATCGTCACCCTGGCTAGCAAAGAAACCAACAGTACAAAGGTCAAGATCCCAATGGCTACAACAGAATTGCTGCCATACGAGGGCAAGGCCGAGCCTCGGTCGATCACGGCTTTCCAGCAAAGACTGGATCCATCTTATACGCCGCAGTGGTTACCAGACCAGATATAGCATTTGCGGCATCACGGCTGGTTAGATTCAACACCAATCCTGGACCACAACACCATAAAGCAGCCGATCAAGTGCTGCATTATCTCTATAACACTCGAACACTGGCGTTGAGGTTAGGGGTGAAGACGAATTTGTTGTTGCCAGCGATGCCTCATTTGCTGATAATTCGCTCGACCGGAAAAGCTCGCAAGCCTACACGATGAAGCTGTTTGGCGGCCTAATTGGATGGAGAGCCAATAAGCAAGACACAGTCACCACCTCAACCACCGAAGCTGAGCTCCTCGCCCTCGCACAAGCTACGAAAGAAGGGTTATTTATAAATCGTCTGCTTGACGAACTGAAAGTTCAACTAGATCAACACCACATCACCATTCAGTGTGATAACAAGCAAACCATTAGGCTGGTGACTGCAGAAATGGCTACTTTGCAAACCAAGCTCCGGCATGTGGATATTCACAACCATTGGCTTCGACAGGAGGTCAACCGCAAAACGATAAAAATCGAATACACACCCTCAAACAGTATGACAGCTGACGGCTTGACTAAAGCTCTGAGCAGTCCACTCCACCAGCGTTTCCTCCAGCAAATAGGGGTCACAGAACCAAAGACCTAGATTCTAAATGGTATGGTCCAGATCCAGGCTCGGCTAGATCTGAGGGGGTGTGTCAGACAGAAAAGGGTTCTGGTCAACCAAGCTGAATAGGAGCTCATGGAAGCTGAAACTGACGTAACCAGTTCAGCTGGACATGGTACCATTTGCCACCAATGCTGTCACCATGTATAGATATAATTGAGGTTCTCAGGCTTTGAAGGAACAGGAGCACACACAAGGACAAGCAATACAATCACACTGTTGCAACCCCCATGATATTCACCCTCAAGAGTGCATCGTGTTATCTGACAGTAAGCGCTGCTCGAAAAACGGGATGCTCACCGACTGTTCCAGTGTTCATGTGTTGAATGCAAGAGAAGCTCAGCTTCCCGGCTTTTCACCTAAGGCACCGAGTTTAGGGCTGTGTCGTCCCCGCAAAGCTCCGTAGCGTCTCCCAGTTTCCCCGCGTCTCTTGTGTTTAGCGATACCAGCACGAGAACATTGTGAAATTAGCGCAGCTTTGGGCGTCTATTTTAGTGCTCTGCCACAGTTGACATCGAAACGGACTAGCAGATAGCGTCACCTCCAATGCCGTTAAATCAAAATCCCCAGTCGAGTCTAGCTAGGGAGCAAGGCATAGCGGCCTTTACGCAGCGTAGTCTAACCGTCTTGGGTAAAACATTTGAAAACATAAAAATATATTAAAATTATAGCTAACAATAGATCTATTTTATATCTAGAAATACAGCAATCTCTTAATTTACTTACATTTAAATTAACAGCTTAGAAATATGTTAAAATACAGCTTTTGTTTGTGGATTTTACAGTGTATCTGAGCCCTGTATATTACAGAGCCTTAGAGGCAATACAATGGCTTGAATCAGCAGTGTTTAGGGACCACAGTTACCGGAACGGAAGCTCGGCCTCCGGAAGCAATCCGAGGTCCCGGAAAGCCGAGCGCTAAGGCCGGTGCCCTGCGGCGGTCAAACGGTAGCGCAATTAGCGGGCGTTTGGGCCCGGGAACGGAGTCACCCTCGGGGAACAAGTGGAAGGCCGATGGCCTATAAGACCTCTGCTTCACACTCTATTCGCTGTGGTATTTCTTAGTCTACAAGGTTCAATCAATATACTGGTTCACCACACTCATCAATGCCTTACAAGCCTATGTTACAGTGATTCTCTTCTATATATTACAGAGCGCCACTCCTGTAATCTACTTTCCTTCAGTGCCACGGCAACTGTCGAATGCTGCAGTCAAAGTCTTCTTCGCTCTCAGTGTACTGCGCCGATAGCTATTTGAGCCTGTATTTACAGGCTTCAATAGCACCTATTTCAACAGTAAATAAAAAAAATATTAATTAAAAAATAAAAATTAGAAAATCGCAAATAGGCTGGGGCCTTGAGTATAGCAAGTCTAGCTAGGAGCTAGTCCGAATTACCAGTCATCTAAAAGAGTCTTATGTCAGCAAGTAACCAAACGGGTGAACAGTGGGGCTTATTCAAGATGCTGTCTCCCATTGGCCCCACCTTCAGCTACTGCCTTCAACATCAGCCATTGACATCTCCGTCGATAGCTGCCTGTTTTCGTAACTCTTACCGTTTTCCCATACACACGATAACCGCCGCAAGCTCTACCGCTTCTAGGTCCGTTTTGTCAGCCTTTCACCATTGTACTTCGCCTTTCCGGTTCAAAGTCTTTGAGCACCCTCGTGGCCTTGTCTGTTCACCCCGCAGCCGCCCGATGCGGGGCTCCGGAGACCCCGGATCGGTGGACCGATTGACCCCAGACTTCACTCAGACATCATCGCGCGCTGCTTACGCTGCCATCGTCAAAGTTGATATTTAGGGGTCCTACCTATATGGGTTGTGTAACAAAAATAATACACACTCACACTAACAGCCACGCAAAATCACCAACAAAGAAAGGCTGAGACGGTGTCAAACACCGGCAGCCGCGAGCTCTTGATCAAGGTGGATCTGACGGCGAGTATGTTGTGCAGGCAATAGAGGCGTCGCTTCAATGCGGGTCAAGCAAGCAATGTATGTCTCGGGATCTCGTTTGCTCTTGTGCCGCATATATCATATCCACCCTCACCTCTGCCCAACTGACAATTGGGCCTAGTCTCATCAGATTCCTGGCGAGCCTGCATGCATTGACATTCTTCAAAATCTCTCATAACCTCATGACCTCTTCTCAGCGCTATCCCGACCCCTCCCCTTTTTGACACCTTTGCAACCAACAATGGTTGAACTGGCGTTTCTTCCACTGACCTCCACGGCCCGGTGCCCCTGAAAGACAATGGCCGGGAGATGATGCAAACCATGGATCAAAGACCGCCACATTCCGGGGTAAACAAAAAGGACAGCCAGGCATGGACAATGACCGAAAACGTGGGCATGGCAAGGCACCCTCCGCCGCCGCCTCCGGGCTTCACTTCTTCATGCCGGCAACCCAGAATTCTAGACCCCGGGGAGATGCGCTCAAACGGTTGGTAGGGTACCACCCGCCCTCGCAGTCAGGTAGTACCACAGGGTTTTCAATGCCTATTCTACTACCCTAAGGCTCTAGACAACTCAGCAATATGGCGGCAACACTCTCATCAGTTCTCATCATCTTGGGTTTTCCCCAAACCGAGCAATTGAGAGGGTATACTGCCCGGCAGTGGAGATGAATGCAACACACCCCTTTGGACAACAAAGATATGCTTCTGGTCTGAGGTTTTCGAACGGGGGGTGTTCTCAACCCTTGGGAGGAGCAGCTGGCAGCCTCACCAACCGGCAAAATGGAGGGGATAAAGTCGTACCCGTTCGGTAGTGCGCGTAGCTTGAAAGCCAATGGATGGTGGAGGGAGGCAGGTACCGAAGTACCTGTCATGGGGAAGAATTAACGACGCCCCTGGTAAAGTGACATTTGCACACACCATGCCGGGGAAGGGTTGGGTAGGAGGGGGAGGTGTCCGGGTAATTTGTTTGTATTCATGGTTTGTACCATTCGAGGTTGATGTACGGATTTAGAGATTCATATCAAAGCAACGGCACATAATAATCCTCACAAAACGGTCAAGATATTCCGAGGCCAAGATCCAGAGCATGGCCACTGGCTGTCCAGATCTCAGAACTTGTCATTGGACAAGCCCAAAAGCCTAGGGCAATCAGATCTCAAGACCCTGATCGAGGCGGCATCCCCCATCCCAAGGCTTGATTCCTTTGTTCACCTAAAATCCACCACAAAGACACGTAGTCCCTGATATAGTTAAAGCAACTGGTTTTGTGGAGGATCCGTGAAGAAACAAAAAAAAAGCTTCTTTTTCTTTCCCCGTGACAGGAAGGAAACGATTACTAAGTTGCAGCAGACAGCCACCCCTTCGTGGGAGAGAGAAAGAAACAAGAGCTTCACATGTCAAAACTTTCACGAAACATGACGCAGCCTGCTTAGCAGCAGACCGACAACCATCTGAAGTTCGAAAAACACAATGAGAATATACCGGGATAAAGCGGAGACCTACCTACCTGCCTACCTACGAGCCGTTAAACCAACTCACACGTCCCCCTGTCCTCATCACAACTACGTCCCCATCACAAGATATGGAATCTCTTTATCACGAGTCCTCATCAATGCAAAAGGCAACCCCCTTTTGAAACTCCCAAACAAAACACCGCCCATTTGTACACACTGCACTGTGACCACAGCAAAGAAACATCGTACCACTACACCCACCACCACGGGAGGCGTTCTCGAACACCCCCTTCTTTTCCCCATTGAAGCCTTCCCCCGCAGTGTGCCAAATGTCAAATGTCAAATTGTCAAAAGACATCAGGTACCAGAGACATGTCATGTGTAAAAGTCCATGTAAAATGGAATTTCACATGCTTTTCCCAGGCTTCAAGATTGGAAAAACGTGGATCATGGCGCCCCTCTCATCATGGAACAGACACTACACTTCCCCGCATTTTCATCATGCCATGCACCACCAAGACGTTGTTGACATTTGACAGTGCCGTATGTTCCCGGACCTAGGATAAGGTCACACAATACCGCTCCTTAAAGGATCATCAAATCACAGCAGCAGTCACAATCAAGCAATAAGCACAACTAGTTGTCATAATAATTTTCATTTTGTTTTGTTCTGTTCTTTTTGAGTTAATTTTCTGTTTTTTTTTTGTTCATTTTCCTTTTCATAATCAAGGAATTTTAGCTTCCTATTCTTTCCCCCCATCTCCCTCCATCCATCCAGCCCGCATTGTTTTGCAACACGCAATTCTTTTTTGTCACCACCACCCACCACCCCTTCCTCCTTGCTAGCTCTGCATGCCCCACACAACTTTGCCAACCACCACCACCACCACGACCAGGAGAAGGGTCCGATCCGGCTCAGCCATAACGTACATACACCCCCGCCCACCTAAAGCCCACCGCCAGTCCGTCCGACCCTTTTTCGTTGCTCCTCTTTTTTTTTTTTTGATGCGTGGTGTGTTGTGTGTGCATGTGAAGAAAGAAAAAAAACTTGCAATGGCCCAATCCCATGACCAATTGCTATGACAGAAGATAAAAACAGTCGATCAGGTCGGGGAAAAACAATGCTGACTGATCGTGGTATCATGTGACCCCAAAACCAAAAAAAAAGAAAAAGAAAAACGCCGGTTCAAATGTTTGCACAATGATGAAAAGCAGAAAAGCTCTCCCAACCAAAGAGAGCCCGAGGGCAGTGATGCCATCCATTGTAAACATCGGTCAAAAACCATAGCCATGCCAAGCCCAAGACCATTCGACCCCCAAATTAGTTTCCCCTTTCCCACCTCCCAGATATTAAGGGGTCGAATTGATGAATGCAATGCCGGAATGAAAAGATGCCCATTAAACTGCAAAACGCCTTCCGATTCATGCATGATGTGTCGTAAAACCGTAGCCGCTTTCGCAAATGCTCGAATCAAAAAATAATACACGACAGCATGACCGCTTGCCAGATGCCACGGTTGCTGCCTCCCTGGGTATCTTAAAAGTAAAGACGTGTGTGTTATGTGCGATGATGGGTTATATGTCGTGGTTGATGTGTTTGGCCGGTGGGTGTTTACCAGCCTTGAGCATGGTAGCCGGTGAAGGCGTTCTTGTCGAAGACTTGGTCGTCCCAGACCCGGTTGTTGGTCTCGTTGCCCTTCTTCATGTAAGGACGTTCTGGATATTGCTTGAGATTGGCAACATCGTGGGAAGTGTGGCGTCGCTTAAGGACGGCATTAGCAGTCGACGTTTTTTGCGACCGTTCGTGGAGAAGGTTTCTTCGGAGAGACTCTGTGAGCTCGGTAGCCAGCATGTTGCGCCGAGTGGTGCGCGGGGAGAAGGCGGCCTGATGGTGCATCCCCATGGCCATTGTGTTGATGGGCTGAGCTTGGGACCGAGGAATCTCGGTGATCGGGCGCATTGGAGGGGCGCGAGAAGGGCCCCTGTTCTTCATCATGAGTGGCGCGTCATCCGAGTCATTCGGGGAAGCGACGACGGATGGTCCGTTAAGTGCGGCCCGAGTGCGGGGGATGGCCGAGGTAGACTGCGAAGCAATATTGGAGTACTTTTGAGCACGGCTAAGACCGCTGTTGCCCGCCAAAGCGAGAGTAAGGAGAGATCGCCTTGAGGTAAGGTTGGCAGTTGAGTCAACGCGCTTGAAGTGGATCTTGTCCTCCATGCTTGACTTGCCACTCTCCTCGGCCGACTCGTCCTCCTCCCAGTCATCCTCATCATCATCAATTGCGCTCTCGTCAAGATACTCGGACTCAGAGTCACTGATAGCAGAAGACTCAAATGTTTGGGTAACCACCTCGTTGTTGAAGGAAGCAGTCTTCTTGTGCGCGTTCATCACGGAGGGGGCTCTGTTGAGGACTTCGGGGACCTTGAGAGATCCATCCTCGTCTGACGAGGCAACTCCAAGCTGGAACATCTTGGACTTGGCCGGGACCTGCTTTCTGATCTCGACCTTTTCGGGGCTGTAGGAGTTATCTGAGCCCGATGAGCACGACCCAGAACCGCCAAGAGCAAACCTCGCAGCTTGCTTCTTAGGCTGGACAAACTTGGGCGCTGGGGCCTCAGTAGGAAGAGGGATGGCGTCATTGTGAGAAGCGGGAGAAGCGGCTGGCGAGGTGATACGGCACGCAGGCAATGGAGAGGTGGAAAAGCCACGGGTCACAATTGTCTGCATTGCCGGCTCCTCGGGAGTGTTTTCGGGCTCTGAGGGCAGGGAATGAGGAGTGTTGTGTTCGGAGGTCTGGGGGGATTCGTCGGTAGTGGAGCCGGAGTGTTCGCTGTCGGGTGGGCACGATGGCTTCTCTTCGATCGATGCAGGGAGCGTGTACTCAATGGGTTGAAGAGGGGCCTTTCCATCCATGATCTGAACGACCATCTTCTCCAACTCGTCCGAAGTGATGTGCCTTTCACGGCCTCGACTACGGCTGCTGGCGCAAGAATCCTGTCTGAGTATCCTTGGGCGTACAATGTCCAAGGGGGCTTGCTCGGATGAAAGGTCAACGGCCTCTTCGTCAGCGACCGAGTCGACGCTGGCGGAGAGCTGCGGAAGCTCCTCATCGCTCGCGCCGCGAGGATACTGAATATCTCGGGGTTGGCTTGTGGCGGAGGACGAGACGAGAACTTCACCGTTCTCGCAGCAAAAGGTTTCTCTGTTCCAGAGGCGCCAGCTGAGGTTTTCTAGTCTTCTGCCGTGGGCAACTGAGTCACGGCATCTGGCGAAAACTGCGATAGTGTGTTAGCACGACTTGGGCCGCAGAGAGCCGAGTCGAGTCAGAAACTCACCTGTCCACATGCTGAATAGGTTCTCTGGTTTGGTGGTGTCCACCTTGTGAATGACATTGGCGTCCACTGTGAGGACGGGTATCTCTAAGGACTGCGGCATGATGACTGCTGTGGCTGCTCGGGTGCTCGAGCAGATTCTACAGTGCAGTCAGGATCAATCGTGGCAGATTATTCGCGACGGTCGATCACGAAGGTCGGTCCCACGTATTTGAAGGAATCAAAGGTTTTCGAAGCGATCCGTACGTTTTTGGGGATCTGCTCTTCACCAACGGCGCACGTTCGAGACCTGGCGGATTGCTCGTATTGGCTCGGATGGACGTCTGGAAACTCTGGTTGTGGTGATTGTAGTCGAAGTCTGTTCCTCCTAGTCAACCTTCCAGCTCAAACTGTTGGTGGACCCGTCGACGTTTTCTCTTTTTCTGTGCAGCGACGACTGATGGAGTGAGTCGCAGCGAAAGTCTTGTTCGTCGGTAACACTGTAGCTTCGATTCGAAGAGCAGGTAGTTGTTGCTGGTGATCGAATATCAAATGTCGACGATGTTGGTTCAAGGTCGGTTGGTAATAGACCAGAGATGGAGAGAGAAGGGAGGTGTGTGTGGTGGGGAGCGGATGTTCATGTAATAAGGCAATTGTAGGGACGCCGAGTGGTGGATCGGCCCTGGGTGCGTGGGAGTTGGGCGGGGAGTGGATTTCAATTGCGCGGTGAATAAAACCAATTGCCTTGGGCAGGTACCCACGACCTGAGAGCGCCCCCTGTCAGCGTACCTTATCCCTGTCGCTCGCAGTCGCCGGTACATGTACAAGACAACAAGTTCCCGACGTACCGACAGGGACCTGAAAGCAGGGGGGTGGGGGGGTAAAAGGCACCTGAAGGTTCCAGGTTCTCTTCCAAAAGTCACTCTTTCCCCGCAAAAACTCCCCGTCTTTATTGTCAGCAAAAGCCCTCCTTTTCTTCCTTTTCTTTAATGCCCCTTTGTGAAAACGGACGAGCTTGTGATCTATGAAGGGCACACGCGGCCACCTATTCTTGCTGGGACAGACAGGACGCTTTGCTCTGACGAACTGTTGAGGGCAGTTCTGACACCTGGGCAGGGGGTTTTGGCTTCTCGGGACTCAGGGATAAGTGTGCAATTCGCACGCACGAACGGACCGAAAAGCCTTGAGCTAGAGTGGTTGACACTTATCCTCATGGGGCAAGAGTATGAAGAAGATGGTGCCCAAGATAGCTTAGCGTTATGCAGTTCAAGCTAACCATTCTGGGCAGTTTGTCTTGCCGTGGGGTTCGGGCTCACTCTCGGCTTGTGTGGGATCATGCGTTTTCGCAAACGGTGTTCTTCTGCCAGGGGAAGATGGTAACTTTCCCAAAAGGTTTAGCTAATACCCGGAAAGGAATGGAGGTCACGTTGATATGGCGCCAAGCATCCAAAAGAGAAGCAATTCCCTGAAAAAGACAAGACAGAGAGCGCCCGGGGAAATCTGCCGGCACAAGCCAGCAGCGTCTTGTTTTTGCTGTGCTCATGAGAAACGTTTTGCTTTGCCGTTGCTCACATTTGCGTCCATCTGAGCTCTTCCCAGGTCCTCAAAACGGCCATCTCCCTCCGAGAGTGTTCAGTCAGGAGGGAGCCTTGCGTCGGGTGCCCTGCTGTCTGTCGAGCCAGAAGTCAGGTGCTCTGGCTGGGGAAGCCTAGGCCCTTTTTCCCCACAAATCGCCACCAGCGCTCACCTGAAGCCGCCGTCTCAGCGGGTCGCTGGTCCGCCAGTCAATTCGGCCCACGGCTTTCTGAGGCGCGCCAGCGTGCCTGTTGTTGATCAACCCGTGATCACGAGCCGGCCTCGTGAATTGCCCATTCGCCGCCCCCCAGCCTATGGCATTTCCCCAAATTACAGACACAAAGACGTCACCATCAGTCAGCAGCCCCAAGCTCACCTCTAGGCTCAATGCCAGTGGAAAATCAACACACGCCGTGACGCCTCTTGTTGAAAGCGCTCCAAGAGACCAGAATAGCGAGGCCAGAGGACCAATTCGCCGGTTAGGACAAGCCTGCGGTCGAATCGGTGACAGTATCACTCTCGTTTTGCTAACACGACCTATGATAACGACCGCTGAGTGGTCGGTCTGGCGGGTGATGTGTTTGGTCACCTCCAGAGTGTTTTTGCTCCAGGCTTGGCTCTCCTTTTGTGCCCCCTTCATCCCGCTGGCCCTCGTGATCCCGCTGGGCCCCATTCCGATTGTCGCAACCAATCCCTCACGCCAGCTGCTCAAGGCGATGAACGCATTCGCGCGGGGCTCGATATCACATCGCTTCTCAAAAACCATCAGGCAGACACTCATAATTCATATGCGCCCCGTCTCTCCTCCTATCGCAACACCAAGCACGGGATATCTGACGACCCCAGCCCCTCGGCACCACGATATCACATACTGACTGGACCCTGGAAGCATCTGCAACCAACAACAGCCCGAACATCGGCCTGAAGTCACAGTCTGGGCCCGACCTGGCACAGCGTATGATGATGATGGACCGCCAGGCACAGATTGCGTCTTTTGTCTTGCATTGATTCGCAGTTCTCAGATTTGTTTTTGGGATATCTGACCTTTCTTCTGCCAGCTCTGAAATGGTTTCATGCTCCTCCCCTTCGCATGAGCCAACACGCGCACCACCCCACGCCGAGGATTTGACAACAGCCTTCATCACTGCCAAAACCGAGTTAGAGATGCTGTGGCCAAGACCTCTTCTTGCTCACAGGCAACTGTGCCGCCGCCACGGTCCCTGTTAGCGGAAGCGGCCCTGCTGTTCCGGTAGTTTGGGGGTGGTTCATCCACTCTCTCTTGCCAAAAACAGGTCGAATTTCCCCCTTGTTATCTCACAATCAGCACTCGTCGCTTTCCCCAGGTTCTTCCAGCGCAGTGGTTGACGGAACCTGGTAATATCGACGTCGTGGGCTTGGGAACGGGGCGCATATGCTCCCTGAAAATTGGGTATTCTGATTTTCAGCCTCGTGACATGCGCAAGACAAGGGCTGGTTGATGCAAATGTTGAAAGTGGCTTTGCAACCAATGATGGGGAAAGGGATGGGAACACGGCCATGGGATCTGTCCAACCGACCTTCCCGCCACGTTTTCGTGGCTGAGAACAAGAAATCTGCGCTGTACTTTCTATCAGGTAAATGTCCCTCTTCGATAGTCTTGTTACAGGTCTCTCAACGACTTCAGCCGGACTAGGAAAACCACCTGTCTCTACAAATTCCCTATCAAAGAGGTACTGGTACCAAGGACCCTGATGGCCAATTCCTGAAAACCGGGAGCGCTAGGTTCGCGGAGGCTAGGATGAAGCAGCCGGAGAGAGAAAAAAGCAACAATATCAAGACTCCAACAAGCTGCTGCCGGAGGCCACCGTCAGGAACAAGTCCGGTTTTCCCTTTATTACAACGCGGGGGTCCGTCACCTGTGTGTCGGTTGCAGCTTCAATCTCCGGAGCTCTGGGACGCTAATCGGGTTAGACAAGCAAATCTGATCTCCCCATCAAACCCCAGCGAAAACCCTCAGGCCATATTCATATCATATGGGACATGTCAGTTTCTGCCATGTTCTCCTTTGCAGAGCTTGGGTTTCTCAGCCGATGAGCCAAGATGAAGCAAACAGGCTTTGCTGTCTTTCTGGTCATCAAAAGAAACCGCGGCTCACGGCAGTCGAATGTGGTGTCTTTGCATTCTCCCCTCTTGGTGGCGAATTGCAATTCGGGTGCACACGGACTGCTCCCGTTCGCTTGCGGCTCGCGGCGGTCACCTGCTCTGAGGAGAACTGCTGAAGTGTCAGCCTGCGTCCCCGGATGCGCCGGCCAATCAGAGCGAGCGTTTTCGTGCACATGGCTGCCCCTCGAACCCCCACGTTTTAATGAACTTCCCCCGCATTCAAAACACCCCGGTCCCGCAGACGTTCTTTGTAACCACACCTGTTACCTGCCTCATGAGGGGACCTTGGACCGTGATGGCCATCAATCTCTCGACCTTCTATCGTTCCCTACCAGGCTCGACAGGGAAGGTCCAGTCTCACGAGTTTCATCTGACCTTTTTATCTCCCCCTCGGTGTCCGAAATGATCCAAGAGAGGCAATTCCGTATCCCAATGCCACGGAACGGCGCACGTGGGTAGCAAGTTAGGATGACACTATTCCCCTATCGAACCACGCCATCATTAGCTCTCTGAATTATTGACAAGTATCAAACAGGTTCACCTCCTTGTTTTTCGATACCAGACACCACAATAGTTTGCAAGCCTCGCATGTCGACACCAACGGGACTCGGTATGCTCACAAGCATGCCGGCAAGGCATTGACTCGGGATTGCAACCATAGAGAGGGGCAAAAGGGCCGCAAAGCAGACATGTGAAGTGTGATGATGTGTGATGATGTGTGATGACCAACCCCTGGATTTGCTCGCTGCGGATCGTCCCAGAGATCTGTCCGCGCCGGAAACCTGGACTCTTCCCCGGCCGGTTGGTTTGATTCAAACATATCCCGCCTGTCAGCTGAAGTCAGATAAATGTGAGAACTGATACGGATTGGAAAATAAACCACAAACCGGAGCCGGAGTACGGATGTCACGACATGATGTAGCTTCTCGGGCGAGGAGTCGACAGGCAAACAGGCACAGGTCCCAAGAGTTGCATTTTGTCGTAGGTGGCTGCAGTCGTCTATCGCAAATCAATTTAATTGCTTGCAGCGCCGAGTCCTGCATCAGATAGATTGATCACCAAGCCGGCAGATTGGTTCAACTTTGCAGGACACACCATCCAAGTTCCCGGAACACGATGGCACACGTTTCTTGCTTTTATACACACCAAGCATTTTCTCGACTCAACTTTGTTCCCGGTTTTGACAGCTATCATAAGAACACTCTCTTATAACCTGCGAACGCAGATCGTGTTTCGACCTCTGTTTCGAGATTCTAGACCCCTTGGGTAGTTCATGTCAGTCTTACAACACAGACTCTGATCTCTAAGAATCACGTTTTGATAAATCGAAACAGTCTCCTATCACTACCAATATCTAGACCTCGTTTTTCTCATGGCGCGATACAAGACAGTCTGTGGGCAACCGTTGCCCTCGTTTTTCATATGCCCTCATCGCACTCAAACAGACAGAGACAAAACAAAACCTACATTTTTCTTTCTCATGAGAGTAACCATGGGAGGGTGTGCCAATGCGGCTATATCAAGAACAGGGGATGAGACAACATGCGGACGCCGCAGTTGCCCTCCCTCTCATGCAGCCTCTCGAGGCTGCTAGTAAGTACTACCTACGGCTAGTTGGTGATTGATTTGCTTGCTTGCTTGCTGACATACAGGTTAATTGCAGGACTATGCATTGGTAATGTGTTGCACTCAATACGTACTTGGGAGAGATGCCAATGACCGAGTAGTTGGGTCTCCATCAACCTCCTGTTCTCAAAATCGTTGAGGGCTGGCTGAAATGCACTCTAAATCCGGCCACCTACATCGGATAGATCACGCCGTTCGACGATCTGTAAGACCTGACCTTTTTTTCTTTGTTTCTCATCATGCAGCTACCCCCCTCCGAGGTCATTAAATTTCCCACCGCAGCCCTCGATAAAAATGTAGGTACTGTTTGCTTTTCGCAACCATAACCCAAATTCGGAATAACTAGTAAATGGCTGCCGAGTAGTAGCGGCGTTGTATACCGAGCTTTTAAGCTCCCATCTAACCGAACTCCCGAGGAAAGCCTGCCCATTCCGAGAACCCCGGAGCCGCCATCTTCGTTCCCCGCTCCCCGCAGCGGACTGTCAAATGGGACCCTGAAAACGATCGACCTACCCTCCCCGCATAATGATGAACGGTTGTCAGTCTCTAGTTGGTTGGAGTTTTGATGTCAATCAAAAACGCAGAAAAAGCAGGGGCGCGTCAAAAGGTGAATCATACAGATGGAGAGAGACATAGTGGATTGTCTTGGTCTCCCTTACATCATCATAGCGCGGGGATATATGATATCCGATTTTGCAACAATCTGGGATGTTCAAAGCAAAACCACGGGTAGCTCTCCCTTTTTTTTTTTTTGCGGAACATCTCCTCCCTGCGCTGATATTCACGATTAGCGAGACTTAGACATATGTTGGTGTATACGACCGAGACTCTCCCCGAGACCATCTCAATTGATAGTAGACGGTGACGGCATGGCAGTGAGTGAAGCCTGTCTCGTTCACTGCAACCAGGTCACCACGAGAGATCACCCCTTTGCCGAAAACATCAACTCATAAACTTGGCAGTCTTTGCCGATCTTGCACTGTTCCTTAAGACCTTTTCCAGTTTTCAATGACGATACAAAAAAAGCGGTGATCAGAAAAGTCGACAAAATGTTGTGCATATCGCAAAGTGTATGTACCGTTTCGTTGATCAGTGACGTTACGTCTCCACCAAAAGCCGAACCACCTGTGTGGAGAAAACCGTTAATACTCACCCAAAAACGGTGAGCTGGTTAATCATCCACGCCAAGCAAAAAAATACCAACCCCCAATATCAACACTCATTCATTGTCAGGAGTCCCTCCCGCTCACCAAAGGCCACATCCACCCCTTTCTTCCTTCCTCCCTCCGAAGGGTCTTCATCGGTTTTGACAGTGACATCGTCAAACCTCCTCTCAGCCCTGGGCAACGGTCGCTCGTGTCTGGATCGCTTGGAGGACCTACCAGGGAACGGATACCACCTTATCAAAATAAAGCTCCGAAACCTACCCCCAAGGATGCACTGTGGGGAATTCAGTCTCAGGGTTACATTTGCGTTCGAGGTAAATTTTTGCATGAGACTTATTTTCAGGTATATCGGTCCTTCCAGCCGAGGAAGAGCAAAAGAGAAAATCCCGAGTCCGTGGGCGGCAGCAGCAGAAGCGAGCTGTCGTTTGCGCAGAACCGAAACCCGAGGTGGAGGGTAAGCGAGTGCGATTGACCACTCTGTTGGTGATGGGGGGATGTAAGATATTCAAGGTCAATGAGATGTTGGAACCTGTTGTTGGGAACTCCTCAGCCTTGCGAAATTGAAGTGTCCTGGTGAGGCTCCATCCAGATAGGCGATACCTCGGTGCGTCTGTGAGATGGGCTTGGAAAGTCGAGTAAGTGAAAGAGCGGTCACCGTTTCACCATCAAAGTGCAAGAGACTTCAATAGCGGCCGTTGCATTGCAGCAACTGCAGGACTCACGACAGACTCGCATCCGCTACCTATCCGCAGCAGCTAAAATAAACGAGTGAGAAAAAAATAACACTCCTCAACCGGCCGTATGATGTCGTACGTAGCTAGCCTCGCAGTGCCGTCCCGACGGTTATTTTCATCCATGTCATGTCTTTTGTTCATCAGCCTCGCATCGCAGCTGTCAGTCATTGCCGGAGGTTATAGCTTCAACGAGGTAAATTAACCGGCACGTGGTCGACCGGTTGAATTGCATAGGTATACGATACTTTGTTAAAAATGATGTTGATATTATCCTGATGAGCTAGGAAGAAGGAATTTGAAATCGGGTTCGGGTTTTCCAGAACAAGTGGAGTTGCACTTGATCCCGGGTAATGGGCATTATCGTAGTCGTCATCGCCGCGCCGTCGCCGTTATATTCCTTTTTACCGCCGTCGTCCCGTAATGAAGCCTCCGGCTCACCGTCTCTCTGTCCGGCGCGGGTGGTCGTTGGTAAATTACGCCGTGACATTTTCACCAATCCCCCGTGTGCAATTAGCATTCCTCACCTTTAGGATTTTGCTCTTCCCCATCTGGTGGACCTTTGTGCCCCCCGGGCTTGCGTGCGATGCAATGCTGGATGCTGTGCTTGCCTCTCTCTCTCCACCGGCCACGGCCCGACTGCCTAGTGCCGACCCATGTTCACGATGCAAGAAACGGCCCCGTTCGCGAGGCTAACAGAGTTTTTTGAAGGGTTTTCTTCCCCCGGCCAGCAGAGATTGAGGCTTTTGTCAGCCTCGGAGGTTGAGGGACGTCTGTGTCGAACCTTCTGCTTTTGGTATAGGACTCAAACATGCCGCTGTCCTGAATTGTGATGGCCAGGTGGACATGAACGGAAGCTCCGAACGGCATCCTGTTGAGTTGAGGTTCGAAAGGCATTGAACAGCATGAATGATCCACAGCGTCCACGTGCCTGTCTGTCGGTCATGTGGCTGGTGGGCCTTGGCGATAACTCGGGAGGAGTTCGGGCGGTGCGGGTGTGGCGCCGCCGAGTGCTTGACTGCGCCGCATTTTACCCCAGATCTAGACCCCAGCTTGGCGAGTCACATGAACGAATAGCCACACACTCGACATGATTTGATGCGATTCGCAGCACTCAAGCTTTTCGACTGACGTTTCGCGCGCTGGCAATGTCGATTGGAAACCAGGCTTCTGACGCTCATCAACAATATGCATTGATTTACCGCGTCATTGACGCTCAAAATAAATCCCCTAATGCCATGCCGTCATCCCGCGCTCCTGCCTTACAATCTTACCTAACCGTCTCGTCCAAACTCCTCCTGCCAAAACCAGTCTTTCCTTGTCCGAGGGGTTTTCCTTGCACGTTGGGCCTTTGCCAGCTCACAAGTCGCAACCTTGTGACCACACGATCTCTGGTAACAAAAGCTTTTTCCCTGCTTCCCTCCTGATACAACGGGCCGACAGGGACAACCCTGAGGGACACAAACAAACCGAGAGATGGAATCCCACCGCAGCAGCAGCGCCTTACCTCTACCTCTACCCCTCCCGCCCCGCCCGGCCGTCAACCCCGCCTTCGCCGGAACTCCCCCCGCTCATTGAAGGCCTCTCACAGGCCCGGATGCCCGCTGATGAAGAGAGTTTCTCTGCGAGTCCGCCTGACTTCTTTTTTCATGCGCCCCCCTCCCCCCCACGACCTCCATGCTTGGATTATGTTTACGTGTTTCTAACTGCTGTTCTTATTATTATCAACACTATCCCGCGTGTAGGCAGGCATCGCGAGAGTTGCATATGTATTGCAAAGGAGCCTGACCGATATAAGCCGAGAGAGCCTGAAAGCGGAGCTGCCCTGCCCCTCTTTCTCTCAATGTTGTTTCTTTCAATTTGACGGGCAGAACCGGTTTATTTGCAACAACTGCGTAGTCGATGTCGTGCTGTGGCGGCCATGGCGAGAATGGGAGGAGGGTGTGATCAAATGGGTGTCCTCTATCTAGCCCACATGAGGCGAGGAGGAAACAGCACTTGCTGCTGCTGCTGCTGTTGTTGTTGTTGTTGTTGTACATAGCCCCGTGAGAAGGTGTCATGCTACCGGGACGTGTTTTTTTCTAGGTCCGCATGTTGGACCCGTCTTGGTGTGGATGCCATCACTTGTTCAACCACCTCTTGCCTGCAGACTAAGGTAGGAAACACCCTTACTGACGGGGCGGGCGGGGTTGGGATTGTTGATGCCATGACGATGTCTTGCCTGCTGGTGGTGGAGAGAACCCACGATGACGAATACAAACAAGAGGCTGAAATTTATTGTTTAATTTAGCTGATCAATTGGCAGCCTGTTGGAACGGAAGCAGAATTGGAATTCGTGATGGGTAAGTTTGGTGGAGTTGCCAAAACGGTCAGTAAGTCTCTCTCTCTCACATTTCCGGTCTGAACAACAACTTTGTCAACTATCTCGACGATCATTCGTCGTGGATCAACAGTCCATCACCAGAAATATCTCGTCATCAACCCAACTGGCTCAATGCCACGCCGACAATCCTCTTACCTCCACAGTCATGTCAGCTCCTCTGTCTAAAACTATTCCTTTGAGTCTTCGATGTGAAGACTCAATTGGATTGGCCAAGCAACTTCGAGCCACAAAACCTGAGGTCAGCAGACCAACGACACCAGGGGCTGAGTTTCACTGGTACCTGTGGCTCAACTCAACTCAAACTCTTTTCCAGCTCAGCTCCGAAACACAAAAAAAGCTACCGTTTGCAGTTTTTACGGATGAGCGGTGCAGCCGCCGAGCTTCGCGTGAACGGTTTGGCTTTTTGTAATGCGTGGCCGTTGGGTAGCCGTTGAAGCTACGAATGGGTGAGAATAGCCGGCGCTTATGACAACGTGCTGTCACTGTCACTGGCGCCGGAGCAGTGAACCAAAACAGATGAAGAAATTCGAGGCCTCGTGATGGAGAAATGATTCTATTCTGGGGGTTGGTTTGTTCACCGCAGCCCTGTCGTTTACGCTGTGTGATGCTACTCAGAACTACCTATTTACAAGTTCATCACAGCTCTCATGGCAGAGCTGGTTTCGGTAAAGTAGAGAGGAGGGTGTAAGCCATGCGTATCGGTGTCTCAGTCGCCCTCCTAGGAGACCACTGATGGAAAGTCTCGGTCTTGGCGGTAAAACTACGTGAACTTGTGACCATTTGACATTTTCTATCTAGCAGTTCAAAGGGTCCACACGACGGTATGTTCAGGGTCTTCAGGGTCAACACTCACCCGAGCACCCGACAAAAGGGTGTGGGAACTGAGACAAGAAACGGATAGACTAGACTTCCCCGTTTACCGCTGGTGGATGGACCCTTTGGCAGACCCTTAAGGTACCGCCGCCGCGCAAAAGTCATCCAGGCAACGGCTGTGTAGGTCACGATGCCTACGGTAGGAAGGTCGGGAGTTAGTTCCGGCTTTTTTCTTCGGGGCTTGGAAGCTGGACCCTGATATCCGTAGACCCTGAGAAATACAAGTGTGTGGCAACTGGCAGCTTTTTGAAGAGTCTTGGCTATGGTTTTATGGTTTTAATTTTACCCCGGATTTTCCACCTTATTTTCTCTCGGCTGTTTTCCACAAGTGTGACTCTCTATCCGGCGATCACGTTGCTTGGGTTAGATCCGCAAACACAATATGGGAAAGTCGGGAGTCGAGTAATAAATGGCAGTTGCCCTCGCTTATACAACAGCACGTAATCTATATATATGCAGAGCCTGGGGCGGAATGGATCGCTGTAGGTGTAAAAAAGGTGAATGTGATGTTGCCGTTCCCGTGTTTTGTTGTACCTTAGGTCGTCTGTGTTCCATAGTCCGGGTGTCTCGCCTCCGAGTAGAGCGGTACAGACCTTACCGAGGGGCAAAACGTCCTGCAAAAAAGGGGTCAGGTGCACAATGCTGTGTCTATTGCATTGCTGTTTGAGGATGAGTAAAACCACTGATAGGCAAAGACTCGGATTCGGGGGAGAACCGGCCGATCTTGTTCATTTCTGGTGTGCTTTACGCCTCATTTGTGGTCGTCAAGTGACTTTTAAAAAGTTGCAGCCTTGGGGATATTTTGAGGGGGTGGGGGTGGTGGTGCCTTGTGTGTAAGTGTATCACTGCAGGAAGAGCGGTGCGCCTTTCGTAGATCGTCGTCTTACACTGCTTTCCCGTAGGCTACCTACATTACATATAGACCAGACAGATTTGAGCGAGGTGAGTGGTCAGGTTTGACCAGAGGGGAACAGCCAACAGGGTAGATAGAGGTGAGATGTGAACCCCCACTGAAGGGAGGTTTGTGTTGGACGAATTCGGTAATGGTAATCATTTGCTGACTGTAGTTGGAGATGTGTACGAATCTGTACCTGGACTGATAGGCTGGGTGGCTTCGGACATATAGTGCGCTGTTGTAGCTGCCGGTAGTAAATTCCCATGATATGTTTATGTACTGCAGCTTATCATGAGAATGGTGTGCGTCAGCGCCGGCGGCATCTATAGTGTTTCCCCGGATGGCATTGCTGACAGGTTTGTCTACGAGGTATCCGGAGAAAGTATGAGAGACTGGGTCGAGTCAGCCACTGCGAACCATGGATGAATAGTGAATGGTGAGAGGATTTGCTATAGGCCTAGGATCGTGTGCAGGTTGGTTGCCGGCGTTGGCTGACGGAGTTGTTAGCAGTGATCCCGTGAAGAGTGCAACAGTGCCAGAAGAGGCAGGCGGGTTGTCTTTCATCCTCCCACGTGGTAGAGGTAGGTTGTATACGGAAGTACGGGACTTTGACGATGTCGGTTCGGCGATGGCGGGAACGAAATATGCTGCAAGGAATGGGATGCTGCGAGGCCAAGGCTCAGCGGGGGTTTACAGCGCCATCCCATTCATCGCGAGTTTCCGTCTTTCCACGGAGGCGAGATTGACGTTGATTGTGCTTCGGACGGGCCGATTGCCATGGAAAAGAAAGAAGTACCTGTGAACTGGCCCAGATGTATCTGGCATTCTGCGATGAAGTTCCTATGTGAAGGTGACCATGCCGTTGATATTGCTGCTAGGGTTGTCGATAAATTGAAGAATCCGGGGAAGCTGGGTCACTGCTCCATGGGGACGGAGACGGAATTTCCAGGCTATGCCCACCTGAAAATCTGGGGAAGCTCCCCTGTAAATTGGTGAAAGGTGGAGCATCGGTTTTTAAAATCATCCACAGTATGTTTGTCTACAGCACTCTCAGTTCTAAAGGGCTCTGTATCACCAGCATCAGTCTTCTTTGCATTGTGCCTTGATTATGAGATAATTCAGGAATCAAGAATTGTATCATTATGGACCCGACGTCGAGTGCATCTAGATGTCTTTCCAGTTGGGCTGTCCTAAGCAGTAGTGATTTACCAAGACAAAGTGGGAAGTACGTCATATCTTCGGTTTGCTCTTTCTTGAGAACAAACACACGGAAGACAGCGCTCCTTCCATCTCTTCGATTTGCAGTTCACACAAATCATAATTAATCGATTATCTGTGAATTTATCATTTTCTAAAAAAAATTCCTGTCTTCGGAGGGCCATCTGGTACAAAACGTTGATTCACCGCCCCCTTGTGCCCATGGCACCGCATATTGCAACAGCACTTCACGGATCGTGGTGGTCAGCCCCCCAAGAGACTGGCCGGTGACTGGCAGAGAAACGGAACGCAAGGAAGACAATTCAGGACAAGATGGGCTGAGTCTCCTGCTCTGTAACCTTTGACACAGACAGCTAATTTCCAGTCGCGCTTCTTGCCTGACCGCGCCGGTTTTCTCCTTGGGGGCTACAACGGCACTTGATATCGTGGCGTCCTCACCTCATGGCATGGCTCCTTCGGCTGCAAGTCATTGCATTCTCGGGCCCGTAGGATGTCTGCCCGCGCTGGTTTGACCACTCATCCTCCCAGCGAAGCATCACGGACACCGTTCGACCGACCCATCCATCTCAGCAATCCCTCGATCCTACCAACCCGTTGCTCCCGACGCGGACATACAACGGTCATAGATTTGACTCCGAATTAACGCATCGCCAAATCCCGGCAGTTTGGTGCCCAGGCAATCCTGGTTGGGTCGGCTCTCTTGACGATTGGTTCCAAGTGGCGTCCAGGAGACTCGCAGTATATTGCTCTTACACCCTCTGTGCATGCTTCGATGCAGCAGTCTATTGTACATCCTGGGGCGCCGTGGTGTAGCCTAGGACAAGGCTGTTGGTGCCATCAGCTCATCTCGAGGGCGACGAGGCCTATACGATGTTGACTTTTCCATCTGACCCCTTATTCACCGCAACGGGATGGAAAGTCCGAGAGGTTATGTGTCACCATCTCGAACCCGGGACCATGGGTTGCTGCACATCGGTATCACAGATTCTTCCTTTGAGCGGCCGGGATTTCAGCTTGCATTTATCGGCTCCAATGGTGGCGTCACTGCTGTCGATGTGAGACCAGCTCACCTTAACTCGAAGTCATGGGAACATTTTGTGCTCTTCTATGGCGAAGTTGTCTCGAAGTTTCAGAGAACTCAAGTCTTTGATCATGGGCTGAACCGAGACACGATGCCTCCCGCCTCAACTTGCCTCCGCCGGTGCGCTTAAGGTTTCCTATTCTTCAGGGCCTTCTTCACCTTGCCAAACGTGCCAATGGAGATCGTGAAGGGGCATCAACCCTAGTCTGGTGGAAATGTCAGTGGCACATGGCTCGGTTTAGTATCCGCGAGTATGACGACTGCTCGGTGCAATAACACGACCTTCTGGGGCAACACCGCGATGCCGGCCAATCTCCTGTGTCCTCTGTGCAACAGTAGCTGAGATGATTTGGAGCCAACGCAGACCTCCCATGACCTGTTGGTAGCTGCACATGGCCACCAGACTCGGGACGGTTGATGCCATTCGAGCCTGCTCTCGCAGGCCTTCCATTTCGAGGTCCAAACTGCGCCGTATTACAGTATGTGTACAGATGGTACATCTGATACCAACTGTCGAATTCCCGCGTGGGGTCAATGACTGGGAATAATCATCAAGTCGTCTACGTGATGCAAGGCATAACTGCTTGTCACCGCCAAAATCTCAAAATCCGGAATGATAGACAGAATGGCTTCTGTCGTGGAACCCCTGTTCCAACCCCTCTCCAGCTCTGTTGCTCACGCGACGCTCTCACCGATACCGAGTACATGATCGATATTGATTCCAGAATCGTGCCGCAAGATCGACCAAGCCCAGCCCTACGATTTGACCAGATGACAAGTCACTACAACGTGTATGGGCTTCTCTACATCGCGCGGGATAGATTGCTGACATCGAGGGCTCCTTTCACCGTAACACACTTGTCTCAACCAGCGGATCACATCTCAGATTATCATCATATCGCCAATACTCCGGTGAAGCTAGGGAGACAGGGTGTCTCTGCCTCGGACCGTTCCTTTTTGTTCCGGTAGTCGATTGTGATTTGTGAGTTCCCGGTGGGTGGTCAGACCAACAAGCCCACTATCCAGAGGCCTTCAGCTTACACAGGCGTGACAGGATAACATAGAGTGGGATTGAGACGTCCCATTGGGACATGTTTCCAGGAGGGTGAATGTGACTGTTGCCAGTCTTTGCCTCACCCTTACCTTCCATATGGACCAATTACGACCGACCACTGGCGACGAATCAGAATAAAGCTTCTATACGTGAAGCATTAACCCTTTCGCCAGGCCATGATTCTCGTACTCGACAGCCCTACGCAAGAGGGTTACAGTTTCCTGGCACCGACACCAACAGTCAGTCCCAGACCGAGCTGAGGCACAGCCAAGTACCGTAACTGTCCCGTTATGGGACCTTCTTTTCATCTCTTTTATTTTATTTATTTTATCTTCTCCTTTTTCATTCATCCCACCTTCCCTGACTCGGCATATCCATGCATTACGTGCCCGCAACCGCCTGGTCACCGGAAGATTCTCATTGCAAGGACCGGACATCCTGTGCCGAGTGATCGGCTTAGCATAACCATCTGACGATTTTTTTTCTCAGGAATATCGCGCCTATGCAAGACCTTGACCGCTCTCGTTTCTTCTGTCATGACATGGGAATGCCATCTGATATGCAGATGGTGGTGGTGTAGTGCAGCAACCGAAGGCTGAGGCGCACCCATCTCCCGCAGGCTAAATGGCCGGTTAAATGTTATTAGGAGTCTCTGAGGCCATTTAGTGGGAGGGACTGCCGGCTTGTTAGGGGCTGGGCAAGCAGCTGGACAGCCTCAGCGGGGTCTTTACTGGACCCTAGATCACTGTTTGTTCATTTATCCGGCATACACAATATGGCGGTGCGAGTCACCCGGGGGATGTGTGATGCTTGTGAGTGGACTGGGGAAAGTCATGAAGAAGCGGACATGGCGTCTGCGATGCAAGCATCACTTACATGGCATGTATGTAAGTAAGCTATGTACGACAATGCCGGTATCATCCACTCGATGATCGCAATCCATTTCTGGTTGCCGCCAATATCAACTTTGTGGTCAGAAGAAGACACACGCAGTTTGTTGAAGACCTACACACGCCTCTTCCTTTGCGGAACGGGACTTGGCTGGTGCGGTTGCGGATCTGGATACCTCGGAAATGTCGTTGCTGATGAATCCTCTCGGCCCTTGCTGGTGGTCATGAATCCTCGCTGGGTCAGCCTGGTCGGGCGATTTACCAGCGAGGTCATGAGTTTCGTTTTCCATCATGCGCGTCCGCCTGTCGACTGTCGCGGACGCGCGTGGCAATAACTGAAGACGCGGGGAAGGAGATGATGCGAGGGCGGGGAACCATGGTTTTGGTGGCAGGGGTTGTTTGGACCTGGACCATGGGAGACTTTGATATCACGACCAGAACCGCGGAATGCGTTTCGCCTCCTCAGCGGTGAGCCAACGAGAAGGTATTCGGCTTCATGATTGAGACTGCAAAGAGTAGGTACCAGGGCCTCCAAACCCCTTCCGTCAACCCATAAGCCAAGAAAGGCAGGGGGCCAAGATGAGATGATGGCATCATCTATTTCTCATCACAGTCAAAGAGAATAGATATCTGCAGGGAACTTCATCTTTTTCTCAGAGAGCGCTATCCCAACCAGCTGGTTCCTAGGCTCTATCCCGGACTTGTGAAGGGGGTTTACTATTGAACTTGTAATGGAGGGTGGTGAGAACTAGTCGACCGGCAAGACTCCCTATTTGCTGGAATGGCTGTTGTGTTGCACAAGCCAGCCGTGCCCGCGCCTTGCCGCAAACCTCTCACACCACGCAACCGGTCACCCGTCACCTACCCGCACCTCGCTGCTGGCTTAGGTAGGTGGTGAGAACAATGCGCCGGCGTGGGGGGGCAAGAACCGAAGGTGAACGGCACTCATGAGGGGGAAGGGGGGATTGCGCCGCTTGATGTCGCCATTTTTTACCGTTTTGGGGGGCTGGGAACGGTTGGCAAATATCAAGGTTGAAGTGCCTCAATGAGTCCTTCACGTGGTCTGTGGAAGTGGAAGGTGAGATGGTGGGTGACTGAAACATGCATCTTTCAACAATGCCTATTGTTGAAGAACCACTCAGCACACCACTACGCTATATACTACTACTGCTACTACTACACACCACACTCTCGGTGTGAGGATGGCCACCACCACCTATCGCCATGACCGACAAAGACATTGCAACTCACCTTTGGGGGGGTGTCAAGTCGGCTGGGCTTCCGTTTATGGGCCAAAAAGATGGGATAATCACCCTTTTACGGAAGAATTACACCTACCAAATGGTCAAGTTGGTATACCGAGCTTTACATTCGGCAGTGAAGTGGGTGTGGTAGTCTTGTGAGATTTTGAGGGGGAAAGAAAGGGGGAGGATGATGTTCAGGACGCAGTTCCCGACTCTTTGGTTCGGCGCTTAGCTCTCCTCTCTTCCCCCATTTTTTGGCTGCACCCCTCATTGTATGACGAACAACAACCTCGATGGCATGACGGTTTTCGGGGCTGAAACGGAAATGGTGGTGCTAATGTAAACGCCCTTATGCTACACAATCCTCAACCCAGCAGCAAATGGTTCTTGTAATCAAGGCCTATAATCTGGCTGGCCTTGATATGATCTCCCGGTAACAATAGGGCCTTCATGACACAAACAAATTTGTGCTGGTATTTTTGGGCGGGCCAAAAAGTCAATCGTGAGGCGCAGAGGGGGGGAGGGGGCGGCAAGGCGGCGGGGCCTCTCGTCAAAAGACATCACGAGGTGAGTTTTGAAACGGGGATTGGACGGCGGGGGGTTGAAAGCCGTGCCCGATTGTACTGTAGGGAGCTGCTCCCTTTTGGTAGCCGCTTGACGACGATTGACGCTTCTGCCGCGGGATCTGGTATGTGATGGGTTATTTACGGCTATTGATGCTGTTCTTGTGGTGTTGTTGATGTGAAATGTGATGACCACCGCCCTTTACTGAGCTCACAATGGAGGTTGCATGGGATGATTCAGGGTCGATGTTTATCCCTCACTGTCCTCGTGGGTTGGGTTGGATGGTGGTGTCTTGAATCGAGGATGTCTTAGTTTAGACTGAATGAAGGGTTTGGTGAGGTGAGGGTGGTAAACTGACTAAGAGGTCAGAGTTGTGGCGGCCTGGTTTACCGTGGCAGCCTGGCCTGATCTGACTGACCTACCACCTATCCTGTTGACGATTGGTTGGCTGACTGTTTGTGTATCGTGGCAGGAGGGGGTCGTTGTTCCCTTTCGGCTGATCAACGCCCCGGAAGTCTCTGAGTGCTGATAAAGTGAGCATTAAGGAACAAGCAAACGGGGAGTCGGAGAAACGAGTCCAGAAAAATATGCAAGTTCTGGGTTGCCGGAAGATGCTAGGTGAGATAATGATCCTCATGCGTACCTATGCAGGGAGGTATGTAGACTTACCACGTTGTGGACAAAATGATAGAGACCGTAGTATGGGATCAAGACCTAGAAAGACAACGGAAACACCACCGACCACCTCAGCGACTCTCTTAACTATCTCCAAAGGCCTATTCATACATGCTTAAGCCTTATGAACTGTCTTCGAAGGCACACTGCCTAACTTTAAAGGTCTTTATTCCCAGCAACAGTCTTCATCTTTTTACTCGCAACGTGCTCGTCCATCAAAGTCCGAGAGATCAGAAATATGCATAGTTGTGGTGGTTGCAAAAGACTGAAGTCTGATGTCTTAGTGAGAACTACATGTCAACACCTCTCAAAGGGCTGAAAAGGGGTGAGTGGCTTAAAGAAAGGGGGGTCCTCATCGCTATGACTACCAAGAGTGGTTAAACGTTAGACAGAAGAACGATGACATGGCGCATGCTATCCAGTCAAGCCTTTTATGTTCTTTGACGGTGCAAGTAAACAAAAACTATGCCAGGTCGGAGATGGAGACATGAGCTATTGGGTACCCCATATAGAAGCAAGTGAGGTAGGTTGACGGGAGAACATCAAAGGAGACAGAGAGTATTATGGCTTGAAGACAACACAATTCATCCCCTCTTCATTAATATACCTTGCCTACCACTACCCCCTGTACCTAATGAGATTACCAAGTACCGCAGAAAAAGTGTCACAAACGTTCTATAGATCGGAAAAGATAAGCACAGATGCCTTAATCAAGATAGGGATAAAATCATCCCCAAAAAGACACAGCAGGCACAGAATTGATGACAACAAAATCTGATGGAAAAGGGAATACCAAGTATGTGTCTTCACGTCGAAACACCCACTTAAGATCATCATGCCCAACTTCAACACAACTCCCAGGATACTTTGGCCTTTACGGCTTTTCAGCCTGCAAAATTAGATTACCACCACTACCTAGATATAGAGCTACCTGCTTTTATCAAAAGAATAACCCTCCCATATACCCCTAAACTCCGTGGAGATTATCCTTCCCATAAATGCCAGTAACCCATTTCATAGATCGTAGGTAATCCTTGTAAATCCTCATGATAATCATGTCCCCAAGACGTATACCTCCCACCACCACCCTGCTCCCAACGCCAAACTCCTTCAAACCAAAGAAAGAAAACAGATTTCCATACCCATGCCCCCAATCAAACTCTCACCCAACAGCCTGCACCATCACCACCGGCAGCACCGTCGCCCCAAGCACACTAGCAACCATGGGCCAACTAGCAACCACACCCCACGACCCAACCGCGCCCTCTCCCTTACCCCTCACAACCTCCTTCACAACCTCCCCCAACTTGTCCCCCTGTCCCACAGCCATCACCACCGGCTCCCCAGCCATACTACACCAACCCATATACTCCCCCAAAACCAACATCACAACCAAAGCCAACCCCGAACCAACGCTAACAACCTTCAAATCCCACCCCTTATTCTTCTTCTTCTTTTCCCCTTTTGCCTTCCCCTTCGCCCACAACCCCTCGAAAAACCTCACCACAACCGGCATCATAACCACCACAACCCCAAAGCAAACCAAATACACCCCCAAGACAAACATCCCCCCCTTTTCCCCCTCAACAACGACACACCAAGCCTGATACCCAATCCCAACCCCAGCCTGAAGCATAGGAAATAACCTGTGCAAAAACCTCCGGTGCCTCCCCTCGCAACGATTACCCAGCTCAACACCCGCCATCATCGCCAGAACAAAGCTCGAGAACCCCTTGACCGCCAGAGGCGAAGGCGGCGGGCTCACACAGAGCGCAGAAGCGACGCCGAGAAACAACACCCCATGGGCCGCAGCATTGACCATTTTGGGGGGAAACACTCCAGGCTCAGTCGCGATTCCCTCGTCGGCGACATCGACAAGCTTCTCATCCAGAGGTGCATGATTCGTCTCGAGAGAAGCGGCGGCGGGTGTGGAAAACGCCTGACCGAAGCGAAAGATGGAAATCATCAACGGAAGACTCAACCCCATGCAGGCCAAAAACGCAGCACGGTCGACCGTCGGCTCGAGGGTGGGGGTGAACACAACCGTTGACCCGGCAGAGATGATGCCGCCAATAAGGGAAAGTCGAAGAGCAGCCTTTGGAGTAGCTGGCTCCTCACCTTCCTCCTGTGACGTAGCAGCCGAGGGGATGGTAAACCGAAAGATGGGAAAAGTAACATAAGACCCCAAAAGCCCAGCACCAGCAGCCTGGAGAGCAACCCAGGCAATGCTGTGCAGCTCCTCCTTGGAGCTTGTGTACCCAGAGCTGGACCCGTAGATCACAAGCGCGGAAAGCTCCGTCAAGGCCAGCCCAACACCCATGATCACGCCCAAAAGGTGGATGCTCCATTTGTCTGCAATGATGAACCTCGCCGGGCGGGTCATGTCAAGGTTGATAACCCTAAACCTGCCAAGCTCCCACGTTGTGAATTGGACCATGTACAAAATGTACACCAGTATCGAGCCAATCGTGACGAACAGGCACACTCCATAAGTGTTGCTCTGAAGGGTCCAAACAATTGACACAACAGCAGCTGTTATCCGTAAGGCCCATACGAGGAAGCAGTTGACAGCAGCCATCCACCACGCCAGACGAGGCGCCATGACACCGTGGAGCTTGAACAACCGTCTGGCATTGCCGAGAAACTCGTTCCAGAGACTGGCCCACATGAGGTAGAGCGGACGACGAGGAGCGCTGTAGGCCAGGATGGTACACATCGCAACGATACTAAGGATGTGATGGATAACCAACTCGGGCACAGAGCTCAGGTCTGGCAGCTCCTGGATGTAGAGGACTGCCCGGCAACCCCAGCACCATTGTTCCGCTGTGTTGAGTGGACGCACAAGCCCGTAAAGGTCCCCCTCGGCCGGGGTGCTCGCCAGGGCTGCTGTGCATGAGACAACCGAGATGACCTTGGCGATGGTGCCCAGCCAAGTGCTGAAGTAGAAGTTGTACCTGCGACGGATGTCCTCTCGAAGAAATTTGTCGAACTTGGGGTTGAACCGCTTGACGATGCCTTCCAGAACGTATCTGACCAGGGCCCAAGCCGTTAAGCCGGCGAGGAACGGTATGAACGGAACCTCTGGTCGGTTGTTTGTGCACGTGGCGTTTGGATCCATGGTAAAGGACGAGTCATGCACCTTTGGATCAAAGAGTATAAGAGAATAGAAGGGGAGAAGGTAAAGAAGAGTAGAGAGATGGTTGATGAAGAGCGAGCTGTAGCGTTGATATCTTCGATGAAATCGGTTCGAGACACCCTAGACGTGGGATAAAAGAGCCCGGGTCGAAGAATTGCACTCTTTCCTTCAACGTGGAAAGATCGCAGTCAAGTGGGATGATCAAGTGTGGTCAAGTGTTGACCGGAGACTCATCAAGGTGTGGACAAGACGCAAGGTGAGAACCCTGGCGGTCAAGCAAGCGGCGGAAACACGAGGCTTTGGCGGCTCGGAAAGCAATACGACCTATTAGAGTTACGCCCGGAAACAAGAAGTTCGGTGCTGTGTGGGTTTGTTGTTGTCGTTGTAGTCTGGAGGTCCACTGAACGATGAAGATGATTCTCAAGATAGCTCTCTTGTACTGAATGGCGGCTCAGCTGGCAGTCTACTATCCCGTGGCAAAAGTGCCCCGGATATAGCAGTATGCTGTCTCATGTGATTAGATCGGATCGAGCTGATGACTTCTTCAGATCAGGCTCAGTTGCCCTCAAGATCATAAGTAAACAATGAAATATCAGACGGACGTATTCTCGTGGAAGGGTACCCCCACCCAACAAAATCGGAACCTCTTGATTGGGCGTCACTGGCGTATCCATCCCACAGCCACGCGCAATTGTCCGGTGCTCAATAGTCCATGACCGGCCGGGTCTTGAAAGCCGCCAGAGTGGCTGTTGCTAGCCCAGATCCGCAGGCAATGGGAAGCATCGGATATCGCTGCTAGCTCCATCGATCTTCCGATTAGGTTCCAACCCCAAGTCAGCTTCAAAACCAAGTAATCCAGTAATTTCTCGTGTTGTTTGCATTGTTGGGACCAGGTCGACACAGGAGGAAGTAGCCTTCTTATACAAAGGCGTGTCTCTGTCAATACGAGATTGAATTGAGTTTCTGGTTTCCATGGTACGCCTTCCGCCCTTGGTTGCGCCTCAAGAACCATATTTCGACCATCAAGGTAACAGGCAGGTAAGTCCGCCACTATGGATAAGGAATCTCCATCAAGTCAGACGGAGCCGTTCTCCGGCCGAGGTTCCATTGTTATGCTCAAATCAACAGCGGCCTCAATCATGGCTGCGACGCCTACGCAGGATGGGGAACCGGGACACCGCCGTGTTTCTCGCACACGGCGTGCGGCGATATTCCTGTTTCTTCTCCTGATACAGTTCGTTGTTCATCTTGACATGACCTCGGTAGCTGTGGCCGTGCCGGTAGGGACTCTTCCCTGTGTTGACTCCAGCACCGCAAGACTAACAGCAAAACATAGGATATTGCGAGAGACTTGAACGCGACGAGAACGGAAGTGTTTTCCATGGGCACCATATACTACCTGAGCGCCACCATCTTCCAACAACCCGTTGCAGAAATCTCCCATGTCGTCGGAAGAAAGCCAGCGTTTCTGCTAGTGTTGACTTTTGCAGCCGCCGGGACAGTCATCGCTGGAACGGCAAACAGTATCGCCGTCCTTCTTGCCGGCCGTGCTTTTCAAGGATTTGCCAACGCCGGCTCGGTTCTCTCTGCTATTATCCTGACCGACCTCGTGCCTATCCAGGATCGAGCCATCTGGCTGGCAACCCAAAATGCTGTCACCGCTATCGGTCTTGCCTGCGGACCAATCATCGGAACGGCATACATCAGGCTCAAATCTTGGGTATGTATCGTGCGGGATGCGAGCCTGTCAGTGGCTAACATGTCAATAGAGAATGTTGTTCTTCATGAACCTTCCGCTGCTTGTCATCTCTGCTATCGGTCTGGCATTCCTGCTCGGGTTTGACAGACCTGAGCTAGGCATTCGAAAAAGCCTGAAAAGTGTCGACTGGATCGGTATCGGAATATTCATCCCGTCTGCCCTGTCATTCCTCTCGCCATTTGTCATGGCTCCGACGCTTTTCCCGTGGATATCCGTCCAGGCTTTGGTACCGTTAGCATCGGGCGTCATTGGGTTGGCGACACTGGCGGTCCATCAACGGTTCTTTGCGAGGCGCCCAATGTTCCGGCCCGAGATTTTCAGCAAGCATGTCACCGTCTCAGCCATCCTCGGCCTGACGGTCTGCGGCATCTGTCTGAACATACTCTTGTTCCATCTCGTCCTCTTCTGGGAAGGTGTGCGGGGCTGTAGTAAGATGGAAACCAGCGTCGCAGTCCTTCCAGAAACAGTGAGCATACCCATTGCGGCCCTGGTGTGCGGCTTGGTGATGCGTCGGACGAATCGAATCCGGGAGGCTGTCTCGGTAGGCTGGCCATTAGCTGTTCTCTCACTCGGCCTTCTGTGGTTCATGGACGACAACACCCCTTTGCCATGGTTGGTCATCGTCAACTGCGGTGTTGGTTTGGCGGCAGGCATCTTGATGGCAGCGCTCAATGTTTCGCTTCTCGCGGCGACAAAGCGTGAACTGAACGGCCATGCAATTGCCATGGGCTTACAGGCCAGGTCGGCTGGAATGTGTCTTGGTATTGCCATTGGCACAACTGTCTTCAGCTACACCATGAACCAGAGGCTCCGGCAGGTAGGCGGGGAGATGAACTCTGAAGAAATCTTGAGAATGATTGAAGAGATCAAGCGGGATCCCAACTGCCGGAAAGCCATCATCGATGCTCTTCGCGTGCTTTGGGTCATTTGCTGTGCCCTGTCCGGGATAGTTGGTCTCTACAATTGCGTCTGCAAATTCCCTCTTCTGAGGAATCCCTCCGCCGAGGGCCCAGGCACAGAGAGAGTTGCAGCCAACGGACCGGAGAAGAGGGCAAACTCGAGCACCGTCGCTTCTCAGGACTCCAAAGTCTGATACCTAAGGGACGATAAAGGCATACCGAGAAACGAGAATTGACAACTGGGTGGCTATTTTGTTTACTTGGAGTTGACTGGTCCATCAGAAGCTTGTTGATACCCGGCATGACTGGCCAACTACATTGGGCGGCGTTCCGGAGCAACTTTGGGATAGACAGGTAGGTAATGATTTGATGCCCTATCAGATCACGATCTAGCATAAGCACATATGAATACATGGCACAATGCTCACGAATACAACACGATCAAGAACACATGCGTTTCAGCAGTATGGTGAGAGGACCACAGTCACCTTGGGACTAGTTTCGGCATACCGGTACTTCGTACTGGATGACTGCCGCCAGAGGAATTGACTCTTTCGAGTATCATCGTCGATGGGGAACATCTACGTCAGAGGGGTGGTCGCGTGCTTGAAGTTGGTTGACAGCTGACAGTTCCCAAAAGGCGGGGTGATTGGGCGGCCGAGCTGTGGCATCGGAGCAAGGGAAAGAGCCTCCCATTCAAGCGGTGCAACTCCGGGAAGGTGCACCGAGACACGTGAAGCATCAGTTATGGCCGAGGAAGTCGCTCAGCAATGCTCAACACCACCTCAATTCATTAGCACACCACTTATTTCCTGTCTCTCATTCATTTGCTTGTCACCTGTATACACCGTCAAAGGTACCGTTATCATCAATGACCTCAGCATCCAAAATCCACGTGGTTCATGTGTGAGGCCCAAGGCAGTGGTGTGTGCCACCCCACTCCCCTTGACGTAGGGCTTGCCGGCAATCTGAGACGAAAGAAATGAGGGTGGAGTGATGGAGAAGCTTGTGATCTTGTGACAAAATAAAAGTAAAATAAAATAAATTCAAGAAAACGGTCCCAATAATTTCATTCTCCCTATTATTTTATTTTATCTCCCCCTGAAGATGTTTTGACACCAAACACCAAGGCGCCAGAGAGCCTCGAGGAACCCCTGTCTTCCCTAGCTCGACAGTTTGGGACCAATGGGATGTAAAGGCTCACCTTCCGGAAACGGTGCAAGTGAAGCTAATGCCCCTGCTATCACCACTCTCGGGCCTTCCAGAAGGGCTTTGGAAGTCTAACCAACACTCGAGGCCTGAGCGGCGAACAGCAAGGGGTGTTGACGACGGCTTCATTTTAAGGCTTGGCTGTTGTGGTCCCTCGGCGCTTTTTGCTTGTTAGGGCAGCTTTCGTTTCTGTTACGCTTCACCTAGTTCAACTCTTCGTGATCAGATGCGCCCAAGCGATGAATCTGAATCACTTCCATCCCTCTTCGAGAAGCATTTCCGTTCTTCGGGTTCATGGTGCCCGAGTGTGGCTTTCGGTGATGCCGCTTTGATGCCTTAAAGACTCATGTGCCAGAACTCTTTACCCTGGCGAAGAAACTCGGCGACCGTTTTTTGAAGATCTCGATGCCTGTAAAACGGGCACAGCGGTGTCTGGACGGTCACGCGGAGCGAGTGTGGGAGTGAAGATCACTTCTCACTCAATCTCCGGTTGAGTTGCTTCAGCATCGAGATCCTCAGAGTGACATTCGATATATGAGGCTCTTCCTTGCAGCCGATTCACTCACCTCTTGTGCTGTGTAACATTTGGTGGAGCTCACCGTGGTGAGGAATGACAAGATGATGTCAATGCTGGTGGGTTTGGGCTGCTGCACCCGTCCCGGATTTGACCGCGTGGTCGGGACGATCCCAAGTTACACATGAATTAATTGGCGTTTCTGACTCCTTCGATGCGCATTGATTTACGGGGTTGACGGCATAGACCATGATTTGCAATGCATTGCCGTCAGAACTATATCCATCTACAAGCTGGTCGACAGGAGAAAACCAGAAATTGGGTTGTTCAAAGTGGTCATTCGAACTCGATACCAGATAGCCAAGAGCACCTTCTAAAGTGCTGGTCTCGGATATCTTATCTATTATCGCAGTGGCTTCCGGCGCCGGCCTCGGCGTCCGGGCGGACAACGACAGCATAAGAACTCCACAACATATAATCACAACAACAACCTTCATTCTACGAAATCATCGGCATCAAAACTCTCGGTTCCAAAACGGGCAAAAGAATCTCTCCATTATGTGATTATCTTGCAGAAATCCGGGTCCTGATTGCCGTGTACTCTGCACGCCTCTATCCTCAGCCTTTGTACTTCGACATTGACACTCGTACCTCGCAAGATCTACCACCCACCAATCCGTGCCTTTCCACCCCTCACAGCAGCCCTAGCCCCAAGAAAGCCATCCAAGAGCCCAAGACTCGCTCTTCAAAGCCAAACGTGGAAAACTCGACGGATCAATTTCCAATTTTGGGTAACCTGTCAAAACCCACCATGTACCCCCTCGCCAACCTTATTCCCGGTTTTTTTTTTTAGAGATACAGAAACGCCAAGCCGCGATACAACATCACTACTGCGAGATTCGGCATCTCCCAATGAAATATCCAGTAAGACTGACGACATTTTGACCCCCTTTTTCTTTTGTCTCTTCACATGTACCAAGATATCGAGAAAGAAACGGCTTTCCCTGGCCGATGTTTTGTCGTGATCTCGATGACAAGTAAAGCACACCATCTTCGATTACAGGACTATTTGCTTGCCAACCAAAGTCTCAACTTCCAAGCCGGCAGCGTTGCATCCCGTTCACCCATTCACCAAGATTTGGACATTCTCAATTCCCAGTTCGACTTCGTGATGGGACCTCAACATCCCCAATCTGGATTGTCAAGATTCCCAGACTGCATTTTGCCCGCCGCTGTCATCCTCCCCCAAAAACCTACCCCACATTCCTTCCGCCTTGCCTTGACACAATTTCGCAGCCAACCAACCGCCCGGAATTGGTCCCAGGCGTTCCCCGGATTGTGATTTCTCTGGTACCGGCAAACGTTGATTGTTGGTACATGGCACTAAAAATGAGGCGGAACGCAGGCCCAGCGAGCCGAAGCTTTGACCTTTCAGCTTTCCCAACCCTCAACTCTCACAAGTCAACTCACGAAGACATCCAAACACAGACAGGGTTTGGGAATGGTCACCGGCCAGCGGAAAGGAAAGGTAAGTAAGAGACATGGGAAAGAATGGGCACTCGGTCAGCCCCTCTTGGCCACCTTGTCTGTCATTGCCTGTTCTATCATCAAACAAACGAGGCGCAGACATCAAGACTTTCCAAGATATTCCATTTTGTAACGTTGCGGGCCTGGTTTGAATGAAAATCAAGAAATAACAACGGACACCGAGATATTTTATTTATTATTCTATTTTATCTCACTGGCAAAAGAATAAAATAAAAAAATCTGGATTTAATGATTCGTCCGTCCAAACCCATCACAGATCAACACCCCAAAATTCCCCCATCCTTCTCCATCCCCTCTGCACCCTCATCACATCTCGATTCCTCCGCGATCGAGATACCTTTTCCCGTATCCATTCCCGTGATTAGCAACAAGCATCAGATCAATTCCCCTTTTCTCTTTCTAAACCCCTCCAGCGTGACTTGAACCTGACAACCATCAGTCTCCCAACCAATCAGATTTTTTGTGCTTTTTATCCCGCGCTAAAGCGGGTAGGTGGGTGAGGTGAGACATGATGACGCTGAGACTCTGGCCTTAACCGCCGGTAGTGGTGTGTTAGGCGCGGCGTTTTAAAAAGGTGAAAATGACAGTAAAAGAAAAAAAAGGGGGTGATATTAATGCAAGACATTGTACGAGTCACCAGATAAATTATAACTTGCTTGCATATGCATACATTTGACTGCCGCCAGTCGAGCGAGCGTCTGCCGAATCCAAGAGCGTGGTAAATGGTAGGCGAGAAGGGGGTTGCATATGGGGCTGCAGGTTGCTGGTGGTCATCAAGATAGTTGCAACTCTGTAACAGAGACTTATGAAGGCATCAGAATTTTGCTCTAAGTATAAGAAATATTTCCTTCTAGGATACCCCGATGACTTTCATCTCAATCCTTCCTCGTCTCCCCCCCTCCCACCCGTCTATACTTTCTCTTATCCCCCCTCCTCATCAACCTCTTATCCCTCGTCCCCTTCCCCCCCTCCCAATACCCACTGCCCCTCTTCCCAATCACGCTCCTCCCGCAAAACGCACAACTCTCCACACTGTAATTCTGCTCCCGTGAACACCACCCACAAATCATCCTGTTCGCCCACTCATTGATGTGCTCCTCAGCCGCATCGTGGCACTTGTCACACGGATACACCTTCGAGCAGCACGAAAACCGGAACCATCTGTAGCTCTTCTTGTAGTGCTGGCAGGATCCCTTTTCCGGGAGAGGTTCACCAGCGTGAAGACCCAGTTTTTCTGTCTTGCGGCGAGGACCAGAGGTAGGCGGTAGCCTAGTGTGCATGCCGGGGGCGTAGTCGAGGAATTTGACGTCGGGGATCTTGAAGGCGAAGCGGGCGTGGCATTCCCGGCAGATGTTGGTCGTTGTCTCGCCGCGGACGGAGACGAGGCCGAAAGAGGGGTGGGAGCATTTGCCGCATGTTGGGACAAAGGTGCTGTGATTGTGTCAATCAATATGTCTCAAGAGAGACTAGAAAGCAGAATAAGACATACCTTGGTAATAAATCGGCAACTGTACACCCAGTAGCATCAATGAAGCCCGCCCTTGTGGAGTTCATGTGCACCAGCTCTTGCCGATACCTAACAGTAAAAGCAGTGGCACACTTTTTGCAGCTGCTCGCCTTATCCAGGTTATTCTTCAGCCCCGTGACTTCGTTCAGCGTCTTGCAACGATCGCACTTGACATTGAGGCTCAGAACCGACACCTGAAGCAGCTCAATCCCTTGCAGTTCAATCGAAGGGAATAATATCGCTGTCCCCTTCTCAATCGTCCGAGTAGGCAGTGAAGACCCCCCCATTTCCTCGCCATCCTTCCCAAGCTCAGCACCACCCTCATCATCCTCATCCTCAGAGTCGTAGCTAGAAGATTCTGTCCCATCATCTCCAAACCCCCACTCCGGCGGCCTGGGAATAACATGCAAATGCCCCCTATCCACCTGCCCAACCCTTTCAACACTAGCAGCATGCTCCGCCTCCCTAACCTCAACCTCCTTCACCTTCCCCCTCCCCTCCTCACCCTCCTTCCTCCTCTTCTCCCTCTCCCTCACCACCTCCCTAACCAACAAATGAATCCTCTGCGCCAACCAATTCACCATCGCCACCAACCCCATCTTCTCCCCCTGTTCACTCCCCTCCTTCTTGACCAACTCCCCCGCCTTCCTATTAAACAACTCCTCCAACCCCTCCGCCAGCTCCTCCCCTTCCTTCCCTCCCTCAACATCATTCAGCAACACCCTCAAATTCTGCAACGGATACAACAACGGCACAACCAACTGCACCGACATGACCCCCTTCAACTCCCCCGGTAACTCGGCCCTCTTCTTCGGATCAAGAGGCAACGTGTAAATAATCCCATCACTCGACCGGTGATAATGCTGTAACCGCCCCATTCTTGCCTCGAGCTGTCTAACTTCCTGCGCGCGCCGGGCTTTCGCGTCTGCAATCTGGGCTTGCGTGAAGGTCTCCAAGGGGATATAAGCTCTCCTAACAGGAGTCACAACAACCGGTTCAGTTTTTGACACCTCCTCCTCCTCCTCCTCCTCCTCCTCCTCCACTCGCTGCCGATCCAGGTGTCTGGTGTCTTTAAAAATCGTCAATTTCACCGTCTCGGCCTTCTCCTCGCTCAGAAACCCCTCTAATCTCTTGTCAAGCCCATTTACCAGACTCAACAGCGTCCCGCCTCCCCCCTTCCGTTCCTCAACCAGCTTGTCCCATCCCTTTTCGATGTTAATCGCGAAGCCTCGGGGGATATCAGAGTTTTTGACGTGTAATTTGGCGGGTGACTTGGGGTATTTAGAAGGAATGTGGAGGTCGCATTCCAGCTGGGGGAGGTCAAAGGGGAAGTCGGGGTCTGACGGGACGAGGTTGAAGCTGAGGGAGGTGCCGGTGCCGCCTGGCAACGAGGTTTCCTTGTGGGAGGGGTAGCGGCGTTTGAGCTGGTTTATTTGGTAGGTTCGGGTGTCGAGGGTTTGTTGAGGGGGGATGGGTTTTGGGACGACACGGGAGGGGCGTGGGGGGGAGGTTACTGCTTGGGTGCTGTGGGTTGTGCTGGTGCCGGGTTTGGGGTGGTGGGGTATCATTATGTCGTCTTGTTGAACTGACGTCTCTAGATATTGTTTTTGACAATAGCAAAATAAAAGGGATGGTGTTTTGTTCGTTGTTGATGAGGTATTGACCGTCAGTAGTGAAAATGAAAGATGGTCGTTAAGTGAGCAGTGGCAACAGCGCCAAGACCAGTTGTTGTTGAATGAGACCAAACTGGAAAGCGAAACCCCGAGAAAGAATTAATAAATAAAACCCTTCTACCCTTTTGAGTGGCAATCGAGCTTCTTACTCAAAATGAATCATACAGAAACGATTGCTAATGCGGCGATGTGAAGCTCTCGGCATGTGACTCAGATATCCGAATGTCTTTCGATTGTTCAAGGCCAAGAGCTCGCTGCTTCTGGAGTTCTCCGTGAGCTGCAGCACCACCCGACGTCAACTGTGGGGCTGCCGAATGTGGGGCTCTGAGGTGAGACATCCACGCTAAGCTCATCTGAGACAAGGTGAGGCTCGGTGAGCTCAACACCATCATGACTTCTCCAGTGGTGACCCCCTGAGCCCTTTTTTTAAGTGTAACAAGGAATGTCTGGCGGATGAATATTTATTCTTCAACGGTTGGGAGGTATTCTTGATGGTGTCTTCTTGGCGGACCAACAGCCAAAATCGGTTTCGGGCCTTTGCAGGCACACCAAACAAGGAGGTATGGTGCAAAGTCCATACAAGCGTACCTATCCCCATGTTTCGGTACGTCAAGGTTGACCTCAAGCCATGTGAGCATAGCGACGGCCCGGTAGAAACCAAACTCATCTTGGCTTCGGGAGAGATTCCTCAACCGAGCGACAAACCCGGCTCCCGTGTACAGAGGTGTAAACCGTGGATGAACGGGAGGCATGGAGGTCTGGATATTCCGGATAAATCGTCTCAGTTGTCGGCACTTCCACGTGGAACGAGACAAGGTAATCTAGGTACCCGAGAAATTGGCGTTGATATATAAACGAATTGTATTATTTGCAGCAACATGGGATGGGCAGCACATAGAGCTATCGGGCAGACTCGAGACAAGCTTATATTGCTCGGTGAGCCCTCCTGTATCGCTTGTCGGATGGCTTACGGTATTCCACCCCCGACGACTGAGCTTACCAGAACAACATCTTGTACTGGACTTTGGTTACAGGTCGTATCCTGAATAGTTATGGCAACAATCGCGATGGCTGCTAGTAGATGCTAGAAGTATCATTGATCTCTCTATTTTTCAATGTAGCAGGTCACTTTACTAGGTGCGTATGATATCGGAGTCTCGATTGCTATTCCACCTACAGTATGAGGAAGGAAGCTTACGAAGTCAAGGTTCAATTTCCCTGCGTCCAGAATGCATTCACCTGTCGCATGCATTTCATGGCAGCCGCGCTTGCAGAAGCAAATAGCTTTGAAGCCAAAGGTGCTGCCCCAGGGACAAGTAGGCATGTACTGAACACCTATGGAATGTAACTCAGAGATCCCGGCCTTGTCCCTGGATATGTCTTTGGTACTTCTTCAAAATCAACCCAACAATGGCCAGCCGTGCTTTGCCGAGTTCCAGCTGCATGGCCAAGCAGTCATCAATCCCAGGCCAGTCGATATTCCAAAAGTCCAGCATATAATAGCCGAGTATGGCAGATGACGAAGGCTCCCAACCATGTAACGGAACTAGTTGGCATGGTGCTCAATGGCTGGTTGTCTTGCGATCTGTAAAACTCGACGTGATCAGAGTCCTAAGCCTTGCTGTGTTGGAAGAGATAAACATTAGAGAATAGAAGAAATTGCCGGAAAGAGAGCTCAAATCAACCGCATATTCGTATGCCCAGGTGACAGCTGGCCAAGAGGATCAGCAGTGGAATGGCGGTTGAATGCGGAACTACCAATTGGCCTCTTCTGAATCCGTCTTCAGCCTCTGCATACAATACCAACATGATCGAAGATCACGATCCCTAGCGTCTCGTCGCAAAGAAGAAAAGAAAAATCCCGAAGTCTGTCAGCGGTGGCAAGTGTAGCATCAAGTGCTGAACGTGCAGACGCCATGCAGCTGCATCTGAGGCCTCAAATCGGACTCATCGACCTCACTGCCGGTTGCATGGCTCCAAAAGGTGCCAAAAGAAAGAAAATGCCTGGTGAGAGATAAAACAGCAAGACATGTGGTCCAACTGCCACGTCAAGCCATCCATCTCCCATATTGGCCCGACCTACCTTGCCCACCTATCTTTACACCGAGGCGTGAGTGGTGACCTGCCAGTTAGACATCGTGTCCAAGTTCCAGCCCCGTCCGGGCCAGCACCAACTGATCGTGACGACAGCCCCCGATTGACGCTTCAACGTTCTGGCAGGTGATAAGGTGATGATGGCGGACGGGTGAGAGTGCGGCAGGATTGGCGCCCAACCGCAACCGCGCGGCCGGGACAGTGTCATGTCATGTCATGTCTTAAGCGTTCCTATCAGCGTCTGTACCAGAGCCCTACTGACTTGACGCCTCCTTTTCGCAGCGCTGTTGTTAGCTAGTCATGTCAGATATCAACTTTGTGAGCGGGTTTTGGCAGCTTCGGCAGATAAGGGATAGGATGAAGGGCAAGGCTGCTTGCTGCTTGCTGCTTGCTTCCTCGTGTTTGTTGCCCGGCTGGAGTGACCGAGTTTGTGTAAGTGAGGCATGCAATGGTTGCTGCGAGCAGGGTGTCGTGACTTGGGAGCTGCAGAACTACTCGGGTTTCTTCACCAAAGAGCGGGAATGTATGACGACGGTGGTTGTCAAACAAGAGGCACAATGATTTGACAGTGATAACATTGGCATTTCCATTCGTCGGTGCTTGTCAAATTCCCTGCTTTCGGAAGAAAAGACGGTCAGTAACTTCAGCCTGGATTCGGGATGGCAGCCAGCGGAATGGAATTGGAACTCCATTTCCATAGGATGGCTTGATATCTTGGATGGATGGATGGATGGATGGGGGACGGGGCTGCGACTCACCTGGTAAAAGAGTTGATGAGTTGGCAACCAGATGACCAGCATTTTTTCAAGGTACCATGGCCCGAGGGGCTGTCGGCCACACACCAACTTATCCCTAAAGTAGAGCTTTTGGGGCCGGGTGCGGGGGGGCGTCAAGCTCTTGGGGAAGGGCGGGACGGAGGAGGGATAAACGGGACGGCGAAGCGCGTCCATGTGATGGTTAAATCGTCCTATCAATCTGCTTCTAGAAGTCAGTTGTGAGTCGACCGCGGGATAAATCATTTTATTCGAGTATTTATTTCCAGTCTATCACTTGATTTGCCGTTAATTTTCAAGTGTGACTTTGCGGTCAAGATTTGAATGTCACCGTTGATGACAAAGAGCTTCTCGTGGCCGGTCTTGCTACCTATCGGAGCAGCGCCGGAAGCCACAACGAGGTGGTTACATGTCGTTGCATATACGGCGACACACATGATGAAGAGGTTGCTGAGAGTATTCTGAAGAAGAATGATGGCATTGAACTATGGGTGTCCTGAGATATCTTTGGTGTCTTCAATAATGTCTGGCAAAGGCAAAGTCCAGCTATCTAATTTTGGCCACTTGCAGACCATTTCAGCTCGTCCATCACTTTCCCAGGAAACAAAAGTATGGCTGAGCATCCAGCACCGCCTCACTCTTGTTGGGCTGAGTGGCTTGGGGTGTTACAGATCGAAAGCTTCCGTTTTGCGCGGGGTAGCTATCGTCAGTATTCCCACCACCTGACAACTCCTCACCGTTATCTCCAAGCAAAATAATTCCCATAGAATTTATCTCATTTTATCCTGCCCTCCATCAGTAAACTCCAGCAACACCAACAGTGACTTCGGGAAAGGTACCACTACGAAAGCCTTGGACCCGGGTGGCACCCCATCAGCATGACATGAACAACCTTCACCACCACCACCACCACCACCACCACCACCACCATCAAACTTGTTTGTTCCCACATATCGTGGGAAAAAAGACAATGACCGCCCTAAAAAAATGGTGGTCACCTTCTTCCCTATCAGATTGGACCCTAATGTCTCACCCCCAGTGCTTGTTCCAATTGTCGGTTTCACCTGACAAACCCGCCAAGGGAGTCGAGATGCTCTCAACTCGAGGGCATGACTTCAGACTCAAACCCCAAGGTCTGGACCCCCATTGACGTGGACATCACCCAGACCCTACAGCAAATGCAAGCAGTCATCTCCCCCAAATGTCGTGCATTTTACCACGTCTCCACTGCATACTGCACTTTTCTTTTGCTCTGCAGCAACGGAGATCAAGTCACTCACTCCTATCATCTATTCCCCATCCTGTTCTCCAACAGTCTTGTCCCCCACCCATGACCATCACAAACTAGTTTACCCCTTTCCAGTGGAACAAACAGCTCATCACCACCCCCCTTTTTTGTTTACCCATTCCACAGCCACTCCCCGGCAGGCATCTGTTTCCTCCTCGAGACAAACACCAGCTAGATAGGTATTCTGATCCATCACACACACTCTCCCCCTCTCTCAACATCGAAAGAACCATCGTCACACATCCACCATATCCCCTCCCGGTCTACCGTTCCCAGATTTTCGTGTCCCCAATCCCTCCAAAATGACAAGCACACGACATCAAGTGCGTATCCACAGCATATAGGTACCCACCCATAGTATCACCATCACACAAAAACACCTTTCAAGAACTTCTCCTGCCAAGAAGCGAGGGGGTGGTTGTTGTTGTTGGACTCCCCTTATAGCTTCTGTTTTCCCATGGCACGAATACTACTTTATGAGATTTTACACAAAGATTCGTCACGAGGTACACATCGTAACGCGGTTGTGTACGGGGGCATCACCCCACGTTGATATCATGTACACCAGTAGAGGCTCATGATGTTAGTTCATGGTAGTAGTCATTTGCACTGATATTCTTCCAAAAACCAGTGAAATAGTAACGAAAGAGTACAACGACCTAAGAAAAGCGAGCCCTTGGGGCAAGCCTGTGTCATGCTAAAATATATAACTTGTGTATACTTGGATGGAAGTCCTGTTTTGTGTAGCCCATCTTCCGTATATCAGCTTTTGTCCTACATAACAAATCTCAAAAGGGAGCGACATCGGCGCAAGATCAAGCGAGCATTAGTAACTCCGCAACAGTCAGGAATACCATAATCAGGGGCTGCAATGCTAAAGCCATAATGTCCATTCTTCACCAAGATCAGTCACCCAACAAGGAAGGGATATGTCACGAAGCTGGGGTGACGACCTTTCTGGCCAAAGGTTTGCCCTTGAGATAAAAGTACCCAAATGATAGTAATCCGCTTCAAACAAGTCTTCCAAGATCGCTCAGCACAACCCTACCAGCCATGACTTCCCCGTCACCAATCCTCATGCTCACTCCGCCTTAAGGACGGCATTCCGGTCAGCAAACGGGTTGTCATCTTCCTCTTCCTCCGAGTCTTCATCATCGGACGGCTCAACGCGGCGTTGAATAGACGGTTTGGGTGCGGATGGCCGTGGTGGAGCCAATGGTCGAGCAGGAGACGTGATGTTGAGACTAGCCATACCGGCAACTGGAGATCTGGGCCTCGATGGTGAACCTGGCTCTTTGCCTTTTGCCTTTTCTGTCGCCACTAAAGAATGGGTTAGCATTTGAACCAGACCATTGCAACGGAGAAAAAGTACATACTTCGGTACAGGTGCGCTTGCTCGGCAAGTTCATCGTCAGAATCACTGTCCGCATCAATGGAGCGGTCAAGCTGCTCAAACGTCATGAGTGCCGTGACGAGCGTGTCGTTTGCGTATAGAAGGCTGCCGAGCCATTCCTCGGATTCCACATAATGGATCTAGACTGCTGTTAGACAATAATCTGGCGAAACTGGATGTATCAGTGGACTCACATAACGCAGAATCTTCCTGCGAAGACTCTTACAAGCCTCAAACCGCTGCACCGCCGCCTGATTCTCCGAGATGCGCTCCTTTTCTCGGTTGATGGTCTGCAGTGTGTTGGTGAGATTGATCGAGGCAATGGAGGCTTCGGCGATATGAGCCTTCATCTGCTCCTTTTCAGCCTCGAGATTGAACGGCTGGCGTCTCTTGCCCTTCTTATCCTTCTTTTTCTTGTCGTCCTTGGAAGTATGGCTAAAAGATTGAACGGTACCGGCTGTCCTTGTTTCAAGGCCATGGCGAGGTCCAGACTGGGATGGACCTGCCGCTGGTGGGCTTCTGAGTTCATCGTCATCATCCCCAAAGGGGTTTGATGTTTCCTTGATCACCTTGGACCTCTCCTGAGTCACTACCTGCTTCCTCTTAGGAAGCTCGTTGTGAAGAGTAGCAATCTGTTCCAGTCCGCGGACGCCCTTGTATTGGACGGCCCAACTGCGGAAGAGCTCTGTACACTTCTTCCTCACCTCCGGGTCAGACAGCTGAGCCTTGCCGCAAAACCGCAAACGCTCAAGCAGAGCCTCGTCAGCAAAGCTTCGCTGGAAGCGGGGACCGGCATTCTGAATGAGACCGTCCAGTAGGGTGAGGGCGCGGAGTTGCCGGTGGAGATTTCCGTACTTGAGCTTCTTTCTGATGGCGCGTGCGGCTTCTGAAGGACCTGAATCCTGGAGGTTGATGACTTCCACGAGTTCTGGGATTCCACTGAGATCATTTTCCGGTATCGCCTCACTCGTCAGATGTTCGATGGTGACGGTGACGGCCGTGTAGGGTTTCTTTTGGGAGAACATGATGGTGGAGAGTAGTTTATGTGTGCCGGATCACTAGCACATCAGTCAGCTATTGCTTTCACATGTTGAGTTGTTTCACATCACTTCACTCAGGGAGACGGAACACACCCTGCTGAGATGTCACCTCATCGAGATGCTAACCGAGGTTTAGAAGCGGTATTAGATGGCCTTCAGAAAGAAGCAAAAGATGAAAAATCCCTTCAAGCGACGTAAATAGCAAAGTTTCGGCGAGACGATAATGAGGCTCCGGGCATGCGCAAGCGTCCTGTCAAGGCCGGCTTGGACGCACCTTGTGGTTGTTGCGCGATAAGATAACACTGAGATGGCGGGGTAGCTTGAGGGCAGTGAAGTGCTAAGCCCCCTCACACAACGCTCAGAACACCTGGAGGAGAAGAGGTTGACGCGAATATTGTACGCTCACAATACATTGGATATGACACGGTGGAAAGTTGGCCATCAACAGACGAAAAAGCCGTTTCAAGTGGCTACAGCAGGCAAAGGTGTCACATTCCCGGGAAACTCGCATCATGGCAACTGCCCCGCAACTCCTCGGTGATCATCGTCAATGGCGCCGAAGCTTGGGCCATTCAACAGCTCCTGGTTGCGCCTGCCAAGCACAGTCAGCTGTTAGGCGGCTGCAGCTGCCAGCCAGCTGTCTAGTCGTCTCAGGGGCCTTGCCAGGGGGCAGTTGGACAAGATAGGAAGGAATGACTTACACGCAAAGGCAAGACCACCCCACGAATCGCACAAATCTGAAGAGAAAATGTGTGGGAGAATGGCGGAGACCAAATTTCACTTTCTTGAGGAATACTTTTCGGGTCTCTCTGAGGTCTGTCACAGCTGGCTCTCTTGGCCTTTGTCACAAACCTGCGTCGACAGAATACTCGCACTTTCTTACAGCAGTGCACACCGGGACAGAGGTTGGTGACGATGGAGCAACGGCAGTCTCAGCTGGCTGGGAAGGTCACCAAAACGTGAGTCGTGTCTGCTATTCCCACGCTTCTTTAACTCCACTAACTGACATTGCAAAGGCTACCGGAATCAAGACATGCCCAGACTTCGGTCTCGCACCAGAACGGAGGCTTGTTTTGCCTAGAAGAGTTGGGTTCGGAATCGAAGGACCCCTACGACCTGTCCGAAGACTCTCAAGATGATCACGAAGAGCTCAAGCTCCGGCGGCCCGCGAAGAAAGCACGGCTAAGCTATGTTGATCGCCCTGCCCATTCGTCTGCACAGAATTACCCAAAGAATGCCTCCGTCGCCGTCGATTATCCGACGCCTAAGCCAACGAGTGAGCTAGCCAATGCCTCATCCACCGTCAACTTGTGGTCCTTTTCGACCACAGACGATTTGGATGCCGCAAACCCCGGGTCGTTGGCAGCGACGGTCTCCAAGCTGGACCAGTTCATTGATGAGACCTACCTTCAACAATGTCATCCCGCAACACCTGGGACAACTCTCCAAAAAGACGCCAATGGTGCGCTTCCTAGCGCAAGGCACACTATGAGTTTGTGTTCTCTTCCAGACTCAACTCGAACATGGGGACATAGCGAGAATGGCAACAAACAGGAGGATGATCCTGCCAACCACAACGGGCCCCCACGCAACCAGGAAACCCAGGAACTACCCTACGCAGATTGCAACATGTTTGACCCTCGAGGTGTCGCTGTCAATCTTATGTCTTTTTCCAACATGCCGAAAGTTGAGGGCGAAGACGAAAGCTACTCGGTGGCGTCGCTCGATGAAGAGGATTTGGTGAAGTTGGCAGACTCGATCGACCGACCATCACGCCAATCACCACCGACCAGCGTGCTACGAGACATGAGCAGTATCTCGTCTGTTGGGACGTGCGACCCGGACCTTAAAAGGTCTTTTCACGGCAAGCCTGCAGAGGGGCCAGAAGAGGATGAGGACCTCATGGACTCAGATATTGATTGGAGCCCGATCGTGGACCAACTAGCCTCAGAAGCCAGGCCCCATTCTGTTGACCCGCCTAAATCTCAGCCAGTACCTGAAATTTTGTCAACTCATTCGCAGAAACCTGAGTTGGCTCCATCTCACCAGCTTGTGGTTCAGCCATTCAATCGACCGCCCTTCCCATCGACACTTCGGGACAAATCTCCCGTGTGCGGACTCTCAAATAACACCGTTTCACGCACTTGCTTCCGCCTCGGGCATCTCATCGCGGAGAACGTTCGGAATTCATCCCAAAACCGAGATGTCGTGTACGAGCTCTACGCGCGAGTGAACTACTCACACCGAAACCGACCCTCTGCCACTCAGATTCCACTCTTCAATGTCATCAAACATGAAAACTCGTTTCGAACGCAGCACTTTCAGTTCATGGACCTGTGGAAAGATTTGAAGCCCCATGTCTGGGGTGTGTTGGAGAATTGGAGGCCCGACGGGGTTCTCGATAAACTGAGTAGCATCTTCCTTTCGGCTGGACCACCTCCGTCGCAATTCTCGCAACAAAATGAGGTCGAGCGTGAGAGAAAGCTGTGCCGGTGTATCTGCCGCATTTCTAAAGCGCCCAAGGGGGCGTCTCAGGCTGGTGGGCGGAACAAGATCAACAATCCTGAAATCGGAGGATGGTCTATGAAGGTGTTGTGGATAGAAGAGGTTGGGTGGGATGCTATTGAGAAGATGAAGAGCATTATTTGTCAAGAGTGAAGGGTGATGTAAAGGAGGATGAGGAGATGCGTATTGACTTATCAGGGAAGGGTATGGGGTGATAATTTGCTGGACATGGAAATCTTTGCTTATTTGTGGGGGAAATGATTAAGTGGTGATGGATGAGTTTATGATGAGATTATAAGTCATCTCTTGTAATTCAGTTTTACCTGTTTTTGATCCTCGCTCTCCGAGTCTTAAGAGTCCTAGCCTTTCCAATCTGCATTCGTAACCTCTCTATGTCTGGTCCTAGCTTTTCTTATCTCTGTTCCTAGTAGCCTCTGTCCTTGATTCTATTTTGTTTTCAGGCTACTGGACTCGTGATTATGGTCGAAGGGCTGTTATGATCGAGATCTGGGGAGGTCGAATGATCTGGGGAGGTCGAATGGAAGTCGCGGGGCTGGCTAGGTAGATAGACACTTGATTATCTTTAATAACAAGCACCATGCACAGGTATATCGTGATGTGGTACAAACTGGGAGCATATCGACTACCTGGATAACTTCTCGAGGTAAAGAAAATCAGCTCGATCTGCATTTTTGCACCTGTCCGATTAGAAGAGCAGGAGCCCATGCATGCAAGCCACCTAGCGTTGCGTGCTATTACAGAGGCTAGGGGTAAACTTGCGTTTCTGCTGAATGAGGTATGGCCATCATCATTTGACACCCACTATGAAGAACGCTCGTCCTAACCAGGTGTTAGCTGGAAACATTACAGGTGATCCTCGCAAAGATTGAAAGACTGTTAAAGAGATTCGACGCAGATTCCTCGTCTCCGGGTCCAAGCTCAGGTCAATCAGAGGACGGGACCTGGTCCGCATCTTCCGATGATTTTTCAGACCTGAAAAAAGCAACTCTGGAGCTTCAAGTCCTGGTCTCTGATCTCCAAAGCCTCCACGATAGCTGCTTTGGTGGGACAGATGTCAAGCATGCGAAATGGAGGTGGAAAAAGAAAAATGTGACACATCTCTGTGAGCGTGCCCAAACTATTCACCTACAATTTCAACTTGCCGCTTTGACTATATCGATGGAGGAACCTGAGTGAGCGTTTTCCAGGCTCTCATTACTACTATCCTTTCAGCGAGACTGATTTTGAAGCTGCCAGGAAACAACACCATGAGATCATGCTCGAAATACGGGCAGTGACTATTCATGATCATTCCGGGATAGCAAAGCTGTTACAGAGCCACGCTTCAAACCCAACTATCGTCCCAGAAGTGTCAGCAAATGGCGATGCAGACTCCGCATCTACCGAGATATTAGTTCATACACCCACGTCACAAAGCCTCCCGGAGGGGTGTGCTCAGAATGGCCTGATAACTGTCTTATTGGGGGCTGCTGGGCAATGCACACGGGATTGCAGTTGCCGATGTCATACCTCGAGGAAGCAGGCGCGGTCTTCCTCATGGCTAAGGTCAGCTATCAGTTCCTTCATGCTCGAGTACGACATCAACGCCATTAAAAAACCATGGAAATGCGATCGCCCGGGCTGTCAACGTTCACGTTCGTCAACAAGCTTTGAGTGCAACTTTCCTTCATGGCTTTATCACTATTATCGTGGCTTCAAAATGTCGATTGGGAGCATGGGCGGCTATGGTGCACACTTACATCTTTTAATTTCACGCCAAGCTCCTTATTATGGGGAACATGTGGATTTCTTGTATGGGGAAATGGACTTCCAGCGACTTGAAATACACTCAGAAGTTGGTGCTCTATATCACCCAAGTGATCATGTGCCTACGTTTGGCGAGCCTATGATGAATGTGAGTGCCTTTTCGTGGTGTTACTCTACATCGGAATGTTGTTAACCACTGCGTTACTTAATTCTAGGTGGCGTTGATATTTTTGGGAGATCTAGAATTGCAAACCTTGGTAAATTACTGGGAACGACTTTTTCCAACTACCGTACTTCCAAAGTGAGCGATGAACCTCCTTTCAGTTGCCATCCCCACCTTATGCTTCATCTCGCAATACGTACCGTTGTTTTGGTAACTAATGCATGCAAAGATCCAGCATAAAAGTAATTCATCTTGTTCGAAGCCGTGGCTTCTATCCTCCCTCGACAGATTTTACTTCCACATGTATTACCTCCACCCTTGAAGCACTGTTCGAAGAAATCATGATTCTGTCGGGGGAAACAGATGATGTTGTTTCATGGCCATTACACCATGCAATCCACACTACTGACGACGTTCATTCTTTTATAATAGCGCACCAGGATGCTATCAACATGCCAGACTCTTGTGGCTTAACGCCGTTGGACACAGCGGTAGGTGCACACGCACATGTCGCTATGAAAGCTTTGATCTGCCATGGGGCAAACATCAATTACATCAATGAAATTAGCGGCAATACTGCACTGCATAAAGCTATGCTTGTATTGTGCAAAGAATGCGTGGGGATCCTCCTCGATGCAAACTGCGATGTTGGTATTTACAACAACGGAGGTTTTCTTGCCATCCACTATTTATTTGTAAGTATAATTCGCCACGATTAGGATAGACGAGAAGAGATTCTTAAAATTACGGCACTGCAGCATCCTTGGCTGGTGAATGCCTTGACAAGGGATCTTCACATACGCTCGCCTCTAATAATATTAGCTGGGAATCCTCAAGTCGAAGCACGGAATCTCAGCTTGATCTTGGCCTTTCTTTTTCAAGGCCGCTTTGGAGTGGATCTTGAAGCTCGTGATGATTCTGGGAGGACAGCTGCACTCGTGGCTCTGCGACAAGGCAACCTCACATGTCTGCGACTTTTGGTTGAAGCTGGGGCTCGACTGGATGTAGTATACAAACAGGGGAACATCCTCCACATCGCCGCTGTCTATTATAATGCCAGTACACTACAGTACTTACGAAGCCAGGACGTGGAAGTCAGCTGGGTTCTTGGGGTGGGGAACCAATCCTGGACCGCGTGGCATTGCCTTCGAGATTGCATGACGTTCACCGACTCTGAGCTTTCCGATACGGGGTGGCGGCGGCCCTCAGTAGTCGAAGCTCATGAGTTTGCACTGTTGTACAGTGAGGTGAGAGACAGGTGCCTGCAAAAGGAGCTCGGGTTTTTGGAGGAAGTGATGGAGGCACTGGCTCGGAGGGATGGCGATGCGGCAACGAAATGCTTGAAGCCTCTGATGGAATATATGAGCGCAACGGGGTGGGATTGGCCATATGAAACTTATCGGGTCGTGGTTCCTCAAATCAAAGATCAGATGTGGGATGCTGCAACTGAAGCGATCGAAGAAACGAGTGGATGTTTGTCAGGTGAACATGCGGACTTCACCTTGGAGATATTGGCCTAGCTTTGATGACAAGCCAGACAACAGGACTATTCAGAGGTTTTACAAGCAATTTGACGAGTTGCTTGTGGAAAAGTATGGCGACAAGGCGGTTTTGTTTTACGACAATGAAACAAACGAGGAGACTGACACCGCGGAGGAATGACATGAGGCCCAGGAGGAGGTAGCCAGCACTGATGAGGAGCTGGAAAGCGACGAAGAATGAGTAGGCTCCTTTTGGGGTGAAGTACGATGTACGGCTCCCATGTACAAATATTTTTCGCATCTCATACCACGAAACCATGGAGCTGATTGAGGGCCAGACTGCACCTGGATCCTTATGAAATTCTCCACCTTGTCGACAGAGTAATGAGGTATATCGCAGGACTTCAAATGGCCTGATGTTCGAAATCCTTAACAGTGCGCCCCTTTACTTTACCGGCATCTCGGCAGAAAATAGATACCACCCTGAGTTTCCTTATCGTTCATCTGTTCTATGAGTGCTTCTCTTATCTATTCGGTGAATGCGACTTTTCAGCTGACCTGATGTAAACCGCAACCTCATGAACCTTTCCCAGCAAACAATCGATGACATCGTGTGGTGGGGACATCGTTCGACCCTGTTCCTTACACCCCACATTGGCGTGCTCATAGGGCTGAAGGCAATCAGGGTCATTTCAGCATTCTTCACCAGGCAAAACCTTTCCCATGAAGGTTATTAGATCGAGAAAAGCTTTTTGCATAGTATGCTGGGAATACCTTCAATCAACATCAGAAACGGTTTAACCCGAGAACCGCGCGGCTGAACTCGACCGACGTCATCTGTGGACATGGGGAGCTTGGACCAGGTGGGGTTCTAGCGCACCTTGGCAAGGCAAGTTCCGACACAGTGGGAGAACCCCCCTGTGTGGCCTGTCATGTGCCGTCATCACCCATCTCAGCTGCTTGGGGCCTTTAGAAGGAGCGCGCGGCTCAAAAATCGTTGAGGTCATTGTATACGACCCTGTGGAAAACAACCGATCAAGGCATTGAAACAATAAAAATGGAGACGAGCTCGCTTGCGCTGGACACCTCAAAACAGCCAGCTCCCCGAGTTGAAACTGCTCCCATGACCCTGAACCGAGGCATCTCAACCCGGCAGCTTCTTTTCTCTGACACATCCTAAAAGCTTCACTTGTGCTCCTTCTCAACAAAATTCAGAACGCCTCCTTGGCATACCATACTTTTCTTTGACGAACGTAACCAACCGTCCAATACAAGCCGCTTGTCTTACACGGCCCCCCAGGTCACGCTACCAAAAGCAGCCTCGCCGTATATGCAAGCCACAGTTTGGCCGACTTACACAAGTCAACTTTCTTGAAAGCCGAGGTATCGATATCACAAGCTTTGGAGATTGGGGCGTTTGGTAAGGACAAGAAACGAGCTTTTAGGTTCTCCGGATTCCGCCAGTTTGGCTAGTTAACCAGCGGACTTGCAGAGGTGTTTTCGACCGACTTGGAGCAAACTAGCTCTGACAAGCTTCGACTCGCAAGTTTGACAGCTTGCCGGTTACACGACGCAGTTCAGACGACCGCTGTCTGCCTTCTTCGCCTACCTGCGAACCTATTACATCTCACCCTGTACCTCTCCCTACACAGGGTAACAACTCAAAATGCCCACCTCCTACAACACCTCCTCGATCCCCCTCAGGAAGGTCCAACACCCGCCTTACACAATCCCGGTGCCAAACCACCCTCAAGTTCCCAACGAGACCATCCCCCGTCGTCATCCCAAAGCCCGCGATGGCCTCCTCGAGCGCCCCGCCCCGGATGTTAATACTACCTTCGACCTGTTGAAGCGCTCAGCAAAGCTCTACCCAGACGAACCGGCCATCGGTAGCAGAAAGCTCATCAAAGTCCACAAAGAGAACAAGAAAATCCCCAAAGTGATCGACGGAAAAGAGGAGCTGGTGGACAAGGAATGGACCTTTTTCGAGCTGAGCGACTATGGGTATTTGACCTACGGGGAGTACTTTAAGCAGGCTCTCGAGGTGGGTGCAGGGTTGGTGAAGCTGGGTTTAAAGGAAAAGGAGAGGGTGCATATTTTTGCTGCCACCAGGTAGGTTCACTCCGTAATAACATGATGCTGGAAGGTATTAACAGTGGAAATAGTCCCGAATGGCTAACTCTCTCCCACGCCTGCTCCTCCCAATCTCTCACCATCGTCACCGCATACGACACCTTGGGCCCGTCGGGAGTAGAGCACTCACTGCTGCAGTCAAAAGCCTCTGCTATCTTCATCGACCCTCACCTTCTCAAGACAGCGAAGAAACCGCTCGAAGCAGCTGGTGATCAGATTAAATTCTTGATCTACAACAACAACTCGCACCAACCAGTCCCCGACTCTGAGATTGACTCTTTCAAATCTGCCCATCCAAACCTCAAGGTGTTGAGCTTTGAGGAACTGCGGCAGCTGGGGCAGGATAGCCCCGTCGAGGCGAACCCGCCAAAGGATCCGGAAGAGGTCTACTGCATCATGTACACCTCTGGTAGCACCGGACCACCAAAGGGAGTACCGGTTAGTCATGGGGGGTTTGTTGCTGCGGTGGCGGGGTTATTTTCTGTCATGGAGGAGAGTGTCTCACAAAAGGAGTATGTTCTTGCTTATCTCCCTCTGGCGCATATCTTTGAGTTGGTGTTGGAGAATCTTGCCATATTTGTTGGGGCTACTCTGGGGTACGGCAGCCCACGGACGCTGTCCGATCAAAGCATGAGGAACTGCTACGGAGATATGAGAGCTTTCCGACCGACGGTCATGGTTGGTGTCCCCCAAATCTGGGAGACCGTCCGGAAGGGAGTAGAAGGAAAGGTCAACAATGGTGGGGCTATCATGAAGAACCTGTTTTGGGGGGCGTATGCGCTCAAGGACTTGATGGTCAGGACTGGGTTACCTGGTCAGGGCATTTTGGACAAGCTCGTCTTTGACCAAGTCCGGGTTATGACAGGAGGCAGACTGAGGTTCATCGTCAATGGAGCGAGTGGGATAGCCACCGGTACGCAAAAGTTTATGAGTTTGGTTGTGGCGCCGATGATGAATGGGTATGGGCTCACCGAGACGTGCGGGAATGGAGCACTTGGGTGCCCGTTGCAGTGGACGACGGAGGCGATCGGGCCTGTTCCTGCTGCGGTGGAGATGAAGCTTGTGAGCTTGCCCGAGCTGGATTATGTGGTTGATCACCCTACCAATCCGCCCCAGGGAGAGATCTTGCTTAGGGGGAAGCCGGTTCTCAAGGAGTATTTTGAGAACCCGGAGGAAACCGCCAAGGCTGTCACAGAGGATGGGTGGTTTAGGACGGGAGACATCGGGCAGTTTGACCCGGATGGACATGTGAGGGTGATTGACCGGTTGAAGAACCTGGTCAAGCTGCAGGGAGGGGAGTACATTGCGTTGGAGAAGCTCGAGGCGGTGTATAGGGGCGCCGCGTATGTGCAGAACATCATGGTGCATGGGGACAGCGGGAGCCCGAGGCCGATTGCGGTTGTGCTGGCGAATGACAAGGCGCTGGCGGAGAAGGCGAAGGAGTTGGGGGTTGGTGAGGCGGATATGCACCGCGACAAGAAGGTGAGGGATGCGGTGCTCAAGAGCTTGCAGGGGGTGGCGAGGAAGAATGGGTTGAGCTCGATGGAGACGGTGGCGGGGGTTGTGGTTGTGGATGATGAGTGGACGCCGAATAATGTGAGTTTTTTTCCTTTTGACAGAGTATGAGAAGAGAACGGATGGCTAATGATGAGGTGTAGGGTCTTGTGACGGCGACGCAAAAGGTCAACAGGCGGGCGGTTAGGGAGAGGTACAAGAAGCAGATTGAGGAGGTTGTGGGGAACAAATGAGTGATGAACGGAGCGTTTTCTTGTCTTTTATTGGTTTTCAAGCCGATTGCATGCTGGGATGACACTGCTATGGAGTTTTGGAGTGCATGTTTATTTGATATTTGATGTTAGCTAGGATTAATCAATGGAATTGCTTTACCTGACGAACAATGCGTCATGGTTGGAAGCAATGGTTTTGAGGATATGAATATTGCCCTGGTTCTATTGAGGGACTTTGTAAGTTTTGAACGTCTAGTTATAACTTGTGGACAATTTGTGTTGTCAAAAGCATTAAATGGAAGAAAGCCGTGGAAGTCAACTGTAACGAAGATCCATTGATTCAAGATAAAGAAACTTGAAGTGAAGTATGCTGTCGTTGATTTTGGGAACAGAAACCATCAGATTTTCGATTGGTATCACTGGCAACTAAACAACAACCCTCCCACGCCTTTGCTACCAACAAACAGCCACCCGCCAAGTAACCACCCATGCTCCACCCATCACCTATCTAGGTAACCACCCTGATGCTTTCCAAAAACAGCACAAAACCCAAATACATCGCCATTTATCCCCCGCCACCATTCTCAAACCTGAGTACCCTGATCATCTAGTTCAGTCTTCCAACCTCTTCCAAGCTCCAGAATTAGAAAGGGGCCACTGCCACCTGCCCAAACTTCCTCTTCCTCTTCAAACATCTTGATTCCTTGTCCCCCTCCTCTCATAAAACACCAAATACGCCGTAGCATTCGCCGCCGAATCCCCATAAAGCTGCTCAAGATTCCTTGGGTTCTTCGGCCCGACCTTGAGCGGCGTGACATCCCGATCATTGCACTTCCACCAGCTCTCCGGATCACTGCTCCGATCATCCCTGACGTACTCGATATAATGCCCCGAGGTAGTTGTCTCGCCAATGTGCACCGTCACAGCATAGAGGTCAAACACCATGTCACCCTCGTAGTGTTCATCGCTGGGGTCGACGTGTTCGTTTGCCGCGCCGGCAAAATAAGGACGCACGTCAAGCCCTTGGGTCGGGAACTGTACTATGTTTTGCATCTTGTCGAATTGATTAATGCTGCGCTGAAAGGAAAAGACAAGCCGATCCGGTAGTCGGGCGAACTTGCGGGCTCGAGTGCGGTGCTTTGTCGAGTTGCATTTCTCACATCTGGCGCCGTCCATTTTCTCTGGCGCGGCGCTCTGTTCAAGCAGCTTCAGCATGCTGATGGGATCTGACGCGCCATCAGGGAAATTGAGGATTCGCATGTCGGAGACTTCAAACTTTTGGAACTGGTGGTTGCACTTGGAACAGGTGTTGATATACACATCCACACCACGGAAGTATTTGGTCACCAAAGAGTTGTGACCTTCAACGTAGTTGTTCCAGAATTTTACTGCGTTTTGGACAGCGGTGCCTTCGTTAGGTGTGTACTCGTCTCGCACGTTTGTCACCCGATCTCGACGAGTGTTTGTCTCATCGTCAATGGTTGTGAGGATGAAGTTATAGAATTCTTGTGCGTCCTGTTGGCGATTTCCCCCGAAAAGATCCCCGTCGTTTTTTGATCTGGTTGATTTGGAGTGGATGTAACGGATGTATTGCTACATGCACTGTTAGTGACTGATGCGCTGAACACACTTGAACTGTTTTACGTACCATGAAGGTCTTGGCATGGATATACTTGAAAGATCCGGTGTTGATCCATTGGAAGAGATTTTCCAAACATTTCATCAAGAGTTGGGGGTTGTCAATGTTTTCGTCCAGCTTTTTCGGAGCTTTGTAGTTGTGCCTCCACGATCCATCGTATACCTCTTTGCAGAAACCAGGCGTGGCAAACAATGACTGAAGTGAGCTGTTGGCAAAGCAATGAACTCCTGGGTTGTAGAGACCGGTGCGATTTTTCCGCACTTCGGGCCTTGCGGCGCCGGGGGCGATTCCGACCGCCTTTGCTAGAACAGGTTCATCTGACAGTCCGCTATGACTACGGCGAGGAACCGCAGGGGCGGGACGAGCCGGTGGGGATGGTAGGGAGCTGTAGAAATTCTCATCCCGGGATATTCGATCATAGAAGGGACTTTCTGAACTTTGGCTAGGTGGCGACGGCGCAGACGAAGAAACCATGGACTCTTTCTGTCCTGATACCGGCGGGTAGCGACGAAGAAAGTCTTCGGTTGTTCGGATGGGTATTATGGATGCGGGATCGGAAATGTGCTTTTCCCAGCGTTTGGCTTCCTCGGGATTCTGGATGGGTCGTGCAGCATACTTCTGTTTTTGGTTCAAGAATGACCTGGTCATGGCAGTGGATGCCTGCTTCGCGGTCGGATCGATGGTTGATGATGTCTGCAAGCTGGCCTTTCCAACCATGCTCGTCCATGCGTCTAGCCCGCCTTCGAGCAGTTTAGGCCGTGATTTGGCAGCTCTTTCGCCAACAAAGTCATAAAAGCTGAGGGCGCCGAAAAAGTTGAATACGGTGTGCTCTATGCTGTTTGATGGTGTTGCAGGAACCGCGGTCGAGTCCTGATCATAAAAGACCACCAGGTCAAAGTCGGCCCGTTTCTCAAAGAGAAGCTGTTCACTTGCGGGCGCCAGTACCATGCTATTGGCAATGTCCTCGCCCGAGATGTGCGGTCTCGATAGTACCTCGGGCTCCACGCATATGGTGGCCTGAGATAGAATGTGACCTTCGTCAAATTCTTCACGGCTCCTAATGTCCACTATTAATATTGATATCTCCTTGGAGCCTGCCTGCTGGTACTGGAGCAGATCCTTGACGGAAATTGTTTCATCGTAGAAGTTGGGTAATGAGAGTTTTGTTCTCTTGTTTGATGTCGGCCTGTCGAAGCTTTGAGCTGTCGAAAATATCTCTCCTGCCATGGACGGTCTTGGGGCTTTGGTAATGTTGATGGATGACACCGAACCTGTCCTAGAGAACATGGCACGGGGAGTACTGGAAGGCAGTGCGGCTGCCTCCTTCGAAACGGTGCCCCTGGGTGGATTGTAAATGGCATCTGGCATTCGCGGTAACCCACCGAGAGACGTTTGCGAGAACAATGGAGGTGGACTGCCGGGTGCTACCGCCGTTGTTGGTGACACGATCGGCCGAGTTCGGACGCGGGGGTCTTGGGTCGTCTGTACTGTGGTTGTCCTCAGATTCGCAAACCGTTGGGCCAGGTCCTGCGCTTTGGCCGAGGGCTTGGAGATTGCATTGCCATGGAGGCCCTCTGGTTTAGGACCCACCACCGGCTTCGTTCTCGGAGGCAACAAGGGGGAGAAACTCTGGTCCGATGACGTGCCATTTGTTGCGCCGTTTGTCCTTTCGAAACCGTTCCCGTTAATCATATGTCCCCCATTCCGACTCTGCCTCTGGGCGGTTGGTTGGACACAAGTCCTAGCATTGTCTGCCTTGATTTCCATCTTGATCCTCTCGAACTCGGTATGCGTAGCATCAAGCTGCCTTAACACACGAGTGTACCGGTCATGAAGCGCCCTGGAATCCCTCTGCATCGACACCCAGCCTTTGTTCTTCTTGATCAGATCCAACACAATGATACTGGCCCGTATATAGTCTTTGAGGGCAAGGTCAGGACGACCAAACGTCTTTGATGATTCAGCCTGTCGTAGGTAGTTTTCGGCCATTTGCACCACTCGCTCAATCGGAGCATGAGGGTCGAGGTCGACTTCAACCGACGTGATGTCGTCAATGTGTGGAAGCGGCCTTCTCGTCCCATTTCCTCCTCCATTTGGAAGCCCACCATTTGTTGGCCCCGCGCGCGAGGATCCTGCATGGTCCATCATGATGACAGCCCCTGTCATGGAGAGGACGTTGGAAGGTGGACCTTGTACCTTGGTCTTGCTTTGGAACACTCGAGAAGTCGAAAGACGGGAGAAAACCGTGTCGCGAAGAAGCAGATACGTGGGTGGGGGATCAAGTCGTCGTAAGCAGTTGTCGAGGGCATGAGGTCGTTAAGAAAGAGCGGCAAGTCTGGTCGAGGGCGAAAAGCGAGGAGTGAAGCTTGGGCGGAAAGCAGCGCATTCTTTGTCTCGAGATCAAAGGGTTGTCCATCCATCCATTGTTTGCGCGGTGGGGGATCCCGCCCGTGGCAGTTGTGTCGTGAAGTTGTGACGAATGCGGTCGTTGAGATGGTGGAAGCCCACTGTCGTTTAGACCCCGGCTCCCCGGTCGTCGAGGTACTTGCAGTGCTCTTGGCGCCCTGCCTGTTCTTGGGGGGGCATGATATGCCCCACACCAGCTACACGCACTTCCGTCACTCTTGAATTCTCAAATAAAGGAACGAGCTGTCTTGGGGCCTCCTCTGAGAATACATTGAATTCTTGATACCATAGCACACCCATGTGGCCAATGGGAGTTAGAAACTTCAGAAGTACCTAGAACTATTTGTCTCCAAAGCCCGCCTGCCTGGCACAAGCCACACCTCAAGATGGCGGGGCAGCTGTCCCAAGCCACGGGCTGACAAGTGTAGGTAGTCCACTGTTTCGCTTGGCAAGGCGAGCTCCTGGGGCGGCCCATACGTAACCAACAGGCAGGCAGAGACATCCAGCAAACAACCCATGCATAATCCATCATCCACCCATCACGAACACACGTTCGCACCTCCTGTCTGGCCAGTGCGCAGATCTTGACTGGGCACAAATACTTTTCTTGCCATCGTTCGACCCTTTGGACTATCTGCCAGGTTTATTGTCCTACTTCCTACCGAAGACGCCGCCGACATCTCCCCGCCCCAGCCTCCCGAGAGAGAGCCCACTGCCAACGAATTCCAGGTTGTCGCGCCAGCTTCCCTACCTCAATTCCATAGAGAATCTCTCACGATGATGGGGTGGTGGTCTTCCGGGGCAAACACTGCCCTGGACGAGCAGGTAGAGAAGGCGACAAGCAGCAGTCTGTAGGTGTTGCGTCATGCTCCCCGCTGTCCCCGCTGTTGGTTGTGCGACAGAGCCATGTGCTAACAACAGTGTGTCCGCAGCGAGGATATCGCTCTAAACCTCGAAATCTCCGACGTGATTCGATCCAAGACGGTGCAGCCCAAGGAGGCGATGCGCTCGCTCAAGAAGCGCATCAGCAACAAGAACCCCAATACGCAACTCAGTGCGCTCAGTGTAAGGGCTGGTGTGGGCATCTGTTTGGTAAATGCATAGCTGACCAGACGTCTACGCGTAGCTCACCGATACGTGTGTTAAAAATGGAGGCGCCCATTTCCTGGCCGAGATTGCCTCGAGAGAGTTTATGGAAAGCATGGTTTCGCTGCTCAAGGCCGTTGGACCGGCTGCCGTCAATGCGGACGTGCGCGCAAAGATACTCGAGCTTATTCAGTCATGGGCCACGGCCACCGAGGGGCGCTACGATTTGTCATACATTGGAGAGGTCTATCGAAACCTTCAGAGAGAAGGGTTCCAGTTCCCCCCTCGCGTCACCGTCGCCAGCAGCATGATTGACAGCAGTGCGGTATGTCTCCTATGTGCGGGCAAGCTCTACTCTCTGCACCCCAAACTGACACCTGATACAGCCCCCCGAGTGGGTCGATTCCGATGTGTGCATGCGATGTCGAACCAACTTTACCTTTACCAACCGAAAACACCATTGTCGAAACTGCGGAAACTGCTTCGACCAGCAGTGCTCAAGCAAGACGCTCCCCCTGCCCCATCTTGGCATCCTCCAAGCCGTCCGTGTCGATGATGGCTGCTACGCAAAACTCACAGACAAGTCAACCCCTTCGAAGGGGAGCGGCTCTGGTAACGACCGCTCCTCGTTGTACTCGTCGTTTCCCCACAAGAACAAGAGCTCGAGCATGCAACCGCGTAATGCTCGTGTTGACGATGGATTCGATGAGGATCTCAAAAAGGCCCTTGCCATGAGTTTGGAGGAGGTTCAGAACCACAACCGTGCCTATTTCCCTCCGGCAAGCAACGGAACGCAAGCGAGCAAACCAAAGTCGGGTGAGCAAGTATCGGCGACCAAGGCGTTTGAGGACGATGATGAAGATCTCAAAGCAGCCATCGCCGCCTCGTTGGCAGATATGGAGGAGCAAAAGAAGAGGCACGCCGCAGTCTTGAAAGAACAAACAACAAATGTCGGCGCGTCTTCATCAACAGCACCGCTGGCGCTCCCCAAGAATGACTACGAGCTCACGCCTGTGGAGGCAGAGAATATCAACTTGTTTGCCACGCTGGTTGACCGATTGCAGACGCAACCGCCGGGAACCATTCTCCGAGAACCACAGATTCAGGAGCTGTACGACAGCATCGGTACACTCCGGCCAAAGCTAGCCCGAACTTATGGAGAAACTATGAGCAAGCATGGTATGTCAAGTATCCCGATCCATCCCAAGTGCCCCCTGCTAACCCACCACAGACACTCTGCTTGACTTACATGCCAAGCTTTCGACCGTGGTGCGGTACTACGACCGTATGCTTGAGGAGCGCCTATCCAAAACCTACAGCCAACACAGCATTGGTGGCTACAGTCTTCCCCCACCCCGTCAGCCCGCGGGACCATACCCGTCCCTTCCAGGGAGCGTCTCAGCCTCGGTTGGGCCAGCCGAGCACTTTTATACTGGCGAACAACAGCCGCAAGAGTACGGGAGGCCGGTGGGCCATCCCTCTTACCCACAGCCAACACCTCAACCTCCAACCCAGTACGCTCCTCCCTACGACAGACGAGAATCGGTAGCAATACCTCCCAATAGCCAATATGCCCCACAGCAAGTGCCGCAAAGGACGGGAAGCTGGGCAGCAGCACCGTCTGCGCCCCCGTCACAATATGCTCAGCAGCCTAGCTATCCCACCGAGGTTGCGCAGCAACAGGCACCTCAAGCTCAGCTCGCTGCACCCAGCACGGGAGACTCTGTTGGTACCACCCCTACGGCCGACCCACATGCTTCCTTCTATTTCAATTCACAGCAGCCACAACAACAAGGGCAACAGCCCGCTCCTTCTGCCCCTGATCCGGCAGCGTCGCCGTATCCCAACTTGGCCCAGCCGATGCATTCTTCATACCAGCCCTCACTCCCACAGACTCCCGCCTCGGCTCCTGCTCAGCCATCGCAGCCACAGCAGCAACATCAAGCTCCACCGCCCCAACCACAGCAACCATACTGGCAGCATCCGGCTGCTCAGCAAACTGCGCTTCCGCCTGTTTGGCAACATCAGCCCGGTCAGACGTATCCGGGCTACAACCAAGAGTCTTTCCCGGCCGCTCCTCAGCATGCGCCTAAGCAGCCAGTAGTAGAAGAGAGCTTGATTGATTTGTGAGACAGGATATGACTATGAGATGTAGCGGATCGGTTGGCAGGCGGGGAGAAGGGACCATGATACATAGATAGCTTTAACTATGAGTAATGAGGTGTGAAAACCGACATTTGAGTACTTAGATGGTTTTGTTTCTCTGTTGCGAGTGACCTCTGAAGTGTCCCATGTCGGCTACATAGTTAAATGGGTGAAGCGCTGACGTAATAATGTGGATGAGAACTAGTTGCACCCTATCAAAGCTGTCCGTGGAACAGATCCGTCAGAGTCGAGGCACCATGCCACGTGTGAGCGCGGGTGTCATTGGTACTACACGTAGGTCGGATCCGACAATGGCGGGGGCTCCAGAAGCAGTGATTCCGTCACCGGTCCGGGGGATTGGCATAAAGCGGAGGTGGGGTTGTGAGTGGGTGAGAGATCCGGTTTCTGAGTCACCAAGGAAGCTGGCGCGGATATATAGCGGACAAAGTCTTGATTTATATTTTCATTCCATCTTTTTTAAAGTTTGGGTTCAATTTGTCTGCTTTTCTGAATAACATTGGCTGTAAGCTGAGTCGGTTTGTTCAGTCTGAGCTCACACCCACCATATACTCTCATCTCATCTCAACTTTCATCCCCATCTCTTCACCTCGACTGTTCATCTCAACTTTTTTTCCCCCGAAGATTGGATAAAAAAAGGGAAGGGAAAATGCCAACCTACGTCCACCTTGTCCGCCACGCGCAGGGTTACCACAACCTCTGCCAGGAAAACCACGCGCTCCCCGACCCGGACTTGACAGACCTTGGCAAGCGGCAGTGTGAGGAATTGTATCAATCTTTTCCGTATCACGACAAGATTACGCATCTGGTGGCCTCCCCGTTACGTCGCACGATTTACACTTGTTTGTTGTCTTTCAACCCGGATATCGCGCCTGGTAAACCGAGGGTTATTGCCTTGCCTGATATACAGGAGGTCTCCCCCTTTCCATGCGACACGGGCTCCGAACCTGCAAAACTACTGGACGAGTTTCCTGATGATAAGGTGGTGGATTTGGGATTGGTAAAAGAGGGGTGGAATGATAAAGGTCCGGGGAGTGAGTACGCTCCGGAGCCGAGAAAGTTGTTTGAACGGGCGAGGAGGGCGAGGGAGTGGTTTAGGGATTTGGGGAGGGATTATGCGGGGGAAGGGGAGGTTAATATTGTTGCTATGACGCATGGGGGTTTTTTGCACTTTTTGACCGAGGATTTTGAGGGGGTTGATTATGGGCGGGGGACGGGGTGGGGGAATACTGAGTGGCGGAGTTATGAGGTGGTGGAGGAGAATGGGGAGGTGAGGCTGAGGGAGACGGGGGAGAGCGCGAGGCGACGGAGGGGGAGTAAGGAGGGGTTGACGGAGACGGAGCAGATGGAGTTGAGGGCGGCATTTGCGGGGGCGGTGGAGAGGGAGTTTGGGATGGGGGAGGCTATTGAGGAGGAGGAATAGGAGCTGGTTGGGATGGTGGTTGGGTGACTGGGTCGGTGGTGTGGTCTACCGTCCGGTTGGGTCTCTCGGGCTCGGACCGTGTGGAGGCGGGAACGGGCCGGAGAATGGGTGGATTCTCGGTGAGGATGTTCATGCTGGAGATCATGTGGGAATTCAAATGATAACGTTGGCTTCATTGGTTTCGTAGACCGAGGTGAGGCCTCTGGGAGTATGCCATTGTGTGGCTTAGAGTTCTGCTAGGAGGAGGTCAGATATGTGGCTATACACAGTAGACACAAACATTTTAAAAGACAATGATATTTTCCGACTGGGTAGTGGAAGTACGACGTGGACATGGAATGACCCAGCTCTCGTGTTTGTGACTTGTTTGATGACTGAACCGGGCTGAAGTGGGCTGTTTTTGTGACTTGCGTGGATGTTTTACTTGTGGTTCCGGTGAAGCGCGCGGCTATGGCTTTAAAGGTTGGTAGTGAGGGCAGCTGTATGAGAGCCGAATGCTATACTGCATCAGCGCAGCATTGCATGTCGCTGGGAGAGGTGGCATCTAGCTGCCGTTTGTCTCTGTTTGAGGTCCATTGTATATGCGGAATCCATGGTTCATATGCAAGTCCCGGAGGGGTTCCGCCGTGCATTGCCGTGCTGGTGGAGTGTCATTAATGATGGGCAATCTGAATTTGATGAAGAGAACAAACTCCCAGGTCGGAATAGCCTCACTGATGATGTTGACATCTGGTGGCTTGCTAAGCTAAGCGCCACCATGCTTTGCTCCCGCAATGGCGTGCATGCGTCTTTTCTTCTAAGCCCAAGAACTCCGTGTTTCATTCAGGACTTGGGTTTGAGTCCTCCCATCGGTGGTTGGTGAGCTGTTTCATGGCTGCACTCTCCCAGTGGAGGCGTGCAACGGCGGCGACATGATCCAATCAGGAAAGCGAGAATGCTCCTTCGGGGGCAAGGGGTTGGACAAGCGATAACCAACGGAGGGGTACCTGCGTTAGCGCCAATCCTCGTCCAAAATATTCATCCCAACAGTGATTGACCAGCATCATTTCTTGTGTATTCCTTGTCACGGCGTGGTGCTGTTCCCCTCCCCCGCGTCTGGCAACGGAGGCTAGCCAATCATCCGTCGAGATACAAGTCAGGGTCGGCCTGCGAAGCCCAAGTGGTAGACCCCCTGCATCTCGGTTCCTCCCTGCGAGCCAGGACGGCATCTTCTTCCGTTGGGGCCCCTTACCCTCCAGTCCTTTTTGTCGCGAGTTGACCTTGACGCTCATCCCCCCGGACTTCCACTGCGGAAAGGCGGCCTCTCCGGACAACTGTCGAAAGCTAACCACCAGCTATTCAGCCATTCATTCATTCATCAGTCGCCCACAGCGAACAATAGCATCACTCCCTCGAATCAGACACCACGACAACTTTCCCTATTGTGCTTTCACAGGGCGACACCCCGCCCACGCCTGATCTTTTTCCCCATCGGTCAACTTGATACCCGCGACTGGAATTCTACCCAGCCGATCAAACTCGGGATCCATTACCAACCTGCCACCTTTCGGCATCACCACCGACCTGTGGACCGCGCGCCTATTCAAGGATACTACTGTTGGGTTTCTGGAAGTGGCAGGGAAAAGGACTGGAAGTTGGGCCATCAGGACTGCCGATCAACGAAACTACTTCCCACTCAGCAATCAGCAATGCAACGATAGCCTGCAAGGCGATTTTCGAGGCCATCCGTGGCCGAACTATCCTCCTCGAATTATCCGGCCCTACTTCCTGCCAGCTTCTGACCTCCCTTCTTTTCAGTCATTTTGTTTGCTGGTAGGCATCTCTTTGCTTTTACGGCCGTTGAATTCAGGAGAGGAGTATTGAAGCTCCTTGGTCGACCTAAGCACAGTCGACTCTCGCAGGCGAGGAGCGACTTTGTGCGAACGGCGGACTGGAGCCTATGATCTTTCACCACACCGGAACGAGCGACGCATTAGGTTGTGTCGACGAAATATTTTGCCATTCTTTGGGTTTGTCGACGGTGTCGATACCCTCATACTCTTTACCGGCCAGTCTGGATATTTGCGCCTGGTTTGCGCAATCGATATTATGGGATTTTTAAGTCATAAAAGGAGGGATGTTGTGATCCAGCCAACCGAGAAGTGGGACTTTATTGTGAGTTGAGTACTGAATGCAGCAGGGCTGGGTAATGCTAATGTCATGCAGAGCTTGAACGATTTCAAGTCGACCTCATGTTGGACGCCCTTCGCCTATGGAATCCTTATTGCTTCCATGTTCCTGTCGTTGTCTGTGTACGCCGTCGATGGTTTCACAGCGTACCAACTCATTGCGTTCGACAGATGGTCTTCCCAAATCGAACCGGCTCAGTTCATCCCATTCCAAGTCACGAAATGGGTATTCGCCGGCTGCATCATCCTCTCCGTGGCCAATCTCTGCTACGAGCACCTTCGCGCCAACCGAATTATGCGAAGAGGAAGTGTTGCTGAGTGTTTCCTCGATCATATTGCTCAGCGCATGGAGTGCCTTCGACCAACCAGCGGTTGGAGGAGGTTTCTCGTTTTCGCCGAACTAACCAAGAGCAAAAAGGGCGTCGACTACGTCGCCCTCTTCACTTTCTTCAGCTTCCAGTCATGGATTCGAGTGCTCCTCTGCTCCGGGCCCCGTCAGGTTCTCAACGCTCTTACGCTCTATTCTATTTTCAGGGCGAAGCTCAACATCAAGGGAGACAACTTTGATGCTTCACTCGCTGATTTCATCGACAAGATCCAGGCTCTTGCGACTGAAGACACGAGGCAATCTGTCATTCTCTGTGGTATGATCTTCACTGTGGTCGTTTGGATCTTCTCGTTTCTTTCGTTGGTAATCTCAGGGGTACTTTTCGTGCTGTTCTTGTGGAGTTACATCCCCCGCGAAGATGGAGGTTTGACGGGTTTCTGCGAGCGCAAGGTCAACAAGCGCCTCAAGCAGATTGTCTCGGTCAAGATCAACAAGGCGATGGAGGAAGACGAGAGACAACGAAAAAAGGCGGAACTCAGGGCGGCCAAGAAGAACGGGGAGAACAGACCAGTCACCATGAAGCCATCTCTGCCCGTTTTCGCCGACGATAATCTGGCTGAGATGCCGAGTCTGAAGAGAGCCGAGACCTTCATGTCTATTTCCGAGAAGACCGACCGTTCGAATACTCCTGGCAGCTTTGAGATGAATACTCTTGGGCAAAAGCGACCAGTTCCATCTCGGTCTGGAACTACGGCGACGTCGGTCAGCAAATACTCGGCCAGAGCATCGCTTCTCGGTGGGGCTGCCGCCATGGGTGTTAGCCGTTCAGATTCACCAGGACCGGCGATGCCAGCCGGTTTCCCTCCCCCTCCCAGGACTGCGACTGCTCAATCCAACCGAAGTTACGCATCAAGCCAGCAACTCAACAGGATGCCTTCGAACGGTTCGAATCTCAACGCGGGCTACACTGCTGGCCAGGCAATGTATTCTCAAGATGCTATGCCCAGCATGCCGCCCCCGGTTAGGCCACCAATGAATGAAATGAGCAACTACAGAGGTCCAGGGCCAAATCAGCAGCAAAATAGATGGCCTGGGCCCAATCAAGGAAGACCAGGATATGACGACTATTCGAAAGGACGGGCCAGTCCTGCCCCATCCACCATGTCGTATCGCAATGGCCCAACGTCGCCCCCGAGAATGGGACCAGGAGGATATCCAATGCGCAGCGCCACCGGCCCAATGCCACCTCGGGGACAGCAACCACCATTCCCACCCCAGAGGAATATGACTGCTCCCATTCAGCCTTTTCACCAACGGGCCGATAGCAACGGTTCGGGCGTGTCTATGGGTATGGGTGGGCCTCCTCGTCAGCCATATCATCACCAAAGTGCTAGCAACAGTTCGCTGAGAAATATGACCATGCCGGGCGCCTACCAACCGCAAGAGATCGATGAATACCGACAACCGCCGCTGCCAAATCTCGCTGGATTTGGCGGGCCCCTCCAACCACAGCAGAACGAGGATTACAGGCAACCGACTCTGCCAAACATAGAGGCGCCACAACAAGACAATGATTACCGGCAGCCGACATTGCCAAACCTCGACGGTGTTGCGCCAAATTCTTCACAGAGCCATGACGAATACCAGTATACGAGTCGATCACTCACAGGAAGCAACAAAACGCCAGCTTCGTACCCGGCAGAAGACGATGCGATGAAGTATGAGGATCCATCAAATCCTGGGAGGAGCGATTCACCTGGCCCATTCCAGGCACTGCCTGCGGAAGGCTCTGGGTACCTTGATAGATCTAATACTGGGAGGAGCAACTCGCCCGGACCTTTCCAGGCGCAGCCCATGGGCGGTTCTGGTCAGCTTGACAGGTCCAACACCGGGACGAGCAACAATTCCTTTCAGGCGTATCAGCCTCGGGCCACTGATGGTTCCAATGAGAACCCCTCGAGATCTGCCACGATGTGGAGCGACTCACCTGGCCCATTCCCCGAGCAAAGCACCAGCCAATCTCAGTCCATGGATCAGCCGGCAACTGTCTCGCACGCCATAACAACCGAGTGGACTTCCCCGGTGCCCATCCAGCCGTCGGCCACTGGCCAGTCTAGCTATGTAAGCAGGCTGGATCCTGGGCCATCATCTGGGTACGTCAGCAGACTGGAGCCCGACAGAAGTCCGTCACCGGAACTCGACATTTTTGCGGCCCCGGCTCGGGCAAATACCGTGTCAGGGGCGTTCTCCCTTGATGACTACGATTACGATCGTGGTCCCCAACGGGCCAATACAACCGTTGGCAACATGTCCGGCAGCAGTTCTCGGGATCTTGCCCCTCATAACAACAACAATGGCTGGAGCGACGACTTGGAGAGAGGCAACCAGTCGAGATACTGAGCCATTTAACGGGTTCTTGAGAAATTGCCCAACCAGTTTTTTTTCTCTTGCATTTTCATTCTCACGGTTGTGTAAAATTCCAACCAACGATATAAACGCGGAGATGATGGCTTTTCTTTTGATCTTTTTTTCTCCTGATTTCCCTTTTTTCTTTCTTGATGATTTTGCTCGACCCAACGCCAGCGAATTTTGTACTTGTAAATACTACATACCCACCCACTTGTATGCATATATTTTGTTTTTCTTCGCATCTTTCTACTTTCACTCACACGTTTATACCCCGGGGAGAGTTTGGATTGAGGAGAGAAAAATAAGGGGAGGGAAGGAATGGAGTTGATGGGCTTTCTAGCGGGTGATAGAAAGGCGTTGAATGATGATGATTTACACTCTTTTACTTGTTGTGTTGTTTCCCTTGTTGCCGTGATTATTGTGTGAGGTGGTGTTGGTTGGGTGGAAGAAAGGTTGAAAGGGTGGTGGTGTGGAAGGTTGGGGGGAGGTTGTTGATGTTAGCGGGTGATTCTGTAAAGTTTGTCATCCAAAATCGGACCATTCACGATTTGTGCAAATCGGGTATGGTGTAGCGGTAACATCGTTGACTCTCACTTCTCAGAAGTGTCTTTTCTCTCAACAGCCCCGGGTTCGACTCCCGGTATCCGAGTCCATATTTTTGGTTTTTGTTTTTTTCACCACCCGCCTATACATTGCCAACCCTCTCTCTTTTTTCTTCTTTCTTTTTTTTGTCAATTGAGAGGCATTTTTCTTGTGGTTTGCGAGTGATAAAAATGGAGGGGAGCATCACATGAATCCCCCGCTCTTGTAGCTGACTCTCGGTTCTCTCCCCGCCTTAGTCCCTTTCGGGGGTGATACCTTTCAGCTTTGCGGTCCGCGCGCCTTGAGATGTTCAGGGTCTGGCGAGGATGGCGAGGCTCAATACGACGCTGTCTTTTCTCCTGCTATTTCTTCTACCTTTTTGTTTTGTTTTACTTTTCATGCTGCTGTGTCCTTTTGCCTACCATCATCATACAAGTGCGACCTGCCAAACGATCAAGAGAATGGCAGTGTATCTCGTGGCTGCGCCGCCTGTGGGTGGTGGTGGCGGGCGGTATTGGAAACGCCTCTTTTCGAAGTGTGCCAATAGTGTGACGGCTTGCAGAAGGCTTGCAGATGGGGTCTAACCTGAAGGGATGGAGGCGCTTTTGAGCTGAGGCGTTTTTTTATCGGGTTTGGGCAACTATCTCTGGTTGTGTCTTGGGGGCAAAAGGTAGGGTAGGTAGGGGGTAGAGCCTTGCGGTTGTGCCTGGGCTGTTCATCGGTTCAAATGTCAATTTCATCTGCAGGTTAGACAGATGCTGGGCGCTTGGGGGTTTTGGTAGGTAGGTACATAAGAACTTGGGGGCGCCGCCTTTTCGGGTGGAGGGGGGGAATCTTGGTGGTTTACTTTTGGTTGCTTGCGATTTTCTTTTGGTGGTTTGTCACGATCTTTATACCTACCCTTAGGATCCGTTGTACCTCGCCCAGAGATTGATGCAGAAAGAAATAACAATGGCACCACCAATACGATCCATCACCGCTACTGCTACCGCGCTTCTGCTTGTGATAGGAGCCCACGCGGCGGAAAACGCGCCCTGTTACTTCCCCGGTGAAGTACACGCTTTGGGGTACTACCCCTGCCAACCGTTCGGCGCCGAGATATCGCTCTGCTGTCCCCAGGGGTGGACGTGCTTCAGTAACGCGCTGTGTATCGCTACGACGGAGACGAAGAGTTTTCCGAATATTACTCTGGGGGAGGTGCAGAGGGGGGCTTGTACGAGTCCGGGGTGGAATAATGCCCTTTGCGGGGGCGTTTGCTTGAGTAAGTCTCGTCTCACAATGAACTGTTGATGGTGGGTGCTGATGGGTGGTGTCATAGCGGGTGATAACATATACGGGAAGCTGGCTGCTTGTACTCAGGAGACGTTTTGTTGCGAGGATGATTACAAGAAAGGGAAATGTACCTGTGAGGAAGGGGGTGGGAGCTTTGAGATTAAGAGAGGAATGGGGAGCAAAATTATTGAGGTTGACAGTGAGACTTTTTCTGGGACGGCGACGGTGATAATTGCGGAGCCGGTGACGAGTTTGGTTTCGGATGCTACGACCACGACTGGGACGGCGACGAGTACGGGGGAGAGTTCGGTGAGTAACACTGCCGATGGGGCTACTACCACGCCGACTTCAACGGAGCCAGCCGAGGTTGTGGAGGGGGGTGGTGGGCTGTCTAAGGGGGCGACGATTGGGATTGGAGTTGGGGCTGGCGTTGCTGGGCTGCTGATCTTGGGAGCGTTGGCGTTTTTTGTGATGAGGTGGAGACGGAAGAATAGCCAGATGATGGGGACGAATAATGGTGGGAAGGTGACGGAGGATCCTATTGAGAGTCATCAGTATGGGGTTACTTATGGACATGCTTATGGTGAGCAACCCTAGATGAGGGGGTAGGTGGTAAGGCAGGTGCGGGATCAAGTTGGCCCAAAGGATAGACGGAAAAGTGTGCGGTCGAATCCAGTTTCTGTTGTTGGAGGCTACTCATTCACTGCTGGATTTTCACGAATAATGGTTTAATCGCGTTTAGTCTTCCTCTGTAATTGTTAGTTTGCTGATATATATACCTCCCACAAGTTCAAGACCTTGCTCTCTTGTCCTCCATCCAATCCTCATCCTCCCTGATGGCCCCCTTCAACCACTTCACCGCCAAAGCTTCTTCACTGCCCCTTAGTCCCCACTCTCCAATATCATCTTCCTCCTGCTCTTTAACTTGGGCACTAAGCTCCATGGTCTTTACTCTCCTTAGGGCTTCTCTGCCCCTTGCCTCCGGCCCCACAAATTCCTCATCGCCCTCCTTAGCTAATGTCTGGCACTCGAACATGCTCACACTCCGTCTCATCAACCCCGCTAGCTCTATGGCCTGGACTTTGAAGGAATTCCTGGGCGGTATCCTCTTCTCGTCCACTGAAGCCGGGACATCGTCAGAATCGAACAAAAGCAGCGTCTCCGGAACTCGAAGGGTCGATTTTCGTGGCGGGAAGACTAGATACCCTTTTCTCGGGCGACTGGATGCCATAGCTTCGGCTGTCTTCTGGGCCAGAATCACATCAATTTCTTGGGATGTCAATTCTACGAGCGGTTTCGAGCTTAGTGCCTGTGAAGAAGATGGGTCATCAGACTGAGGCGGTTGAGGCTCGGGGATGCCCGTCGTGTCAGCCAGGAAATTGTCAACTGCCGAAGATAATGCCGGCGGTGAAGGTAGGTTGTTGAACCGGGATGGGTTGAAGAAATCTTCCGGTACATGCAAAGGCGCGTTCTGAAAGAACAGAGTCGGGGAAGCGAACGGGTCAAAGAGGTTTGATGGTGAGGGAAAGAGGTAGGGCATTTGGGAGTAGAGGAAACCAAAGGCCGTATTGTCGTCGAATTCCTCGAGCTCAAAACGTTGTGACTGGACTTTGTTGGTGTAGAATGGGCATATTCCGTGTTTAGGGGGCTTCAACTTGTAGCTGTGTATTGGGTGGTCGGGAAGGAACATGGGCCAGTTGTATATCCCGTTGTGAGCGATAAGACCACGGACGGTCATGCCGCCTTGGCCGAGGTTCAGAAAGGGGTGGTGAGCTTCTGTGAAGGCTAGGCCAGCACCTAGAGTGGCGCCTAGATAGGAGCCATAGACATAGGCTGGGCGACCAAAGACATGCTTTTTCTTCTCCGGACGAAGGCCGAGGTTGGCTGACAGCCAGGAGTACCCAAAGGTGAGGTCGTGAACTGGGCTTGGCCATCTGAGAGGTGTCTTGTCCTCTGGGTCTTTCACGTTGTTCCACCGGTAGTTGATGACTGCTGCCGGAAACTCCCGGAGCCATCTTGGGAGCGAGCTATGTGGTTCCCCTCCGGTATGGGGGATTGGAGGTATGACAATAACCAGAGGTTTTGTCGATGCATGCTTGGCGATGTTGTGAAGGCTGGCCCGGTCAGATGGTGGTTCCAATTCATGAAGTATAGCAGACATACCTCACGGTTATCTCACCAGCTGATGCGCATTGAACTTGAACATTCTCAACTGACTCATTAGTGCTATAGAAGCGAGATCTGCGAAGCACTCTGCAAGTAAGAGCTGCTGGACGCCAGCGCCTTGCTCCCAGTGGCCATCTCAACATCGATAACAGATTCTGAAAAGACAAAAATTCTTAGCCTTCCCATCCCCACTTCATCACAGAGTTTCCATTCCTGGTTCATTAAACGAGTTTGTCGCAATTCTAGTGATGTTTTGGTCAATCCAAAACAGTTAAAACTGTCGTTTGAAGTCGATTCTCAAAGCTGTCAAACAAATTTGACCAATCACAGCGCTGCATCCGATAAGATCGTGACCCCGGCTCTAGATGGGCAGGGGCGGCACGACGTCATTGTCATCCCAACTTCGCATCGTGTAAGCCCTGGAATGCCATGCTCTTTGTCTCACCCCAACCCTCGCCTGATGCTCATGCATTCATTGTCTTCTATTTCAAGCGCCGAGAACTTCGAGATCTTCCGGATATGAGTCTTGGCAATATCATCCAAACTCTCGGGTCTTGACAAGGCCTGGGAGAGACTCAAGATGAACGATGCAGGCGGGGAAAAGATTGATGAACATCTCCGCGCAGCTGATCCTGACGGTAAGAAGCTGCCAAAACAACAGGAGCATGAGCAGATGCATCTGGACCCGAGGTCAGTTTCTCCGTAGACAGGATATCACAGACCGTCACTGATATTACCTACCTCAGCCGATGGTGGTTCGCCTCTTCTGCCTTTCCCATGATAGCAGGCACACTGGGTCCAGTCGCGTCAGCATTCAGTATTTGCGCCCTGGCAAGACCATGGCGACAGAACTACCTCCCCGGCTCCGACCTGGATGCGGCCCCGTTCATCAGGGACCCAATATGGCTCACCATCATCAACGCCATCCAGCTGCTCATCGCGCTCATAGCCAACATGGCTCTGTTGCTGAACATGACGCAGCGACTGAGGTTCTCCATCGCCCAGCCAGTCACCATTGTGGGATGGTACATCTCCTCCATATGCCTAATTTCTCTCACCGCAACCGCCTCTGGCCCACTGATCATCGAGCCCACCAGCCAATACATCTGGTCCCAGGCCTTCTACTACGGCATCTACGGCGCCGCTCTTTACTTCCTCGTCGCTTCCCTCATGGTCATCACATTCCTCGGGGCTCAAACAGAGCACTATCCCAAAGACTTTGTGCTCACCCCTAGCCAAAGGACACTGATGATGCAGACTATCTTGCTGCTCTTCTACCTCCTCCTTGGCGCATTGTTATTCGGTAGGATTGAAGGCTGGAACTATCTTGACGCGGTGTACTGGGCGGCTGTCACCCTTTTTACCGTAGGGTTCGGGGACTTCTCCCCACAAACCGGTCTGGGGAAGGGACTGGTCATGCCGTTTGCTTTGGTGGGGATCATCAGCCTCGGTCTTGTCATTGGGTCGATTCGAAGCTTGGTACTTGATCGTGGCAGGCGTAGGCTTAGCGCCCGGATGGTGGAGAAGAGAAGGCGGAGGATGCTAAAGCAGATGACGAAGAAGGGCAAAGATGGTATTCTCGTGCCTATAAAAGAGGGCGAGGAGCTCAGGCAGACGCCTTCCGAGGTTGATCGCGGCCTGACCGAGTTCGAGAGGCGAGAAAAAGAGTTCAAGCTGATGAGGGATATCCAAAAGGAGACGTCGAAAAAGAGGAGGTGGTATGCCACTGCCGTTTCAGCGTGCACCTGGGCTGCGTTGTGGTTAGGGGGGGCAAGGATCTTCCAGGCCTGTGAGGAACCATACCAGGGGTGGACGTATTTTGATGGGATATTCTTTTGCTTTGTGAGCTTGACGACTATCGGCTACGGGGACATCGTCCCGGTCTCTAACGCGGGGAAGTCCTTCTGGGTGTTTTGGGCGTTGTTGGCTTTGCCGACCATGACGGTGTTGATCTCCAACGCCGGTGACACAGTGGTTAAGGGTGTCCGCGACGCCACCGACGCCATCGCTACCATCACCATCCTCCCTAGTGAACGCCCCTTCAAAAAGGACCTCAAACGGTTTCTCAAACATGTTTCGTTTGGGGTGCTCTTCAAAGAAGAAATCATTGAGGAAACACCCACTGGCATATTAGGCGAGGCTCAAGACCGCGACAACACCAGCTCGGACTCGGAAGAAGAAAACGACGCCGAGACAGCCCTTCAGCGGGGTCAAGCCGAGTCATCGAATTCATCACCTACCTCCCCCAGAGTTAGATTCAACCCGCCCTTTCGAAACGATGACGCTCATGACAAAAACATTGACGATAACACCGCCGATGAGAACCACCCCCACGGTCCTGGTCAACATCTCCGGGAAAGGAAGAAAAGAAGGAAATCTGCCCCGTTTACTCTGCCAAATCGCCAGCAGGATTATTTGGTCATTTTGATCGATGAAGTTGCGAGGGTTACGGCGCATTTGAAGGAGCACCCTCCGAGAAAGTACTCGTTTAAGGAGTGGGCGTGGTATTTGAGGTTGATTGGGGAGGATGAGAGTGATGCTGGTCAGCATGGGAAGGCGAGCACGCATGTGAGGACGAAGAAGGATAAGTTTAGGGGGGGGAGGCCGAATGAGGGGTTGGATGATAGGGGGGAGGCGAGGGTCACGGAGAAGGTGGTGCCGTGGAGTTGGGTGGGGAGTAAGAGTCCCTTGATGGGGGGGAAGGAGGAGGCGGAGTGGATTTTGGAGAGGTTGATTGAGCGGCTGGGTGAGGAGTTGAGACGGGGGAGGAGAGAGGGGGATGATGATCAGGAAGGGGAAGGGCAGCGTGATGAACATGAGGGGAGAGGGGGGCGTCATGAACTGTAGTGGGAGAGTGATGTTTTGTGGAGTTCAAGGCAGGATGAGATGAAGAGCTGGTTGAGTGATACACATCTTAAAGTTCGGCGTAATGGTAATTTCTGGTACAAGATAATGGCGATCCTACGGTACAAGTATATACTAGCAAGCTGGGCGATTCAAGAGAGCACTGATGCTCTCATCACTAGATCCTTGTGCTCTTAGAGCGCTCCCGATGAAGACGGCCTCGGTTGCTGCAAACCTATCATGACCAAAGCGGTTAGCAACAGGATATCAAAGATCATGGCAACAAAGGAAAAATCAACCTGTACTTACGTAGCCGTTGCTGCAATGATCTCTCAGACCTTTTGGCGGAGCCGAGGATCCCCATCAACACAGCAAAGGTGATGATGAAGCCAGCAGTGGCGCCGATACGTGCCTCGGTAGACGGAATCTCAGTCAGTGCATAGATAGATAGCACCGGGAGAGCGGAAGCCATGATCGCACCAAAGACATTGCTGGCACGGTTGACCCGGTTGCTGCTGTAGGATTTGTCGCCCGTTTCCTCGTCTACCATCTCTCCGGATCCGATATATCGACCGACGACACGGTCGTAGGCCTGTATGACGGATTTGAGCAGCCGCCTGGTGAATGGGTCGCCTTTGGCGGTGGGTGTTTCGAGGCATAGACAGGAGCTGAGTTTGTCGTCACTCCACATTTCGGTTTCGAAGTCTGTGAGGAAGGAATTCCCTCCTTGGGTGTCTCTAAGCCATGATTTGAGACTTTTGAGTTGTGATTTCATGGGTTTGTCTACTTGGTTGAGTGTGAATGCTTTCAGTTTGATAAAGGCCAAAGTCAGATAGATAAGTTTCTTTTGTGTGATTTAGAAGGCAAAGATTAAGTTTGGTTGACGTTCACTCACCTTGCGAAAGAAGTTCATCTGGAGCTCATCAGATACCGGATCAGTCTATTGTGGTAAAGGGGGGGTGTGGTATTCATGTAACTGACTATACTCTTTTATTAATGCCCTGATAGCCCCAAGCTTCATGTGTTGTGAACTTGATGCATCAGGCGAGAGCTTGAAGTTTCTGCAATAATTTGCAGCCAGAGAACTCGCAGACACTACATCCGCAAGGCGCTCTGTTTTAAGCTCTTTCTCAAGTTGAATGATTTCAGCTTGAAGGGAGAGTAGGCAGACAATTTCTTGGGTTGTAAATGCCATGTCATAGGCTCTTTGCAGTCGCTGTGACTTGCCCAGGCCAAAGCCAGGCAACAATGTCTCAAGAGGGCGGTCACACAGTCTCGTCCCCTACAGCTAGCGGGGACTGGCTACAATTAGGTGCTATGTAGTAAGACTGGGGCGGTTGTTGAACGTAGCTGTATCCCATCGTCATTGAATCCACCAAGAAGGGGAAACTGTTCAACTAAAACCTTGACAATGGATGCCGTTTCGACAGTTCTCCTCCTCGTCTCACCGGGGCTTTCTCTTGCCACATCAATTAGCACTTAACTCTTCGGTGTAATCTGTTCAATCGGGACCTTTCCTCAGAAAGTCCACCTCTTCCACCATGAGATAGGCACGATGCGGGGCGTCATAGACGAATTTTACGAAACACTTCACGGCGGAATAGTCTAAGCTCCCCTTCACGTCAAAGAGATGCTCGTGGCGGCTCATGAGAAACAGCGAAAGATCCAGATGCTCATCTCTCAGGTGACCCGAGTCCATGAGAACGAAAACGAGGAGACGGGTGAAGTTGGTGATTTTTGCTGCAACTAAGGAAAAGGAACTCGCCAGTGAGCTTGCAATCCTCCGCAACAAAGTTGGTCTGTTGCGTGATGCCTATTTCGAGTGAGTAGAATTGCAACCCAGAAGAGTCAAGCTTGTTGTTTTTCTGACACTGAAGTATTCTCATACAATACATGTACGGAGTGAACTTGTGGAGTTGAGGTAAAAGCCTTCTTTCAATCCCTCAAAATCGTTGGGAGAATCCAACGGGGGTTCATTACCAGGTTGCGTTACTGACACTGATGGATTCATAGTGCGGCAACGGCCAAGCTCACGGCACTGTCCGTTACAGCTTCTCTGAACACGAAAACAGGCTCATTCGAGTCTGAATCAGAAAAGGGTAAAAGCAGCCACCCTGAAGGCACTGGCTTCAGCCTATCGGACGAACAACAACTGCAAATAGCCAAGGCGATCCAGAAGTCCGCCTTGCAGCCGTTAAGAACACTAGAGGCAAGACAACTTCTTCATCAACGGAACGGTACAGTTGATGGACCCTACACTCGAGCCAGGGATGGTTCTTGTCGAGGATAATACCCAAACCGGGGGCAAGCGGTTTCGATACAAACCCGCTCGAATCAAGATCGATACCGGGTCAGCAGCCGATTTCGTCACTCTCGAGTACCTGAAGTAGATAAAATACAATCTCGGAGACATGGTGGAGATCCCGGAGAGCGAACGAGAAGCTGTTGAGGACCTCAATAAAACAATGTAATGGCCATCTCACAGAGTGGATGTACAGTGGTATCCTCGAGGAGAAACACAAGTTCAGGTCACCTCTTGCCTGGTCGTGGATTCGGGCCCATTCGACATGCTGTTATCCTCACGAAACTTCGTGCCACTGGTCTCCTCCGCACTCACTCTTGTCAGAGGCTCCAGAGGGCCGCGTAACATGAGGGGTAAGTGTCCGACGGATATTGCGTGTATGAACTCGAAACTAACATTTTGGGCCCCAGAACAAATCGCAAAAGAGTGAGAAATCGAGAAGCAAAAGCTGGCGAAGGCAAAAGAGTTGGCGAGAAAGAACTTACTCGCAGCTGTGGCAATGAGAAACCAAGAAGGTGGTCGAGCAACCACAATGCAGAGCTCGGTGGTCCCGGCCTCTGATGGGCAAGAGCTATCTGATCTAGAGAACGGGCAAGGGGTGGTGGGTGGTGCTTCGGGGACGTCAGCTTAAAACCGTAGATTCGTCAAAAGACGCGAGCGGAACACATCGACTGCGGAGTTCACGGTGGTGGCCATTTAAGTAAGGTAGTGATGTATAATGTACGTTCCGCATTACAAGGGAGCTGGACACCATCCAGCGACAGATCCCTGCATCTTTCTCTCCCTTGGCTATACAAATGCTTCGCCATGTTTCTAGACTCGGTTCTTCCTCAAAACCATCCTGTCCATCCCACTCATATACATCCCCACAGTACCACAAAACAGCAAAACATCTGGGTATCCCCCAAAACAAATCATATTCATATCATGAAATCCGTGTTTCTGAATCATCCCAACCAACATCCTTTACAGACCAGCCACAACCCCCACCGCCAAAGCAAGCGCCGCACCCAGGACACCAACCTTGAAGCCAGCAGTCTGGCCAGCCCTGGAAGGCTGATCCACATCCCCATCCTCATCCTCATCCTCATCCTCGCCACCATCCCCAGCCTGATCATCCTCATCCTCGCCACCATCCCCAGCCTGATCATCCTCACCCGCAGGTTGCGTCCCAGAAGGGCTAGGAGAGGTACTCGTCTCCGTACTCGTAGGCGTATATTGCGACAGCCAGTCACTGACACTCTCATACAGCTGATTGCAACCCTCAAAGCAAGTATGCTGCCCGGCAAAAACAGTGTACGAAGCAGTTTGAATCTCGGCAAAGACGGTGGCCCCAGACTCGAGGCTTGTCGTTCTCGTCGTCGTCTCAGTCCCACCAGTAAGAGCGTCCGTCACAGTGACAACCTCGCCCGCGGTGAGCTTGGCCGTGCAGGCGGGCATGTTGATGGTCCAACCCCCATACGGCGTCCCAGAGATGGTGGTTTCGAAGAGGATGTCTTCCGTCCTGGTGCTGAACAGCCCAAAACTGAGACTGCCAGAAGGGCAGCACTCGAGATAATGCCGGTCGACGTTGTTTGTAGCGGTGGAGTCGTGGTTGGCCTCGCTGTATCCCACGGGACAGCTGGCAAAGTAGTGGGTGATGGTCTGGCTGCCGGTGGCTTTGGTCACGGCGCCTGAGGGACCGTACTTGTTCTGGTAGCACTCGTCCTCGTAGCCGCGGGTGGTGGTGGTGATGGCGATGCTATTATCATCAGAGCGGGTGAAGTGAACGAGCGGGCGACCGGCGTTGACCACGGGACCACAGGTGAAGCCGGGTAATTTGCCAGTTACAACTGCGGGTGGCGCACTCGCAGTCGAGGCATAGGTTTGACGATTGAAGATTGCACAGTCGAGAGTGGCGAGCCAGAGGTCCTGGCCAAAGCCACAGGTAGCTGCGGGAGTGAACTGCGTCGGAGAGTAGTTGGATGGCCATGTCGGCGAGGGGATTGCAGAGGTAGTTGTTGCCATTTTGAGGAAGGAAGCTGCAACGATGAGCAGAGAGTATTGCCGGGCGCGAACTACGACATTTCAACGAGAGAGACGGCCGGACTTATATACTCACTAACGTTGTATTCTCAAGATATGCTGGTCCTGGCATTAGCCAATAATCACTGTCATCATGGCTGAGCATACTTGGCGGTTGATGTTGGAACTTGTGTCGACTGGGTAGCCAGCTCGGCAAGGGCTCTGCCCATGCTCTCTTGATTGACTTCATCTGTAGGGCATATGCGACTGGCAGGTATCCGGTCTTCCTGTAATTCAGTACCAACATCACGAAGGCGATGAAATGGCTTTACTATTTCCTTAATGAGTACCCATCCCAATCGTTAATACAGCTTGCACGAAAGCTCGCGGGGAATAAAACGCCAAGGTTCTTCTTTATGCCCCCTCGCCCAACACACAACAGAAAGTCTTCGCATCGATCAGGCGTCATATTTATGGGCCGCCCAAGGCGGCTTCAAAGAGATTTGAAAGAAACGAATTGGTTGACATGTGGTCCATGCCACGTCCATGTACGTGTTGCTGTATGTTGAAGAGAGAGAGCGGCTACGAGCTACTCGAACAGTCACGAGCTACTACCAAACTGGAAAACAACTGGCCAAGCCGGATCATGTAGCCGTCTCTGGCCCTTCGCAACTTCCACTCTTAGGTTCGCGCCTTCCCCAGCTTCTCAACCTCCTTCTCACAAGCCACACCTTCCAAAACTCACCCGCCTCATGCCCCCTCATAAACGAGGCTGGTGATCTGTCGTCGTCCCCAAGTGTGGAGCCATCATCTGTCCACCACGTCTCCAAAATGGCCCGTGCACCAGCTACCCCTGCATACCTAAACCAACCCAAGGTGGTTGGGCAGGCGCAGAGCCAGCCAGCCAGCAAAGCTACGACACCAGCCTCTTCTTTTCTGTTGACTTGGAATAATCAAGGTGGCGGGGCAACCAGCTCCTATTTGACCTGCATGCCCGCCCGCCGCGTGCGCATTCGCGCGCAAATGTGGTTCTCGCTTCTGCATCTACCGTATTTTGCATTCCGACGACCATCGTGCAATTGTCGCAACTGTTTGACGAAGAATCCGATTCCCACGTTTTTCTTTGAAAAGTGACGAGCGACACCGAGGAATTGGGTCTAACGACGAAACCCCGCAATTTTTTGTAACGAACGAGAAGCTTGACAGCTTGAACTGGTAAGTCTGATCTCCTCAGCGGTCTTTCCGGCAGCCTGAAAACTAACAACCCAGAAGATTGCTCCAAATCAGCTTTTCAATCGGAATCATTCCTACCTAAAAAGCGATATTTTGATCCCCGAAAGCCGCCATCTCACGAACTTTGTCACCGCCCGCCAACCTTTGAATCCGAGGCTCCACCCCAAAAATACGTGGGACCAACTGACACAAGTGTCACCTTCACCACCACCATCACACCAGTGTTGTTCCGTCCCAGGGTTCAGACCCAAAACCGCCAAAATGAAACAAAACGACGTCATCGCCGTAATCATCATCATCCTCTTCATCGTCCTCGCCCTCATCGCCTTTGGAATCTACCACCTCGTCTCCGTCGCGCGAGACAACGTGCGAGGGTCGGTAACGACCAGCTCGGACACCACGAGCAGTAGGGACTAAACCTGGAGTGCTACAAATAGTGCGTTGTTGCACCGAACATTCAAGAGACGCTGGGAGTGAAGGGGTTGAAAAATGCCCTTGATCGCTTAGGTTGAGGAAAATATGAAGTGCACGCACCACCGCTGGGAAACGACAATGTCAAAAGAGTGAAATGATAATGGATGATGAGAGGAACGGAAAGATGATGTGCGGGTGGCTACAAATTTTTTTTTTTTTTTTGGGGGGGGGGGATCTTGCAGCATTTTGCATTACTATGGGCTTGAGGATATGTATGGAGTTTGGCGTTTAAGGGAATCACTCCTGTTTGTGTGGGATGGGAGCTATGAGCGAGCGAGCGAAGCGAAAGTCAATCTAGGGAACAACGACAGACAGAGCTTTTTGGATATAGCTGCCTGGGGGGTGGTTTGCATGTAAATGTGGCTTGGGGAAGGGGGGCGGGGGAAAGCTTTTGGAACGCCTGCACATAGAGATATTCGTAGATTTATTGGTTTTTTAGGCTGCTCCAATGGGGATGGGGAAGCTGGTGGTATAAAAATCTCAAAGCAACTAGAACCAAAAATCTGTTGGCTCCTTCCTGTCATTGTGCTCACCTGTGTTGACCTTCCTATCTTTCTTCCCCCCAAGCTTCATAATCTCGAGAGACTTATAAAAGGTGGTAACACCAGAAGCTTGACCCAAGCCATCGGTATTCAGCCACTTGCTCTTGCATACCTCCCGCTCACTTTCACCTACCGCCTTGCTGCAGCCACGAGAACCCCCAAGAGACACGAACCCGGACCCTTGTTTTCACAACATGACATCATATTTCCCTGCTCAAATACTTCTTCAAAATACTCATAATTCGTGCAAAAATGCTTCCCCTCATCTAACTGCCCTCGCAAAGTTGCGCGAGGATCACACCATGCCATAAACTAAAAAAAAGACCTCCCCCAATCTATCCAAAAAAGAAAATTAAAGAATAAAAAAACCCTCCCCAACCCCTCTACACCTTTCTTAAAAGAATTGCTTGCCGCCTCCCCACCCCCCATTATAATCATAAACGCCGTAAAATGATATTGTCAAATATGTTGCCCACCAACGCCCCCTTACTTTGATCTTTCCTTCGCTCTTCCTCAAAACCCCGGAACTGAACTCCCTCGCTAGTCGCTTGCTTGCTTGGTGTTTGTGTATCCCCTTTTCCTTCGCTAGTGGGCAAGACAGTTCCCCACGCCAAATGTCATGAGAAACTCCCGGCGCCATTGTCCGTCATCATTCATTAGCTCTGCGCTGTACCTGTTCTTGCGGAGGAGCATGTGATGCAGTCTCTGCATCTGGCGCCTGTTGTTTGGTCGTCTCGTCGTGTCGTGACGCTTGTCTTTTTGCCCGGCCGTATACCATCATTTCCTGTCATGTCGATCTTGTCCAAGGCTTCACTTAGCCCTTGATGAGCTTGCCATTGGAGGATTCGGGCCCTGGGTCCTTTGACCCATTGATCTTCTCCTGCTTCTCCTTTGGCGGCCCTTCTTGGTACAAGTGGTGCTCGTTGATGTACTAGGAGCAAGTCAGCACATGGCCCCAAAAGCATCTGTTTTCAGGCAGCACAAACCTCTACAACCGGATCTGGAATCAGATACCGCACGCTGAGGTCCTTCTTCAAGAATAGACGGACTTTGGTCGAACTGTTCAGAGTTAGCAAACCAGTCCTGTCACGAGAGAAGGTGCCACAAACCTGATATCGTTCTGGATCACTTGACCAATAACCCAGATGTTATTCTCGTACTGCTTAAGGGTCGAAAGTGCCAACTCGATATCCGTCCCGGAGCGCTCCACAATGAAGGCACCATACTGCCCGAGAATCACGCCCAAGTCGATTGGCGACCAGAGACCAGGCTCGCCCATGGACATGACCAGATCGGCTCCGGCCAGAAGCGCAATCTTGGCCTTGTGCATCTTCCCGTCGGTGCCCTCGATGCCACCCAGCACCGTGTTGATCTCGTGGTCAAAGTGTCGCAGCACCTTGGCAGTAGGCACATATTCCGGCTCGCCCTTTTCGTTGCAGTTCACCGTCTCAAAAGGGTCGACCATCAGCCACGGCGAACTTTCAATCGCGCGCGAACACATCTCGACTCGGTGACGGCCCGGCGCAAGACCCGCCTTCTTGTATGCGTCACTGACGGGCGACAGGTATCCAGCGCAAACTTCAAAGTCTGTGTTGAAGCGTACAAAGTCCGAGGCCATCTCGAACATGCGCATGTGGAGAAAGGTGATGGCTGTCCCGTGCCCAGCGTTAGCAAAACACTCAAGCATTCCTTACAAGACTCTCAAAGGGTCCAACTGACGAGAAAACGACCCGCAGGCCACCAAGACCAATGGCGTCTTGCCTGGTCGGGTTTGTCGGCGCTTTAGTTTGTCGACTGGGAATGTGTAGGCCTCTGTCGGGACGCCCGAGACGGCCACGGGCGTCGCCGTGCCTGAAGCGGTGGTGTTGTGCGAAGTCAAGGTGTTGAACATGGTTTGCGCCTGGTTGGCGGCAGACGCTTCGAGCTCGAGTCGGAGAGCATGTTCGCGGGCCTCGAGGAGGTTCTCGCGGGCGGCCATGAGGATACATTCGGCCTCGCGCTCTGCAACCTCTGCGCGGATGACATTGTCGCGGGCGGCGATGATGGCGGGATCCATGCCGGCAGCGGAAAGTGTTCTCGGGCAAGGGTTCGGAGGGAGGCCAGGCAAATGGCAGATGGCAGAGGCTCTGCCGGTGGTGGATGAATGCGGGGCACTCGAGATCTCTTGTCGGCAGAGGGAAGCCGAACCGTAACCTCGGAATTGTTGGCGGGGAAGGGAGCGATCGAGATTCAGATTGTGTTCGGAATCGGGCGGGTGTGTTTTATACAGGATTCCTGGGGAATTCGCAGATCGGCGCAGGAATCGGAACTTTTTGACAGTGGGCGGGCGCAAAAGAGAGGAGTTGTAGAGGAGTCGATCTGGGGGCATGGGCGGAGTCCCTTCTTTTTACTTATTAAGAGGAGCTCTCACGCGGGGGGCCCCACGGGTACCTGGACGGAGATGGACAAAGTTTTGCCTGGGCGCTGTGTCTTGGCTGGCGAGTGCCGCTGTCGGGGATGGGCGCTGGAGGAGCAAAGCTAAAAGACGCAACCCACTTTTAAACTCGCGCAATGGTTGGTGTCAGTCTGTTCTTTTTCGTCTTGTTTTCCCGGTGTCTCGCGTCCAGCTCGGCTTGATGGCCTTGTCACTCGGGATTTGGCTGTTGGTTTTGGGATGACTGGCCGTCCTGCGGGGGACCCAGCCACATGCACGATGGTGTGTAAGAAGACAGCTGCCGCATGTGCTGTAACGCAGCTTCCGTGGGGGGGGGGAGAAGGGAACTCGAGCCAACGGCTAGCCCGGAAAATATATAGATTATCGTGAGGTAGGCTGATTTTAGGTTCTAGGGGTTCTAAGTTGACGTTGTTTGTGTAAGGCAACAGTATCATGTCTTACCTAGAAGATACCGATCGAATGACCTTGACGGCTTGCCGCATTGTTCTTTCCCAGGCCTAGAGCCCTCCTCAGGCCGCCTGTAGCAGCAGAATGGACCACCCCGCAAATTTTGACGACTCCAATTCGCTTCACGGGCTGCATTGAGATATTGCTTTGTAAATCTATGTGTAACAGGTGCTGGGCTAGGGGATCTGAGCTTCAAAGAACTTTTGCTTCCGGTTGCAACTCCGGTTCGTACCCATAGGTAGGCTGCCTGCTGCTGCTGCCTCAAAGCCTGGAAAACCAAAACCGAGACTCAAATCAATGAATGGTCGAGTGACTCAAAACACCTGGGTGGCTCGCACTCTCAACGAAAAAGTCCGAATAAGTCACAATTCAATTGGTGTTACTAAAAAATCACAGTCAGTCGGTTCATACCCCACGTAAGCTGTCTCGAAGACTCATCATCGTAGCTCTTCTTCAACGGCTGGCTGAGTGAGTCTCTTCAAAAGCCCCGTCTTCGGAAGCACACCACTGGTTGGGGTAGTTTTGACGAGGTCTGAGCACCCCCAAAAATGCGGGGCGAAGCTGAGCCACCCCACCTGACGTCAAACGCACCTGTCCGCTGGGATCTGCTGGGACGTCAGTGGCGATGGTATCGCAAAACGACGACGCCAAGCTGCCCGTGAAGATAAACTGCTGCTATTCATGCTCTTGATGCTCTATGTTTCATCGCCCTCACCGTCGTGGCACAGGTGTCTGGTTGGATTTCGCCCTTCGATTACGTACTGTGCGACGGACAGTGCCCAGTCCCTGTGAGACATGGTTGCTGGGCCATGGCCGCGTGTCCCCATGTCGACTCGCCAGCCAAAACACTACCCCTGAACAACCCCTGAACAGCCTCAAAAACAATCAATACTCAAAACTCTCACTAACAACCTCCTCCCCCTCCAACCACCCCCTCAAAACCTTCATCATCCCCACCCCAGCACACAAGAAATACTTTTTCCTCTCCTTATCAAACCAGTCCCCCTGAACATCTTTCTTGGTCAGCCTCCTCATCTCAACCTTCACCCCCTCCAACCCCTTGATTTTCGCCATCTCCGCCTTCCCAGATTCACCGCAACCCCCAGTGAGAAAAAGTCTCACCTTCACTTGCTTGATACCCTCGTTCCTGCCCAGGACATCCCTCGCAAATGGCAGGTCGTCGGCCCTCAAACTCCATATCAATTCCACCTCGTGATCAGTGGCAGCGATCTCACGAACCTGCCCCAAGAAAGGCGTGATCCCTACCCCGCCAGCTACAAACACCTTCTTCTTCTCCTTTCCCGTACCTATCAGCCTGAAGTTCTCCTCACCACCAAACCCCAGCACCGGGATTTCTAAACGTGCTGCACGAGGGGAGATGTGATACCCCCACAGAAAACCCGTGACAGGTCCATGTTTTCTTGCCGTGATTTCGAACTTGATCTCCTGTTCCGCGTTGGACGGAGGGCTGTTAGAAATGGTGAAGGTCCGGACATAGTCATCGTTGAGTGACTGCGGATCAGAATTCTTCATATGTGCCCAGCCATTGTCCAGCTCGCCGCCAAAGTCGAGGGTGATGTGCTGCCCTGGGTTCCACAGCCTCTTTTCCTTAGGGTTGTTGAAGGCAAGAGAGAATGTAAAGCGGGATATGGTAGGTGACAAAGACGTTTTGTCAACAAGAGTAGCTGTGGCGGCTGGTTTGGAGGCCGACAGAGGAGCAGGGGCCTCGGTGGTGAGTTTACGAAGAGGTGGGTTATATGGGCTAAATTCACCGGGTGTACCTCGGAAAGGGAGGCCATCCTTGACGAAAATGGCAGAGCGGACTGTGATTTTGACTGCGAGTTTTGTGTGTGGTAGGTAGGCGGCTGCTGTGTCCCCGACGAGAAGTTCCGTTGTGCCTGTTAGGTACAGGACATCCGATGTGTCGAAATCGGGGATGGCGAGACCGATCAGGGGGTTGGTGTGGAGGTTTCCGAGGGTCTGATAGAGGCGGTTGCCGGAGTATTCGGGGTAGATGAGCACTGCACCATTGTCACCTCCTGGTGATGGATCGGTGTTGCTGATGACTCTCATGAAGCCAGGTGGACCGCCTCGGTGGTTTGTGTCCATCGTTTGGCCGTTGGTGGAAGACAGAAAGAATAGATCTGCTTTGGCAAGCAACGAAATAGCCTCCTCAGGTAACAGGAGTGATGATGAGACTAGCTGTGGGGAGGGAAGATGAGCCCAGATGACCTTTTTGTTGAGATATTTAGGGCAATTTCCAAGGCTCTCTTCGACTTGGAAAGCAAGCTGCACTTGGGAGACAGCCTCGTCATTCGGCCTTCCTACAAGTGCCCCAACAACCACCTTCCCAGCCAACTTGACCCGATCTCGAGACTCCAGATCAATACTCAAAGCACTGATAGCTTTGTCTCCAGAGGTCTGGCCCACTTCACCATCCGCAAGACGATCTAAGCCGAGCGATTTGACGACGGGGTCGTGGCATTTGTCGACAAGACTTGCCATAGCAAGCTTGTCATGGCTGATCTGTCGTGCAAAGTTGCGCTCACCACCCCAGATGGAAGTCCACGGACGACCTTGCTCATCTACTGTCCCAATGGCAACAAGGGGCGAAGCGCTGACTCGGTCGCCATGAGACCAGGAAAGGCCAACATTGGTAGGGATTCTCTCTGCTCGAGGTAGGCACCTTGAGCAGCGTATGGATTGCTCGCTCGCCTTCATGCCAACCCTTGACTTGTTCGTGGAGCGTCGCCATTCTGATGAGATATTCAAAACTCGAGGTACCTGCGACGATTCCAGCTTTGTTCAGGAAATCGAAAGCTAAGGGTTCAGGGGAGAGTCCTAGTATGGTTGGCACGATGCAAGAGGAGGTGGTCAAGCAAAGCAACCTGAAAGAATAAAACAACATATATGTTGAATCATCACGAGATAGATATGGATCGAGTTCAATAATTTAGGCAGCGACCTGTCTGATTTTGTATGAATCCTTCTGACTTTGTTGCATTTGGTAAGCTGCTGTAGTACCAATCTGGAAGGCATGGCGCGGTCTGACAAATCGGGCCTTGTTAGTTCAAGGGCGCGCCTACTCCAACCCACGAGACAGCGGAACAAAGTCCGGCCAGGTCAACGTCACCCCTCATTTTGAACCCCCACCGCCGCCAAATTTCCAGGGCAGCTTCCAGCGTTGCCTTTCGCCTTCGCTGTCGGTTATTTCCTGGACTCTGCTCTGGACTCAGTGATTTCTTTCGTAGCGTGTACATCAACCTCGTGTGGTGATGATGGCTGATGTGCAGGGTGATAAGTGAACTGGTCTGGTCTGGACCGAGACTTTTGCTGAGAGGTGGCTGATGGCCGCTTTGCATCCTAGAAATCATATCAGAAGCACAACAATGACATTTGATCATATTCGAGCACATCTATTGTCGGTCTTGGGTCATACCTCATCTTTGACCTGGCAAGCCTGTAGATGAAACCCTGGCTTTGGATCGATGGCTTAGGAACACCCATTGGCTCAATACTTTCAAAACTAGACCACAAAACAAAATATCCCACTTTGGCCAGCCCTTCATGGCAACAGTCTTCGCGGAGTCCTCGGATAGTAAGCCGCGAGGTGAACGCTCGGAAGGCCCAGGTACCACGCAACGATGCGGTCAAGGCCAATACCGCCACCGCCATGGGGCGGCACACCAACCTGGCGGAACACCTGAACATAACCATCGATACCAGGACTCGCGGGATCAATACCTTTAGCCCTGATGCGGACCTCCAGCTCGTCCGGATGGTTGATGCGCTGCCCACCAGAGAGGATCTCCTGTCCTCGCAGAAACATGTCGAACGCATTCGTGACCTTGACAGCACCTTCAGCTGAGCCTTCCGCTGCCGTGTCGTCCAGCTTTGCATAGAACGGCCTGGCAGTTTCGGGAAACTTGTCGACGACGTAAAAGTCCGTATTGAACTTCTGCCTCACCAAGGCGCCGAGTGCCTTCTCCTGTGGTGTACTCATATCCTCGTCATCGCGCACATGACGGAACTCCGCCGGCCCTTCCTCGCGAAGAAGTTGTTGAGCCTGTGTAAACGTTAGGCGAACCTCCTGGCCAGGTTCGGGCAAAAGTATCTCGCTAGACGGGTAGACGGAGCGGACGAGTTCAATCTCGTCCTTGAAAATCCGGTAGACTTGGCGGAATATATAAAGAAGAACCCCTTCCAGAAGATATAGAACCTCGCTGTAGTCATTACGAATTTCCATTTCGAGATCGAGCCCCGTAAATTCAGTCATGTGGCGGGGAGTGTTGGAATTCTCGGCGCGGAAAACTGGTGCGATGCTGAACACGCGTTTTCTCCCCCCAGCAATCTCGAATTGTTTGTAGAACTGCGGCGACTGAGCAAGGAAGGCCTCCTGGGCAAAGTACGGCATACGGAAAACATTGCTGCCACCTTCAGATGCTGCGCCAATCAGAGAGGGTGGTTCGAATTCCTTGAAACCGGAGCCTTGAGGTACGACCGAAACAGATGTTTCATTTCCATGCGGATGTCCTGGCAGAAAAAAGACCGGTTTAGTAACAAGAAGATCACTGTGCAGAGAACTGATACGACCTTACCGCAATGGCCTGTTGAACCGGAGCTCGTTTGTGCATGGCGATATTGTCCAAATGCACAAGCATACTTGCGGCTGGGGGCCCCTTCTTATCGGTCTCTTCTTCCTCTTTGACACCAGCTTTGGCCCCGATAGCTTCATCATCGAAGTCAACAACTGGTCGGTTGGCGGCGGCCAGTGTCATGCCCAGAATTGCCGGCGCTGGTGCCAGCAAATAGCATCTTGTGATCCGAAGCTCAAAGTTCGACACCCGGCAGCGCTTGACAGGTTCGATCGGTCGCTGTACCTCGGACTCAACCACCACGAAGCTCTCAGGGTTGATTCCAGCGATCCACCTCACCATCGGTCGGCTGACGATGGGTGACTCCTGCTCGGGGGCTCCGATGTGGCCGTCGCGACACCCTGGATCGTCCTGATTCAATGGAAGAAAGTTAGGTTATGGACACTGAAGAGAAGGATGGTGATCTGCCATCACATACCAGTTGCCTTCTTCCCGTAGTTCAACAAAGGCCATCTTGGCACTCTGAGTCCGGGAGGTTTGGAGCCATGCTCTGAGAATGATAGTTTTGCCTTCTACATTTCCATTGCTAAAGTTCCGAAGACTGATGTCTTCGGCACTGGACGAAAAGACGATGGGCGTGGTAGGAGCTTGTCCATAAAAGCCCTTGGCAGGGTCATCAAGTTCGACAGCAGAGGAAGGTGCCTGGCGTGCATCGGCGCGCTGTGCCTTCAATGCCTCCTTTCTGGCCTTGGCTTCGGCCTTTTTCGCCGCCTTTTTGGATGGAGGCGCAGCTTCGTCCATGTTGCGTTGTTGTTGCTGGCTGACTGTGTAGGTGATTGGAACTGTCGTCTGAACAAAGGCACCAAGGTGCCGCGGGGTAGATATGTAACAGATTCATGGTGCTTACCTGGCTCGACCAGACAGGTAGGGATAAGCGCTTGATTCCAGAGACAGACGGGCATGGTCCGCACGATATTATCACCCTGATATAGACTGCGGGGATGTAATCACCCTTCCGAAATTTGATACTCTCTAAAATCCGCGAGAAAAACAGACGCCTGCAATGCTTTTAACCCTTCCAACTCCGTCCGGCCCCAATGTTCGTTTTCTATTTGCCGGTATAATCTATATCTGCCTTTTCAGACGGCTTCACATAAACTCCTCCTCCTCCACCTCCTCCTCCTCCTCCGTCTCATCCCCCTCCCCATCCCCCCCAGGCCGACTATTCATCGCCAACCTCGCCGCCTCATCCGCCAACGTGATAATATCCCTCAACAACTCCTCCGACCGATTCCTCGGATGAGTATTATTATTTCCCCCCATCACTCCACCTTCCACCACCCCCACCCCCGCCCCCGCTGCAACAGCAGCAGCAGCAGCCTGCTCATCCGCCAAAGTCATGATGTTCCTCAACAACTCCTCTGACCTATTCCTCTCCCCTTGTTGACCACCACCCCCCCTGATCGGAGGCAATATATGTTCCTTCAGCGTATCCCTATCAATCTCCCCATTCTCATCCACCTCCACCTCCAACACCGCCGTGACAGGTACATGTCCCGGTGGCGGCGGAGGAGGAGGGCCCCCTGGATTCCCCGGCCCAGCATTCGTCGCTACCAGGGGAGGCAGGGACCTGCTTGAGGGGGCGTGGACAGCGCTCAGGTTAGGTCTCGGAGGAGGAGCGGCTTCATCTTGCGCCCCCCGGGTGCGAACTCTAACATCTGATGGCAGACCGTCTACCCTAAGACCCTGTTGAGCCGCCTGTTGCGCGAGTTGTTGTGGGCTAGGCTGGGGGTTCATGGCCACCAGATCCCTCAGGAATTTGTTAGCCGCGTTGGAGCCGTCCATCAACCACTTGAGACAGATCTGAACCCGCTCTCTTGCGAACCGGTTGTGGTCGTCGTAGACGCAGCAGTTGAGTAGGGGGACGAGACCGTTGTGGCGGAGGATTTGGTCTTGGACCTCCGGGTTGCCGGGACCGTTTCGCCCGTTGGGTGGTTGGAGCAGACCGGCCAGAATATGGAGGATCTGGCCTTTTATGCCAGCCCAGGGGAACTTGTGTGCTGGCTCCTGAAGCGGGGGAGGGGGAGCGAGAGGGTGGTCCTCCGAGTCGTAACCGTGATCGTCATGGTCGGGGGTATCATGCTGCTGGCGTGGGGCAGAACGGGCAGGCACTGGCTGAACCATGGTTGCCTTTTCTACACCGGCCTCAAGCCCCTTGAGCAACACGATCAGCTCGTAAGCCGCCTCCCACTCGATAAGATAATGCCTCGTCTCCTGTAGCTCATTGACCGTTGACAAGAGTTCCAAAAATTGCGTCAGCCCATCCTTTGCACGCTCCATATCCCAGCTGTCGACGGGGAAATCCGACGGATCACACAACTCGTTCCTGATCTGCGCCTGAAGATGCATCAAGGCAGCGCACTCGGGTACAATCCGACTACGGAACTGAATAAACAGGAAATGCAAAAGCTTGACATCTCGAAGATGCTCCTTCGACTCTGCTTTTGGTGGATCGGCATTCCGAGCCCGGAACATGTTGTTGACCAGCCGCAGCAAGACTGTCTGAGCGGGTGAGATTATATCCTTTGGTATTCTCAACGACTGCCAGGCGTAGGGGATCAGGGCACTATGGTGAATCGCCTCCACAATCTGCGTCGTGAGCTGGAAAATGAGTGATTGCTCCGACTTCTCCCACACGGCAATGAAGACGAGTATTTCCCGAAGCAAACTCCGTCCGCATTCCAGCGCAAGAAACATTCTGCACCTGGTCTTTTGCAGATTTTCCCCCGCGTTACTAAGTGCGAGACCGGCGTTGTCGAGAATACACGACTTGACAATCATGTGGAGGGCTTCGATCTGCTTGGGATCCAAAATGTTGGGCACCTCGGTGAGGAGGCCACTCATGGGACCTTCCCCGTAGGACTCGTCATCGTCAATGTCTTCCTCTTCGATCATGTCGTCATTATAGTCATGAGCGTAATGGCCACCCTCCTTGGCATCTTGCTCTCCCGATCCCTCAGGTAGTGGGTTTCCTTCAGCAGAGTGCACCGAGTCCTCAACCTCGTGCTCTTCTGTCCTGTAGGCATGCGCGTACCGGTTGACGAGATTGGCCTTGCAGTTTTCTGTTCTCTGCTGGGCAAACTCGACCGTCGGCATCGGAACCACCCAGCTTTCGTAGTTGGGATCGCGGATCTTGAGCCACCAGACATCCACCTCTCGTGACACGCGCCCATAACGCTGGTCTTGGGTGAACTTGTCGGGCTCGTCCTCTACCCATTGCGGCGTGATCTTGGTGTTGTCTGATGCCTTGTCCGCACGGGCCCTCACCGAGCCTTCTGGCAGCCAGTTCCAGGCCAGTGGTGAGATGCATGGTAAATGTCCTGGAGGAATGCCATGACGTGCCACCGTCTCCTCGTATTCAACGAGGAGTTGGCGAGCTTTGGGACAAAACTCGGAATTGCGCTCATACCAGTTTTGCACCTCCGTTTTGGCGACATCAGGCCGGAACTCTCCCTCTCCATACAGGCTGCTATCTTCCATGGCGTCCTCGTCGAAAAGAACAGTCGACCAGAACGACATTTTGTTTCTGTCATTTTTGGCAATCCAGTTGTGGGCTTGTTGAAGACACGTAACCAGCAGTTTCTTATCTTTCTTTGGAGTTAGTGATGGTATCCGTAGCTACAGGACTTGGGGTTAGAGGACTTACACAGCTCGGTGATCTCGCTCAACTTCAGCCTGGCACCCTCTTCCAGAATATCGCCGTCGTAAGCCTTACTTGTGACATTAACACAAAGAATGATGGTTTGGTAGAGCATCTGGTCGAACTGGGCCGCAGCACATAAATCTTGGGGGATCTCAGGCTCGGGCACAACCAGGAGGTTTCTAGCAATGTGCATCAACTTGATCAACAGCTGAAGATCGTCCCTCAAAGATTGGTAATTTTTGGTGATCAAAGTTGTGCTCTCCTGAGCCGTGACGCCCTTGTCTGGATCATTCAAGCTGGCCAGAGGTCCGATGGAACGGGTTGTTAAACTGGGGATGGCAGCGGCAAAGTCTCTGGTTAACCATATCCAGACCTCGACGCTTTTTGACAGATTTTCCCTGACATCCTTGAGGGCATGTGTTTTTTCCAGAGTCCGTGAAATGAACTTGGTGACATAGAACATGGTTCTTGTGCCGATGGCGGGGTCCAGCTTTAGCAACCCCTCGAAGCAGGTCATGGCCGAGGTGAAGCACACCTCCTCGATGCTGAGTGGCCGGCGTCCATTACTGTTTCTAGGTAATGGTTCGAGCTCGAGAGGTGGTGGTGGTGGTGGTGGTGAGTTTGCCGCAATGTTTGCGGCCTCGGCTCCTGTCATGGTTGATGGAGATGGATGGCCCAGTCGAGGCAACAGTTTTTTGAAGCTTGTGAAACTTGATTGAATCAATGGTTTGACCCTAGCCGTACACGTACAGTAGTACCACGTTGAACCGATGAAGGGAAAAAAAGGGAACAAGCTGACAAACTTTAATATGAGATCAAAGTTAAAGAGAGTCGATCTACCACCCAACCTTTGGCCGTTGCTCGAAATCGACCTTCTGCGCTAAACCCCTCCGAGTCTAGCGTCACATAATAACCCCTGTCGAATCCCCGTCGACCGCAACGTCTCTCCAACGGCGGGGTAAAATTCGCATCGAGAGCCCCACCATAAATTGTCAGAGCAGGCAGGGTGTCTTCGGCTCAGTGGTGGTCTTACAAATACCAGATATCTCGCGCGCATTCTTGTTTTGCACTTGGAAGCGTGTGGTTCTGTTCCCTTAACTCTCTTCATTTTCCCAGATTGTCTACCCATCGCCCAATCGCCCCTATCCGCCCATCATGACCGTCTCGGCCCTCCCCACCACCTTTGACCGTATGTACCCTCCCTCCAATGCGACAGACGATGCGCCTCGTCCAATTTCCCCCCTTTATAAACCTCTTATGGCACGATAATCACTAACATAACCACCTCCCCCCAGGGCCCGTCCACATCGCCGTTATCGGCGGAACCGGCCTCTCCCAAATCCCAGGCTTCGTCCCCATCGCCTCCGTAACCCCCACTACCCCCTGGGGCGCCCCCTCCTCCCCCATCCTCATCATCGAGCACTCGGGCGTCCCCATCGCCTTCCTCGCCCGCCACGGCGCCCACCACCAAATTGCCCCCCACGAGGTCCCCGCCCGTGCCAACATCGCCGCCCTCCGCTCCCTCGGCGTCCGCTCCATCATCGCCTTCTCCGCCGTCGGCTCCCTCCAAGAGCACATCAAGCCCATGGATTTTGTCGTCCCCGACCAAATCATCGACCGCACCAAGGGTATCCGTCCCTTTACCTTTTTCGAAGGCGGCGTAGTCGGCCACGTCGGCTTCGCCGACCCCTTCGACGCGAAGCTCTCGGCAATCGTCCAGAAGTGCGCCGCGGCCATGAAGGGCGACGGGGTGGTTCTCCACAAGGAGGGGACGGTCGTCTGCATGGAGGGCCCCCAGTTCAGCACCAGGGCCGAGAGCAACATGTACCGCTCCTGGGGCGGTTCCGTCATCAACATGAGCGCGCTTCCCGAGGCCAAGCTCGCGAGGGAGGCCGAGCTGGCCTATCAGATGATCTGCATGGCTACTGATTACGACTGCTGGAGGAACACCGAGGGGGAGGATGTGGATGTGGCCATGGTGATGAAGTATATGGCTGCCAACAGCGAGAACGCCAAGCATCTTGTTGGTGCGGTGCTGGATGAGCTGTGCAAGCAGGAGAATAGCGCTTTGGTGCTGGCGAAGCACTGGGAGGGGAGCGCGCAGGGGGCGGTCAAGTTTATGACCAAGCCTGAGGGGAGGGATTCCGAGGCGATGAAGAGGGTCGAATTTTTGTTTCCGGGTTTTTGGGAGAATTAAGGGGTGATGTCAGTATTTGGGATAGATGGGTGGGCATTTTCTTGTTTCGAGATAGAAAGCAAGGGCGTTTGATAGATGGGTACCCGTAGAGGGTAGGGAATAGACACTCTGAACCAATGCTATCCACTTATTCATTGTTATAGACAAATTGTAGGCTATATATCCTACACATGGTATCCATTCATGCATTCCAACACATCTACCCCCGTCTTTCTCTCTCGCTAGACAAAAAAGACAAAACAAACAATGCACGCACACTTTGTCCCGTAACCCCTAGCATCTCATGAACAGAGAAAAACAAATTGCAAAAACCCATATCCATACCCCCGCCATTTCAAAACATGAGGGAAAAAGTGTCCGCTCCATACAAAACATATCTACACTTTCATTCGATTCGTTCCCCCACACCCCCCCCCCCCTCCCAAAAATAAAAAATAAAAAATAAAAAAAATCACATCAACAACCCCAACACCCTACACCCCCGTTCAACAACACCCACATGCCAAGGCCTGAGATCCCTCTCCTCCGTCATACACCCCCTCGCCCTCGCCAACGTCCCCAACCCCCTAAACTCCCCCATCACCTCCCTCAGCACCCCCTCATACCCAACCCCCCTGGCATTCACCTGTTCACACCACACCAACCCCACCTCCATCACCCCAGGCACATCCTCCCCCCTACTCGCATTCCTCCTCACCAAATACCCGCTCGCCCAAGCAGGATTAATCTCGGTCAAACCCAGACTATTGCTCAGCCTATGCGCGACAACAACAGAGTAAACACTATCCCAAACATCAACCACCGTCCTCTCGACCCCATTCCCATCCCCCCCCTGCCCACCATCATTATTGGTATTATCATTCGGCGTCGCCGGATTATTATGACTACTACTCACAACCGTCGGCGTAGGCGGGTTATTGTTCCCCTGTTCAGGCGACAGCACCGAAAACGGCTGCGGCGTCGACACAGGCGTGGTATAAAACGCGGCATGCACCCCAGCAGGCGGCACCCTCACCACCGGCGGCACAAGCTGCAAGCTCGGGTTCGCATCCACCACCACGAGCGTCAAGCTCGTCACAACCCTGTGCTCGTCCTGACTTTTTGCGATCCACAAGTCCGCTTCCTGGGGTTCCATCACGCCTGACTTGGTGACGATAATTTTCCACGAGACTTTACACGACGAGATGAGGTCATAGGTCGTTTCCCAGATTTCGGATATCACCTCGCTGATGTGGCGGGTTAGCGGTTTGTTCCTTCGGCCTAGGCAATACGAGGCCGTCATTTGCTTTTGGCCGCGGGGGTCGGTCCACGCTGCCGTCACCCAGCGCTCGTCTGTGCTTTGCGCGTAGGCGACATGCATGTGGCTGTTTTCGTGGAGGATGTCCGGGGACGGGGTGGGGGATATTCGAAAGGGGACTTCCCTGGGCAGGGCGCTCTCGAGGATGATTGCCGGGGCGGGCATGGGGCCACCGAATAGAGTGCAGCGGTCGTAGGTTTCGATGCAGAGGCGCATGCACTCTGGCGTTGGCAAGACAACCATCGAGGTATCCGACGCAATGAGGTCGAGCGGGATGAGTTGGAGGACGAGTTCGTTGAGGATCTGCTTTTTCCTCTCTAGCATGCAGCGTTTGTAATGTTCAAATAACTCCTGGAAGGCGCAGCAGGAATCCACGATGGACGTCGGGTTTTCCGGGTTGTATGCGAAATACACGACAAAGTTCTTCTCCGTCATGGGCACGTTGGCGAGTGATAGGGCCAAGTTGGCCATGTGGTCGGTGTAGATTGAGTGAGGCCTGGAAAGATGTATACCGGGAGAGACAAACCCCTGATCGATTGGGACAGAGACAAGCCCATCCACAATACTCGCCGTCGTGGGCAGCTTGGCATGACTTCCAAAATTCATCAACTCGTACATGCTTCTCATCCTCTCCAAGAAGACGGTAGCATTGTCCCGCATGCCTTCTCCGTGTGGAAACACGCACACAGCGACAACATCTTTGGCACCTTGCGCTGGACCAAGACCCAAGCTCTCCCAGAAGGTAAGTGCTGAAGGTAACAGCGCTAACTGGCCATTATTGCGACGGACTTCAATATGGGGTACTGGCAGTATTTGAAATGTTGGCCTGCCTAGATCAGCCGGCCTCATTTGCACCCGACTCTGTGGCTGGACTGGCTGAACCAATAATGGCACATCCTGAACCTCAGCAAACGCCCGAAAATGGCACTCAGTCGCACCCATCAGTGCCCGTGGCAAAGCCCGTTGAAGTCCCTGAATAGAGTACCGAATGGCATCTACCAACCCCTGACGTGTGTCCCGGATCTCGGAGCATGGTCTTTCTGGCTCCAACCTCAAAGTCCCACCAGCCGCTTGCTCGGTAAGGACCTGCGCAACAGTAATAAAATCATCGTCCGAGACAGATATACGGAGTGGCACCGGCTCCGGGTCTGCAAACCACCTCGTCAGCGACAACTCTGGCACTTCCGAGTTGGAAAGGCGGATCATGTCATTCGGAGAGTAACCGGGGGAGTCGGTGGCATAATTCTCCAGGTCCTTGAACGAAGCCGCCATGGAAATAACATCATCGTCAGGCCGCCTTCTCAGCACACTCGACTTTGCTGGAGAAGAGGCGCGTGCGCTGACATTGCTTGTCGTATCATCATCCGATTCCAAACTACTTTCGTCGTCATCCGAGAGTCCTTCGTCTCTTTTGGCTGGACTGGCACCTGCACCGTTGATCCTCTTCTGTAAGCCAAGCAGATCAAACGACAACTCTTTGATGTTTCGCCGTTGTTTGGCAGATCCGAGCAGGCGACCGGTGGTTAGAGGGCCCTCGTTTGGCAGATAGCTGTTTAGTGTTGGTGGCTGGTACGTAAATGGTCCGCTCGCTTGATACTTGACGCTATCAAGTGAAAGGGCAGGGTTGAATTCCACCCTCTCAAACACGCTCCGGCGCCGCGGAGGACCGCCTTTGGGTGCCACCCGTGAGGGAGGTAGTGGCTTAAAGGAGGCTTTGATTTTCTTGAAGACAGTTTCTGGGTTGAAGGGACTGGTCTGCCTCTTGATACCCGCTGCCGAATTATGATTAAAATTTTGGGCGTTGATTTGCTGTCGACTCTCAGCGAGAATACTGCGAGCGTGTTTAAGTTCGGGTTTCGTAAACTGTGGTTGTGCATTTGTAGGGCCTGGTTGACGACTATTCGGTCCTTGGGTAGCTCGTCCGGGTTCTTGAGCCGCTGTGTTATTCGTTAACTGGAGGTCCATAGAAGGCCCCGTGCCGTCCACTTGATGAGAGTCTAGATCCAGATTATCCGCTGGCTGATCAAAGAAGCTGAAGTCGGCATCCGTGAGTTCGTTTCCTCCAAACATATCCTCGTCCAAATCGCCATACATATGCTCGTCTGTGAACCCAGCCGTTGTCGGTTCAGGTTTCGACTCCTGACCATCCCATTCATCACCAAAGCCATCCGTCATTGAAACATCCTGTTGTATATTTACTTCCATATCGACCACCACATTTTGGGGGGGGAGATTCGCTGGGCTGACCGTTGTCCCATCGAACAAGGGCATAATTCCTGGCTGAAGAACTCCATCCGGCGGTGTCGGGTACATGACGCCTGCTGCTGTTAGAGCTGGTCCTGTGTTACTTGGTCGCCGGGGGTTCATTGGCGAGTGACCGTTAAGCTGGATATTTCTCCCGTCCACTTCGGCTTTTTCACGAAGAAGCGCAGCTTCCCGTTCCTTTTTTCTTTGTGACATATCCTCCTCTCGCTTAGACAACCCTTGACACCAACTCTTCACCATGCTCAGAGGATCACCATGCTCTCCAGCATTCCCTGGCACCGCCTTGTCAAAGTTGACATCGCCCACTGGCTCCACCCTTGCTCTTCGAAAACACAAAACAGATGGCCATGGCGCATTTGGACCGGGGTTGACGAGCGGTGTATTCTTTCCGTCGCCTCGCTGTTCGTATGGTTTCCTTTGCGAAAAGTGGACATTTAACCACGAGGATCCATTCAAGATGTTGGATGACATGCCATGCATTTTCAAGACTTCGCAGACCAACGTCTTCCACTGAGAAAACCTTTCCCCTGACCCAGACCTTAACCGGCCAATCTGGGTATCTGGGGACTGAACGAACCCATTTTCAGTGCCCTGGTTATCCGTATCAAGAATGCCCTGCAAGGATCCAAAATGTCCAAATGGGGCGGCTAGAATTGGACTGGGAGGCATCATGCTACCTTGAAAAGGCCGTGAACATGCAACCAGGCTCTTGGAGAGGGAAACATTGAGCGAGATAACAAGTGTTCCAGTGGTGGTCAAATACACCCGAAAGGTCGCCAGGGCCGAGACATGGTCGGCATCGTCCGTATTGAGAGCCTCGGGTGGAAGCAGGACAGCACGGGGGTTCAGGGCGATTGCACCTATTTGTCGGCAGAAATAGGTCGTCAGGGACTCTAACGCAGCTTTCATGAAGTATCGGTGGATCTCGGGAATAGGCACCGAAGCATAGCCCTTGACGTCAGCCAGAACCACATTTCCAACCGTTGTTGGTGTCGGCATGTTGAAAGACTGGGCTCTTTGCAGCCCCATATCGGCGGCAAATCCGGCCGAAGACGAGCTGCTCGGCGTGTTGATGGGATCCCCGCCCGACATGCGACTCTTGAACAGATCAACGGGCCTAAAGTGCCCCTCTCCCACAAGACCCAACGTGTAGCCGCAGACCACCATCCTCGCAAAAAGACCAATCGACTCTGGATTCACGGCAGGGTCGGCGGTGGAGAGGTAGAAGCACCAAATTCCATGGCGGACACTGTCCATATATACCAGGTGGCCATCGTTGCGCAGCGCATCGTGGACATCGGAGGCATTAAACGTGTAAGCGTGGGACGCAATGGGTTCATAGATACGATAAGAAACGGCAGAGAGGTTGTTCTAGGATAGGTCCGACATGTTAGCATAGGATCGAGGGGCCAAACGAGTATGCGCAGCGTTCTTACAATTAACAGAGTATTGGTGTCATAGTCCCCAGCCTCCATATCGGTGGTGTCGCACAAGGCGTCGCGTCACAGGGGGAGCAGCGTCCACCCAAGGCTGACGTCGGAGAAGCGGTCGTGTGGTAAGCCTGGACATGCGCAGAAAGCACCATCCGGATCAAGCGACGAGAATGGGCGGTGCGAGGGTGTTGTCGGGCAGTATGGGACGGTGTGGTCTCCCGGGGGCAGCAGCGGGAGACAGTTTCGATGGATGACTTGGTGCTCTATGTGACGGAGTGCCGAGCTCCATGGCAGCAGCGGAGGAGCCCCGGGATGTTGAGGGCGTCTCCGCGAATCACGGGCTCCTCGTGGCCAGAGACATGAAAAGGTGCAGATTGCGCAAATGGGGTTTCGTGGTCTCGGTTCTCGAATCAGTCGACGGGCGGCGCGTGGCAACACGGGTCCTGTTGCGGGCCAATTCGGGGTGGTATTGCAGTATAGCTCGGGGCGGTATCCCAGAAGGGTGTTCGCGATGGAATCGATCGGGGCCTCGATGCGATGAGGTTGAGAGAGGGCGCTGGTGTCGGAGGGCCTGGTGCAACTTCAGGCTGTTCTTGCGTCGTTGTACAGATGCTGCACAGGTCCCCCGTACCCGATATGGCGGAGAGGGACTAGCTGCGCCAAGTCCACTGCCCCACCGAGCCTGCATGGGTAGCACATGGGGGCATGACCAATCTGGGTCTCATCAATGCTCGCTCACTTCTACTATTTATCGTGTTCTTCTATGTTGAAAAAACTACGTTTTATCTAGAGTATTGAGTTTCATAGCTTTCTTTACAGCTATGGAGATACCAGCTGTTGTCAAACATACATGGCTCACGCTACAGCAAGCCACAGTCCAGAGTCTAGAGTAGCTGAGGGAGAGACACCAAAACATGAGCAGGTGATAGACTCATGATACACCATGGACATCCTCTCGCTCTCTAACAACAGAACCCATTACTGACAACAGAACCCATTACTGCGGCTCAATAAGGGCCTATGTCCTCAAGTCTTCAAGACACTTAAAAACAGGCGGGGATAAAACAAGCTTCAAGATTCAAGACCCACCTTCAACTGTCACCGTTTTGACCCACCTTTGAACGCTGGGAACGGAGATTTCCGGCGCTAGAGGAGTGCAAACTCCATGGACCGTGCAGCAGAAGAATTCTGTCCGCCTTCCGTTTCGGGCCCCAACGATTGAAACTTTTTGGTTTCTGCCCCCCCAGAGCCAACCCAAGTCCATCCCAGAGCCTTTGCGACGAGATTTCTTTTCTTTACCTGCAGCATCACCACATACCATGAAGCTGACAAATCCGGGAGCGGTTCCCGTGTAAGTTTCAATCTCTCTTTCTATCGATCCCTCTTTTTCAGGGAATTGCAAGCAGAACTAACCGAAATCAGCTACACCGTCGCAGGTCCCTCGACAGCTCGGCCGCTGCCAGACTGGCTTGCGCGCCGCAGGAAGAGATCCTCCAAATATGACCCCGAGAACCTCAATAATTTCGAGCTGCTTCAGGAATTCGAGTTCGAGGAGGCAAGCAACTGCATACGGGTCAGCGAGGATGGCAACTGGATCATGAGCTCGGGCACGTACAAGCCCCAGTTCCACGTTCACTCGACCGCCGAGTTGTCTCTTTCCTTTGCGCGCCACACCAAATCCGAAAATACGACGTTCATGCTTCTCAGCTCCGATTATACGAAGAGTGTTCACCTGCAGAACGATCGATCACTCGAGTTCCACACACCTATGGGCTGCCACTACGATGTTCGCCTTCCAAGATTCGGCAGAGATCTGGCCTATCTCAGACAGAGCACCGAGGTGCTGGTACCAGCTGTTGGTGTGAGCTCCGATGGTTCGGGGTTCGGCGATGTCTTCCGGTTAGATCTCGAGCGTGGCCAGTTCCTGCGCCCATGGCAGGTTGATGTAGGAGAGGATGATGCGGGTGTCGGTTTGCAGGGTGGAATCCATGCTGGTGCGGTCAATGTGGCGGCGGTAGCGGAAAGGACACACGGCCTCTGTGCTTTCGGTACTACAATTGGAACCGTTGAGTTTTTCGATCCACGCAGCAAGGGGCGCGTGGCTGTTTTGGGGAACCAAGACGGCGAGGTCACGGCACTCGATTACAGCAACGATGGGCTTTCGCTGGCTTTGGGAACGAGCACGGGCCAGATCAGAGTGTTTGACCTCAGAAACCCGCGTCCATTAATGAAGAAGGATCAGGGCATGGGTCTTCCGATCAAGAAGCTGATTCACATGAGGACACCCACAGAGGAGCGCAAGCTTCTCTCGGCCGACAAGAGAATTATCAAAATCTGGGATGAACACAGCGGCGATCTCTGGACCTCGATTGAGCCAATGGTTGACCTCAATGATGTAGTCCATGTGCCAGATTCCGGTATGCTCTTGACGGCTAACGAGGGCAAGCACATGCACAGCTTCTTTATTCCAAATCTCGGCCTCGCACCCAAGTGGTGTACGTTCCTCGACAACCTCGTCCACGAAATGGAGAACGAGACCCAGACGGAGACCTACGACAACTACAAGTTCCTCACCCTGCCAGAACTCAGAGAGCTCAGCCTCGACCATCTTATCGGCAAAACCAACCTTCTCCGGCCATATATGCACGGTTACTTTGCGCATGCGAAGCTCTACGACCAAGCCCGTCTTATTGCCAACCCGTACATCTGGGAAGAGGAGCGCGCCAAGAGGGTCAAGGAGAAGCTCGAGAAGGAGCGCAGCAGCAGAATCAGAGGCACCAAGAAGGTCAAGGTCAACCAGAAACTTGCCGACAAGGTGCTCCAGAGACAGGAAAACAGAGGCAAGGTGGACCCCGAAGCTGGGATCCTGGGTGACGAACGTTTCGCGAAGTTATTTGAGGATGAGGAGTTCAAGGTTGATGAGCTCAGCAGGGAGTTCAGGTCTCTTAACCCCAGCACTGTTGTTGGTGGCAAGCCTGGTCAACAACAAGATATTGACATGGCGGATGCCAACTCGACGGACTTTAGTGGTAGCGAATCTGAGGAGGAGGAAAAGCCCAAGAAGAAGAGCAAGGACGAGGTGGTTATGCAGGTTTCTTCGTCGACTGCTCCTCGCGGTGGGAAGATTAAGGATCTTGCGTTTGGGGATAGGACGCAGAAGGATACCAGGGAGTCGAGGTTGGCTGGGAAGAAGGAGATTGTGGGTGAGCAGGCGATCACGTTTGTGCCGGAGTCCAAGAAGAAGAAGCAGGAGCCGCCGCCGCCGAGGCCGGAGGGGAAGAGGAGGGATGATGGGAGGAGGAGTGCGAGCAGTAACGTGTTCCGGAAAATGTAGATGGTCAGATACCCTGAGGTTTTATAGCTGTTGTTGTTTATTATACAAGCGATATTGGTACATGATATCTGTCTGTTGTTTGCATCGAGTGAGAGCCTCATGATGCAAAATGGTGTCGAAATCCGTTCCTTGTCCAACCATAACCCTTTCCCGAATCATCGTCTACCCGCCTCATAATCCCAGCTACTCCTTCTCTATCCCTCTCTCTCACATCGCCTCATCCCTCCCTACGCCTGACCTCTACTTCCGGCTAAAGTTTGACTTTTTATTCCTCTTCTTCCCCTCGAGCCCCTTTTCCAAATCTTCCAGGCGTTCAGGCGTAAGTCTAGGGGTAGGCGGGACGTCATCGAGCTTTACCCTTCCGTTCCTGCTCCCGCCGCCTTCTTTGACGCTGCGAGGGAACTCGGAGCGGCGTGGGGTGAGGGCGGTGACGACCTTTCTTGCGGAACGGCGAATCGTTTCCTTGACGGTCCACTCGCGCTTTTTGGCGACGTAGAAGAGGACTGAGGAGGCGACTGCGGGAGATGTTAGTGATGATCAGAAAAGGGGGGGGTTGGGGTGAGGAAAGGGGAAACATGCTCCCTGCTAAAGCAACCACGACGACGACAACGATGATGGCTACGAGGGCACCCCTAGAGATGGTGATGCCGCCTGAGGAGGTGCCGCTCGCGCCGGCGAGGGAGCCATCGTCTGGGGTGCCGTGGCCGGCGACGTCGTCTTCGGTCGGGGTTAGGGGGAAGGGGGAGTTGTCTGTTTGAGGGTGGGGTGCCATATTTGCTGTTGTGCTTTTGCTCCGCTGTTGTTCGTGTCTTCTCAAAAGAACTATCTCGGTTTCGGGAGGGAGGTATGAAATGCGCGACCAGCAGCGCGAGAGTTGGATAGATGAGGTTATTCACAGAACTAGATAGATTGGAAAGAAAAGGCAGCAGCCGGGATTGTACAAACACCAGAATATGAGAAGGGGAAGAAAAGAAAAAAAGGCGGAAGCGCCGCAGGTGTGCGGCTTAGTGAGGGTAGGGGCCGGTATTTAGGACTGAGCAGCAACACACTGCCCGACGACGGCGGGAAGAGACATCAGGGGTGCTTGGGTGGAAGACGGGGGGGAGGGGGCCAAGCAGAGATCGACCTTCCATCACTTGTCCTGTATAGGATGGGGATTTTGGTATTATAGCATGAACACCACCACCCTTTTCTCGCTACCTATCACCTATCACCTATCACCTATCAGTTCTTCCTCACTACGCAAGGAGAGGAAGAGGTGACTGTGACGCCTGCTGCATAACTCCCCTGGTAGTGAACTGGAGTTTCCCCACATGGGAGGTGAACTCACTCGGCACTTGCGAAGCACAGAGGGCTTTGTATAGCAACTGACATGCATATCGGAAGGTTTCAAAGTAAAGGTTGCATCTCATTGGACTTGCAAGCGCCCGGGCTTGTAGCCTGGACCCTGGTCTTTTGGATGTCTTGGCGGGCTGTAGGGTGGGAAGAGGTGACAGGGGCTCAGGGGGAGATCGATGGGCCGACGAATGGGAGGAGGGAATGGGCAAGAGGGGTGGGCGGCTCGAGCGCTCGAGGGACTTCACCCTCGTGAAGAAAAGGAAAAGAAAACGAAGCGCCGTTTGGGCACATGTGCATAGTGGTGGCAATTGCAGGGCGAGATCTTGCATGGTGATGGTGATGGTACCTGAATATGAGGCGTGGTTGATGGATAACGTCAATTGAGACCGCAAGCCTGCGATGTTGAAGTGAGACCAAAGTCGATTTTGCTGAACGGTTCGCATAGATGGCTCTATGTACCTACCTTGTGCTAAATGTGAGCGATCAAATCATGCCATTCTCTGTGTAGAAACCCGCTCCAAATCACATCACACCTATCGAGATGCTGTCTTTTGACTGGATGTCACCAAGGCATGTGTGATGCTGTAAAGAGCCTTGGCATATCACACCAATAGCTCACTTGAAGAGGTGGTAGTGATGGCTGCTTGTCACAGTGTACCCCTCACTCTTATCCGAACCTCACATTCTGTTCAACTTTTTTTTCTTTTTGCTCTCATCACGAGAATCCAGTGCTGACTGTGGTGTTGTTCTTGTCGCATTTTTGGAATAAGAAGGACTGGGTCTGTGGCTGGAGAGTGTGTCGTTTGCCGCTTTGCTTCAGAGTCGGGGCTGTCGGGCTTGGTAGGATTCCCGGCGGCAAACAGTCTACTGGGCTTCCATGAGCGCTTCGACAGACCGTCAAAGAAACATGAAGTTTTAGGTTTTCCGGGACACTCTCTTGCTGTTGCAGATGGCATGAAGGAAGAGGGTTGACAAGCATGGTTCTATTTTCGGCAACATTGTCGAACATGCCCCTTGGCGTTACCCCACTATCATTTCCCTGTCAACGCCGCCCGTTTGTTTTCTTTTCGAGAGGTGCAAAATCAGGGGGGGAGCATCATGGTTCAGGGGTAAACTGTCTATGAACTCCCTCATCCATAACCTCGTGAACAGAGAATAACTCTAACTATCGATCGTGGGAAATAACCAACTTGCCTCGGAGATGAGTTCTGATTGTATCTCAAGTCCTTACCTCACACCAGACCACTCATTCTGCCGCCTTCGACCTCACAGCGCAAATATGGCATCGGACTTGGAAGTTTTTCTTGATTTATTAAATGCCACCGGAATACATATTTCATGGCTTCCCGAAGTTTCAGGCAGAAAAAGGGTCCGATGGCGGGGGTCGCCCGAGCTCCGGTCTCCCTGCTGGGAAGGCACGACAACTTGAAGTGCAGGGACAGGCAAGAGGCTACTGAAGGAAGTCACGCTCTTGTTCAATTTTGCCTCTGCCAAATTCTTCCATGTCCCCCTTCCATTCGCTCATCCAGAGTGCAACTGTCAATCAACGGCGTCAACAATCCACAAGCCTGGGCGGTATCATCCATGCAGGAGACAATCGCCATTTGACCCCTTTCTCACTCTTGAGTACATCATCTGTGTAACATACTCCCTACTAATTTCTGTGCTGGGCCTGGAGTCCTCCTCTTGACTGGATGTATCAGGCCTTAGGACTTGCTGGCCAATCCAACACCCTTCTCGTTTCCCAGACACCATCAACACCATGGAGCAGCCTTTTCCCACCGAATTCGATACATCCCACGGGCGTGGCCAGATGACCCGGAAACCATTTGACAGCTCCCCGAACGACGGACAGTCCCCGAATACGGAGCCAACGCTATCAGCAGAGAAGCCAGCCAATCCCAAGAACATCGTTGATTTGACTGATATCGAGAACGGTAAGCTTCCGCAGATCCCGGAAGACCCTTCCACCGAGCCAGATGCCACCAAGAGTTTCTCATACGGCCCTCCTGTCACTGTCGTCCCCAACCGGTTTACAGCACGCTCTCCTGGAAAGCCAACCACGCCGACTGGCCTACATGAACAGCATATCAAAGCCCCTCCGCAGGCTCATATACCCAAGTTCCCTACCATCGAAGGGAAGCCCGGACTAACGCGGTTCTCTGGCCGCAACCGACGGAATAGGGTCATTCCCAACCCATTGGACGCCCGAAGAGTATCCCCTATCCAGAGCTTTCGTCCGTTCCCTGATAACGGTGACTTTCGCAACAATGATCCAGCTTCCCACGGGCCCAAACAACCCTCGCCACACCCGCCATTTCAACCACACCCGTTTCCCGATCTGCCTTCTCCCAAGGTCTCAACTGCTCATGTGACGTATCCTCAGCCAGCATATGTTGAGGACGCAGTGAGCACTGTCCATGGTGCCGAACCTTCAATTATTGATGTCACCTCACCTGTCAAGCTCAACGCAATGGCTACCGACCCGGGATATGATGACGAAGACTACGGTTTCGATAACAATGCGGAGTACTACGCCGAGATGCCTGATCAATATGTTCCACAACATCATCCGTTGCCGAGTGATTTCGCAATTTCATCGCCGCAGGTAACACCCCAAGTGAAGAAGACACCTATCCATCCTTCGGCTCCAAAGCACACCACAGGTGATTCTCGCAGCTCTCGAGGGTCTCGCAGCCACCGACACCCGGGTGATCGGCCGGCCCATCGACACCGAATGCAGCCAGCCATCAAACCATTTCGAAAGACGAACTCAGCAAGCAGGAAGGCAGAAACCATGCGAAAGGTGGATGAATCCATGCGGAATGTACGTGCTCAGTCGCACAGTTCAAACATATCAAGACGCAGAGATGCACCGGACACAAGAAAGGCCCAGCATCAACATTTCCTTAGGTCAGAGAAATCATCAGCCAAGTCCGTCACATCCAGCCCTGAGCTGAAGCAACAAACCGTCCGTGTGCGCCACAAATTTGCCAGTAACATGGCTGAAGTGCTCAACGAGTTCAATATGGATCAGGAGACCGCCTTGCTGAAGCAACGGGAACGCTACCGCGAGAGTATCAAGTCCCTGAAGCTGGAGCTGGAGAGGGCGGCGGAGGAGTCCTCCGCTCTTGTTGCACGAAGCATCGAGAAGTCCAAGGAGATAGAGAATCTTCAAGCATCTGAAGCTGAAAAAGATGCTCGCATTGTGGAATTGCACACCAAGCTTGAGAACTTTGAGCAGCAAAACACAACGCTGGCAGAAAAGTTTGCTGCGTTCAAATCTCGATGCAACAGTATTATTGAAGAACAGCGAGCTCTGTACAATGACACCAAGTCGCGGTGTGAGGAGACGATCACCGAAGTGCGCAACATTGCATCAGCCAGGATATCCGAGGCAGAGGCAGTTGCCCAGAAAGGCGAAAAAGTTCGCAAAGCGCTCATGGAACGAGTGCATCAGGACATTGCTCAGAACAAGAGAGAGTCTTCCGAGCGTGGGTCTCTAAACCATCTTACATCCATGATTACTGGCTGACTTTCTGTAGTGTACGAAAAAATACGTACTCTAACACAACAGGTTGAAGAGAAGGATCATCAGATTGCCCGCGATCAGGAGACAATTCGTGGCTTGTCTACCAGAATACAAGATATCCAAGCTTCATCGGAAAGGTTCGAGAAGCTTGCCGCCAAGAATGAGGAAGTTCTCTGCAACATTGGAGAACTGATTACGGAGGAGTCCTCTCGACGTGAGGAATCCGCGAAGGAAACTAATGAGTGGTTGGATTCCATCTCCTGTCAGCTGGAGAAGGTATCGCAGACAGTGGTCGGCCAACCTGAACTGACGACTAGTCTGGGAGAGACACAAGCCAAAAGCCTCGACGAGTAGGTTCATTCATATCCGTGTATTTGTCCTTGCTGACTGGTCTCCTCCAGCATCAATGCCAAGCTCGAAGTGATGCTGGTATCTCGAGAGTCTGTGAGCGATGCCACCAGTCAGCTGTCAACTTGCATCGAAACACAGGTATGGAGGGTCCTGCAGCGTCTTGATAGCCAATTCGACACAATGGGTCAACAACTGGCGCTCAAGGCGGAGGAGAAGGCCGTACTGTCCACCCTTCTTGAAGAGAAGAAGGCTCGTTGTGGAGCACTCGAGCAAGAGATTGTGACCTTGCAGCAAAAGTCCAGGGAACAAAGTGAGCGTATCGACGCACTCCAACAGAATATTTCTGCCATGGAAAGTCAGCATGGCAATGATCAAGAAGAAATTCAGCGTCTGAAGGTTATTGGCTCTCGGCTGGAAGACGAGAATGAAAAGTTCAGCGATGAGGTCGAGTTAAAGACCGCCACGATCAGAGAGCTCGAAGACAAGCTTAGGTCTAAGGGAGAGACATACTCCGCTGAGGTACGAACATTTGGCATCGAAGTCTCCAAGCTCAACCAGGCCCTGCGGGAACAGGAGCACTCGAACCAAATCACCGTCAAGCAGGTTTCGGAAGCTGCGAGGAACCAGGTCAAAGTTGAGATGGAACGCATAATTGCAGACACCAGAAGGATGCTTCAGCAGACTGAAAGACAGAGAGATACCTTGGTTGGAGAAATCAAGATGTTGAAGGGGACAATTCAGGAGAATGAAAGTCGGCACCAGACTGCGATCAGAAATGCCACGGAAACTGCTCAGAGTGAAACTCGCATTGATATGGAGCGCACCATGTCGGCAGATCAGAGGCTATTGGCCGAGACACAAAAGCACAGGGACAAGCTGATCACCGAGGTCAGGAAGCTGGAGGAGGCGATTCAGGAAAGGCAACAATCGACTCTGGAGGCCGTTCAGAAGGCATCTGACACCGCGCGTCGCGAAGCCAGAGATGAGATGGAACGGGTCGTTGCCGACACGACAAAATTCTTGGAGCAAGCCCAGCAGCACCTGGAGAAGGTTGTTCAAGAGAAGGAGCAAGAAAGGGAGCGCAACTCGCATCTAGTGGATTCATTGAAAGGGATGCTGGCAGCTGAGGAAGCTACCAAGAACAGAGTCATTCAAGAGTCCACAGAGCGTTTGGCAGAGCGTAGTCAGCAGATTGAGGATCTGAAAGCTCGGGTAACTTCGCTGGAAGCTGAGAGAGATGCAGCGAGAAAGGCAGTCGCTGAGCTATCAAGCGAGCGTGATCATCAACGTGTTCGGTGCGAAGCTATGGCTTCCGGGTTGATGGATTGGGCCCGGCAATATGGGCACCCTACGGATGCTATTAGAGAACAGTTTGCGCATGGGAAGGTCGAGGAGATCAAAGCCTGCGTCTTACATACACTGGCCCAGCTTGCACTCTCGCAGAGGCTAAAGGCGCTCAATACGGAACCTTCATCGGAGCATTCCCAATCACAGGACTCATCGGGGCAGGCTGCCATCTCTCGTCAAGAACGCCCGCGAGTGGAGGTAGAAACAGCCAACATGGACGATAGTACCACTTTGCTTGGGAGCCCCGGATCCCTGACGGGAGAGAGCCCCGGCACGCTGCTGGGTGGTGCATCTGCCACTCCTCTCTCCAGCCCATCGAATGATCCTGGATCCCAAAGACGGCGAGTTGTTATCCGAACCCCCATGAGCGAACCGGACCCGGTTCCGCCAACAGTAGACCAGGAGAAGATTCGAAGAAGGGAAGCTCTCCAACCCAAGTCAGTCTTGAGGCGCGTAACCCGAAGCGCTTCCTCTGGTAGGTTGAGCCAAGAGAACATTGCTGGCGTTACTGAGGCTGGCACCAGTCCGGCTCCTTTGGGTATCCAGCACATTGTTCCAAACATTCCGACACCAACTCGGCCAACACCGGTGGCCACCACTGTCAAGCCAGCGACAAAGCGTCTGGCCAAGAGGAAGGCTCCAGCGAGCGGCGGTTCTCGAGCCACGCGAAGCAAGACGACTCCGTTAGCAGCGCCTGATGAGCACCCCATCTCTGCCCTAGGGGGCTCAAGAACCCTCAGTTTGGAACCGGACTCACCAGATCAGCCACCCAAGTCAACAGGTCCTCAGCAAGGACAGACTGCCTTACAGGCAGCTGGCCAAACTAACAGTTCAACACTCGGAGGACCTCAGAGACCCAGCCCAGAAGAAAGGACCCCGCTGCCAAACAGCGCCGGTTCATGGACGTCAAGCCAGCCCCAGCCCGCAAACGCAGAAGACTATGGCATACGAAGACGCCGTAGATCATTATCCCCTGCACTCGAGACAGACGCATCCGGTCTCCCTATCTTGAGATCGCAGCCACGATTCTGGTCAAGACCACAAGTGCCCTCAACAGCATCACAGCCACAAGAGCTGCAGACCTATCGGAATATAGGGGATTATCAGGACTCGATTATTGATTCGCAGGAAACGCATGAAGCCTAAAACGGTCGTGGTTGGCGATGAGTGGGATGTTGAGAGAATTGCTCGCTGAGATTTGCTCATGATTTGGTACTATCTGGAAGGACGTAGGAGAGTATATTGTTAGATCTCCATTTGGCATGTTCAAGAGCACCCTTGCTTTATCACACGGTATGGAAAAGGAAAAAGATCAAACTAGGAGTTTATATGACTTACTTTTGTAGAGATATGTGACTGAGCTGACGGAGCTTCTGGGGGGAGTCAATCACTATCTTTAGCAAAGCGGTACAGAACTGCTGTTGAAATTCATTAATCTTTTGACCCTTTCTATTCTCGAAGAGTTCCAAATGATACTTGAACTATGGTATCATTAGGGAAGATGGGTAGATTGACTCGTTCCTCTATTTGACGCAGTCTCTCTCCCAAACCAATAAGCGCCGGTTATGCTATGTGGTGTTTTTTTTCTCCTTGTTTTTTGGATTGATAATGTACAATGGCGCAGAATTTCGGTGGTATCGTACACAAAAAGGCCCAGCTCTTTCCCCCAAACCTCCTTCTTCTGTCATCATCTTTGAGCCGTCCATTTCCCCATTTTTGTTCTGCCGTATATGATGGTGTATTGGGTTCGGTCTTGATCCTCGTTCCCAGCCATTTTTTCCCCGGGCCTTTTTTGCTTTTTTGCTCATTCGGTTTAGATGGTTTGGTTTATTTCCCCTTTCGTTTTTGTTCTAGGAACAGGACTCTCCTCCTCACTGTGGTTAGAGCCCAGTTAGCATTTTGGGTACCGGTTTGGGGAGGTGTGGTGTGTCTCGTACCAATCGGATCGTACTTGATCATGCTCATTGGGATTCCGACACGGGGGCGGGTGAAGGTATAAAAGTAGCCCGTTTGCGCCATGGAGAGGAGGCGGACGATAATAACACGGGATTTTGCTGTTTTCGTGTCATGTCAGCAGCGTTTCTCCTCCTTGGGTTGGTGAGGAGAGAAAATGGAACGGACCCTTCTTGGCCATTTTAACTTATTTTTGACCAGTTCCCGGGTTATGGGACCTGGTGTATGGTTGGTCGGGAATGGGGGTGGTGGTGGTGGTGGTCGTTGTCGTCGTCGTCGGGGGACTCGGCAATGGATCGCGAAGTTTGGAGCTTGGAGGATGGGTTTGGATTGGATCGGGGGTGCACGGCCCAGGGATTGTGAGCTGGATTTTGGAAGGGTTGGGGTTGGTATCGATAAGATAAGACACAGTGCGATACGGGGTACCTTTATGGACAGTTGGGCTGACCTTCAACCGAAGGTAGCCATCGGGTGGTCATCCCATGTTGTTGTTGAGGGTTTATCAGGTGAGATGGGGTCATGCAATCAATTTAGGAGGGGGGGCGTTGTGCGAGTGAAAGGGTCGGGAATTGGGGGAGGAGGTCTGGAACGTGGTGATAGAGCTACACTAATACCCCGCGGTTACACTCACTGGATATGAGCGCTGGAGGTGAGGGTGTCGTGTGGTTATTGGTATACGTAAACTTTCGGGCATTGGGGCTCATGAGGTTATGGAGATGGATAGACATGAAGGAGCAGGGCCTAGGCTTGAATGTCTCAGGTTTTTGCCTGCGATAAGAGAAGGTTGTGTCGCACAATTCTGTCTTCTAACCCCCACCTTGGCCATATCGTGAAAGTTCGAGGGAAGGCGCAACGCAACGATGTCAAAGAAATATTCGGTTGCCCTGCGGCCTTTTTCGAGACAGCCACATCTCTTCTTGCTGCTACTATTCTCATCTGGTCTTAAGCTGCACCCGCCGGCCAACCCGGTCCTAATACGGAAACGAAGCGACCCAGACAATCGTGGCCTTCTCTTATTACACCGCCCGAGGGCTCCATTTTCGGAGCCGCGCCTCCCGCAGAAGAGAGACAATAAAGGTGTGACCACGAGGAGGAGAGGTTTCGGTTTTTTCTCTTTGCAAGAAAGAGGTTCTCACACCGGCGACCGGCGACAGACAGCAGACCACCAGACCAGACCGAACCAACTGATCGTTTGACCGACCCCCCGGAATCGAACCAAGGACGAAATTGCTTCTGGCGCCCAACGGGACGGATGCTGGTGACAGGTTTTGTGGGATAATTCGTTCAACCACGCCAGAAAAACCGCCCAGAACCGGGCGTCCGCGCCATCTCCGCTATCCCCGGGTCTTGTTGTTCGATATTCGATTCGAAGCGCAAACGTCATATCAGAAACATGGCGCCCTATCTGATGCGAGTCGCCCGCCGTGGGACAACGATAAATAACTCAGCGCTGAGCCACAGCGCCAGGTTTATCCCGGGCGCACTCCCGAGGGGAACCCCATCCACCCGCGCAGGTAAGGCACAAAAGACTGAACAATACAATTCGTCTTTCCATTTCCCCTTCTTTTTTCATGATGGCCATGCCCCTTCACCTCCTTGGCGGGCCATGCAGAGGTCATCCAATCCTTTGCTTGGCGTTTGCAATTCCTCCAACAAGAAAAGCTGGGGTGATCTGAATCTGGGGGATAAACACGGGGACCCGATGTCCCAGCCGGTTTCGGCCGGGCAGGGACCATTCTTGCATCCAACACCCGGGGGGGGGCAAACATATGGAACTCGGATGACGGGGACGGAGAAGTGTGCTGATTCCCACATCTTTTCATGTGTGCCTGGGTCTTTTGGGGGCTCAGTAGCCAACCACCTACCTCCCTCTGCTCACCCGCCTTTTCCCATTTGTCAATTTGATTGTTGATACACTTCACCCCCCCCCCCAGTTTCCTTTCTTCGGGATTGTCCGCTTTCCCTTAGTCCAGTGACTTTTAAGCTGTGGGTGTGAGAGAAGGAAAAAGGAAGCCGCCTATCCTTCGGACCTATACTCTTGCTAGCCTTGCCTGGGGTTTACAAAAGTACATATACGAGACTAGGTTGACATCTTCCTCTCTGCTTGAAGGCCGGACCTCGCGTTCTTCTTTCTCACATTGTCCTCGAAAAGTCACGGTCGTTTGTGTGTTTTTACACCAAGGGAAAAGCACACAGGCGCGCTCTCTCTCTCTCTCTCTCTCTCTTGTTGTCTTGTATCACACACTACATTCTTTCTCTTACAAGAACTGTTTGATCTGATCCAACCAATCACTCTCTTACATTTTGTGCCCATTGCAGACGTCTCGGGACTCGCTCCAGCCCCGCCATTGACTGCTACTACCCCGCTATCGTCGGCTGCTGCTCGTTGCGCAGGTCGCTGCTTTTCGTCCATCACTTCTACCGGCAAAAGAGTCGGAGTCATCCCGGTCGCTGCCACTGCCGCCGTCGTTATGGGTCAACTCTCGAACCAATCTCAATCGCAACAACAGCAACAAGTTCGCAACATGGCGTCTTCATCCACACCATCGTCGTCGGGTAGACGACTAAATATGAACAACATCAACCCCCACGTCAAGGCTGCCAAGTATGCCGTGCGTGGCGAGCTCGCCGTCAAGTCGGAGGAGTATAGGGCGTACCTCCAGGGCGGGATGACGGACCTGCCGTTTTCAGAGGTTATTTCGGCCAACATTGGTAATCCTCAACAGCTGGATCAGAAGCCTATTACGTTTTTCAGACAGGTGCTCAGTTTGCTGGAGAACCCCGTGTTGCTGGAGAAGGAGGATGTGCTTATTGAGTATTTGGGGTACAAGAAGGATGTGATTGAGCGGGCCAAGAAGCTGCTCAAGGTGGTGGGATCGGTGGGTGCGTACAGCGCCAGTAACGGCGTGCCCGCCATTAGGCAGAGTATTGCCGATTTCCTAGAGAGTAAGTTCTTTTTCAGTACCTGTCAGGCCAATGTCATGCTGACTGTTTGTTGTAGGGAGAGATGGCTTCCCCGCCTCTCAATCCGACATTTACCTCTCGGCCGGTGCGTCTTCCGGTGTCAACACCCTCCTCCACGTCGTCTGCCAGGACTCCAACACGGGCATCCTCGTCCCTATCCCCCAGTACCCATTGTATACCGCCTCCCTCGCCGTCCTGGACGCCCACTGCGTCGAATACCACCTTGACGAGTCGAAGAACTGGGGAACCGACCTCGAGATCATCAAGTCTTCGTACGAAGCCGCCAAAGCCAAGGGCATCGACGTCCGTGCCATTGTCATTATCAACCCGGGCAACCCCACCGGCGCTTCTTTGTCAGAATCCGACATTCGCTCCGTGATTGAATTCGCCCGCCAGGAAAGACTAGTCATCCTCGCCGACGAGGTCTACCAAACCAACGTTTTCATCGGGGAGTTTGTCTCCTTCAAAAAGGTGCTGAGGACCCTCCAAAAGGAGCGTCCAAACGACGGGTTTGACCAGGTGGAGCTCGCGTCGCTGCACTCGGTGTCAAAGGGCATGGTGGGCGAGTGCGGGCACAGGGGGGGGTACTTTGAGCTGGTCAACTTTGACCCGGACGTGCAGCAGGAGATTTACAAGTTTGTGTCCATTATGCTCTGCGCCCCGGTCATTGGGCAGTGTCTGGTGGACCTGATGGTCAACCCGCCCCGGCCCGGGGAGGAGAGCTATGAGCTTTACAAGAAGGAGTATGACGCTATTTATGACGGGTTGAAGGAGAGGGCGACGGCGCTGCACAAGGCTTTTGAGCAGATGGAGGGGGTGGAATGCGGGAGTCCGCAGGGGAGCATGTATTTGTTTCCTACCATCAGCCTCCCTGAAAAGGCGGCCGAGGCGGCGAAGAAGGAGGGGAGGACCCCGGATGAGTTTTACTGTTTGAGGCTGCTCGAGGCGACGGGGGTTTGTGTCGTTCCCGGGAGCGGGTTTGGGCAGAGGGAGGGGAGCCTGCATTTTAGGACGACGTTTTTGGCGCCGGGGACGGAGTGGGTGGGGAGTATTGTCAAGTTTCATAGGGAGTTTATGGAGAAGTATCGTTAGGGAGAAGAGGAGATGGATGGGGCGGGGGCGTTTTATGCAGTTTTCAAAGTTTGAATAGCGAGCAAAAGCGTTATTTGTTTCTCTTTTTTTTCCTTTTTTTTTTTTTTTTTTTGTTCAGTTTAAGAAATGGGTTATTCCTGTCTTGGTTGGGTCAGGTGCTTGTATAACATCCTCCTCCCTTCTTTTCTTTACTCTCTGGATATCTCTCCTCTCTTGTCTAGAAAGGGTTATGGATGGAAATGTACAAAAGAGGTGGGAGTGTGGTTGTATAACATACCTAGACAGCAGGGTAGGATGCCTCAAAATAAAACAAAACTCAAAAACAAAACTTGATCACTGATTGTGGATTTTGGCCACAGATATACTTGCAACAGGATCAAGAATCAATATTGACGCTGCCATTGTCTTAACACAACTCTTTACTAACCTAGCCCAACATTAATTAGACCAGGCCCCTTCTACCACATCTACTACATAAACCAGTATTCACTTTCCTCATCCTACCACACCCCCTCGAGTTTCTAAGCTCTCTCACTCCCCCTCAGCCTAACCGCCTGCCCATACTTCTGCAGCTTGGTGATCAACTGATCACCCTGGCGCACCACATCCTGATACTGTTTATTCTTATCATCTGGGCGGTTCGTCTCAATCACACCACGCCCACTGACACGGTCAATCGTGCAGGGAATGCGGCCAGCGGCAATGAACTTGGCGAGGTCACTACACAATTTCCATGTTAGCACACATCTCCCAGACTAGTGCCCTCCCGGAAAGAAAAACATACCGATCCAAAAAGTCCACCGTAATCCCAAAGTCATTCGCCATGCTGTCCAACCCCACAACCCTATAACTCTGCAGCAACTGCTGATACGCCCTCAGCCGCATCTCCCGCACAAACCAGTTCTTGTGCTCGTGAAGGTAGCGATCTTGCGTAAGGAACTGCTCCTCCACCAGGGCCAGAGCCTGGAAGAAGAGCTTATACCGCCCGTTATACAAGGAACTAACCAGCTGGGCCAAGCTCCCGAAATCAACAGACATCTCCGCCTCGGCCTGCTCAGTGCTGGATCCCAAGGTGGTAAGATTGACGACGGTAGTCTTGGCCGTAGAGGGCGCACTGCTAGCATCTTGCATCTCCGCATCCACACCAGGACCGGCAGAGATAGCCCCCGACAGAGCAAGGAGCTTGTCCTCGCCATCGCCAAGAATAGCCTTGATCTCTGGGGCGTCGACAACCTTGGACTTGAAGTCCACACGCTTAAGAGAGACGGAGCCGGCCAAGACAGCGTAGACGACCAGGTTGGAGTAGGTGCAGAGTTCGTACGAGGTAAAAGTAGACAAGGAGTCGAGGAGGAGGGGAGCGGCGAGATTGTAGCTGCGAACCGTGAGATTGTGTAGACCCTCATACGCCTTAAGTCTGTTGCGTCTGTCCCAATCACCACCCGTCTCGACCAGGGTCTTGGCCCGCGCGACTTGCTTCTTAACGAGCTGCTTGTCGCCGTAGAAGAGACCCATGCGGATTATCGCGAGGACGAGGTCGATCTTGGTGCCGAGGACGCCGATTTTCTCAAAGATGTCTTCGTGGGCGGCGATGGCTTTGTCCTGTTAAGAAATACATGTTAGATATTGCTTGGCTAGTGCTGTGTTGAAGAGCAGACGCACCTTGTCACCAACCCGAGCCCAGAACTCAGCCCTCTTGCCCCGCGCAGCCTGAATCTCGGTATCACCCGCCTTCTCAACCGCCTCATCCTCCTCCTTCTGAAACTCCTCCAACTCCTTCTCGTTATCGGCGTGCAGTTGTTGGTACAGGGCCTCATCCCAGGGTAGGTTTATGCTCGAGGTGGGGTTCTTGGTGTTGATCATGCCGGCGGCGACGCTGTTCTTCCTGCTGGGGGCCTTTCCGGGCACATTTGAACTACCCTCCCCTACGGAATTCAAGATGCCTTCTGTGGGGTGGGCAAGATACTTGTAGAAGGGGGCCATCTTGTGCTCGGTGATGGCATCCTGAAGGGCCTTGGCGGCGGATTGCTGGAGGGGCTTTGAGGCGTATGGGTTCGTGAGGGTGAAGACATGCTGGGCGAGGGGCAGAAGAGGCCATTTCGCGTATTGAGGATCTGAGCCCATGGCTGCGGTGGGTTTATGTGAAATTGGGGTTGAACTTGGAGTTGTAGTGTTGTGAGTTTTGTGGTGACAGATGAAGCTGGATGGAATCGAGGCTCAGGTCCCAGAGTGGTTGCGTCAGCTTCAATGGGAAGCACGACGGGGCTGTATCGCTAGAAATTCAAGTTCGAGACGATTCAAGTCGCTCGTAGTTCCGTCGTCGGCAACGGAAAATAAAAGGTCGTCGTTTGGATTTAGAGTTGGAGGTTGAACAGATGGAAAGTGGGAGCTTCGTTGCTTGCCTGTCCGGGTGTCCGTCTTGCTGGGTTGGGTGGCTCAAGCGCGAACTCTCTCTCTCTGCAAGGCTGCCAAAAGCTCGCGTCAGTCAGCTCCCAGCCTACAGGGGTGCTGTCTTGGCATCTGCGACCGGACCCGGCAAGGATCCCCTTTCCCTTTCCTGTCTCGGCTTGCTCCAAAGTAAATTCCTGGACCTTCAACCTTTTAACAACGACAGAAAAACAACAAACGAAGAGATATATTTTCTCACTTCAAATCTTTTCACGCTCGCCGATTTTGTTCAATTCATCTCGAGGGATCGAAACATCTAATCAGCCAAACCATCAACCGAAGCGACATCGCTTCACCCGTCCCCTCGCCCATCATGGCTGACAACGACCAATCCGACCTCCCCCAACCCTTCAACGCTCGCAACCTCGTCACCGCCAAAAAGCGCCAACGTTCTACATCCCCAGGCAACGGCTCCGGCTCCGGTACCCCCTCCGGCGAAGCCCCCAAAAAACAACTCAAACGCCCCGGCCAACGCGCCCGCATTGACGATGCCGCCCGTGAACAAGCCCGCCAGCGCGCCCTAGAGCGCCAGCGTCAACTCCAAGCCCAAGAAGCCGCCGGCGCCGCAGCGAACACTCCCAACTCCTATGGCCCCTCCGGCAGCAGTAGTGGCTCTTTCCCATCCAACCACAACTCCCGCGGCAACATCAACGACGTCGTCCGCGCCCACTACAACGCCGTCCCAGAGCGTGGTCGCGACTGGAGAAAAACCGACAGCAGGATCAAAGGCCTGAGATCGTTCAACAACTGGGTCAAGAGCTGCATCATTCAGAAATTTGCGCCAGACGAAGATCACTCCCCTGGCGCCAGGGAAAGAGGCCAGACCTCCAATAACCGGCTTTTGGTTCTTGACATTGGCTGCGGAAAGGGGGGTGATTTGGGGAAATGGCAGCAGGCTCCCCAGACGGTTGAACTCTACGTCGGTCTCGACCCGGCAGATGTCTCCATCGAGCAAGCCCGCGACCGCTACAGAAGCATGAACCGACCTGGCGGTGGTCACCGGGGAGGGAGAGGTGGACATAGGGGTCGCCCTCCACCCCGGATCTTCGAGGCGAGGTTCCATGCGAAGGATTGTTTTGCCGAGACGATAGGGGATATTGACATTATTCGCCAGGTTGGGTTCAACAATAACAACGTCAGCGACAACAAAGGGTTTGATGTGGTGAGCATGATGTTCTGCATGCATTACGCGTTTGAGACGGAGCAAAAGGCGAGGCAGATGCTGAAGAATGTGGCGGGGGCGTTGAAGAAAGGGGGGAGGTTGATTGGGTGCATCCCAAACTCGGATGTCATTTCAGCAAAAGTGGTGGAGTTTAATAAGAAGCAGGAGGAGAAGAAGAGGCGAAAGGCTGAAAAGGAGACGGAAAGGGCCAGGGCGAAGGAAGATGGCGAAGCGGATGACGAGGACCCTAATAAGGAAGACGGGGAGCTGGATTCTGATGAGGGAGAGGCGGAGGAGACTGCTGCTTGGGGGAATGATATCTACCGAGTGAGATTCCCCGGTCCTACGCCAGCGGACGGGATCTTTAGACCGCCGTTTGGGTGGAAGTATAACTTTTTCTTGCATGAGGCAGTGGAGGAGGTGCCGGAGTATGTCGTTCCGTGGGAGGCCTTTCGCGCGTTGGCTGAGGATTACAACCTGGAGCTGCAGTATCACAAGCCGTTTGCGGATGTGTGGGAGATGGAGAAGGATGATAGGGAGTTGGGGCCGTTGAGCGAGAGGATGGGGGTTAGGGAGAGGCATGGGGGGAAACTGCTTGTTAGTCCGGAGGAGATGGAGGCGGCGAGCTTTTATGTCGCTTTTTGTTTTTATCGGGTTTAAGGGCGGTATACCGCTATGGATTGGGAGGAAAGTGTGGGATGCTCTATCAATGGAGCAGAGGGGGCTGAGGCTCTGTTATAGAGCAATGAGAAGCCAAACATGCGCTGCTGTTTTAAAAATCATCTCTTGCAAATCATCACAGTGACGCTTCTGGTTGTAGAACAGCAAAATACTCTGGAATTCCGCTGAAGATACAAGGTAGAGTAGAAAGGGGATTTAAAATGCTATATAGCGTGCGTATACCTCAAGATGTAGGTGTGCATAGGACGGGTATCAATGTAAAACGCTCTCTTTTTCCTCTTGCCATTGAGAAAAAAAAAAGGGGGCCAAACGATGGGGGAATGGAAAAAGAACTGACTACAAAACATATGTTTAAACAACCCCCCTATCAAACTCCCATCCATGCACCTAACCCTACTCCCGCTCCCAAAAGAAACCCCAATCTGGTATACACATTTCCCTTCCCTCACACCGAACTTGTCGACCTCCTCCAAATCATAAACGCCGCCAACGCCGCGCAAGTCGTCGCGCCCAACGCCATATACAAGCTCGTCCGATCCGGCGCCTCCTCCGTCTTCGGAAACGCAGTACTCGGGTTCGTCGCCGCCTCGGCCAGCGCAACAAACAGCTCACTGATACTATGCCACGTAACACTCACATGCAGCGGAGCAGACATATTCAGCGCCGCGGTATACGCATCAGGCTGCAGCTCGCTCCTTTGCGTCGTCTTGTCGCAGTCGGCCTTGAGCGCCGTGTATATAGCAGGCAGTTCGTCAAGCTGCGGGTACCGTTTGCGCAACTCGACAATGTGAGAAAAAGATTCCGGGTCGGAAGAGTCATAAGCGTAGCAGATGAGATCGCACGCGTCGAGTTTGGCTTGGTTTTCCAAGATGGCGGGCTCGAGCTCGCCGAGTTCTTCGAGGATGAGGTAGCATTGCTTTCCACCTCCCAGTTCGACGCTGTTGACTGCGCGGCGGGGTTTGATGGTGGGATGGTAAAGGGCGTCAAAGGGGCGGTTGAGGAAGGCGTTGAGCAGGGTTGATTTCCCAGAGGCAGAGGAGCCTAGGATGTAGCAGAGGACAACGTTGCGGTCTACACGGCCTGGTCTGCGCCTTCGTTTGCGGGGTTTGGTGATTTTGAGGGCTGCTGTGGTTGAGTCCCGGGCGTTTGGACCCTCAAAGCCTAGGTAGGCAAGATATTCGAGTGTTGTTTTTGGTTCTAGAAACGTGGTCATGCTCCATTGTGCCAGCCATCCCTGAAGCGTGATGTGCCCGGCCTCGTTCCGGACAGTGGAGGATGGGAACGATGTTTCCACCCATGATGGTGGTAATCCAGGGGTGGGAGCGAACAAGGCTGCCAGCTCCTGGTCGTTGAGACCTCCGTCGTTGTCCTTGTCAAAGATCAAGAAGAGATCCATGAAAAAGCGGTAGCCAGCTGGACTAAGCTCAGTCGAGGCATATTCTGGCACATCCAGCTTCGGTTGTAAAAAGCCATCCTCCAAACTTAAACTGTCAGTGTAATGGTGTTTTCGGAGAATAATCCAAATGGTCTCATGGCGACCCTTCTCAGCGTAAAGCTTGTTCAGCTGCAAGAAGCATTGTAAATCCAGCCCCTTGCTTATGTCACAAGTTGGTACGGCTTTGCTGACAACAGCCTTGATGTTCTCCAGCTCTCCTGGGAGCAGCGGCTTATCGAACGACTTTGCCTGGAAATCGTGCATCTCCTTATCGTTGAGATAACCGTCTTGATCCCTGTCGCACAGATAGAAGACCCTCCTCAAGGCGTCAACGCAGGCTGGTTTGAGTTGGCTTTCTTTATGGTCGTACAGCGGGGCTATTGGATGTGTCACGGCCTTCTGACATAACCAAAAGACCTCAACTACGTTTCGTCCCTCCTTTGCGCTTGTACGTATGCAAGAATCGATCTCCCTAAACTCGGCCATGACTGGTAGCATTTCCTCCTCAAGCACCTGCGCTGTGTTCCCATCACCGGTAAGATCTGACTTGTTGGCACATAAAACGACGGGGACGTTGACGCCGAGGGAGCGAAAGTAAGGCATCCAGAAGAGGGCAACACGTTCGTAGCTGTAGTGGTCCGAGTAGACCAGCATGATCACGGTGCATTTTCGGATCTCTCTCCGGAGTGTGGTTCGGTCTTGGGGTCGTGCTGAGGTATCGACGAGGGTGGTGGTGACATTCTCGTGGCCGGGCGTTGGAGGGATGGTAATCTGGGGCAGGACGGCTTGTATTTTGTTGGAGACGAAGGTATCCTTGACGAAGGTAGCGATAAGACTTGACTTGCCCGTCCCTTCGTCGCCGCATATACAAATTCGAACTGCTGTAGACATATGGTCAGCTTCGTGGAAAATTGCATGTCCAGGAAAGGTGCGGTACCGGTCGCCATGTTTAAGGTTGTTACTGAAGCTTTGATGTAGCTCGTCTAGCGAAGTGCCATGATCTAGAACCAGAGAGATGGAGATTCTCAGTAAAAGATCAGATGGCAGATAATAAAGCTACCGGCAAGCAACTGTAGTGGTAAAAGTGTCAGGCCATGCATGATATTGGACCATTGACGTCTGGTGGCTTTAAAGTTGAGCTGCCACAAGGCTCCCTCCCCCTTCCCGGCGGTCATTTGCGCTAGCTTCCCACGAGCCCCGCCATTGACGTCCGCTGACAAGACCCAGCCAACCAATTGGCTAAAAAGTTAGCAGGGTTACATTCCTGAGCGGCTGCCCCACCTCAGATCGAATTGGTGAAGTCTTTCCAAGTTCTCACTTCAGCGTCCACCGGATCTCTTTGAACAGCTTGGACAGTTGAGGAGGTATTCAAGAGGACTCTTTGTGGATGAGTAGACTGGTTGTTATTCCATACATTTCACAGGGCCCTAATCGCCTTTCAACTATTGAGATATATATCCCAGCCCGTCATGTCGTTGTAATTTAGACAACCCCTTCTTCACTAATTGCTACCTGTATTCGTCTGCTCTCAGCTCCATGTCTGCCAAGCTGAAGTAAGGGAGCACTGTATCCGGTTCCAAGAGATGCAGCACCGTCGGTCTGCTTCTCTGACATCGTGGAATCGCAGAAACTCGCTGATGTCCACCACCCGGATGATCGGGACGGCCCCCCAGTTCCCCACAGCAGCTTCGCTCCCGTCCCGAACATCCTGGTGGATGACACTTGTGCCTGTTTGCCGGGTCGTTAACACAGACCCTGCTTGTTAGTAAGAGTTACAGTGCAGCGAGATAAGTAGGCTAACTGGGAGCCTCTCATGCCTCGTCCCGGGAAGCCGACGCCGTGCGTTTCGAACCTCGTAAGACGGTGAAGTTCACATAGAACAGCAACTTGTCGACAGCTTCACTTTGGACTTGTCTCTACATACCAGCCTCCCAACACAATTCCTTGGTACAAGCAGGCAGCCCCCACAGTTCCCCCGAAGCACGTTTGTGTCCTAGCGACCTTGGCAAGAAGCTCCCCCGCATTGTTAAGCGCGTCACCACTAAAACGGGAAACTAGCCCGCCATGTTGTAAGATAAGCAAGAGCTCGGAGAGAGAGCCAATAACGAAGACATCGCGGTTCATGGCAATTGGCAAGCACCACAGGCCAGCGTCACGAATCACGTCGTTCTTATCACTTGCCCTGCCCAGCCGTCGTAGCTGCACAATGGCTGATGTTTTCCCTCAGTGTCCTCCCGCCCCCACCAAGATATCCCTCTCAGCCAGGAGGGGGATACAATGGCATCTCGGCAACTGGCGGCGTCTTACCAATGATTGAGACGAACAATATTCTCACCACCCCGACGGGGCCCGAATATCAGTTTCTCGTCGGCGAGGGTCTCTACGTCTTGAAAGAGGACCTGCATCTCGCGACACCGCCACCGCATCCATCCGAGGCTCCCATTCAGAACCCGAATCCCCTCTCGACGGCACCTCAGCCTGCCACAGCCGGGACCCAGCTCTCCCTCATCAACATCGACGTCGGCCCGCTACCGCCTTCCTTTTACCGGTCCAACTCCCGTTCCGACGGCGTCTCAAGCAGCATCCAAGAGCACCCCGACGAGCGAAGCCAGTCCTCCACCGAAGTGCGCGAGAGCACCAGCGACGGAGGCCGTCTCAACTCTAGCGATGGCGGAGGCGGTCACTTTGCCTCCCACGCTCCCCCCTTTGGCGAGGGCAACACCCTCCTCACCCCTACCCCAACCAAAGACTCCAACAAGCGCAGGAAACCAAAGAACAACATGACGAAAAGCAACTCGTCGTTCATCTCGAGGGTGATCAACCACGAGACCCTGAGCAAGAAGCTCCAGGAGAGAGCCAGGGACGGGATGTTTGCCTTTGCCAATGTGAATAGGGCTTTTCAGTGGCTGGACTTGTCGTCCCCGACCAAGGCGGAGTATCTGACCAAGATTTTGTTTACAAAGGCGCATTGCTTGTCTCATGATGTGAACAGGGTGACCAAGAGCGCAGCGCATGTTGATGTGGTGATGGGGTTTTCAACGGGGGAGATTATTTGGTGGGAGCCCATCTCTCAGCGGTATACGAGGTTGAACAAAAACGTACTTACTCCCCCCTTTTTCCTGTCCCCTTGTACTGATATGTTGCTGTGATAGGGGATAATCAACTCGACCCCCGTCTCCTGCATAGCCTGGATTCCCAATTCGGAGAACTTGTTTCTGGCAGCTCACATGGACGGCACCCTCATCGTTTACGACAAGGAAAAAGAAGACGCCATCTTCTCCCCCGAAGATGAGGGCACCCCTCTCTCCTCACCTTCAACGGCCGTCCGATCAAGCAGCGATGCTCCTCCCTTGCCCCGGCCCACCTCCTCAACCTCGTCATCAAACAACAAGACCACCACCAGCAGCGCTATTCACAAAATCCACATCCAAAAGTCTGTGCATTCCAAAAACCAAAAAGTGAACCCGGTGAGCGTCTGGAAACTTTCCAACCAGCGCATCAACGCCTTTGCCTTCAGTCCAGACAACCGCCACCTGGCGGTAGTATCAGAAGATGGCTCCCTCCGGATAATTGATTATCTGTCCGAAACACTGCTGGACCTGTTTTACTCGTACTATGGTGGTCTGACGTGTGTGACGTGGAGCCCGGACGGGAGGTATGTGCTCACGGGGGGGCAGGACGATTTGGTGAGCATCTGGTCTCCTGGTGTGGACGGGACGACGCAAGGGCATTTGGTGGCAAGGTGTCAGGGGCATCACAGCTGGGTGACGGGGGTGAAGTTTGATTTGTGGAGGTGCGATCTTGACGAGACGACGACGGGGGCGGGGAGGAATTACAGGTTTGGGAGTGTGGGGGAGGATGGGAGGGTTTGCTTGTGGGATTTTAGCTTGGGGATGTTGATTCGGCCTAGGGTGGGGAGCACGACGCATGGGGTTGTTGGGGGGAGGCCGCTGGGGGAGGGTAGTAGTAGGGGGAGGAGTAATTCGGGGTTGTCGGGGGGGGAGACGGTTAGGGAGGGGGGTGAATGGGGATGGGGAGGAAGATAGGGGGAAGGGCGGGGGGTTGAGGAAGGGGGAGGTGAGGCCTAGGGCGGTTGAGCCGAGGGCTAGTACGGCGGTTTTGCCGCCTGTTTTGGTGAGTTTGCTGTGGGAGAAGGGGTGAGATTTCACAGGGGTGTGAAGATTAACTGACTGTGTGTGGGACAGAGCAAAATTATTGATGACGATCCGCTTTGCTGGTTGGAGTTTACGAGGGATGCGATTATCACCAGCTGCAAGTCCGGGCATATCAGGACCTGGAGTAGGCCGGCCGAGTTGACGCCTTTGGGGGAGCAGGAGAACAAGGTTGAGTGAGCGTGTGGTTGGGTGAATGTGCATTTGAGACTGTGGGATAAGAGGTAACGAGTATCGTTTACGTGCAGGTGACAGTTATGGTTTTTTTTATTTTTTATAGCGTTTTGTGAGAGCTTGTATATCTTTTACGATAGACTTGTTTGAGAGTGAGTCACAATTCGAAGGCCATTAGGCTTTCGTATTTTTGTGTGTGGTTGTGTAATGTGGTTGTGTTTGGTTGTCATGTTATCAATATGATCATGGAAATTGGACCATGATATCGTTTGGAAATGAGTCAGAATGTGAGGTTCGTGAGCTACCGTATTCTTGATGGTCGGTTGTCATATTATGAATATGATGGTTCTAGGGTGGTTTATTGACACACGATGTGGTAACACGATGCACCCAGGAGGACGACTATGGACTGTGTGGGTCTGCATGTAAACCACCAATCAAGCCAAGAGACAGTCATGGAGTCATGGATATGGTAACTTATTAAATGCTGTGTATGTGATTAATTGGTGATTATACATATCACCCACGTCATGTGATGGCTCAACTATCGTGGTTTACAGTCGGATTGGTATATGACATCAAACAGTATCACAGTCTCGGAAGGTTTGAAGTTGAGGGTGGGGGGCGATCATAAATTATACATATATGATCTCGGCCCTTTCCAAGCCTTGACACACATTGGCTCTGCCCTATCGGGCTCACTCCCGACATTATCTTTTGTGTGTGGATCGCGTTCCTGCAGCTTGATGGATGCAAGATTCGGCAAGAGACCGAATAATATCGAATACGATAACTACGAGAGAACCTCGCGTTTTCCAGTGGAACCCGAGTGGCCGAGGAAGGGGGGTATACTTCTCCTGTAAGTTATTCTGTTGAAGCTTGTGAGTCTGCTATAACTACTGCGAAGGCGCGGCTCGTCTGCATGCAATATGCACAAGAGTATCATCGAGTGCCGTGATGTGGCGAAAAGTTTTCATGACAAAAACGAAGAGTGGGTGCAAATCCCGTTGCCGGGGGACAAGAGTTATTCCCTCAGCCGTTTGTGGAGTTCTTGCAATGCTTGTTGAGTGGTATCCATCCGTCTAATTTTTTCCCCTTTGCCAGGGAATTTTCAAACCAGTAGAAACGGATCTTTCATGCATGTGGTTGACGAAGCATGTGAAAAATGCACCTTCGCCGTGCGGGACTGACACGGGATGAGGTTGGCATTGTCGGTATGATCTAGTTACATGCCCATGCTCGGCTTGCCTCCAGAAAAGGTTCAGTGAGTTGGAGGGTGTGGCTTGAACGTGTGTCATCGAGATCGACGCAAGGATCAGTCGATGTATCGTTCTGTACAGAGCCATGACATGGACTTTGGTGAGGGGTATCGTCTGATGTTTTCCCTTTATGGAGACAAGCTTCTAGAAGGAGAAACACATGAGAAAAATAAAATAAACGGTCGCTCAAACCTTGATATTCAGCAACCGGTTCTTTCCGCAAGACGTCCGCGGCCTCTGCTCACCGTTGGGGTTTGTGGGTTGATGTTGATATCTAAAGTCCGACCGTTTCGCCTTGCCTGGTTGATTTTGTTGATGGTGGACAGAGCCTGGGGGGCTTCGGGAGCTTCTTATGATGGCATTATTGACAGGTCCAGACCACACTCGCATTAGGACGCGCGCTATGCTACTAGACAGACACCAAGCAGACGGATGGGCTGTGTGTTCGCGATAAGGCTGATGGCGGGAGCGCCGAGAAAAGCCTCAGTCTGGGATACCCATGGGCCCAATCGATCGTGGCGCGATAGCTTCATCGTTGGCGGAAACCCACTTTGGGCCCTAGGGATTTTGATATCAACAAGAAACTGGGCGACAACCCATGGTAGGACTTGCGGTGAGGGCTCAGGTTTGCGGGCCGAGGCAGCAGGCGGACGTAACAAGTTGAGTAATTTTGCAGATTTCCTCGGCCATTCTTTGATGATGAAATTCTTTATCCGAAGGTGAGGGCCCAATGGTGTTCTCGAAGTCGATGAACCATCCTTCGTGTTGACAGTGTAGGGTGGGATCTGGCGGCAAACATGGAAATCTGTGACTTCATAACTACACTACGTCGTCAGAGCGCAAACATGGTGGGCAAAATGTCGTTATCAGTGATGATGACTCGACTGAGGTTTGGGGAAAACCGGATTTTACCAACCAATCAGATTGACTCAACGCCTTAAGCTCCGAAGCCTCTGTTGTTCTTATCGCCGTTATCGGTGGGGTCCGGATTCGGGAGTCTGGACGCTTGGCGTTCTTGATTCCCGGCATCCGAACGGAAGAGTCCACGCTATCCCTGCATCTGTGTGGCCTCATCATGAGCTTGTCCCTTCACGGCCAAGCAAGTCACAGAGGTGTCACATTTGACATCCTGCAGAGCAGCCAGTCAGCAGGTTCATGCCGTGGCCCTTCGCGCTGGGGTCCTTTGGGTGCCGACCTCCTGCATTGAGAAGGGAACCCAGTCGATGCCGTCTCGAGGCTCAATCACAGTACTCCACGCCCGGTCGAGCAGGCAAGAGGTATCGTCGTGGCCGCCAGCCCCAAATTCCATATTCATAAGGCTGTCAGGAAGTCACCTCGGCGAATTACCTGCCAATGTCTGGGAGAGCGCCTGCCCAAGGCGGCCAGGTTTGTCCACGTCAAAGTGAAAGTTGAAGATGTGATCCTGCCCAGTTAGGCAGTTTTCTAGACGCATTTTGGTGGGGGCCAATCAATCTTGTCGAATCTCACTGTGGCTTGATTCACGCAGGGATTTGGTTTCTCTACGACCATCCATTTTTGGTCAATGAAACATTGGCAGCGTTGACGGCACAAAGCCAGCTGAGCAATTGGTGTCACATTGCGACAGCGTGGACAAAGAGAGATGAAAGCAGAGGGCGTTTTGGAAATGGCAACTTTACGTACTTGTAATTTTGAGAGCGGTCAAGCTTGAGATGGCGTTTTGGCAGGCCACTTGGCACACCCCACGCTAGACCCCACCACTTTACAAACCTCACCCTCTGACGTGCCATGTTGAACAATGCGGCCTTTCGTAATCCGCTTTCGCACGACTCACAGGCCCCCACTGGAAAACGTGGATGAGGAGTAGGTTTTGCTCTTTTATCAGTGGGATGGCAAGCCGTTGAGGTGACTGCCTGCCCCGGGCTGCCGGTAGCTCCGGCTTCGTTCTGAATCCAATGCCATGAGGCGGTGCCATAAACGTCCTCGTCAGCTTGCCCATTCCATGCTGCAAACAGCAGTAGGTAACACGAGATGGAAGTGAAGTGCTGGCATAATGCATACCTACGGAGACGGACACTACATTTCTTGGGGCTTACCTATTATTGGGATTCTGCTTCGGCGGTTCCCTATCGTGATTTGTCTGGATCAACGGAGCGTGCATGAGCCGGGTCTCGCTTGCTGTTGTCTGTGTGGGATGGTTGCGGTGGTGGTTGGTGGGTGCGCACCCTTTGTGGCTCAGCACTATCCAGGTACCTCCAAGTACCTCGCAAAGTGTCTCTTTGTTGTGGGACATGCAGGCTTGTACCTGACTCCCTGATCGCCGGCCCCCGGCCACGGTGCTCTCCAATCCCGTCCCAGTGGCCCGATGCTTTCCAGCTCATACTCTTGAACAATTGCGAAAATAATACGCCTCTGTATTCTTCCTGGTTGCTTTTCTTCTCAATTTCACTCCGTCCCTCCTACCTCGTACCTACAAACACGACCCGTAATCACGCCATTCGCTGCCATTCACCGTTCGCCTATCTAGTACCTAGACTTAGCAGGCACCTTTCCAAATCTTACCAACTTCGAAGCGAGCCTTCGCCGTATCGTGCCGTAACACCGCCCCCGAACACCACTCCCCTACATACGACACGCCAGAAGCAGTGGGGGTAGATGACTGCTCTAGACCATATCTCTACCCGACCGGGCCTCTCCTCCTCCACTTAATTTTCTACTGCTCTCCCTCTCCTCGACAGTTTGGGTACATATCTGAGAGATGCCTCTATTCACCCTTTCCACATCCAAGAAGAATGCCTGTACGCTGTTCGACATCAGGTAAGCTATTTTTTTATTTTATTTTTGGAACACCCTCGGTTATTTGCATGACAACCACTGACCGGGTAATCTGGAACACAGGCTCGAGAACGACTTTATTGTCTTTCGCGGTAACGATCATGAAGCCTCTGGCCAACTGCTCAAAGGAACAGTCGTGCTTTGCTTGTCTGCGCCATTAAAGGTCGAGACGATCAACTTGAAATTGACCGGCACAATCCACTATGGGTATGGGATTCGGCCAGAGAAAGCACCAAAGTACAAGTCACTGACGCTGTTGAGTAGTTGGACCGATCCCAGAGTAACCGCGACAGGAATTAACCATCACAGAATCGATAAGACTGTGAACTTCTACGAGCACCGATGGCGACCATTTGCTGGAGTCGGCGCTTCCAACCATATTCCGACTGGCGACACACATCATTCGAGGGGCACCACGCTAGGCCCTGGCAATTACGAATGGCCCTTTCAAGTCATGCTCCCTGGTAATACCACGGAGAGTGTGGAGGGCTTGCGTGAGGCCAGCATCACTTACAGACTGAAGGCATCAGTAGTGCGGGGCAAGTTTGCATCCGATTTGAGCGCTTACAAACGGCTACGCATCATCCGAACCCTCGAATCCTCCGCCCTCGAGTTTCTACATGCGATGAGTGTGGAAAATATCTGGCCCAACAAGATAGATTACTCGATTCTGATCCCTCAGAAGGCGGTGGTCTTCGGCACATGCATCCCTCTAGAGACGAGATTTACCCCATTATTGAAGGGACTGGAGTTAGGCGACATGACCGTGAAGCTGGTCGAGGTCCATGACATTGTGCTTCACTCGACTAGGTCGTCGGGTGCCTCTTCGGTTAAGGAATACCGGAAAGAAAGAGAAATCGAGACATGGCGACTTCCCATCACGCGCGAGGAGCATTGGCAGGACATGATCAACGATAGCGGGCAGGAGGGCTGGGTTCTCAACACTTCGCTTAACCTGCCGAAGAAACTTTCGAAATGCTTGCAGGATGTCAACACCAAGGGCATCAAAGTTCGACACAAGCTGAAGTTGGTTGTGGCTTTGAAGAATCCCGACGGTCACATTTCGGAGCTTAGGGCGACGCTGCCGGTAACCATTTTCATATCGCCAAATATGCCACTGGACGAGGACGGGAATCTGGTGCGACAAGTACCGGTCGGAACACCGTCCCTGCAAGTAGCCGCGATAGCACCACCAGGCTACGGCGAGCATGTTCTTGACCAGCTGTACGAGGATATGGATCCAACCGGGCTACAAACACCAGCTGGTGGCCTGTCGGCTGTTAATAGCCCAATCTATGGAAGGTCGCGCGCCAGCTCCGTGGAGAATCTGAATGCACTCTATCATGGTGCCAGCAGTCCCGTTAATGGTGTGCCATTCAGTGCCAACCAGCTCACTGCTAGGTTGCAGACTCAGCTTAATCAGCACAATCGTAATCAGTCATGGCCCACGATGCGGGCTGCGGAATCGGCACGCCACATGCCCAGCTACGCATCAGAACTTGATACCGAGGATGCCCGTACTGATGAGCAGTCGGCGCCGCCGTCATTACCGCTTACTCGGCACAACAGTGACGACGACGAATCTGCATTGCAGCACCTCGACTATGCAGAGCTTGAGGAGCTCAGCAAGGTTCCTAGTTACCAGACAGCCGTCAAGACACCAGTCCGGCCGCTGGCGTACAATGTTCTCCCAGACTACGAAACGGCGACGAGCGTACCGAGCACACCTCAACCAGGTTCGCCGGAACGATCGCCGCCGTTGAGAGCTAGTGAACTCACCCGGTCAGACAACTCGTTCCTGGGAAGCATCGCCGAGGTCCCTCAAGAGTCGTCGACTCAGGATGACGACATGAACCCGCAGAGTCGGCCTGGGACACGCAGAACATCACCCATCCGCTGGCGGCAATTGTCGGTGGGATTGTACCCACACCACTCGCTGCACGGGGAGGGCGATGAGCACCGACGGCTTCACCTTCTCCGTGCCCAACGTGGCTTGGCCTAGAGGTCCAATAGCTCGTCGGCACGCACACCCTGATGAAGCATAAGGGGCGTTCTGAATGGAGATGGAAATTGAGGTTTCCTTTGTATTATAAATGTCTGTTCTGTTGCTTTTGCCTGGATTCCAGGGCTGGTGGACAGCAAATGGCATTCGGCAGCTGCAAAGAGCAGCTTTTTTTTTAATAGGCGTTTTAATGACCAATGCATGGGGGGATATTGACACACATGGAGGGGGGTAATGGAGGCAACCTGTCGTTGGCGTTTGGGATTGCCAGAGGCGGCACATTTGCGATGGGAACTGACATCAAAAGGAGGTCTCATGTTTGTTTTGGAGTTGACGGTCATTCTCTTCTCTTTTTTCCTTTTGGTGGTGGGCTGGGTTCGAAGGCTCGATCAAAGAGATTGAGGATCGGGCAGCGGTGGATTATTTGAGGCGCTCTGTGTTTTCGGTTTGGGGATTGATGAAGAGGACATTATCTGAACCAGTTACTACTTTATACCTTCGATACCCCCTATAGTCAAAAGTCAGCAGATGAATCTAGACCAAAGAATAGCCAGTAAATGGATTATTTGCTTGTTACTGGTGCTGGTTGTGAGATTGAGGCCGAAGAGATGAGATGGGAGGAGTATCTGGCGGTTTGTACGTAGTGGGATGTCGTGTAGGACAGTACATGTCTAGGGAGGAAAAGATCGGCTGGGTTCTAGACATTTGGGATAGCATCTGGAACACAGATGTGTGGTGTATCGTGAGACAAGAAATGTGTTGTGGGCTTGAAACATGGGGGAAGTTGCCTAAAGAGGCCTCACACAAGAAGATATGCAATGGAGCCGGATAAGCCGAAAGCCGGTGCAGATTGGCATTTCATAAGCTCAGCTCAGCTGCGGACGTTTTCAAAACGGGAGCATTGGCGATCGATCTACCACTCTTGAGAACAGAGATAGCTATTCCCACTTTGGGTGATGGTGGTGGTTTGCTTTGCAGTAGCATGGAGGCCCGATTGTTTGTTCACTGATGAGGCTACGTCATGCAATTGGACCCTTTTTTTATTAAAAGAAGATTGGGAAAAAAACCCAGCTGAGCTATAACTTCCATCTGCAACGGTCGGCCGAGCTATTCAACGGCGACCAAAGAGAAGGAAAAAAAACCAAACCATGCGCATGATATTGTCTCCCATGGCGAGCTGATTTTTTTTGTTTAAACGAGACATGGTCCACGATGCCTTCACGCATCTGCCAGCTGGACAAGGGTTTTGCTGTTGATCAGCTTTTTGGCTGGAAAGTGGAGTTACGTCATGGCATGATGGGATTTGATGGTTGCGTCTTGGCGGGACCAATTGAGATCGGCGTTGGTCGATAGACAGGATCCACTTTTGCTCGATCTCTTGGCAGGGAGGAGAGGAGAGGAGGGGTTGTTTGCTGCTGCTGCTGCTACGCAAGAGGCGCTGGTGTGTTGGTTGTTGTGTGGATTGGGTGAAGGGAATAATAATACAAATACCTACTGCTGCTGGCTGGCGCGGTAGGTGGTGTTGATCTTATGACCTGCGGTTTGGTTTCAATGACCTCATACTTTTTTGGTTAGTGTAAAAGCTTCTATATCTTTACTTCTAGCTGCTGCTGCATGGGCTTGTAGTTGGGGACGAACCTCTTCTTGTTTTTTATTTTTTATTTTTTTTATTTTAGGATTCTAGGAAAAAGGAAAGGGACCCTTACCACCAACAGCCAACCATCCAATCTTGTGTTTCTCCACACTTGTTAACTCGATCCCTCCTCCGCCCGTCCCCCCGGCTCCAGGCCCAACAACCTCCCCACCCTAACACCGCTTCCTTTTTATTTTAATTTTACTTTATCTCTCGATGCATTTCAAGCGGCTTTCGAGAGGACATTCTCTCCGCAAACCAGAGACGTCCGCCACTGCCTCTTCCGCCTCCGCTCAGCAGCAACCGGACAAGTTACAGACTACCACAGCACCAGCAGAGAGTAGTGTTATTCGGGAAGAACCAGCGACAATGTCCACTGTTACTTCGCCTGTTGAGCCCTCGAGGCAGAGCACGCTTGCGAGCAACCTTAGTGACGAGGCTGTTCCTGAGCACGATCCCAACACCGTGAGTGGCTCGTTTTAGGGCAGATGGTATCAGGGGGAATATGCTGACATGTTTGCGATTTAGACGGCCGGCCTCCTTGCGCAGAGGTTGCAGGCATGGAAGCATGCTGTCGGTTACCTCGAGGAGTACGTCGAGGCGGTCGAGAAGGTGCACAAGAACTCGTCCAAGGAGTATGAGAGGGTTTTGAAGGTGCGACGAATCCCCCTTTATTTCTACAGCTTTCCTAGACCGCAACTAACATGCCCTCCCCATCATCAGACCATCTCCAAACCCCTCCGCGAAGGCGAGCACTTTGATCAATCACTCGGCGGCGTCGCCGGCTTCTTTGAAAACATGCGCGTCAACACCCAAGCCCTGATCAACACCAACGCCGAGACGGAGAAATCCATCAAGGGCTCCGTCCTGCCCGTGCTCGAGCGCCTCCACAAGGAAATCAAGCACAAGGCCAAGGAGCTCGCCCACGGCGCGGAAAAGGGCGCCAAGGAAGTCGAAAAGGCGCGCAACACGACCCAGAAGCACATTGAGCTCCTGGGCCAGCACACGGCTGCTTTTGAGTCTAGCGGGGCCAAGCACCACCCTAACGACGACCCGTATGTCATCCAACGGGGCGTGCTGCACAGGCTGAACAAGCAGGTCCAGGAGGAGAACAATCAGCGTAACGATCTGATTGCTGTGCAGGCGAACTTTCAGGAGTTTGAGGCGCACGTCATCGGGACGGTGCAGCAGGCCATGGAGGCGTTTAACAGCTTTGTTGGGGGGCAGGCGCTAAAAGTGCAAGCGCTGTATGCGGACATGCTTGGTTCTGCCCAGAGGATCCCGCCCGATTTTGAGTGGAAGGGGTTTGTCAAGAGGTCGGGGGATAAGCTGGTTGATCCGGCGGAGGGGCCTAGGACAGTGGAGGCGATTCAGTTCCCGAATCAGAATCATGCTTCGACCAAGGCGCTGATTGAGGGAAGCTTGGAAAGGAAGAGTAGGAATAAGCTCAGCTGGGGGTATTCGACGGGTTACTATGTGGTTACCCCGGCCAAGTTCTTGCACGAGTTCAAAGATGATGATAACTACAGGAAGGACCCGACGCCGGAGTTGAGTATTTACTTGCCGGATGCGATTATTGGTTTGCCGGCCGGGGAGAAGTTTAACGTCAAAGGGAAGGACAAGAGTGGTGGGTTGGGGGGCAAGTTGTCGGGGAGCAGCGAGTTGAGCTTCAAGGCGCACAGTCCGGCCGAGGCGATGAAGTGGTTTGAGGTTATCAAGAAGGTGGCGGGGGCTACGCCGGGGAGCCCGACGGTGCCGAGTCCGGCGGAAGAGGTGAAGGTCAATCCGGTCGAGGCGGCGGCTGCGCCCGCGACGCAGGGGGTTACTGGTGCGGAGGAGAAGCCGAAACCGGTTGTGGCTGTTCCCGAGGTGAGCACCTCGGCGGCGGCGGATGCTAAGGCTCAGGAGGCGGGGGTTGCGCCTGCTGCTGCTGCTCCTGCTGCTGCACCTGCGGCGGCGGATGAGAAGGCTGCCGTGAAGGCTTAGGGAGATCTTCAGGGTGGTGGTTCTGTTGAGAGGAGGGTGGCTGGGAGTTGGGTTGATGGAGTTGGGGAGGAGGGAGTTTGGAGCGTGGAGGGGTATGAGGATGAGGAGGGGTATACCATGTTCTCGAGGGAGTGATGTTTGTTCCTGGGCGGGAGATTGTCATTGTTGCTTGCTGTTTTTGTTTCATGAGTTGAGAGAAGCCTAATAATACCCTGAGTTTTGTTGTTGCATATTTGTGTGCATTAATTATAATAATTCGATAAAGATCGACGCATATGACATGTCCAGCAAAAAATACGGCATCTCCCTTCTTACACCCCTTCTCTAACGCCAACCTCCGGTGCTATATCGCCCCCATTTTGACCACCATTAACCTGTGGTGACCTCGCACCGCTCATCGCCCACTTCAAGCTCCTATTCAAGCTCCTCAGTGAGCGTGCATCGAGCTCATACCACACCCTCGGCACGTCCAGTTCGTCATAACCATGGTGTTCGCCCATCTCTTGAAGCGAGCCCTGGGGATTCAGAAGAGGACTGGCCTTCCTCCTAGTAACTCTAACTACTGCTGCTGACGAGGGGGATTGAGTAGTGCTGTCCTTTTGACTCGACGGCTCCAGTATGCCATCCCCAGTAAAGAACAAGAGTAGGACGCCGACTATTATGCTGATCATTGTTCTTATTGTGATGGTGTTGTTGTTGTTGTTGTTGTTGTTGTTGTTGTTGTTGTTGTTGTTGTTGTTGTTGTTGTTGTTGTTGTTGTTGCTGATGGGAGTGTTTTTTTCGGGGGTTGGTATATCTGTTTTTGTTTTGTTTTTCATTAGCAAAATTGTAAGATGGCTGCGATGAGCAGACTCACTTGTTGTTATTGGAGTCGTTGGTGCCGAGCTTAAGGAGGGAGACAGGCAGGATGTTGTGGTGATGGGAGTTGGGATAGAAATGGGTTGGCTTATGTCGGACGGTTCAGAACCTTGGGATTGTCGTCTGTGGAAGCGTGCTTGTGGATGTTATGACAGCCAAAGTTGTAGGTGAATTTTCTAGGTAAGTCGTTGCTGGCGATGGTCTGGTTGTGGTAGAACTGGTGTTTATCGAAGGGGAAGGGGGGAGTGGAGGAAGACCGACAAGTGCTGTGCAACAGTCGATGTAGTGCTGGAATTTGGGTAGGATGATCGTGTCTGGCTGTGATTTTCCTTGGAAATACACAACGCAAAGCCTGCAGGCTTCATATAAGTCCTGGAATGCCGAACCTGCGGTGCAAAGTTCTGGCTTGGTCCCAGTGCGTTGGGCCTCGGTAGGAGCGTCGCCTGTCAATTCATCAGTCAAAATCTCCGTGTGCTTTGACGAGAATGAGGTTTATCAACCATACCACACACATCAAAACAAGATGCTGGCACGATGATTTCGCCGTCTTCTCGTTTATCATGAAACAGACCCATAGCGGTTCGATCTTTGCCAACTGCCGTACCGTAAAGATGGCTCAGAGGGACTTGTAGGTGGTTGAAGAAGAAGTCATCATCTAAATACTAACACAGGTAAGGCCGGAGGTCCACTGGAGTTCACACATCAGTGCGTAAGTAAGTGAAGCTGATGATGAAGCTAAAGACTCCGAAGGTGTCGTTGACCAAAGATGACCAAGCCTAAGGCCCAAGTAACGTTGTGGGTTGTGCTCTGCCTCTGTCGACGGTGTCGGGAATGGACTGCCCCGGGAAGTTTGGGGTGCCATGGTGCCTGTGACCTGGGTGGTTAAATGAACGATTGTATCTTGGCATCCGGTAGAGCCTGCTAACTCTTCTCAGTAATCGCGTCTGCTACTGTCCTTGTATCCAGCTTAGTCTTGCATATGAAGTTGGAAGTGAGGAATAGCATCATGGCAGCCTCTCAACTTTTTCCTGTAAGGTCACCAAAGATCAGATAGTCTACAATACTGACTAAGATCGCATTTTTCCAAAGCTCTGGCCCCCAAACTAAACAATACCAGTTGACCAAATACTAGAGTCCTTTGTTTAGAGGATGGACGAAGCTCTGAATGAGTTTCGCCGTAGGCCCATCACGATCGGGTCACCATGCCCAGCCGCACCAAGAGCTCCCCCGTCGCTCAACTGTATCCGAATCTTTGGGGTGATATTGTTCTGGGAGGTAGTTTGCTCGTGAGTTTTTTCATGATGGGTAGAAAGCTTGCGTAAGTTTTCCGTGCTGGCTAGATTGTTTGCTTGAGCATTAACCCCCAACTCATTACTTGCAATGTGTGGCGTCGATTGAGCCTCAATAGAGGCGTGGCACAGATAAAACTAGTCTTTCCCACTGAAGTTTGGCCTTGTGTCAAGTTAAGTAACATGGTCGCATCTCAACGGCCCTCAGTACAGGGTTGCCAAGCCGGCGCCGATGTCAACACCAAGCCGGCGTGGAAGATGCCAAGCACGGCGCTCTCGCAGCAATGGGCCCGAGTGGGGCCGTGTATGACATGCAACGTCAACTCTGAGGACTCATCCTTTCTGAAGGCAAGTAATGAACCTTAGCTAGCCATAGTTACGTTCTTTTCAGGGGCCGGATTGCCACTGGGGAGAGTGTAGATTGAGACCGTTAAAGAGGATTTGGTGAGGATGGCGAGGGGTCAGTGGGGGTTTTGTGTGTTCGGAGATGTCAAGGAAAAGCCGTTGCAAAAGACAGCCCAGATCAATTATTAGTTCCGGCAAGTCAAGTAAAGCAAACACAGGCAGAAAACTCTAATCTCTTGGTCCACCCCGAATCATCCCCGTGCCTGCCTCTATCTCCGCGGGTGTCTTCCTTCCACATTGGATTCAAGTTGGAATCTGCGGCACCTGATTGGCCCGATAAGTGTTATCATTGCACTGATATCCGCTATCAAAGATCACCATCTCCCGCGCTGCAACGTCTACCTAGGAATCCGCAAAAGCAGAGGAGTCCCACGGTCGCTGAACGAAGTGGCTGCTGCTTCTCCGGTGCCTTTCATGCGTCATTACATATTGCACTATGCTCATTGGTACACCAAATGGTCATGAATCGCCCCTGGGGCCTGTCCGCGGCCGTCTTCACACACCAACCTGCACGGCTCCGGAGATGTGCATTTCCTTGATTGCCTCTGAATGCCTACCTTGATGAGAGATTAGATATCGTTCGCCGTGTGTCCGGCCAGATGCTCTGACGATGGCAGTGCCACCATGATAGACCATGTCTACATCCCGTCTTGTTCCTCTCCTTTTTGTCACTTCTCTTTCCTCTGATGTTCTCCTGGTTAGCTTTTTGACGACATTGATCCAGCCTCGCCAGCCTTGATTGACTCGGGTTGGCTTCTCTACGACTCCCGTCTTATCTTGTCATTGTTCAACTGGCTTGTTTCTCTTTTGATAACCCCCATTCTGGACGATCCTCCTCACAGCCTGCCCACAATGGCAGTCGGGCGCAAGAAGATTGTTGTTGTTGGTTTGGGAATGGTGGGCATCAGCTTCATGTGAGCAATGGGCCGGTTTAAGTCCCTGGAATGCGGATATCTCTAACCTCCCAACAGAGAGAAACTCCTCAAACTCGATGCCAGATCGCGCGAGTACAACGTTGTAGTAGTTGGCGAAGAGCCACATTTGGCATACAACAGAGTTGGCTTGACCAGCTTCTTTGAGCATCGCAAGATTGAGAACTTGTACCTGAATCCACTAGAATGGGTATGTCTCTGCTCTTGACGTCCATGAGCAACACTGACGCCAATGCTGCAGTACACAGCTGTACCTGACGGAGCTCTCAGCTACCACCTGAACACCAAAGTCACCGAAATCTACCCAAACAAAAAGACCATAACCTGCGCAAATGGTGACGAAGTCAGTTACGACATCTTGGTTCTGGCTACTGGCTCCGATGCCGTGCTGCCAAAACACACGCCCGGTCATGACGCCAAGGGCGTCTTTGTTTACAGGACTGTCGAGGACCTGGAGAAGCTCATTGCTTTCTCAGCGAACCAAAAGGGCACAGTTGGTGCCGTAGTAGGAGGTGGCTTGTTGGGACTCGAAGCTGCCAAGGCTATGATGGACTTGGGATGCTTCGAGAAGGTCAAAGTCATTGAGCGCAATCGATGGGTTCTCAGCCGGCAACTGGACGCTGACGCAGGCGGCATGGTTGTGGAACAAGTGCGAAGCCTCGGTGCTGATGTTTTGCTCAGCAAGAGAGTGGGCAGGATTGAGGTGACGGAGGACAACAGCGTCAAGGGTGTTCACTTTGAAGATGGCGAGTACATGGAGTGCTCGACCATTTGCTTCGCTATCGGTGTCCGACCAAGAGACGAGCTGGCCAGACAATCAGGCATTCTGTGTGCTGACCGTGGCGGCGGCATCGTCGTTGATGACAGCCTTCAGACCAGCCATCCAGACATCTACGCCATTGGAGAGTGCGCAAGCTGGCAAGGTCAGACGTTTGGTCTGATTGCCCCGGGAGTGGAAATGGCTGACGTTCTCACATTCAACCTCACACAATCACAACATCATCAGCCACGATTATACAAACGCCCTGACCTGAGCACAAAGCTGAAGCTGCTAGGCGTCGAGGTTGCCAGCTTTGGAGACTTCTTTGCTGACCGTGACGGGCCAAAGTACCTTCCCGCAAAGGCAAAGAAGAAACCCGCCTCGCCGTTATCAGCAGTCAAGGTGCTCACCAATGGCGCCCCTCCGGCCCCAGTCAAGGCCTTGACCTACAAGGACCCGTTTCTCAACATCTACAAGAAGTACATTTTCTCGGTGGACGGCAAATACCTCCTTGGTGGCATGATGATCGGTGACACATCCGACTACGTCAAGCTTGTCCCCTTAGTCAAGAACCAGAAAGAGCTCGACGTCCCACCGTCGCAACTTATCCTTGGTGCCAAGAAGGAGGGTGCTGACGATGGTGATGATCTCGACGATGACACCCAAATTTGCAGTTGCCACAATGTCACCAAAGCAGATGTTGTCAACACTGTCAAGGACGGTACCTGCAAGTCCATCGGGGAGGTCAAGTCTTGCACAAAAGCTGGCACAGGCTGCGGAGGTTGCATGCCTCTCGTGACCTCCATCTTCAACAAGACTATGAAGGACATGGGCAATGAGGTCAAGAACACCATCTGCCCTCACTTCAACTACAGCCGTGCTGATCTCTACAACATCATCATGGTCAAGCGGTTGACCACATTCCAGGAAGTGATGAAGGAAGCCGGCGTCGACCCAGAGAGCATAGGGTGCGAAGCCTGCAAGCCCACGCTGGCCAGCATCTTTGCAAGCTTATGGAACAAGCACGTCATGGATAAGCCTCACCATGGTCTGCAGGAAACCAACGACAGATATCTGGGCAACATCCAGCGGAACGGCACATACTCGGTTGTACCTCGAGTATCGGCTGGAGAGATTACCCCTGAAAAGCTTGTGGTTATTGGAGAGGTGGCGAGAGACTATAAGCTGTACACCAAAATCACTGGCGGTCAAAGAATCGACATGTTTGGTGCCAAGAAACAGGATCTTATTGACATCTGGAAGAGGTTGGTGGATGCTGGCATGGAGTCTGGGCACGCCTATGCCAAGTCCCTCAGGACAGTCAAGAGTTGCGTAGGTACCACTTGGTGTCGCTATGGCATCGGTGACAGTGTCGGCATGGCTGTCCGCCTGGAGGAGCGATACAAATCTCTTCGCGCTCCTCACAAGATCAAGGGTGGGGTGAGTGGTTGTGTGCGCGAGTGCGCCGAAGCTCAAAACAAAGAGTATGTCTTCTCACTTCTCCGTTAAATATCCCATTTCTGACATTCTCTCCCAGCTTCGGCCTCATCGCCACCGAGAAAGGCTTCAACATCTTCGTGGGCGGTAATGGCGGTGCCAAGCCCAGACATTCTGAGCTCCTCGCCAAAGACGTGCCGCCCACTGAAGTCATCCCCATTCTGGACCGCTACCTGATGTTCTACATCCGCACGGCCGACAAGCTCCAGCGCACAGCTCGCTGGCTCGAAGCCCTCCCAGGCGGTCTGGCCTACCTCAGGTCTGTGATCCTCGACGACAGCCTCGGTCTCAACGCCTCCCTCGAAGCCCAGATGCAAGAACTGGTCGACAGCTTCTTTGACGAGTGGGCCGAAGCGATCAACAACCCCGAGATTGCCGCGCAGTTCAAGCAGTTCGCCAACACGACAGAGACAGTCGAGACAATGGAGCTCGACACGGATCGCGGCCAGCTCCGCCCGACTTTCTGGCCGAGCGACGCCTCGGCCAAGGAAGATTTCGCCGGGCTGTCCAAGACGTGGTCATCGTTGACCTGGCAGCCGATGCTCGAGTCGTCGTACTTCAAGGGCGCGGATGACATTCCCAACGGCATCTCGGCCGCTGTCAAGCGAGGCGACACCCAGCTCGCGCTGTTTAAAGTCAAGGGGAAGTACTACTGCACTCAGCAGATGTGCCCTCACAAGCGGGCGTTTATCCTGTCTGATGGTCTGGTTGGGACCAGCTCGTCTTCTCCCAGCACGGGTGAGGCGCCGTATGTCTCTTGTCCGCACCACAAGAGGAACTATGACTTGTCCAATGGTGCTTGCAAGAATGATTCGGAGCTGTCGATTGCTACCTTCGAGGTGGAGGAGAGAGACGATGGGATGGTTTATGTTAAGCTGCCGCCGGTTGAGGAGCTTGATGAGAAGTTGGGGACGAAGAAGTGGATGGTTAAGAGTGGAGAGGCGGGAGAGGGACAGTTGAAGGAGTTGGATAGGAAGCTGGGGTTGGAAACGCCGGCGGGTGGGAACTGGAAGGGACATAGGGCGAAGAAGCCTGGGGTGAAGCCGCATGCGGAGAATAGGATGAGGAGGCCGGTGGAGGTTATGGCTGGGGGAGGGGGGTGTGGGAGTGCACCGGATTGGTGAGGGAAATGGGTGGTTTCTTTTGGATATTGATGAGATGGTAAAATGCAACGATGGCGGATATGGTGCTGGGAGTAACATGATCTGGGATTGCTTTTGTTATGTTGATGAAGCACATCTGGCTTTCAATGGAGAACACCTTGAACATAGAACGAGTATATTCTTGTGTTTTGAGAATGACGATGTTTGCTGCCCTAGTAGTCAACTGTACCGGGCACGCAACCCTAACCCTCTCCTTGGCTTACATCTCTCACTCCAATCCTTCAACCCTTCAACCTCTTGTAAACGCAGCGAATGCGTTTTCATCATCTTGCCCAAGATCCGGCAACATTTCCTGTATTTCTCGACTCGCCTTTCTCAAGGTCAGAGGGTTTTGGAACCCAAGATCATCTCGCACCGGTACCTCAGATTCTACGGCTACCTAGGTAGCTAATTGCTCGGACGCCGCCATGCAGGACCCCCTGTCACCATGGAACATTGGTACCGCGTGCGGCTGAGGTCTCGTTCCTCGCTTGCCGATGAATATGAAGATCAACCGTTTGAAGGCTTTTTTGCTTCTTGTCATCAACATTTATACATAACCCCACCTGTTGTCACTCCTTTTCATCTATCATATGTTGATGTTTCACACTCTCTAGTATAATAATCTCCAAGCAGATCATCTTCAATCCCATCTTCACACTCACTTATTACTTTGACCTCAGTTTCACGCGTTCTTTCACTCTGCGCAATGTCCGGCTTCCATGAATCCGACAACGGCGGCGGCAGTCACTCAGCAACAGACATAATAACCTACATCGGCGTCCCCCTCGCCGTCCTGGGCGTCCTCCCCATCCTCTACAACACAGCCGTCACCCTCGCCGCCCTCTCCCGCATCAAACGCATGCTCCGGCACTCCCGCCTCCCGGCCCTCACCCGCTCCGACGTCGTGAATAGGATCATCGAAGTAGAGCTCCCCCGCTACGCCGTCCGCCCGATGGACCGCTTCACCGACCGCCAGGAGTACTGGAGCGTGTCCTCACACCGCTCCTCCATCCCGGGGGGTTCGTGGACGACGTTCAACTGGAGGACTAACGTCATTGGGTTGAACACTCAACGGGTGGAATATGCCGACCAGCTGAGGCAGCCGCAGGTGGAGGTGGAGTTTGACCAGCTGGTTTGTTACTTGTTGGATCTGGGGGCTGTGCCGGATGGGTATGGGTGGAGGATGTTGAGGGGGAGTGGGTTGTGGACGCCGGTGGGGTGTACTTTGATGACGGGGCCGGGCGGGAAGAAGGCGTTGAGTGTTGGGCCTTTGGATGGGAGTGATGGGCATTTGAGTTTGGTGGTGAATTGGGAGGGGGGGTGGACGAGGAGGAGTTGGGGGGATTTGCCTCCTTATTGGGTGCGGTTGCCGCCTCCGCCGCCGCCGCGGGTTGTGGAGGGGGAGGAAGAAGGGGGGCGGAGCATGGAGGAGGTTACTACTGGAGGGGAGCATGCTTCTTGTGAGAGTCTTCACAAGACGGAGACGGAGACGTCGAGGCCGAGGACGCAACAGAAGAAGTGGGGGGAGTCGAGTATACCGATTACGTGCCAGATTTCTACGGAGGGAATTGTTACTGCGCTGAGGCAGGAGGCGCAGTTGACTAGCACGATTAACTTGGACTCGTTGCCTGTTGATCATATTAGGGTGCGGTCATCTTCTTCGTCGGGGGCATGGTTTGCCTCTGCGGCGACAGCTTATGGGACTACCTCGCAGACGATCCTCTGGTCGTACAAAATCCCGGATGATATTCTTACTTTCTCGAGGAAGGAAACTGTACCATGTGGTGTTTTGGTCTTGCTCAATGTGGTCGAGCAATCTGCCACACCAGAATGGGCGACGACATACAACGATGGCGCTGCTGACTTGGACAAGTTTACCGCGAGGATGAGGGACCAACGGGCTGCCATGGCAGCCGAGGCAAAATTACCACCCGCCCAGAGAGCGCAAGCAGCAATGGAGAGAGTAAGAAGGGAGAACGAAATGCGGATGCAGGACAGTATGTCGCCCTTTTCACCTCACCTACCTGACAAAGCTAACACAGCCCCCCAGTGAAAGATCAGCAACGTCTCCGAACCGCTCGTCAAGAGGCCCGACTCCTTGAGGCGCTCCAATCCCCCAAATGGGACACCAAGCTCGTCGCTGAGCACAACCTGACCTGGCTCAAGAACCAATCCAACAGCAACCCGAAAGAAAAAGTAGCGCCCAACATGGAAATGAAAGAAGTGGTTGGGACGCTGCTGTATCGAATGGTGCTGGACAGCCAGTTTACGGCGAAGCTGTGCGCGATGCTGGAACTGTGGAAGAACTGGGCCGAGAATGGGGGGATGAGAAAGAGTGATTTGGAGAGGTTAAGGGAGGAGCAGGTGGTGTGGGCGTATGCTACATTGCTGGTGGCCATGATTAAGGATTGTACTGGGTTGGCCGAGGGGACGCTGGCGTTGGACTTGCAGGAGTGTCTGAGGGTTTGGAGGAATGTTAGGTTGGGTTAGGGGAGTTTTTTCTCCGTGGATGGGTTCACGGCCACGTGGAGGTTGGTCACCCGGGTAGTGAGGGGGTTTGTGATCAGTATTCTCTCCGTCTGATGGTGATGGTTGGGGAAGCGTTTCACAATGGGGTCATGTTTGGTGGTTTTTTGGGTAACCGGCAACAAGGCTGGAGTGGTGTGAGAGGCGACCATCCCATTCTGTGGGAGGTCGTGCTTGCTGGTTTGGTCACACACTGAAAGCCTTGCGCACGATGTTTTGGTCAAAAGTGCCAGCAGAGCCTTGCTTCGTTTTTTTTGTCTATTTGGCTGTTGTCTAAGTGCATCGATAGCACCTAGTTTACCATGCTCTTATCACGCAGCGTCAGGTTGTTTTGCGCGTGCTTCTCAGTTACTGCGCTTGCTCAGTTTGTCCCCTTACAAGATGCCAACTTGACAACACTAAACGCCGCACACGACCCAAATATCACCATTTCCTACAAAGTTCCGAAGGGTGCCTGCAAGACGGCATTCGATGCACAGAAGCAGTTCTCTGGCTGGGTCAACATCCCAGTTGAGGGTCGGTCGACCAGCTTGTTCTTTTGGTTTATCGAAGCACGGGAGCCGACTTCGACACTCACAATATGGCTGAATGGCGGGACTGGAGGGAGCTCCATGTCAGGCTTTTGGCAAGAGAATGGTCCTTGTGAGGTGGTAGAAAAGGATAAAGATCACCTCGAGGTCAAGGCAAGGGAATGGGGATGGGACAGGGCATCAAACATGCTGTATATCGATCTTGTAAAGTTTATTCTCTCCGCGCCAGAGTTCGTGATATTAACCAAGCCCGCAGCCCTCAGTAGGCTTCTCCTACACCACCCCCATCACCAACGGCAGCTACGATTCCTACAACGCAACAACCATCTTCCCTCCTGAACCCGTCCCCAAATGGAGCAGCCCTTGGGCCTTCATGAACGGCACATTCTCTTCCCCTTACCCGCTGAACTCATCAGCCAACACCACAGCGACAGCCCGACTAGTCTGGCATCTCCTCCAGACCTTCCTATCAACTTTTCCCCAATACAACACCCCCTCCAACTCTTCCACAGGGATATCCCTCTTCGCAAAAGGCACCACCGCCCCCCTCGCCGCGCTCCTCGCATCCTACTTCCACTCCCAAAATCCCAGCACCTCATCCACCACCCTCCCCATCAAAATCACCTCCCTCGGCCTCCTCTCCCCCTGCGGCCTCGACCCTTTGTCCCAAGCCCAATCCTACGTAACCATGGCCCTCAACAACACCTTCCACCTCCCGCTACTAACCCAAGATCAAACCACCCCCATCATGTCAGCCTACCACCGCCGCCGCGGCTGCTCCGACCTCCTCCTCCCCTGCCGCCACCCCTCCTCCTCGACAAACTCCGAAACCCTCCTCGTCTGCCTCCAAGCCTGGGAGTGCATCTACGGCCTCACAATCCCATACCAGCAACACACCTCAAGGTCGTTATACGACATCTCCTCCCCCTCCTTCGACCCCTTGCCAAACCAGACTTATCTTACCTTTCTCAACTCACCCAAGTTTCTATCCGCTATTGGCTCACCAATAAACTTCACCGATCTCCCTCCCCCCCTCCCCGCCCTTCGGGACGACCCGCTGGTAGCCATCAAAGAGCTACTATCCCAAGGGGTTCGGATCGCCCTGCTGTCCGGCGACAGAGACTACCTCTGCAACTGGTACAGCGGGCAATCAACCTCTCTCTCTATCGCCGGATCCTTCTCGCGGTATAATGCTTTTCATACAACCGGCTACGCCCCCCTCCTCACCAACAAAACCTACACCGGCGGCTCAACCCGCCAGCTCTCCAACCTCTCCTTCACCCGCATCTACGACGCAGGTCACTTCCCCTCTCACTCCCAGCCCGAAACCACTTTCGAAATCTTTTCCCGGATCATCCTCGGATCCTCAATCAGCACAGGCGAAAAAGTCAATCTTGCCTCCTTTGCCACAAAGGGCACCCCCGAAGCGGACAAGACAGGGCCGGAGCTGCTCGCGACAAATGTCCCCAATGCGAGGTGCTATATCCGAAAGGTGGCAGATACGTGCGATGATGAGTCTGTGAGGGCCGTGTTGAGGGGAGAAGGGGTCGTGATCAACGGGGTTTGGTATAATTCTGCCGGTGATTGGCAGTTGCCGGGGCAGAGGAGTGATGGTGAGGCTGCTGGGGAGGAGGCCGCGCCGACCTCAACGATCATGACGGGAATATTTACCACGTCACTTTCCGCGGCGAAGCCAACGTCTAGCAGTGGAGGCTCCTCTGCTTGGGACAACCCCGCGCGTGGGCTATTGATGGTGAGCGTGTTGGCTGGGTTGCTTTTGTAAATCGCGTTGCCGGGGACGCGATACAGCTGGCGACAGCGGGAGACGGCTGAGCACAGGACAGAGGGAAACAAGAATACTTTAAACTCGACAATTTTCATATGGTACTGTAGAGCAGAATATTAAGCTCAATACAAAAACCAGTATTCTTCCCCATATCACGACGACAGAGTCATGATTATAGTGAAAAATGAGCCCCAGTAAAGCAACAACGCTGAACACTTGGACGAGTTAGCCCATGAACATTCACAAGACAAACATCAAGAAGGTGATGATGGATGACTTTATCAGAAATCTTGCCATGTCACTGGCCATTTCATCAAAGCGATTGCTATGTAGACCGTCGTGATAATATTTTAAATCATCATAAAAGTCGGGGGTGGTGGTAATCAAGAAGGAAAGTGGGTGCTTACGTTGAGGATCGGGTCAAAAGGACAACAGACCATCGTGCTCATCATCATGATCAAAACAATCTGCGACAGTTAGCCAATGATCACTGCAGGTGGTCAAAAGGTGATGTGGCATGGGAACATTCAGACATAGACCTTATCATCAACGCTTGAAGGGCTCCGACATATGCTTGTCAATTTTTTTGTCATGTCATCATAATGTGCAGTGGTGCTGGGGTGAGGAGTGGTGATATCGACAACGTACCAGAAAATGAGAAGAGGTCGAATAGGTGTCGAGCAATCATCAGATGAAATGTCTTAAAATCTTGAAGTTGGTCAGCGAAAGCTCACTCCTGCGACTTCAAAAGGTGATGGAAGTGTGTAATTTTCAGATAGGCATGAATGGTATAAAAAATAGGTTGTCCGCATCGGGAATCCCGTATAGGACTCGTCATCTAGAGTCATCATAAAAGTGTGGTGGGGAAAAAAAGTCGATAAAACTTACCCTAAAGACAACCCCAACGATCTAGGTGCATCAAACAATCCGATCAACTTCCAGGAGAGTTAGCCCGTACTCTCTGCCATGCGGCGTGTGCAAAAGACAGATATGGATGTGCTGATCAGTGGACGAGGTTTTCTAGGCCTGTCGCAGAAGTGGCGTGTCTTGCTCATGGAATTTCGGAGCCCAGTGCCGTTTCATCATAAAGCACAGCGAGTGCTGGTGAAAGAAGCTGTCGACTTACTCAGTGACAGGTATGGATGATCTGCTTGATGGATGTTAGCGTCTGAAAGCCGCACAACCAATGGAGAAGTGAAAAGGTAAGAAGTGTTGGATTCAATCAGAAACAGCCATTTGTGTCTTCATTAAAAGATATTTCAGTCGGTAATTCCAACTTGCCGAAGCAAAGTAAGAACATCATGAAATCCGAGGATGGGAAGAGGTGAGGGTGACGAAGGGCACTGACCTGAGAGCGTTGACGCCTCAACCGGTGGTGAGAGTTGTTCAAGGTCGGTTGGTCGGTTCGTGGTGCTGTGTCCCCATCGACCTCCACCAGGCAAATGATGCCCATCAATCAGGTGTTATGATTCCCATCCGCGACTGTGGCTCGTAGGAGGCCAGAGTACTGCTTGCTGGTCAGTCCTGTCCGGATTGCAAAGGTCGGTGGTATGCAGCGCGGCGACAACAGCAACAAAGTTCAGACTGACGTGACAATGCTAGTTTCATACCCGAAGGTCAAAGACTCTAGTTTGCGGTATTGGTTGTGTCATCATAGAAATGTTGCTGTTGTCAAGCGCGTCTGCGGAAGCAAATGCGACTTACCAGAAGCAGATTGGTGGTTGTGATGGTTGTGGTCTGATGTTGGGAGAGGAAGAAAGATAAAAAGTTGCAGTCGCAGAGTTTTTGAAGCTGCCCAGTTTGTGTGGGGCAGTGGAAAAACCCGCTGCGGCAGAGTGGGGCTGTCGAAAGCTTGAAAGCTTGGCCAGCTGCCGGGAACATGGGCGCTTTGACCACATCACGTGAAGTCGCAGAGCACTCGTGTTTTGCCTTTGACTCCTCGTCCATAAGAGCACGACGCGCCGACGAAGAGCCAACGCTTCAGGGGCGCAACCACGTGTTGGAGCATCTGCAGCAGCGTACCTGTGAAAGATATGTGTACATTTGGTTCCGCCGCAACGCTGTCCCTCCCATGTATATACACCCCCCCATATTTCCTGGAGCGTCTCTCCCAAAATTTCCTTCCCCATAACATGCAACTCTCACCTTCGTGATCGATCAACTTTCTGTCACCTCCACATCAAAAGAAGTCTTCCATCTTTGTAAGTCTGCTTCCAACAACTGTTGGTATCTCTATCTGGTCTTATCTGACATCTTTGATGCCTCAGCTGCTTTCAAGTAGTTGGACTCGCACTCGCTGGTCTCCAAATCACCGAACCACGCGAGTCGCATCTTGCACTTTGACTTCTAGACAGAGGTCATCACATCTCGCAAACATGCCTGAGATAGCTGAAGGTAAGTTTTCATGACTCTCTGTTCTGTATCATCATGATAACTAAACCCAAACCCAGTCGCGCGCATCGTGCACTTTCTGCGTCTACATCTCGTCGGCAAGACCATCAGAACCGCGTCCGCTGTCGACGACCAAATTGTCTTTGGCAAGGCGGGCACGACCGGCGACGCAGTTTCGGCTGCCTTGACCGGGAGGAAGGTCATCTCCTCCGGGTCGCAAGGCAAGCTATTTTGGCTTGTCCTTGATAAGGCTCCGCATGTGGTGATGCATTTTGGCATGACGGGTTGGCTTCAGATTAGGGGCGTCCAAACATCCTACTCGTCCCTTTACCGGGACACGGACACACGCGTCGAAACCTGGCCTCCCAAATACACAAAATTCCACCTCACGACCACCTGCAACCCCGCGGTGGAAGTGGCTTTCACCGACTATCGGCGCCTGGCTAGAGTTCGTCTCGTGGACTGCCCCGGCGCTGACATTCGCAGCCATGCTCCTCTCAAAGAAAACGGCCCCGACCCTGTGCAAGACACGGACAGGTTTACGCTTGCGTACTTCCAGTCCAAGTGTCGCGCCAGTCGCGCCGCGGTCAAAGCTATGCTTCTCAACCAAAAGTTCATCAGCGGGATCGGAAACTGGGTCGGTGACGAGGTGCTGTTTCAGTCCCGGATCCACCCAGAGCAGAGATGCAACCATCTCACCGACGCGCAGACTAAGACTCTGTACGAGGTGATCCGATACGTTTGTCAGACAGCTGTTGGCGTGCTCGGTGACTATCACCAGTTCCCCTCTGATTGGCTTTTCAAGTATCGATGGAGCAAGGGCTCGGAGAACCCTACACTCCCTGGGGGAGAACCGTTGGCTCACGTCACAGTTGGGAACCGGACAAGCTGCTATGCTACTCGCTTGCAGAAGATTACTCTTGACGGTGTTCCTGTGGTCGTTGAGGAGGAAAAGAACAAGGAGGAGGTGGTGGAGGAGGAGGATGGGGGGAGGCAGGAGGAGAAGAAGCCAGCGCCGAAGGGGAGGAAGCGCAAAGCCGAGTGGGGGTCTACGGACATGCCAAAACCCAAGGCTAGACGTGGCCGGCGCGCCGCTGTCAAAAAAACCGAGGAGGAGGAGCAGGAGGAGGAGGAGGAGGAGGAGGGTGTCAAACCTTCCAAGCCAGTTGCCAAGCGGGGAAGAAAGGCGCTGATGAGGTGATTGTGATTCAAGATTAGGGGAAAATGGTGTCCTCAAATAAGAAACCTAGTACCATTGATGATTCCATCGAACTGCATCCTCTTCCGGCACTTTTGAGGCATTGGACGAAGTTGTTGGGTATGCATTGAGCGGGTCTGTTGGATTTATTTTTGGGGATATTGGATGGGATTTATTTTGGGCGTTCGGGAGTTGTTGGACTATGGGTCAATGTATTGATCGGGTGGTTCACTCTTTTCCTGACTGAGGGTACCCAGTAAGGGGGGGGGGGCTCGGCAGGTTTTTAACGAGGGCCACCAGCACGATCGGGAAATGATGGGTTTTTGTTTGGGCGGCGAGCATGGAATTATGGATTTTGATTGTGATACCCCGAATAACAAGGAGTGATTATGGTGTGTGTGTGTATCTCGTGTCCCTTTGAATTGTAAAATGATTGTGAAGTGACTGGGTGCGTATCTACATGCTGCCTAGTGGTATCGAAGGCCTTTCAACTATGTGACCCCGTGTGTTGAAGGCAATGCTCTGGAAAATTCGTCCTGGCCATCTGAGTGGCATTTGTTTCCCCCCCCGAGCTTGCTACACTTGAGTATGAAGCTGTCGGCCAGCATGCGCGCGCAGTCCAGTCGTAGCACAACAGTTCCAACAGGACATCGTATCATGATCATTTTACTTTTTGTTATTCTTCAAATATGTACGTATATACGACAACAAAGCTATGGGTATATAACTTCTCCAGCCAGTACCACCACCACCAACCACCCCATCAACACCATTGCACACATTCTGTCATCCTGTCATGTTGCCCCAGGACAGAGAAGACAGAACGAACGCTTGCTCACCAGGCCAGACATACAATCAACAACAATAACCCGCAACGAAAACCCTAAATAAACAACCGCACACGCAATCAAAGAACACAACACACGCACATTCAGCATCCACACACAAATCCTGTATTTCTTTTCCCCCATCCATTTTCATTCCCACTCAACCACACCACCTAGCAAATATAAAAGGAGATGCCCCCCCCATGCAAAAAATATACCACCCTGTTTGCCCCACCCACCACCCACCATAAGAGAACAAAAGCAAAAACAAAAAGAAAAGAAAAATAACAGACTCCTTTTCTATCCCATAAAGATAGAATATGCAACAACCACTACCTCTTCCCTCCCCACCCCCATCCCCTTCCCCAGTCAACAGTGTATGAGAAAACAAATTAAGAACGATAGTGTAGATGTGTGTGTAAAAATGTACCACGACGACGACAGAAAAAAAAAGATGTTCAACAAAGAAAATATGATAACGATAGAAAAACAATTACCCAATCACCACTCTCGCACCCTCCTTGCCCAATACACCCCTTTCTTTAGGCTTCGGACTATTCCCCCTCCCCTTCTTCCTGCTCAAAAACCCAAAGACACCCCCACCGCCGCTTTCCTTTCCATCCAGTTCGTTATTCGCCCCAGAGGCGTCCGCTGGGAGTGTCGCGTCCTGTCTGGCAAGGTCGCTCCAGCTACCGCCCCCGTCGAGAGTAACCTGTACGCCGCCTGTTGGGGACTCGACAATCATTCCTGGTCCCGAACGGTTTCCAGCGCGGGGGTTGTAAGACTGGGGGTATGGCGGCAGCGGGGGAGGGCGGCCTGGGGCGCTGCGTCGCGAGTGGTTTGACGGGGGGCGGGTGAGTTTGTTGCTGTCGGTTGGGGAGTTGCCGTTTGTCGTGGCGGGCGCGGCTGTGGCCGTGTCGGTTGTTTGGGCGGTGCCGGGCTGGAGGTTTTCTTTGCCGGCGGCGGCTGCTGGTTGCCCGTTTGGTTGGGTGGTTTGTGATGCGATTCTGGGAACGGTTGTTAGCATGAGCACCCGCGGGAAAATGATGGAGAAACTTACTTCTTATAAGCGGCCACAGTGTAGTCAAAGTTGCGGAAATCCGTCTCTATCATCCTGTAGAGCTCGTCCTCACGAATCTCCTTGTCTGTCGCGTCGTCCTTTAACCTTTCCCTAGGTTTCTGTCTGCGCGCACGAGCCTCAAGCGGCGCCTCCTCCAAAAGCAGCTCTTCCAAATCGTAAGTAGCGTCAAAGTTGGTTTTTTCGGATGATGGGATAAACACTGGCTCAATCTCCTTCCTTTCCAGGGCCATGAAATCGATCATGGAGAAAAAGTCATTGTGAATGAAGCTCTCCCATGTGTGGCCCATACGTTTGCTCGGATTGGGTTCCAGGGCGGCCTGGATGGCGTACATGCATGTAAGCGACACCGGAGGATTTGTTACGGGAAACCTGGGCTTTGCAGCTTGAATAACGGCGCTCAATGATGATTCGGAATTTCCCTCGAACGGCCTCTGTAACGGGTGTTAGTCTTACTCATGCGGCTTCCCGGTGAACTCCGCGATGTGGGGCCAGCGTTGAAGAGAACAAAGACATGGAACGGCTGTGGGCTTTCTCGTACCTTGTTGTAAATGCATTCGTAGAATAAGACACCCAATGACCACCAATCAGCGCGTACGTCATAGCCGTTTCCTGCGTAGACCTCGGGGGCAAGATATGCCAAGGTGCCGGACTTGCTTGTCAGGTTTTTGCCTGGCATGATATCGGAGGCGACGTTCTGTGAGTAGGTTAGCAGACGCTCGTAGCTAGCCCTGTCATATGGCTCATAAAACCTACAAAATCCGTCAAATGGACGTGACCTTCTCCGTCCAAAAGGACGTTGTCGGGCTTCACATCGCGATGGACAATGCCTTGCCTGTGCACATACCTCAGAGCACAGCCCAGCTCGGCAATCCAAAACCTGACGGCATCTTCTGTGAATGTTTTTCTTGAAATGTGGAACCGCAAATCACCGCCGCTCATCAGATCCACCACCAGGTACATATACTCGATGTCCTGAAAGCTGTAGCGCAAGTTGCAGATGAACGGGTGGTTCACGTGCTCCAGCATTCGCCTTTCCCGAATGATGTTGCGTACACTTTCAGATCGCACAACTGTATACACGCATGTCAGTCGTCGTGTCCTTGATCTGTGGTGTCAGGACCTTGAGGGATCCCAACGGTGTACCAACCTTCATCTTTCCGAATGTACTTGAGCGCAAACGACAGCCCAGTGTCCTTTCTCTCGACGATCCGTACTTTTCCAAACGCTCCTCGTCCGACAACTCGCAATAGGCGGAAGTGGTTCAAGTTCACTGTTCGTTGTTAGTATGACCGCTCCTGATATGCGCCGATTCCTTGTTGCAACCCACCTTCGCCATCGAGGTCAACAGGCTTGCCCTGGCTGTTGCCCATGGCTACCGCTTCTTTGCTCCCTTTTCCGTGTCCTTTTTGATGATGCTCCTACTCAAACGACCATGCAAAAACCTGAGGATATGCACTTTGACGGCGCTCAAAACGGCTTTGGTGATTCTGGGACACTAGAACACCAAACCTGATCGTCATTCGGCTCCGGTCTTGGCGTGGGAGAGCGGAAGCGGGAAAGCTGGCGTGAGAACCGGCCGCTCGTCGTCGAGGTGATAATACAGTAGAGAGCGTCGTCAAAATCGGCGTCGCCAATTTCGTCGGATCTATCAGGCGCACTCGGTTTTGCGTCGTTCGTCGGCGGTGGTGTTGTTGTAGAGGTGGAGGAGGGGAGAGGCGAGTGTTAGGGAAGAACGGCAGGATGCGGTACGCATGCAGGTCGGGCAGTCGGCCAGAGGCTGAGGGGTATCGACAACAAAGAAAGCCAATTGCTTGCTTGTTCTCTTCTCTTGGGGGGAAGACGAAAAGATGGAATTCGAGATCGAAATGGCACAGGCGCACACAAACAAGGGACCAAGCTAGATGCAGTTACAGCACTGGGAAAGGGCATCAGCAGCTGTTTCGCATTTAAGGGGGAGGGGGTGGGGGAGGGGAGGAGTGCTTGTTGCTTGTCGTCGGTCCCTGTTTATTAGAAGGGGAAAGGCTTCGACGAGAATGGTGCTGGCCCGCCCAGTGGTGGAGGAAAGCCAGCACTGGTCGCTGGAGGCGTGGTAGCGGCACCCCTGGTCGGATAGACAAGCGGCTTGGGATGCACAGGGATCACTGGGATCACTACCCTTGGAGGGGTGGAGCTGCCGTCGCGATAAAGAGAGGAACTGGTGACCATTCCTCTGATTAACTATTACCATATACGACGGGAGGCTCCCTGGCGAACAATGCTTTGAGGTCTGTCATTATCATGTATGATATATGATGATACTTGATGTCTAGGGGCCGTTTGTCTCCAACTAGCGCCACGAGGGGTGAGTGAGACCTTTTTTTTTTTTTTTGGATTCTGGAATTGAGTGCGCTTCCGATTCACTCATCAGCGCGCAGATCCCGACCGGAAACAAGCTGGTGGCTTTTTCCTCGCAGTGGGCACAAGTTTTTCGGACGAGAGCTATTCGGTGTCAGTGTCTTTGTCTTACCTCCATGAGGTGTAGCGGGCTCCAGCAGGCAATCAAAGGCCACATGGCGACCCGTCGACTTTACGTACATTATGGCCCCCCCTGGCCTGCGGTGCCTGCGGTGCAATATTCGCACAAAGATGGGACGCATCGTGGTCCTCACGCAGCCCAGCGCTGAACAGCCAGCCAGCCCTGGCCCGGCAGGCTAGCGCCAAAGTCATAAAATGGCGTCTTCTCAGCCGGTGGAGGCACCCGCGATAAAGACTCCTCAGGAAAATTCCATTCATTTGATCTGTCCAGCTCGAGCCAGCTTGTCCCAGCTCGTCCCAGACCGTCCCAGCCCCCTCCAGTGTCTCCCCTCCAGGCATGTTGCCTCCATCGCCGATATTGCAACGCGCTGGGTCGCTGGGTCGCTGGGTCCCGCTGTGCGGTGAGCCCGGACCCTGACCATCTCTTTTTATGACGAGTGCCGCATCGTTGGATCGCTCCCTCTCTTTCCCACATGCCACATGCCACATGCCACATGTTCGGAACTTTACGGCCCTTGTCCTCACTCTGGCGAAGGGTACGGTGCGAGGTCACTCCACCACACAATGGGGGCGGGCGGGGGGGTGAGGGCTGTTTTCGCAGAGACCAGAGGGAAAAGAGGTTAGCCGATCTGTGCGTGCGCAGCAATTCCAAGCCATCTCCTAACCTAGCATCTGGCATTGCTAGCCGAACGGTGAGATTCCTCCCTCACGGCATCACAGGTTGTGTGTGTCTTCACATGCGGGGGAGGACCACGGGAAGAGGCCATATACATCTGACCGCATCTATACACGGCAGCGGCAAGGCGGCGTGGATATCAGGCAGAGGTGCAGTTGTGCGGTGGCCTGTTCTTGACTTGTATCACGGGATACGAATAACACTGAATATCAACAGCAGCGGCACCAAACACCACCTCAAGCCGCACGCCGAAACATCACGGGCGAGAGACACACTGCGTATCCGTACACCTACCTTCTGTCGATTCCCGCGACACCGCGCACTAAAGCACGCAAGTTATCCTGGGGTTTCCACGTGCGGTTTGCGGTGAAACGGGCTTGGTGTCGCTGCTATTAGCTACAAGCGGTGTACTAAATGTGCGTGAGGCGCGCTGTGGACCAATGCGGAATAGCAGTGTGGTATCAACCAAGACTTAGGTTTGGGGCTGGTCCAAGCATCACGACCACACGACCCCGCTACAAAAAGCTCAGGTTCGCAATCGCGGGTGGTTGTCTCGGGTGAAAATGACTTGTCGTTCCTGATGTGGCCATCGCCAGGACACACTGATCAACATTCCCGCCAACGACCCCGCGGCGCACTCAGGTCTACTAACGGCACCTCACCACCAAACGTTTGTCTTCGTGTCATTCTCCCCCGAGGCTTCATCCACATCACTGGACCTTCCGTCTACCCGCCCGAGGCCCTACAATTTCGCCACGCCGCCTGAGAGCTCAAATCCACCAAGCCAACCGAACTTCGGCCATGTCCGCCCTCTCAGGTCCCGAAGATGTGTTGTGCATGACGCTACTGGCTTCCTGCGGCACAACCTGAAACCAGATGATCGAATCCGGACAAGGGAAAAGAGCTTCTGGAACCCTTCTACTGCATGCCGAACCAGAGTCTTGTTTCCTTTGCCTGCCATCCGCCAGCCCGGTTTTTCTTTCTCTTTTCTGCTGATTGATGGATGGATGGTCTGCTGCGGCTGCGGCCTTGCGGCGTCTTATTCGTCCCCCCTTTTCGGTGTTGACTACATACATTATACATTTTCCACTCCTACCACACACCCAACACCCGGGCCAACGCACGGCACGGAGCGACGAATAGGATATCGGCCGCGTTATCTATCGCAACCAATCGAGCGATGAAGGAACCGAGGGGGGGGAAGGGGAAGGGGGTGGTAGATCTTCTAGAAGTTCCAGCAGAGAAGAAGCGAATGAATCCTTCCCATGGGATTGGGACGGTGCGACATTGCGGTATTCCCGTGTTGGGTGTTGTTTGACCGCCCAAGGGCGGCGTATTCAGGGCAGAACACATTGGATCATTCTCTCTCGCCACCAATCATGTACTTGGGGCAAGAGGTATACAGCGGTGGAAATTTATTGACTGATAGACACCGGAGCACGTTTCGCGAGCCAAGCTGAATTGGAGAGATTTCAGGGACGCGCGAATAGGCAGGGTTCGGAGCCGGAGGACCGTACAATTGGAAGGGCGATCTGAGGTGTGATCGATGTCGGAGGGTTGGCATTTGGCATACGCAAGCTGCGTATGGGTAAGCCGGCACTGACTGGTGGATCGAGATGCGGGGACCATTGCAAATGGTTGGTTATTCACAAGGACTGACGACCAGCAGATCCCAGCGACTTGGGAATGTGGCTTGTTTAGCAATAGGTAAGGAAGGCAGGTGATGAATGTTGATGCTGGACATCTGAGCTGATGTTCGATGGATGAACTTTGATGATGCTGATAGGCTAAGACAACCAGATCTTCCAGCCAGAACTTTCATTCCACGGTTGACCTGATTGATTTTCAGCTCTAAAACAGAAAGAAGCCTCTCTTTCCATCATTTTCCTTGGAAAACCCAACAGTAATAAACAGTCTCGCATCACTTGTGGTCGAAACAAAACGTCACTCTCCAATACCATCCACCCCAACAATCGATGTCACAATTTCTTCTTCCCCAGAAAACAAACTCAAATATGGCAATTCCACAATCCGCTAAAAATAACCACCTTCATTTTCTTTTACGATCCAACGTCGCATGCCGCACTCCCACACTCAATCCTTGAAAAAAAAAACAAGAAAAAAAACAGATCTCCATCCAACTTTGACCTCCAGCCCTGAGCCCTGTTGTTGGTGTGGTATTGCTTACATACGAACCCGAGAGAAAGCCCCTGAACCTGAACCGCCTACGGAATAAAAAAGAAACGACAATTGAACAAGGCTGCCCCACTGCGGGGAAACCACGATTCTCTAGCCCTTTTCAGATTGATGAGGCGAGTTGATGAAAGGGGGGGGGAATAAAAGTGTAACTGTAATTTAGGCGGGAATGTTCAAATGTGCGGTCGTCGTCATGACGTCAGAGGGGGATCATTTGTTATGGTTTGGGGGGCACCACCACTTAGACGTGGTGGTTCGATTATACGCCATCAATTCACCATCCCTACTGCACGATACTTGATCAAATTGGATCCTCTTCCCAGGCGGGAAACACCTGTTGACCCCCGCTCCAAGAATAACATATATTCCAGCACACCAGGCATCATGTCCCTCCTCCGCACCACCCTCCGCCGCCCCCTGCCTCCCCTTCCCATTTCCTCCTCCCTTGCCCTAACCCGTCAATACAACCCCTCTCTCCCCCGTCAAGCCTACAAGGACGACCAAGACCGCACCTCACTCAAACCCCGACCCAACGATTCCACCAAATCTGGTTCGGACGACGAAGCCGCCGAGTGCGCCACAGCCTTCGACCCAACCGTCACAGACCCCGACTTGGAATTCCAATCCTGCTGGAAGGGGCCGTATGACAACCCCTTGGAAGCCTCGGGAGCCAACCGGGAAATATCAAAGGAAACAAACGAGAGGGCAGAGGAGAAACAAGCACCGCGGGATGGCAAGACGAGGGAGAGCCACTCTAGTAAGGAGGGGAAGAAGGCGGGGAGGATGACGAGTTCTTTTCCAAAATGAGAACCGCAACAAACAGAAGAAGAAGGAGGATGGATGGGTTGTTTATTGGCTGAGCATCAGGTGTGCATACTTTCGCCTCGGTAAACAGGAGAGTGAAGGGAGTATAAAAGCTCAGGTTGTTGAATAAGGGCATGTTGCCTTGTCTCACCAAATGTCATTTCGCATCTTTGCATCGGGTTATTGGGGATTACAAGCATTTTATACAGACCAGAGAGACAGATATCGCATCGCTAACTTCCCATATTCTTTCCCAGCGCTCTTTGTGCATGTGCCACCCACATTAAGCATATAACCCATCCATATCGTCCTCCTCCTCCACCTCTTGTTTCTTGCCCTTCTCCTTCTCCCTCTCTTCCGCCTCCTTCCTCTTTTTTCGCTCTCCCAAGTCAGCCCTACAGCAAGGGCACGTCCCCTTTGTTCTCAACCATGGGCCGACACATTCCAGATCCAACCTGTGTCTCCCCCCGCAAGGGAGCTCAGCCACCAAGCAGTAGGGATCGTCGAGGAAGTTCTCCATGCAGATGGGACATTTGTCGTCGGGGGAGAGGGACTTGCGCGGGACGCGATCGAGGGAGTCGACGAACTCCTGGGAGGTGCCCTCGAGGGAGGTCGGGGGGTGGAGCGTGTCCTCCTCGAGAGACTGGGCGAGGGAGAGGAGGAAGGACTGGTTTTCTTGGGAAGGGGCCGAGGAGGCGAGGGTGAGGAACTGGTCTTGAACTAGGCGGAAGGCGGCGGAGAGGTCGACTGGGTTTGGGATGGAGTGGGGGTTTGTGATGTGGTCGGGGGTGATGGTGGAGCTGAGGTGGGAGGTGAAGGTAGACATGTCTATTTGGCGGCGGCGGGTGGGGGGAGGGGGGGTTTTGATGTTGTGTTCGACTGTTGGGGGAGGTTAGCATATGTTAGGGGGATAGATGGAATGGTTGGTGGTGACGGTGGGGGAGCTTGCCTTCGTATTGGGAGGCCATTATTGTGACTGATTTTTGGGTGTGGTTGTGGGGGATTGGAGGTTGGATTGGGTTGGGGGGATGGAGGTGAGGGTGTTAAATGGGTTGAATTAGCTAGTGTCGAGGCAGAGAAGTTGTGTCGTCGTCGGGTGGTAGTTGCTACCAGGCAGAGCTCAAGTGACGCGGTGCTCCCTTCCTCTCTGCATCGCGGGGCCCGGATGCTGAAGCTGTCGTCCGAGGTGGGGGTGGTCAGTGCGCCCCCAAAAGCTGGGGTACACATCGCAGCTGTCAAACAGCGGTGGGGCCGCTGTAATTGGACCCCTTCTCAGGGCCGCCCCCTACTAACAAATCTCATTGTTCCAGGGGTGTATCAAAGATGCGACAAGGCGAAAACCAGTAGAAATTGGAGTGTTTGGTTTTACAATTTGAATGATAAGTTTCTCTTTTCGTGCCATCATTATTAGAATTCCAATCATATCGACACCTCGGTTCAAATCCAAGAAGCGGCACGTTGCCAACTAGTCAGAGGCGTCCAGTTTGTGAAACACAAAAGGCAGCCAACAATAACTTGCGATTGTGTCGGTTTCACTTTTCAGGGCGGATCTAGCCAGCTTTACGAATCACCAATTACCCACGATTGGTCCCTGAGAGAGTGTTGCTACACGCCTGAAAAGCTCGTGGTTGATCTGGGTGACTGCCACGATTTTCCCGTTGGGTGGTGCTGCAGGTTGGGTGGCATATGACATCATGCAACAGAAGATAAATACCGGGTATTAGATCGACTGCTGTGAAGATCTAGACGCGCCGACCGTGTTCACCTTTTGCATAATTTTTTTTTTTTTTTTTACCATTCAGCTGTTTCATATTTTCTTTTCACAAGTCGTCGAGGGATGAACGAGGAGTAAAGCAGAGTTAGCAAACACAAGCAGCAGCAACATGAACACTGCGACAGTGGGTTTGGCGGTTACGCCAACGGTCATATCCACTCTTTTATCGCATGTAAGTGATCCTGTTCAGGAGATAAAAAGGACCAACAGCTAGCTGACTTCATAAAAGTACCTCAGTCGGAAACCACGGGCCAAAAAGCCCACGGCTCACCTGTCGTATGACGAGGGCCTTCATCTTATTCGCTCGTTTCTTCAGTATGCCTCGCGTCACACAGTCGAGGATCTCCAAGCTTTCACCAGCCAATGGGTCCCTCACCCTCAATGGGTCAAAGTCGACGTGGTCGATATTCCAGAGCGCGATCTCTCGAGGTCGGCCGATCTGCTGGCTGAACAACTCGGCCCTGAAGGTCTTCGTCAAGTAGGCGGAAAGCAATGGTGGCAGTGGCGCAAGGAGAAGCATGCGCTCAGGGCGGAGTGGATCGAGATGAAGGCTGATTACCAGGAGCGGTTGAAGGCAAATGACCCAGGAAACCGCGTCATGCTTTATGTTCATGGGGGAGCGTATTATTTTGGCAGTGTGGACGAGCATCGGTATCAGATTCAACGACATGCGCGAAAATTGAAGGCGAGGGCTCTCGCGCCGCGGTACAGACTTGCGCCGCAGTATCCTTTTCCTTGCGGTCTGCAGGACTGTTTGGCGACGTATCTCTATCTTTTGACGCAGCAGGAGTCCAGCACTATTATTCTCGCGGGCGACTCGGCTGGCGCGGGTATGATTTTGTCGGTGATGGTTATCCTCAGAGATGGGGGGCTGCCTCTGCCAGCAGGCGCGGTTCTGATCAGTCCCTGGGCTGATTTGACGCACTCCTTTCCGAGTGTTGCGGGCGATTGTCCGATGGATTATATTCCACCTTCCGGTTTCCACCACAAACCATCGCCTGCGTGGCCTCCGCCGGATGAGGATGAGCTGAACGAGCTCAAGAAGGTTGCCATGCAGCAGAAGCAGGAGATCGCCGAGGAGAAGGAGATGGACGAAAAGGAGGGCGGGTCGGATGAGGCTCATGTTCCTAGTCAGAAGGATGTCAAGGAGACTACGCATAAGCTGATGTTTGATATTGACGGGGAGCAGATCACGGTCAGGGAGCAGATTCAGGTATGTTTCTCAACCTCTTGAATATTTAAACAACACACTAACCATGACACCAGATCTACACCACCAACGACCTCCTAGCCCACCCTCTGGTCAGCCCGATCATGCAACCCACTCTCGGCGGCCTACCGCCTCTCCTCATCATGGTCGGCGGCGGTGAAGTCCTCCGCGACGAGCAAATCTACCTCGCCCACAAGTGCGCCAACCCCTCGCAGTACCTCCCACCAGAAGCCCTGATGGACGACCACGCCAGAGCCCAGGTGGAAAGATACAAGCCCACCGACGTGTATCTCCAAGTCTGGGACGACATGTGCCACGTCGGCCCTACACTGAGCTTCACCAGGCCGGCAAAATACATGTACCGCAGCGTGGCCCAGTTCTCGGCCTGGGCGCTGGCGAGGGCACAAGGGACCGAGATTGCGATTTTGGATGATGATGTCATCTCTGTCATTTCGAATGATAGTTCTTCGAGTGATGGTGAGGAGGATAAGACAAAGCCCGAGGTGGTAAGTGCTTTCCCATCTTCCTATTCCTATCAGATCCACTAATGTTTCCCCTCAAGAAGACCGAAACCACTGAGCAAAAAACGACTGACCAGGAGAAGAATACCCCTACCCCGACAAGCCCCCTCTCCATCGGCACCGCCTCCTCCCCCTTGCCCCCGTTCAAAAACAATATGATCCGCCACCGCGTCACCCGCCACGGGGACATCTTCCCCCTTGACCCACCCTCCGCTCTGCCAGGGTGCACCATGTCTCGGGATCTGGTTGGGGTAGTCAAAGTAGGCACTGTCAGGAAGTGGTACGAGCACAAAAAGAGGTGGGATGTGAAATTTGCAAAGACAAAGGCGCGTGTGCATAAGCAGCGGATCAAGGACATGAAGGTGGGGTATGAGGTGTTTGGGGAGGGGGAGGTGCCGCCCCCGACGGCGCTGGCGGGGAGGAGGAAGATTGATGATGGGGGTGCGGTGGAGAGGAAGAAGAAGGGGAAGGGGAGGAGTTATGGGCTTAGTCTTTGGGGGAGCTGGGGGAGCAAGCATGACGAGAGGACGAGGGGGAATATGGCGTTGGCGGAGGGCGGGCTTGGGAAGTCGGTGGGGAGGGAGTACAAGGCGGGAAATAAGGCTGAGGGGGAGGGGGCGAGGGAGTGGGAGGATATCAGGTTGCAGGGGGTTGAGCAGGAAAAGGAGAACAGAAAGGTTGGGGGGAGTCCGGTGAGGAGCAAGATTAAGAGTTGGAAGAAGCTGGTGAGGGATGAGAAGGAGGATGAGAAGTTGCCCGAGGTGAAGGGGGGGGAGGAGAAGAAGAAGGAGGCGGATTTGAAGCCTGCTGGGCCGATGGTGCCGGAGGAGGAAAGGGGGGGTGATGATGATAATGATGCAAAGGGGACCGAGGCCGATGCTCAAGACACTGACGAAGGGAATTCTGGTCTTTTGTCTCCGGAGGACAACAGCACAGGCGTGACTGGCAAACGGCTCTTTCTCGGCGGGGTGGCCATGCCATTCTCTATGCGCAAAGAAGCGGAGACGGCCTCCATGATCACACTTGCACCTGCCTCGCCTATGGAACAGAGTTCCGTCCGGTTGTCGACAGCTGATTCCGTTAGTTTGGCACCCTCGAGAACTGCGCCGCTCGAGGCGCCGGCTATCAGTGTCCAGGGGGTGTCGGATGATGACACCATGTCTACTCCGAAGAGAGCAGCCGAAAGAGCGTCGAATATTACTGTTGCGACTGAGTGGACGACGTTGGATGAGCCGGGAGTGAGTGATCCGAAGGCGTCCAAGAGTGAGGTCGGCACGGTGTGGACAGAAGAGGACGAGGGGGAGGATAAGGCTACGCCGTTGCCGACGCCGAGTGTGCTGACTGGGAGCATGTATACTGCTACACCTGGGCAGAGCAGGCCGGAGCTGGATCGGTTTGTGACTGCTGATGAGGTGCCTAGGGCATCGTACTGAGACTGGATTTTTCTTTGGTTTGTGTTTTGCTGGATACCCTTTCGATTCGTGTTAGCAAAGATTGTTTGGTTAGGGGGTTTAGTTTTAATGGTAATTGATAGTTTCGAAATTCTCGATATAGTTTTGGTAAGTTTGGTGTGATTTTGTTTTGTACAGTAGATAGATATACAGCAGCATGATGGATGGATGCTCCTTGGAAGTCAGTTGTAAAACAACGCCCTGAACGCCAGTCCGAAAAATTCCACGCCATATATGTACAACACTTCCCATCCCAGCTCTTCTTCTTCTTCTTCTTCTTCTTCTTCTTCTTCTCCCACACCATTTAATCAAGACCGTTCTCCGACTTCCACCTCGCGAGATACTCCTGGGGGTCCCTCGGCCCGAGCTTGGTGTCGTACTGTCCGTATGTTCTCTTGACGGCGTTGGTGACAAAGGGGGTGAGCTAATTAGATCTTCGTCAGCATTTATTCATCTAATTTTGGCGGAGGGGGAGGAAAGAAGTAGTAGGAGAGCGAGTGAGTTACCTTGAACCCAGTCAAATCGGGACAGACATAAGTCCGCACCTTGTTCCACTCGATGATGTAGCCGCCGCGGGAGGTGTGACGGCCCATGGAGCCGGAGCCGGTGCCCTTGTAGAAGCCCTTGTTGACGTCCTTGGTTGTGAGGCGGAGCTTGCGATAGCGCATGCCCAGGAGGGCGCGGGTGGGTTGCATTTTGGCAGCTGGGTGAGGTTTACTGCTTGGATAGGTGGTGATGTCGTCGTCGTCGTCGTCGGCGTCGGCGTCGGCGTGGGGCAGCTCAGTGGGAAATAATTTTGGCACTGAGGTGGGCTTCCCCGGCCGGCAAGGATATGCCAAGACTTTTGGTGGGACGCTCTGACCTCGCAGAAATTGTGGGGTAGAAGCTCTCACCGCCCAAAAGTTCGAGTTTTTGGGAGGTGGGCAGAATATAATCTTTGGGTGTCTGGAGAGAAAGAGAGCACGGCTGGTTGATGTGGTTTGCGCAACCGTTTAACAACACCCGTCACAGCAAATTTACGACTCGCCCACGCGACGGGCAATTCTTGATCGCGCGACACCCATTCCTCCCTCAGTATCGCCTCCCCAGAGTACAACGGCACCACGACGACCACAAAACATGCCAGGCCGCCAATCCCACGGCCGCCCCGTCCTCGCCGGAGGTGGCAGCGGCAAAAACAAGGGCAGTAGACCTCAACCAAGCAGCAGCAACAAACCATCATCGTTCCCCAAATCCCGCTCCAAATCCCAATCCAAAGCCCTCGACGCCTTCGCCCTAGCCGAGGAATCCCTCGGCCCAGAACGCCGCCAAAAAGGCGTGCGCTACCGAGATCTAGAGGAAAAGGTGGAGAAGCCCTCCAAAAAGCGGGCTCACGAGGAGGACGAGGACCAAGATTTTGACGACGAGGATGAGGAGGAGGAGGAGGAGGAGGGAGCGCCGCCGCAAAGGAAAAGGGCCAAAAAGGACGAGTTTGAAGGGTTTTCGGATGATGCCGCGGGGAGTGAGGACAGTGAGGAGTGGCATGTGGGTGTGGGGAGTCAGGATGAGGACTCGGAGCTGGATTCGGACGAGGCGTTTGGGGAGAGTGATGAGGAGAGGTTTGAGGGGTATAGTTTTGGGAAGGGGGGGAAGGATAAGAAAAAGAAAAGGGGGGAGGAGAGTGAGGAGGAGGATAGTGATTTGGAGAGCTTGGGATCGGATGCGATTGATTTGGCGACGGCGTTGGATCAGTATTCTTCTAGTGAGGAGGAGGGTGGGGAGGGGGGGAAGGGGAGTGATAGTGAGGAGGAGGAGGAGGACGAGGATGACGAGTCGACGGATGGGGATGATGAGAGTAGTGAGGATGATGAGGTGGATGAGGAGAGGTTGAGTGAGCTGAGGAGAAAGATTTCTGCTTTTGGCGGGGAGGACAGTGAAGAAGAGGAGGATAATCAGGGGTCAGGGAACGCAAAGCTCAGTTTGGCCGATCTTGGGTTGGCGGGTATTAACGACGAGCATATCAAGAAGTCGATCAAGTTGATGAACAAGGAGGACAGGGGCGAGAAGAAGACGAGGCTTGATGTTCCTCTTGCGAAGACATTGCAGGATCGCAATCTGCGAAGCGCGGCTTATTCCGAGACAAACAAGACGCTTGATCGCTGGATTGATACCGTCAAGTCGAACCGTCGAGCGGATCACCTTATTTTTCCACTTGCGCAGAATGCCCATGACAAGGGCCTTGCTAGCGAAGAGCTCATGCCGGTAAATCAGAAGACATCTGGGACGGAGCTTGAGAGCGCTATTTTGAGCATCATGGAGGAAAGCGGTCTCGGCCCTAGCGCTTCCAAGGAAAAGAAGAACGAGGGTGGTCTCATTGATGAGTCAGAGAGGCTGTCAAAGGCCGAGCAAAAGGAGATCACACGGCAGAAGCGCCGGGAGAGAGAATTGCACGATCGCGAGATGGCCCGCCAGAAGCGCATCAAGAAAATCAAGAGTAAGGCTTATCGCCGCATTCACCGCAAGGAGGGTCTCAAGGACGAGCAGGCCGCTTACGATGCTCTTGTCGAGGCTGGTGAGATTGACTCAGAGGCCGAGCGGGAAATGCAAGACCGGAGACGTGCGGAGGAGCGCATGGGTACCAGGCACAGAGAGAGCAAGTGGGCCAAGCTGGGCAAGAAGGCTGGTCGTGCTGTCTGGGACGAGGACTTCCGCGCTGGTCTTACGGATATGGCGCGGAGAAAAGAGGAGCTTAGGCGCCGTGTCGAGGGCCGCAAAGGCTCCGATGATGACTCTGATGTTTCAATGGGATCTGGCGACGAGAAGGATGAGAAGCAGAAGCTGTTGTCTGAGCTCGACCGGGCGGCTCAATACAGCGATGACGATGAACCAAAGTCTGGGCTGATGAGCATGAAGTTTATGCAGAGAGGCGAGGAGATCCGGAGGAAAGAGAACGATGATCTTGTGGCACAAATACGTCGTGAACTCGACTCTGAGGCGGAGGAGTCTGGCGAGGAGATGGATATTGGCCGTCGCCAGTATGGCATGGGCAAGGCGGATGCTAAGCTCCCGGCAAACTCACCCAAGTCAAAGAAGAAGGCGGCGAAGTCCTCTGAACCAGTCGTCTTCAAGGACGACGTGGAAATGACCGAAGCACCATCTCGGAAACAGAAGAAGGCTGTCGAAGCTGAGCCAGTAGTATCAGCACCCAGCGCGCCTGGAGCCTGGTCTCGCGTGCCGCAAGAGGGTCGTAAGAGCAAGAAAGCGGCCGGCAAGGCCCCGGCACCAGAGCTCGATCTGTCCAACTCCGTTGCGCTTGCTACCAAGTCATCCAAGCCAAAGTCCAAGACTGCCGAGGCGGATGATGGCAATGACACTGACGACTCTGACGCCATCCACCTTCCCATGGCCATCCGCGATCAAGAGCTCATCAAGCGAGCCTTCGCCGGCGAGGACGTCGTAGGTGACTTCCGCAGGGAAAAGGCCGAGATCATGGACGAAGACGACGACAAGGAAATCGACAACACCCTTCCTGGCTGGGGCAGCTGGGTGGGCGAGGGTGTCAGTGCTCGCGAACAGAGGCGGCACAAGGGGCGGTTCGTGACCAAGGTGGAGGGTGTCAAGAAGACGAGCAGAAAGGATTACAAGCTGAAGGATGCTATTATCAGCGAGAGGAGGGTGAAGAAGGTATGTTTGCTGGCTCGGTTTTTAATATTCCAAGGGACGACGATGTTAACAGACATGATAGAACGATGCCTACCTCGCTACCTCGCTACCATTCCCATTCGAGTCTCAGCAGCAATACGAGCGCTCGTTGCGTCTGCCTGTTGGGCCGGAATGGCAGACCAAGGAGACGTTCCAGAGCGCTACCAAGCCGAGGGTTATTGTCAAGCAGGGTCTTATTGCTCCCATGTCGAAGCCTATCGTTTAGGATGGTGATGTTGCTGTTCTGGTTGTTTGTTCATAGCACTAGAGGGTCACTTAAAATGGGTTCGGTGTTGGATAGGGTACATGATCATTTGCTTTTTTCTTCTGTCTAAGAATGACATCTCTGCGGAGAACAGAAACCTGCAACCATGTGCTAGCATCGGATTTTGCGCCTCTGCTTTCAACATTTTATTTCCCCCTACAATAGTGATGCGGCATTTCTTGCTTTTTACCCACCCCCGTCCCACCCAGGTCATAATCATACACAACTTCCCTCTCTCAATTCTGAGATAACCCCCCTGGCCTAAACCAACCTCTGCACACCAAAGAAATAATTCCCAAGCTTCTCACTCCCCTTGACCTCCTTCCACCCACACCCCGGCACAAACACCACCCCCATCACCCTCGCGTCTCCCCAAACCTTTTTCCCTTCCCGTGAGTTTTCCTTGCTAAACCACTCCCGCAGCTCATACTCATGAAGGTATTTGTCCCAGTCGTGCGTCCCCTTTGGCACCATCTTCAAGATATCCTCCGCCACAAGATTGGTAGTCACCCAGCTCGTCCACGTCCTCGCAATGGTGCTCATGACGACCCACCCGCCCGGCCTGACAAACTTTATCAGTTCCCCCAAAAACTGAGAGGGGTAATCGACGTGCTCGATTACTTCAAAGCAAGTGACGATGTCGACTGGGGGGAGGACGAGGGACTCGATTGGGGAGTTGAGGTAGCTTAGCTTTTGGGCAAGGGAGGGGTCTCGTCTGGCGTGGGATTTGGCGACGGAGATTATGACGGGGGAGGCGTCGATTCCGGTTATGGAGAGGGTGGCGGGGAGGCGGGCGGCGGATTCGGCGAAGATGCCTCCTCCGCAGCCGATGTCGAGGTAGGTTAGGGAGGAGTAAGGGGGGGAGGTTGGGGAGGAGGAGAGGCAGGAGCGGATGAAGTCGTGGCGGTGGGGGTTCATGAGGTGGAGGGGGCGGGAGGGGCCGTGGGGGTCCCACCAGGAGGAGGCTAGGGAGGAGAAGTGGGAGATTTCGGTTTCGTTGACGCTGGAGGTGGTGGTTGTGCTGTGGGGGCGACATGGTGGGGGGTTTGGTTGTTGTGATGGGTGGGCGAGGAGGGGGAGGAGACGGCGGGGTGGTTGTGACGGTCTTCGGAGAAGAGCCCGGGGAGTGGCTGGGCGGAGGAGGGAGGACCGCATGGTGATGATGTTGGCTGGCGGGCACCTTGCGGGATGCTGAGGTTTTGAGAGAAGAGCTGGAATTGGCTTGCGCGCGCGCGCAACGTCAGATGCAGATTCCCAGCGACATGGGTCTTACTGCCAAGGACTTGTAGGGTTCCAGAACAATTCTAGCGTTGGCTCGGCGTTTGTGCCCCGCAGCCGTCCATCCATCAGCCGCGGGGAATCTGTTCCTGTGAAAGCCGAGCCGCCGCCCGCCGCCCGCAGCGAGGAGCAGATGAGAAATTCCATGTGGGAATGCGGTCAATGGCATGGCGGTTGTTTGTCAGCGACCGTCATCTTGTAGGGGACAATGTTATGTAAGGGGACCTGGATAGTTGGTAATTGGTGACATATTCATTCTCTCACTATCCCTCCCCTTAAATTGTAGATTTGTAAAAGGCATAGCAAATAGTGATCACGTCAAACAGACCAACTCTTCGGCATCGCCAGAGTGGTGAAAGTAACCCCACAATCGGGATACCCTGCTGCCCGCTGCCGAATAAAGACGTCCTCGTGTGACTTGTACCGAGCGACTGGGTTCACCGTCATAAATTGGCAGGTGATCACCGAGCTGTATATACATATATACCACGGTCTCGTCCCAATCCAGACTCTTCCTAAGGAAGCCGAGTAATGAAAGTCGCCGCCGCTATACAATAGGACCCTTGGTGCATTCGCCCCGAAGTCGCTCTCCCACTTTATAATTTTTCGGGGACCCCTCACAAGTCGCAATTGAGCCGACTGAACCCCCACTACAACCGAACGACCTACCGAGCGCCAGCCAGACAGCTAACTCGGTCCCAGCACCACCATCATTGCGCGCGCGCATCCTGCTTGACCGTTGTCGCCGCAAACCAAACAAAATAATCTGGACGTTTATACTCTTTTAACTCTTGTGCCGTAGCGACTTCCAGTTGGGAGCGCACATAACAAAGCCTCAACAATGCCCTCCACCACCACCGCAGTCGACAACATCGACTCCTCACAGTTCGACTCCATCCCCGACACAATCGAGGCCTTCCGTATGCTCCCCTTTTCCCTCCCCTACCCAAACCCCCTATGCTAACCCCCCGCCCCCCAGGCAACGGCGAATTCGTCGTCATCCTCGACGACCCCTCCCGCGAAAACGAAGCCGACCTCATCATCGCCGCCGAGTCAATCACGACCCAACAAATGGCCTTCATGATCCGGCACTCCAGCGGGCTCATCTGCGCCCCCATCCTCCCCGACCGCTGCTCGTCCCTCGACCTCCCCCAGATGGTCACCCACAACCAGGACCTCCGCACGACCGCCTACACCATCTCGGTCGACTCGGCCGACCCGTCTGTCACGACAGGCATCTCGGCCCACGACCGCGCGCTGGTGTGCAGGCAGCTTGCTGATCCTGCCTCCACCCCCGAGACGTTCAGGAGGCCGGGACATGTTTTTCCGCTTAGGGCGAGGGAGGGAGGTGTGAGGGATCGACGGGGGCATACCGAGGCTGCTATCGACTTGTGTAGGTTGGCGGGGAAGAAGCCTGCGGGAGTAATTAGCGAGTTGGTGGAGGATGGGATCGAGGTTGAGGGACGGGCGGTGAGGGAGCAGCCGGGGATGATGAGGGGGCAGGCGTGCGTGGATTTTGCGAGGAGGTGGGGGTTGAGGGTGGCGACGATTGCGGATATGGTTGAGTATCTTGAGAAGACGGAGGGGAAGTTGGTGAAGGGGGGGGTGAATGGGACGCAATAAGTTTGCGGGGGGACAAGAGTGTTGTACAAAGTTGGAGAGACGACTCCCCCAGGGTGTGGTATATTGCTACGCTTGTGTTTCCAATATGGCTTTTGTCTCACCTTTCTCTCTTACTTTTGCTTCACTGCAAGGTTGGATAGTCCCTCTGGCTTCTTGGCATAGAGCACACATCACCACGAGGAGGCTGCTTTCTGTTGTCTTTGAAATCATGTAAATGCAAATTCTGTGGTATTTTAAGGTCTGGGGCGCATTGCGGGCATGTGGAGAGGTTAGGTGCTTTGCGGTAGATAAAAAAAAGAAGAGAAAGTGTTTTCCTTTTCGTGTGTTTCAGCAGGCGTGTGTGTGAAGTCGTTGGCGGAATCTTAAAAGTGGCATGGTCGGCGATTTGACTAGATCTTCATCAGTCACTGCAAGCAGGATTGCATGGAAGCTTGGGAGAGGAGCATCCCGATTACCTGCTCCGGGAATAGCTATAACAAGTCAAAGGATACAAAACAGCTACTCGTTATGTATGCAAACTAGATCGCTACCCATAAACCATGACCTATATACCTAACATAATCCCAAAAACGAAAGAGGGGGTATCACGCTCCTATTCCCATATTACCATCAGTTGTAGTGTCCGAGAGCATGACCCCGTGACCTATAACCATTCATCCCATCCATCTTTACACATATAATCATTCCCAAACATCTATCACACAATCATTAACCTCAACATCCATCATCATCATCACCATCATCAAGACTCATCAAGCCTGCCCCCGCCCCCCAGCCTGAATAACCAACAAACTAGCCCTGATCCCCGTGGTGATCAACCTCTCCGCCACCTCCCCAACAGTATTCTTCAGGTCCGGCACTCCGCCACCAGCAGCGCTACTGCTGCTCCCACCGACCTCAGCAAACCCCTTCTTGGCATTGCGTCGGCCCAAAACGACAACATCACCGGCATTGTCCCTCGTGTTGCCCACCGCTTGTTGAGCAAGCAGGATAATCTCCTTGAGTTCCTCCTTCCCAGCGGGGACATCCGCCTCAGAGAAATTCACTCTAGTAGCGAGGTCTTCCGGGAGAGAGCTCTTGAGCGTGGCGTAAAGCGCACCATCCTCAACGTCAGTTCCAGAGACGGGAGAAGAAGAGACAGCAGTCTTGTTGGTCTCGCTGTTGTCTTCCGTCGTGGTGGTCGACGCAGCAGCGGATTTGGCAGTGGAGGACAGTTTTTCTTTTTCGCTGCTGTTGATCCGGACGATAGTGGCCGAGACGTGGGGGTTCTTGGCTAGTTGAAGAACGATACGCAGCGCGATGCGGTCGTCGGCGCCGCCGAAGAAGGGGAAGAAGACGTGGTGGGACTTGTTGGCGACGGGGAGGACAGCGACGTCGGCTTGGTTGCGGATGGAGATGGCGGATTTGGTGCGTTGGAGCTCGGGGCGGTCGACGGGCTTGGTGATGCCGCCGAAGCCGTTGTCGATGAAGATGCCTGCGTTGCAGATGGCGGAGGCTTTCTCGAGGGTTTGGTTGATGAAGTCGAGATGGGTGAAGGATTTGAAGCGCTCGTTGGTGTCGGCTGTGACGGGGAAAGACTGGTCTTCGGACATGGAGCCGCTTTCGCCCCAGGGGATCAGGGCGAAGTCGGAGGAGACTTCGTGGGCTTGGGTCATGAGGGTTTCGGCGTAGGAGTCGGCGGGGACGACGGCGACGCGGCCCGAGACGGCGACGTCGTGGAGCTGGGAGAAGGTGCGGAAGGCGTTGACCACGGGGTCGCGGAGAGAGTAAAAGTCTTCGCCTTCGGTGAGGTGCATGACGGATGAGGTACGGTCGGTGAGCTCGAGAATGCGCATACCGTGGACTTCCAGGGGGCGTTTCTTGATGATGACCTCGGTGGACTCGGCATCAGGGGTTTCGGGCTCGACCTGCTTCTTGGTGACGCTTTCGGGGCTGAGGATGGTGATGAAGGTGAAGAGGCTGGGGAGACTGTCGAGACGGAGATGAACCATGAGACGGCGGATCTGAGAGTCGACGCCCTTCTTGAGACCGCCCTGCAGGCTCTCAGAGGGGTTCAACTCGTTGCCGTCCCAGTCGATCTCACCCTTTCTCCATCGCTCAACCTTGGTTTGGTACCACTTGGGATACAGCAGCTTTGTCATGGGGGTCGTGGCTACGGTTGTGACCAAAGCCATAACAACAAACATGCTGAAGGTGGTTTCGGACAGGATACCTGCCTGGTAACCAATGTTCTGCAATATTGTCAGTATGCCCGTTACCAAAAGTTCCAGATCGTCACGCGATACTCACAAGCACGATCAACTCCACCAGACCCTTGCAAGACATCAGGGCGCCAATAGTGAAACTCTCACGCCAGAGCAGCTTGTTGGCGCGAGCTGCGAGGGTGCCACCAATGATCTTACCAGCAAAGGCGCAGGCAATGACCCCGATGCAGTAACCCCATGTGATACCATCGTTGAGAAGACCTAGGTTAGTCTTCAGCCCAGACAGGGCAAAGTACAAAGGCAGAAAGAGGACCGAGATGAGATCCTCAATCTTCTCAGTAAGCTTGATAGCGAAACCGCCATCGTGGGGACAGATCAGTCCCACCAGGAAGGCTCCAAAAATGGGATGAACACCAATGATTCCTGGTCCAGTTAGCGTATGTATGGGATCCTCGGGATATGATACCAACCCACCAGTAAACCAAGAGGAGGCCAGAACCATGAGCAAGGTCAGCGCAACCATTCCCTGGGTAGGGCCATTATGCAAGCTTCCGGTCCGCTTGAGGATCCAAATGAAGGGTGGCCGGATGGCGAAGATGAGAAACAGAGTCCAGCCAATGCAGCAGAGCAAGGCCCAGAGCGCGGCCAAGCCACTGCTGTTGTTGGTCAGGGCGACGCAGAGCGCGAGAAGCACCCAGCCTGTCACGTCATTTCCAATGCCGGCAGCCAGAACGGTGACACCGACACCCGAGCGGAGGAGGTTCAGCTCGGAGAGAATGCGGCAAAGGACGGGGAAGGCAGTGATCGCAAGGGCTGTACCGATGAACAATCCGAAGACGCCAAAGCCAATAGCTTCGTCGACGTGAAACTCCTTGTACAGACCCCAGGCAATGGCAAAGCCAAGGCCAAAGGGCAAGATCATGCCGGCCATACCTACACTTAGGGCGGCCTTCCAATTTTGCGTGAAGAGACGGATGTCTACTTCCAACGCAACGAGAAACAAGAAAATGATGAGACCGAGGTTGGCGACATTGTTGAAGACTGGCATAGACGCAGGCGGGAAGATTGCTGTTGAATATGGTCAGTAACACCAAACACATCATCTTCACTTTAGGAAACATACCGGCCTCAAACCCGGGTATCCTCATCATCACCGTGGGGCCCAACAGAATGCCGCCGAGTACCTCGGCGATAACACGAGGTTGGTGAAGCCATCGTAGCGGATCTGAACGGTTGGTTAGTCAGCATAACCTAGCTTCGTGAGATGACTAGGTAACTTACAAGCTAGTAGTTGACAGAAGATGATGACAATGATGGCCTGTGTGTTGTTGCACGCGTCTATTGTTAGTCAAGCCGAGAAACACGACGGCCCGGTCACCGCGTGGGCCGTGAAACGAAACACGGCCCGCGGCTCTGGACCTGGGAGTTGGTGAGGTCGGACGGCGGAGGTGTCAACGACATACCTGTACGATGAAAAGAGTGATGGGGTTGGAAGGCGTATACACAATCGGGTTGACGCCCTCGAGGACACCAGCTTGCGGAGGGGCTCCGGTGCTGTTGCCCGTAAGCTCACCGCCTGCCATAGTGTGTGTGGTACGTCCGTTTTGTGTTGATGGACGTGTCAGACGACGAGCGAGCACAACAAGAACAAAGTCACCGAAAGGAGAAGAAAAAGGTCGAGGGAAAGAGGGCCGGTCTCGTCTCCAGATGTGGTCGAAACAAAATGACCTGGGGCACGGGGACCTGACCTAGAGGAGTCGGGGGAGATGGAGATGACTATATATCATTTCTCACAGAATATGCCCCCGGACCGGGCTGTTTGCTGCATGTCCATGGGTTGCTATCTTGGGCAGGTAGCTCTGCTTGGTATCGCCATTTCCACGTGACGGCGCACCGGGCTGAGTCGAGAAACAAGCTTCTCGTTAGCTTTTCTTGTGTGGTTGATGAAACAGGATTGATGAGGCACCCACAGCTGCCTGAGTGATCCATCAGTACTTGGCGGGCAATTGACGGGCAACGGGGGAGCGGGCGCTGTGTCTCGCTCAGTTCGCTCAGTTCCCGCCGCCCTGGCCGCTTTCGCCTTTGTTCAGCTGATGCTTTTCTCTGGTAACCCTCCTCTCCTCTTCCCATCCCTCCAACAAGGGGTCAGCAGAGCAACCGGGGGGCAGCGCCGGGACATCGTCAGGCATCACAAGCAAGTCGCTGTCGGGTAAGATATCAAGAGTCTCGATCTCTGAATGGCTGCTCCGTTTGGCGTTCCATCCGACACCCCTCCCCGGGTTCTGCGCAAGCGGGAGCCAAGATCCGCGCTAACGGTGGTGCCAATTAATGCCAAGGAGGTCCGGACCGGCTCCAACCTCTCTGCTCCTGGGCGAACCGTTTTGCCATCATCGCCGCCTCCTCTTTTGTCGCCAATTGCGCTTCCCCCACAAGTGACACGGAACTTTTGATGGGGAAACACAGCAGAGAGCCTCTGAGATATTTATTGTCATCTAGAGGCCTGTCAAACACGGCAAACACCCGACCACGGAGCTCTGATTCCACCTGAGCATATGCTGTGAACCCTAACCCTCTTGCATCTCTCCCAGAAGGGCATCTTTTGAGCGGTTGGTTCGTGCTTTGCAGCCTGCCATTATCGCCCATCGTTCATCTCAACCAACAGGTGTACAGCTTCCGCCCTGCATCGACCTGCATCATCACCACCTACCACCAACAAGACCCGATATCAGAAATCAGTCAGAAATCAGCATGCTGCGGAACGTCGTATGGTGTGTATGATTCTCGCCCATCTCAGCGTCTTCCAAACACAATGGCCTCCACTTCAGCACGTGCCCATAGAATTGGTTGGCGAGAGGGGACTGTTGAATATAAGGCCTGAGAAATAAGGTAGTATTGCATGGCGCTAGGCCGCCAGGTCTGTGGGGGACTAACGAGATTACGTGAGGTGAGCTATATAGAGAAAGGAGGTTTTGAGGTTTATAGAGTATTTAAAAACTTTTAGTATTACCGTTTCATTAGTTTTCGATTTCTTTAGTTAATTAGTATTATAATCAATACTATACTGAGAATTATAATTTAATTTATTCATATATTGTAGTTTTAATAACGTTATAAATATTTATATTTAGCAATTATATTGTAACGGTTCCAGGAGTGTATTACAACTATCTGGTGACGACTCTACGAGTACACCGAACTTGAAGAAGAAAAGGAAAAGGGGAATAGAAGGTTTGTCGACATGAGCCTCTGGTATGGCTGAGGGTGTTGGCCAGTGCGCGGTGATAGAAGGTTCTGGAGTAGTGGTCTGTGCGTTCTGGGAATAGCTTCACCAGGGCCGAGGGTTGCCGAGGTCCATGCCAGGCTCAGCCTGTTACAATACCCCCTCCTCTCCCAAGGTGCCCGATCAGGGGGGAGAGATCTTTCCATGCTTCTCCTCAAATATATCCAACGCCTCCGTTTCCTCGAAATTACTTAGGGGCTCCCATGTAGGCTTAGCATAGCCAGACCATTTCACTAGGAGCCTTGTCCTTCCTCTCACCTTCTTTGCCTCCAAGATCTCCTCGACTTGCCACTCCGCTTCTCCTTCTCCATCGTCGTTGCTTCCGATCAGCGCTGGGGGCTGAGTGTCGTCCTGTTGTTGTGATGGTAGAGGGTCTTCCGCTGCCCTTTTTAATAGCATAACGTGGAAGACGTTATGAATCCCCGGTGGAGTATCCAACCGACAAGCATGGGAGCCGATCAGCTCAGTGACAGTATACTTAGCGTTTAGCCAATCGAGTTTCGCCGAGGGTCTATCTGTCTTGATATGCTTTAATCGTAGCCATACCTTGTCCCCAACACGGAATTGTTCAGCTATCTGACGAGCTCTATTGGCGTACTCTTCCTGACGTTCTTGAGCTGAGGCCATTGTTGCTTGAGCTACTTCTGTTGCTTCCCGTAGCCGGGCTACAAAAGCTTCTCCCCGAGCAATTGGTGACTTCCCTGTAGTCCTTAGGGGCTCTTTTGCATCGACTAGACCCAGGAGATCAACATCGTAACCGTGGGTCATAAAGAAGGGGCTGATGCCGGTCGAGGTTGCATTGCGGTTATTAATCGCTAGCATGGCCATCGGGAGAAGTGCAGCCCAGTCGTCTTGCCAATAGGTTGTGTAGGAGCGTAAGTATTCTTCAAGGACTTGGTTCATCCGCTCAGTGGCTCCGTCTGTTTCCGGATGATTCGCTGTCGATAGTCGTCGTGTGATCCGAAGTAGGTTGCATATCCTAGCCCACATATGGCTCACGAACTGGGGTCCTCTATCTGAGACGATGGCCCTCGGCAGGCCATGGTGTCGGATCAAGCAGCGGATGAGACGATCTGCTATTGCGTCTGCTGTCGTAGATGCCATAGGTTCGAAGATCACATTCTTGGACAGTCTATCTGTGACTACCATAATCTCGGTTGTTCTGTCAGGGCCCGATGGGGGTAATCCGGAAACAAAGTCAATAGAAAGCTCTGACCAGATCCGATCGGGAATGGGGAGGGGCTTCAATAATCCTCTTCGTTTTTCCCGCCATACAGCTGTCCTTCCACAAACGTCACAGTTCCTCAGGAATCTCCTCACATCCTGGCTCAGGCCCGGCCAGGTAAACTTTCGGCTGATAAGGGTCTTCGTCATATCCCTTCCAGGGTGACCAGCCAGCACGGAGTCGTGCGTTTCTTGAATAACCCGGGTGCGAAGCGGTTCAAAGTGAGGTAGCCAGATTCGGTCCCTCCAACACAAGCGTTTTCCTTCGTCGATAGAACATTCCGCAATAGATATTGGTAGCCCCCACTCTGGGGCAGTTGGCGTTCTCCGTCCAAAACCATGCGTCTGATCAGCCAGTAGCGGTTGTTGGCTTCCAATCCTTGGTCCCATAGGCTTTTCAAAGGCTCCTCGGAAAAGGGGTTCTCCGGGGGGTCCGATTTATCCGCGGGGTCGTCTAACTCCTGATCCTGATCTCCGCCCTTAACGAAGCCAGAGCTTACTCTGGTGGTTGCTCCCTTTCTAACCAAGGCGGCCCGATTGATCTTAAGACTCTTATTCCTCGCGGGCCTAAGTAACTGGAAGCATCTCCCAGTAAGTCGGTCGTCTTGGCTCGATACCGGTAGGTCCTGTTCTCTCCTTGACAAAGCGTCCGGCACCACAGCATCTGTTCCAGGTCGGTACTTGAGCGTGAAGTTATAACGAGCCAATATCTCTGCCCACCGTACCTGCCGCTCGCTCAGCTGTCGTTTCTTCTGGAAGTATTCCAAGTTTTTGTGATCAGTCCAGATCTCGAAGTGAGCTACGCTCCGGAGCTCCGCGTCCCATTGGTCCAGGCACTTAACCACTGCTAACAGTTCTTTGTCATGTATCGGGTAGTTGGACTCAGCGGGATTGTTTTTCTTTGAGAAGAAGGCGACTGGGCGAAGGATCCCATCTTCGTCATACTGCGAGAGGGCGCCACCCACGGCATAGCCCGACGAATCTGTCTCCACTACCGTCCTCCTTTCTGGATCCCACTGGGCCAATACTGGCGCGCTGATCAGAAGTGTCTTAAGTGTCTTGAACGCTTCTTCGCACTGAGGGGTCCAACTGAAAGACACCCCTTTTTGGTCAAAGCCGTCAGCGGTAGAGCTATCTCCGAGAACTTGGGCACAAATGCTCGATAGTAATTTGCAAAACCAATAAAGCTCCGTACTCCTTTGACAGAACGAGGGCGCTGCCACTGCTCCACAGCTTTAATCTTTTCTGGGTCAACGCGAATCCCTCTTCCTGCATCGATAATGAATCCAAGATATTTGACGCTCTTGACTTCAAATTCGCACTTGTCTATATCGACTTGTAGTCCTGCGGTTTGCAACCTTTCCAACACTTTCCGGACTTTCTTCCTATGATCGGATAGGGAGCCGCTAGAGTAAATGAGGACGTCGTCGATGTAAGCCGAACAGAATTCGTCTAGGTACTCTCGTAGTGTATTGTTGATGTACCTCTGGAATGTAGCGGGTGCTCCTGTGAGGCCGAAGGGGGTAACCAGCCATTCGAATAGCCCGTACCTAGTACGAAATGCAGTCTTCCATTCGTCTCCTTCTTTGATCCGAATCTTGTGGAACGCGGCGATGACGTCTAGCTTAGTGAACCATTTAGCTTGGGACAACGACCTCAGCGTTTCGCTGATCAGAGGAAGAGGATATCTATCCTTGCGGGTAATCGCGTTGAGACCCCGGTAATCGACGCAAAACCGTAGGCCTCCCCCTGGTTTCTTCACGAATAAAACAGGCGCTGACGCTGGTGAACTGCTGGCTCGTATAAAATTCTTATCGAGCATCTCGGTAAGGGTTTTCCGCAGAGCAATCAACTCCTCTCAGGACATTCCGTATAACGGTCCCCAGGGGAACTTTCTCTTTGCCGTTTTCATCCTTCTCAAGCGGGATAGCGTGGTCAATTCCAGTCCGGTGTGGAGGTAGGCGGTCTGCTTCGGTACGATCGAAGAGCGGAAGGAAGTCGTGATAGTGCTCTGGCAGTTTCTGGCGGGGATCACTTCTTTTCTTGGGCGCCAATGCCTTCTCAATGTCTGCCAGGCTAGCTGCGAATATTTGCGTCGTTGCTTTCCGGATTGGAGCAAGCCTTGGTTCGGCGAGCTCTTCTGATTAGCGCCCCAAAACACTGGCTGTTTGTTGTGTGAGAGGATACTTCTTTTTCCTCCCTTGGTCCTCTTTCCTTAACTCTTAAGCCCGTAGTGCCGATTATCAGTTCGCCTCTGGACGGCGAGATCGTCACATCCTCGAGGTCCATCCAAGGTCGACCCAATATCACTTCGTCGACTTGGCCTGGGATAACGTAAAAGAATACCCTTTTTCTTTTATGGCCGTCGATATCCGTATCCGCATAAGCCACATGCGTAATTGCTCCTTCCACCGTAACATTGACCTGCTCCAGGTTTCGAGGAGTGATGGGGATGCGTGGGAGACGAAGTCGCTTGACGAGAACATCACTGATGGAGGCATAGCAGAGGCATCCACTATCAACGAAAGCCTTAGTGTAATAAATGCTATTGATCCCGAAATTAATGTAAAACGGTTTACCATCCATCTTCTTTTTCGCAATGCTCCAATCTTTCTTAGCCTCCGAGTGCCCCTGACGACGACTTCTATCAGGGGCTAGTCTTTTAACGACTCGTCATCAGTTCGATCGGACGTCGACCCCTCCGTTCCCTCATTCTCTTCTTCCACCTCCGCTCGCAATACCGGTCTAGTCTTTTTAATCCCGGTCTCGTTGTCCTGGCGCGGACGTCTTGCAGGCAAAGAGGACACTTGCTTATTTTGCACCCTGTTCTCCCGCATCTTAAGCAGCGCCCTTCGCTTCTCCGGCGGTCGATCTCGCTCTGATTAACCCATTTTGCGCGCTTTCCCTCCAGCTCCTTGTTAGCTCTGTGGACAGCCTGGCTAATCTTCGTAGGCTCCCAATCCATCTCGTCTACCGTTGCAGTGGTGGTGACTGGTCGGTGCTTCGGTTCTGGTGCTTTAGAATCAGGGGTTGAAGAGCGTGACCTGGTTTTCGGTTTCCGCGTATAAAAGCGCAGCTCGTCGAGATTAGCGCCCAAGTGATGTAGGTTGTTGACGAACTCGGGATAATCCTTAGGTAAGTTCAACTGGCTCGCCAGGGCGGTCCTCATCTCCCCTGTTAATGGTCCGTTTGAGGTAGTTGATCTTCACGACGTCGCTCCATTCGGCACCTCCGCTGTCTGCTAGCTCTTTTTCGAACTTTGGAAGAAAGGAAGCGAAACTCTCCTTTTCCCCTTGAGCCATTGATTCCAACCTGCCGAGAGCTCGTTGTTCGATGTTAGGATCGCCGTAACAGGTCGCGAGGTAAACGAGAAAGTGCTCAGGGTTCGAAGTTCCATCTGGGCCACCTCTTTTAAAGAAAGCGGCGGCCATGGCTTGAGGTGTTTCCTCTAAGCGGGCGTATATATATGCGAACTGATCGGTCGGGGAGCCGATCGCCGAACCATCGACTCGGAGCTTACTCCTCATCTCCAATTCCCATGTGCGGAACCTCTTCCTAAGTCCGTTAAAGCGGGGAGGGGTCAGGAAGTGTCGGCTTCTTTCTCTTCGAATATTCGTTCGCATCTGGTATCGTTGGCGAATGTACCACCGGTGCAGTGCCTACGCTCGTCGCTGGTGTGAGGGTCGAGACACCCGAAGTAGATCGTTCTCCCTGCATAGATGCGATGGTATCCTGAAGGGTTCGGATTTGCGCTTGGTTTGCTTCGTTCGCCTGCTGCCCTTCCTGTCGAAGAGCAGCAATCTGTTCCGCTAACTGACGCATCGTCTGCATCAGCATGGAGGTCTCGGCTTGCGCCGCCATGGTGTCCTCCTGCGTCATTGTCCCTGGCCCTCGTGCCGAGGTCACTACTGTTGAATTCACGCACGTACTCAATGCGCCGAATTCCGCTAGTTGGGTCTGCGCTGAGGCTCTTCCAACTGTTTTCCGCGAGGTGAAAGTTCGGTGTAATGTAACGGTTCCAGGAGTGTATTACAACTATCTGGTGACGACTCTACGAGTACACCGAACTTGAAGAAGAAAAGGAAAAGGGGAATAGAAGGTTTGTCGACATGAGCCTCTGGTATGGCTGAGGGTGTTGGCCAGTGCGCGGTGATAGAAGGTTCTGGAGTAGTGGTCTGTGCGTTCTGGGAATAGCTTCACCAGGGCCGAGGGTTGCCGAGGTCCATGCCAGGCTCAGCCTGTTACATATATTAAAATTCATAAACTAAATAAAGGTACGAAATATTATTAATCTAGCGAGTATGAAAAAAAAGTTAGTTTATTATAAAAAACCAAAATGAAAATTAAAAATATAAAAGCTATAAAATAAGTATTAAAACAAATGAAATATTTTTGAAAATAATCTTATGAAATTTAACTAAAAAGATTTATTTAAAGGGATATACTAAATTTAAAGCCTAAAAATAAGGTAATATTATATAATTTTAAACCGCTAGGTTTATAAAAACTAACGGGACTACGCAAGGTAAGTTATAAAGAAAAGAGGTCTTAGCTTTCATAAAGTATATCAATACTTCCAATACTACAGTTCCACTAATTTTCGGCTTTTTCGGCTAACTAATATTATAACTAATAATATACCTATAATTATAACCAAAAATATACCTATAATTATAACCTAATCAAGTTGTAAGTCCTGGTTTTAATAGGAATAGCTCCCAATCGACGAGCATCATCATTGTTATTTGTCTATTCCAAGATTTTTGCACCACAAGGAAACCACCCTCCCAAAACACTTAGCCGTTATTGGAACGCCATGTTTCTATCTTGAGCTGGAACAAACCGAGAAGCCCAGAAAACAAACCCGAGGCCTTGACCAGCAACCAGAGAAATCCAGAGCTTGGCGTTTCCAAACATATCCGAAACGACCTCCTCCGGCCATGGACTTTGGAACATGGGGAAGCTGTGCTCCTTCCCAGTCTTTTCTTCTCCCAGAGAGGCTAAAGGTGACATGCCAAGGTGAGCCGACACCTCGGTGCCGCACGGCGCAGTCCTCCAACCGCCGCACATGATCTGTGCCGCTCTCCCGCGAGGCCAGCCAGGCCAAACCGCTTCCAAGAACATCTTCCGCAAATTTATGATGACAGGCGGGAAGGGGAGATCTCAGATCTTAGCTTGCCACAGCCCCCAGCTCCCGTCCCCAACCGGCACTTTAGACTTGCACTTGGGCACTGCCATGCTTGTCTCGTTTGGGGTCTGTTTGTCCAGACCTCTCTTAGTCATTATATCCAGCCAACACGACTCACATCTCAAGTGAAGCCAACTAGTGCAGATCTCTCATCGTGAATGTTCATCTGGTCCTAGACCTAGCCCAGTCCGGAGCCCGGGCCGGCCGGTAATCCAAGTCCAAACAGATCAGGCCCGACCGGCCTTGGAAGCCCGGACACAGCGCACATTAGTGGTTGGCCTGCCATACACTGAGCTACTGAAACCGGCTAGCAGCACATCCCACAGCCATACTTTGGAGAAGTCTCCAACGGAAACTCGTTCTCCCTGTTATCCATCATCTACACAGCACAAATGCCAGCAAGTGCTGTTAGTCCCCATCACAGGACGGCCGGGCCGGGGTCCCCATCTGGTCCCCAGTACCAAACTTGTGGTCCTTTGCCCTTCTCATCTAACTTGTCCCGTCTCTACTGAAAGCAAGATAGAGTTGCTCAGATGAGGGTCAACTTCAAGCCGACCGCCACCTTATCCTCACATTATGCAAGGAACGTTATGTAAGTTCTATGCTAGGAATGGGCTCTCAACCGTTGACCAGGTTGATTGTATCAAGACCTTGTGCTTGTTCCATTTCGTCCGCGTAGTGGTCCGTCACGACAGGTCGACCTTGGCTTGGTATCCAGGTTAAGTGAGGTGATATTCAAGGCGGCCTATCCCCAGGACTTTCTTTCTCCTTTCGTCCCATCATCCAGAGTTTTCTTCTCTCTTCGCATTTTTGAATTCTCAATTGACCAAGTATCACAAGAAGGAATTTAGTTACGTTTCTCTTCTCCCTATGCTTGGTTACACACCTTCATCTTTCTTTTTTTTTTGATATACTTTTCTCTTTTGTCTCTTTATCTACTTGACATTACACGACATCGTCTTATCTCAGCTTTGGTAACAGAGGGATAGCGGCCCAAAATGAGACTGCTGCCCGTTTTTGCCGTCTCCCTCTTGGGCTCTACAGCCCAAGCAGGGCTTTTCTCTCGTGCCCCGGGAGGTGGGTTCTTTGGTGGGAGCTTTGGGTTTGGGTTTGGAAGTGGCAACAATGGCAACAATAACAACAATGTCGACGGCCCTGGTCCAGATGGCGAATTCAACACAGCTGTTGACGGCCCTGGTCCAAACGGGGAGAACTTTGACCCTACCGCTGCCGGTCCTGGGTTTAATGGTGGTGGCGGTGGTTATGGGGGTGGATATGGAGGAGGGTACAGCGGCAGTGGAAGAGGTCAAAGCTGGAGGAGTAGATGGAGAGGGAGATTCCGTGGCGGATCCAGCAATGGAAATGGCAACGGCAACGGTCAAGGACAAGCCGGCAACGGACAAGGTGGTGAAAATGGCGCTGGAAATGGCGCTGGCGATGCCCAGCAGCCAACCCAACCAAAGAATGTCCTCATGAAAATCGGGAATACTATCCTCCCGCCCGGAGGGCAATGCACCTTTGACGGTATACCCCCTTCCTCCACTCCTTTTGTTTCTTCCTCTGATAACTAACCCCCCCTGTAGATCTCACTCAAGAACCAATCCTCCTTTTTCCTCAGGGAGCCCTCAACAGAACTTACCTCGCCGTTGGTCTCTCCATGTCTCTTAATATCTCCTCCTTTGCAGCCTTCGATCCCACTTCGCTCGTTGCAGCAGCACAGTTGTCCTTGACGTACCTCCAGTCGGGGCTGAGACTGCGGGATTTTGAGAACCCGGTGTTGACGTCGGAGACGAACCCGCTGGTGCCCTTTATGATGGTCAATGGGGGGAATGGGACGGGGCAGGTGATGATGATTACTATGCTGTATACCCAGCCTCAGCCGTTGGTTATTGAGGAGGGGGTTCAGATTGGGTTGGCGGAGATTGCGGGGAGTGAGACAGGGGAGGGGAGGGGGGGGTTTGACTTGCAGGGCTTTTTGGAGGGGTGTGGTGTTACGAGTGGGGTTGTGGGGAGTGGGTTGGTGATGGTTAATGAGACGATTAATGGGAATGCCGGAGCGGGAGCAGGGGGTGAGGCTGGTGCTGATGCTTCTGCCACTGCTGGGGCTACGGCTACAGCTACAGCTGGGGCTGATGCTTCTGCCACTGCTGGAGCCGGGGCCGGTGCTGCTGGTAACGCAACTGCTGGGGCTGGGGCCGAGGCTGGAGCAGCTGGTAATGCTACTGCTGGTGCTGGTGCCGATGCAAATGCCGGGGCTGGCGCTGCTGCCGGAGGAGAACAAGTCACCACAATCATCACCACCGGTGCCGACGGTCAGGTGGCTACTCTCACATCTACCATCGCTGCTGCCGGAGCGGGTGCCACTGCTGGAGCTGATGCCTCTGCCAATGCTACCGCTGGTGCAGGTGCAGGTGCTGATGCCAACGCTGGTGCCAGTGCCGTTGCCAGCGCAGGAGCTGGGGCAGATGCCGCGGTGACAGTCATCACCACCACTGATGCCGCCGGTTCGGTAGCAACCCTCACTTCCACCTTGGCTGGCGGTGCTGCTGGAGCCGGAGCAGGAGCTGTCACAATCATCACAGCAACTGATGCTGCTGGAGCCGTCGCAACTGTCACTTCTACTCTCGCTGGGGGTGACGGAGCCGATGTTGCCGCCAATGCTACTGCCGGAGCAGGAGCCGGGGTTGATGCCAATGCCGGAGCTGGGACAGACGCAGCAGCAACTGCCAGCGCCGGAGCCGGTGCCAACGCAGGAGCTGATGCTAACGCCAGTGCTGGTGCTAATGCCGGAGCGGCAGCCAGTGCAAATGCTAGTGCTGGGGCTTCTGCAGGTGCGGGTGCGGGCGCTGATGCGAATGCTGGTGCTGGCGCTGGTGCTACTGCCACTGCTGGAGCAGATGCTGCCGCTACCGCTACTGCAGGTGCTGGTGCCGGAGCGGAAGCCGGTGCCGGTGCCGGGGCCGGGGCCGATGCGAATGCCGGTGCCGGAGCAGCAGCAAACGCCACCGCTACCGCCGATGCTGGCGCCGGTGCAGGAGCAGCAGCAACAATCGCCACCATCAGCACAACCGACGCCGCCGGGCAACCTACCGTCATCACCACTACCGTTGCCCCTGGTGTCCTCCCCAATCCGGGGGTTGTTGGCACTGGAGATGCTGGTGCTGGTGCTGGTGCTGGGGCAGGTGCTAACGCTACGGCGGGGGCATCAAGGGCTCTTACGACGCTCACGCAGGAGGTTACCATCACTGTTACTGACGAGGCGAACGTGGCGGTTACGTCTACGATTACGTTTGTGTCGACGATTATGGTCGCTGATACTACGGGAGCAGGAGCAGGATGTGAGGCTACTCCTGAGCCGGTTACGGTGACGGTTACTGTTACTGCTGGGGCGGAGGCGGGGGCGAGTGCTACTGCTGGTGCTGGAGCTGATTCTGGGTCGGAGTCGGGATCTGGGTCTGGATCTGGTAGTGGTTCTGGATCAGGATCTGGCAACGGGTCGGGGTCAGGGTCAGGATCGGACCCTGGCTGTGATGTTTGTGACCAGATCAACGGTGGTGATAATAAAGACAACAACGGCAATGGTAACGGAAATGACAATGGAAACGGTAGAGGAAACGACAACGGAAACGCTAACGGCAACGGCAATGGGAATGGAAACGGTGATGATGAGCCCTGCGATATTTGCGACAGCGTGAATGGCGGTGGGGATAATGACAACAAGGATAACAAGGACAACAAGGGCGGTTCCAACGGCTCCGGCTCCGGCAACGCCGGCTCTGACGATAACAGAGACGGCGGGCGCAATGGTGGTGACTCGGGATCTGACAACAAGGAGCCATGCGATATCTGCGAGAGCATCCACGGTGGTGACAACAAGGACGGAAAAGACAAGGGCGACTCTGGTTCTGGTTCAGATCGTGGCAGCACCGATGATGGTCGTGAGAATAAGGATGATAAGGACCGAGATGGCAACAACCGTGACTATGGATCTGGTGGCTCTCGAGGGGGCTCTGGTGATGATGACCAGAACGACCGTGATAACAAGGACAATAAGGATGGCATGGACGGTATGGACAAGGGCAATAAGGATAACAAGGACAAGGATAACGGCAACGGCGAAGATAGAGGCAGCTCTGGGTCCGGCTCTGATAGCCCTTGCCAGCGCCCGGGAGGCGACTGCAACAACATGGGCGGTGGCCGCGGAAACAACACATCCACTGGCGGCACTGACTCCAAAGAAAACAAGGACAATAAGGACAACAAGGACAACAAGGACAACAAGGACAACAAGGACAACAAGGACAATATGGGCAACGGAGGCAATCGCGACGGCCAAAACGGAGAGAACAACAACGGCGAGGGCAAAGACCCCAACAGCCCATGCAGCACCTGTAGCGAAGGCGGCTCGCAGACCACAACAGACGCCGGATCCAACGGCGACGACGACAACAACAGGCGTCCTGCGCCCACGTCAACGGCATCTGGTGGGGGTGAGGGAAAAGACGGTAAAGGTAGCAACGGCGGAACAGGTCCGATAACCTCCTCCATGACTGATAACACTCCTTCCCCGACGAATGCTGACACGGCTGGCAGCGCACCAACATCAGTATTCAAACTGACGGTAATATACCCGATCGATGCCACGACGTCGGCTGGGAACGGAACGATACCTGCTGCTGCTGCGGCTCAGGCAGGGATGAACGACTCGCCCAGCGTTGAAACGGCTGCCGCCGCCGCTTTGGGAGCCGAGAGCATCGATTTAGCTTCTTCTAGTAGCTCTGGGCCGGCGATTGTGGTTGTTGGGAGTGGAGCGATGAAGGAGGCTCATCCTGGGGCTGTTTCGGCGTTGCTTCTTGGGGGGGTTGCGGTTGTTTTCTTTGTATTTTTGTAGTTTTGGGAAAGGAAAAGGGGATTGGGCTGGGAGGAGGCATTGCATTGGGATGGTGTTATGGTTGATTGTTTTGTTTTGGTATTGGGAGTTATACTAGGGCTGGTTGCTATAGATAGATATCCCTTGGGTAGACTAGAGGTCTGATAGTCTCTGCGGTCCAGAGCACCAGGTTTGGCGGGGTTTGATTTGGGCGTTTTAAAAGGTTACTATATTGAGGCCTGGTTCAGCTCTCAGTATTTCTCTTCTTCCTATTAGCTATCTATTCTGTAGTGATATTTAACCTGGATGCTCTTTACAATGACACTAGATAGGATGCAAGTGATTAGGGAGCAAGTGATTAGAGAGCAAGTGAATAGGGAGCAAGTAAATAGGACGACAGAAACCCTGGCCACATGATGCAATGCAAGTGAGGAAGATGACCAGCTGCTGCAGCCGGACACAAGGAAGGAATTCTCCGGACGTTACACAAAGAGCAGACGGACGAGCTTTACAAACGGCCAGTCCCATCTTGGCTGCCAAGATAAAGGAGCAGCCCAACCCAATAGGCCCAAGCCAAGGAGCAAGAGAATATCCCCCACAGTGGCCCGTGCTCGACAGCCGAAAACCGCCGTCAAAGTGCGGCTCTGAACTCTGGACGCTTCGATACATCCTCCACCCAGCAGCAACCCTGCCCGACAAGAAACTCCCATCTTTAACCACCCCTCCAACCAAGCTTCCACTCAACCACACAAACCACCGACCGACAAGCACCCAGCTCATGACGTCCGCGCCCACTCTCGATACTGTCCCACCTTCTTCTCAGCAAACCGGCCATACTAGATAACAGAAAAGAAACCACCATACCTATCCTGTCTGCTATCTCCACAATTTCACATCGCGCAACCGCTACCTGCTACCTACCCCCCTCTTCATCTGCCTCTCTCGCTACGCCAGCACAATCACGCGCTTCCACCGCCGACAAGATGATGCCCAACCCGCACGTATATGGCCACCACCAGTATCCCCAGGCGGACTCGGCCTGGATGCACCAGCAGACATCGCACCAGCACCACGTCCAGGCCGCTGCTCAGGGTGCTGTGAATGTGGCCCAGCAGCAATATCACAACCGCCTGGCTGGCGCTCACAATGGCGTCAATGCCCTGGCGCAGAGCCACGCGCAGGAGAGCTCGTTGGATGCGTCCGTCTCGGAGGACAATAGACGGACACTGCAGTACATCGCCGATCTGCTTGATGAGAACACGCGTGAGGCGGCCTTGTTGGAGCTCAGCAAGAAGCGGGAACAGGTACCCGAGTTGGCACTTATCTTGTGGCACTCGTTTGGTAGGACATCCCCGCCTCCTCCTTTCTCTGGCATACTTTAGGCTAACAAGTGACATTAGGCGTCATGACTTCGCTCCTTCAAGAGATCATCAGCGTGTACAGCTTGTTGAACCCATCGCAACTCACTGCGGCGGCTTCCAACAGAGTGTGCAACGCGCTGGCTCTCCTCCAGTGTGTTGCGTCGCACAACGAGACACGCACATTGTTCCTAAGCGGTAAGGCGCGCCGGCTATAGTTTATTGTTTTTTGATATGCTTGCTGACATACCCTCCAGCTCATATTCCTCTTTTCCTGTATCCATTCCTCAACACAACCTCCAAGTCTAGGCCGTTCGAATACTTGCGGCTCACGTCGTTGGGAGTGATCGGTGCGCTGGTTAAGAATGACTCGACTGAGGTGATCAACTTCCTGTTGACCACCGAGATCATTCCTCTGTGTCTTCGCATCATGGAGACGGGGTCCGAGCTCAGCAAGACGGTGGCGATTTTCATTGTCCAGAAGATTCTGCTCGACGACAACGGCCTCAACTATATTTGCGCCACATACGAGCGATTCTATGCGGTCGGGACAGTGTTGAGCAACATGGTGGGCCAGCTTGTCGAACAGCAAACGGCTAGGCTCCTGAAGCATGTTGTGCGATGCTTCCTTAGGTGAGTACTCCTTGGTCGCTGTCTACCAGCGTCACGCTGACTAGGTGCGCAACAGGTTGAGCGATAATGCGAGAGCCCGTGAGGCGTTGCGTCAGTGCCTCCCAGAGCCTCTGCGAGACAACACTTTTGCCGCCGTCCTTCGGGATGACGCCGCAACAAAGCGTTGTCTGCACCAGCTCGTTGTCAACCTTCAGGAAAATGTAGTCGAACCCAGCGGCCAACTTGGAATCTGAACCAGCATGTGCTTTCAGCAACACCGGAGCTAACTGAGAATAAGTAGCAGGGAAAGGACATGATGCTCGACCACCTCTATAAATAAGCGGGAATTTCTTTCTTGTCTCTAGAACCAAGCGACAGTCCCACATGGGACAGCACGACGACGCGGCACTGTTTTTCATTTGATACCACAACGATACCAACCACCGCCACCATAAACATTCATGCACACACACGCAAACACACCAATGTATATCCACCTAAACAGCACACATTGCCGATTCAACGGTTTTTCATGGGTTTCATCGATCACGAAGGGAAAGATTCTTGGGAGGGGGGGACAGGAAAAGTGTCTTTTTTCTTCTTCTCTTTCTCGCTTTTCAACAGCGACGGTAGGCCAGCGGGGAAGGGGAGTATAAGAGAAGGGTAATGGGGGTTCGGCTCCTTTTTGGGTTTCTCTTTGTTTTCGGGAAAGATGACGACAACGGGGCACGTGTGTTTTTTCAAAAGCATACCAGCGAGTATATGAAACGGGAGGGCTGCTTCATCCCGAGGGATGAGGCAAATGGCGGCGGGGAAACAAGGGATTATGGGAAGCGACAACACATATTCATTGCACAAGGCGAGACAAGGAGGCGTTTATGGGAGTTTTTTTTCTTTTTTCTGGGGGGTCAAGGGCTTCATTCTCATTCATAACACCATGTATATTTCTTAAGCGGGATATGTTTATTATTCTTTACATAGTCTTCGTATTTTTTTTTCGTGGCTTTCTTTTCTTCTCTTTTCTTCTCTTATCGGAGTGAAAAGGACGGGGGTGGCGACGGCTTTTAGCATAGCAAGGGGCTGGGAAATCTTTCTAGTAGCTTTTTTTTTATTGTTTCCTGTGGTTTTATTCTCGTTCTGTTTTGATGATTGTGAGATGAGTTGGAGTTCGATGTGAAAAGTGGTTTTGGAGGATAAAAGGTGGGGGGGTGGGATGGATGGATGTTACAAGGTTGGAAGGTTTGGTGAGCGACTGACTGAGGAGAAGGAGATTTACCTGCGCGGTTACTTATTTTTGCTATAACATATACCATATATCTTATACCGATGTGGAAAGAGGGAGAAGGTGGGGAACGGATCAAGAGGAGGAGGATGCTGACTTAGTGCGAAGATGGGACTGTCGAAGTGAGAAGAGGTGGGTGGGTGGATTGTGGGAAAGTTGGTGGTTGTTGTGGTGTTGCTGTGTATGATCGGTAGAAGGAAGAGAGGTGCTGTATCGGTAGCGTATATGCTGATTGAACGCCTGAAGATGGAAGGGAATGGAATAGCTGTGATACCCTCACTATTTTTCTGACCATCGAATGCAGACCACGTGAGCAAGTGAGTGTGATGGTATCGTGAGCGGGGTTGGTTTGCACCTACTCCTCCCCGCCGCTGGCCCCTCGCGCAAGCGAGACTTCAGGGACGGTGTCATCGGTGAGGCTTGGCTTTCTTTGCAGTCGAAGCAAGGGTTGGAGCTGGGGTAGGTAGGGATATAGGCCAGGGTTGTTGTTGGTAGTCGCACGACCACCAACTGAAGATGAGAAGTTAGGGGGACATTCCGAGGATGATTCTAATTTCACTCTGAGAAAAAAAATGTCATTCTCGACGAGATGCTCAATGCCGATAGGTTGCGCCTTTTCAAAAGTTATTTCCCCCCTTGCCACTGCCATGGTGACAAAACCGTGACAAGAGCATCTGGTTGGCTTGGGCAGAAAGACGTTGAAGATTAGCACCCACACGACACCACCACAACCAACCTGCTGGCGTACAGAGTGCATACACGGGGCTGGTCGCTAGAAATGGGAAAACCAGCGAATGGCACCCAGATAACTACCTATCTACCAAATCTGTTTATCGAATGGGGACAAGAGGTAACAGCACGGGTTCGGATGGTCAACCACCAATTCGGATTCGGGTTATATATCCGCATGACCACTTCCAGAGGGTAGGTAACAAGACGCCTACGGCTAGATGCGGATTTCGTTACGATGTCACTTTGAAGAAAGCCGCTGTGCAAAAGAAGGGAGAAGGCGTCCCCGCAGTTAAGAGAGTGTAACGGTTCTTGTTCTTCAGCTGCCAACCTGGAAAAAGAACAGTGGATTTGTTGAAGACGGGAAGGAGGCAGGTACACCCAATGGGATGTGGTTCCTGAACTGCGAGATTGCATCACCGGACATGCCACTTCCACACCACGAAGACGGGAAAAGCAATAAAAATCAAGGTGTTGATCGATGCTGCAGGCGGTTTGGTTCATTGGACGGGAGGGGGGACGGGAAGCGAATGCGCTAACGTGATAGGTTTATGCTGTCAGGGGTGCAGGAGCAGCTGCCGCTGTTGTTGCTTCCTTGTGGTTGAGCAAGTGGTGTCTTGGGAAGGGACTAAAAGTGCAAGAACTCTCGGCGGGAGAAGGAGAGAAGGCATCACGCGGATGGGAATAGGAGGCAGGAGTAAAAAGAGAAGGAAAGAACGAACGAGTGACTGACTGCGGGGTTGGCTGCTGAAGAGCAGAGGGGAGGAGGGAACCAAGTGCAACGTTTGTCCAGATGATGTCTCGATAGGTATGTGTGTGTGCACTTACAGATAACCGCTGCAAGCAGAGTTACATTCTCGACTCACTAGTATCCTGTCAAGGCTGTCATAAGTGGAAAACACGTCCGATCGACATGCCTTTTTACTGAGGAGGGCTTAATATGGTGATGATTTTGCTGCCCACTTCCCGGAATATCTTTTTGTGGGGAAGGCACATTACCACGTCGTAGAACCAATAATGCATCGACAACCTTTTAGCTTTATTTTGGAGATACCTGAACTTGTTAGACCGGGAATAGCTTAACAGGGGGGAGGGGGAGGTTACACTCAACTTGGCCTTTTGTTAGCTTCAAGCAGCGTGTGCAAGTGGCCACTGAGGCAGGTTGTATGAGCTACCTTACCCATGGTTACTGTCATGGAACTTTGTGGACCAATCTCGTTGGAGAAGCGGCCGGGTAAGGTAGGTGGTGGTCGAGATTGGGGAATCATGGGAGATCGGTTGGATTAAAAGGTGGACGGCTTCCCCCCAACCGCACGATCGCAGGACACCACCTCTTCCCTTCCTCCTCTCTTTCTGTCTTTCTCCAAGTCGGTCGTTTGCTCGATCGGTCTGGTCAAGTCAGTCAGTTGCAATGTCGCCAAATAGAGGACAGACTATTGTGTCCACGTTTGCCAGCGTTTTCCTGTTCGCTCTTCTTGCCTTCACGCAGCTAGTTACCGCCCTCCCCAGCAGCAGTCATGGCTCCCAAAAACGAGCAGTCGGCGACAAGTATCTTATTGGTGTGGGCAAAGCAGATATCACCGGTCCGGTGGTAGAGATCAACTTTGCTGGTTACGCCGACACAGCTCAAACTGGTACTGGTCTCCGCCAACGATTATACGCTCGCGCGTTCATCATCGGGGAGGTGTCCAACCCCGCCAACCGGTTTGTTTACCTTGTTCTGGATACCATGTCTGGCGATACCGCCGTCCGCCGTGGGATTTTGGAGGGCATCGCTGCCCAAGGGACGGGGTACGGCATGTACAAAGCCGGCAATGTGGCTGTTACCGGCACACATTCACATTCTGGTCCCGGAGCTTGGTTCAACTACTTGCTCCCCCAAATCACGAGCTTGGGTTTCGACAAGCAGAGTTACAAGGCTATCGTCGACGGCGCCGTTTTGGCTGTCAAGCGGGCGCACGAGGGCCTTCAGGAGGGTTACCTCGACTTTGGCACCACCAGAATCGAAGACGCAAACATCAACCGGAGTTTGTACTCATACTTGGCCAACCCTGCCGCGGAACGGGCTCAGTATGGGGATGACAGTGTGGAAAAGATTATGACGTTGTTGAGGTTCCAGAGGGCATCGGATGGGAAGAATATCGGGGTGTTGACTTGGTTTCCGGTCCATCCTACTTCAATGCAGGGGAATAATACCCATGTGACGGGGGATAACAAGGGTTTGGCGGCTTATTATTTTGAGAGGAGCGTGAGGGGTGACAGTGCGGTTGCCGAAGGGTTTGTGGCTGGGTTTTCGCAGGCAAATATGGGGGATTCGTCGCCGAATGTGTTGGGCGCTTGGTGTGATGATGGGTCCGGTCAGATGTGCGATTTTGAGACGAGTACGTGTGCGGACGGGAAGAGCCAGGCTTGTCGGGCGAGGGGACCGGCGTTTGAGAAGTTGGATTTGGGGGTGGCGAGCTGTGAGATTATTGCGCAGAGGCAGTTTGATGGGGCTAAGAGTCTCTATGTGAGTTTTCTTTTGGCGACGTCAGCAGGTTCTTGAACTGACAGCTCTAGACTTCTCTTGCTTCTTCATCGACTCCTGTCACAGGCGCCTCTGTCCGCTCGTTCCACTATTTCCAAGATATGCGCTACTACACCTTCCCCCTTGCCAACGGCACTCTCGTGCAAACCTGCCCTGCTGCGTTGGGACACTCCTTTGCTGCCGGCACGTCTGACTGGCCCGGCGCATTTGACTTCACCCAGGGCGACTCCGGTGCGCCCAACAACCCGTTCTGGTCTGTTGTCGGTGGTTTGCTCAAGGCGCCTTCTCCCCAACAAAAGGCCTGCCAACAGCCCAAGCCTGTCCTCCTCAACGTAGGCGAGATGGACGTCCCCTATGCCTGGAGCCCCAACATTATGGATATTCAATCTTTCCGTGTGGGGCAGTTCATCATCGTTGTCTCCCCTGTCGAAGTCACCACCATGGCTGGCAGAAGGTGGAAGGCTGCTGTGAAGAACGCGGCTGCTTCTGAGCTGTCCTTGGGAACTGAACCCTACGTCGTATTGGGAGGTCCAGCAAACACTTACTCCCATTACTTGACAACCCCAGAGGAGTACCAGATCCAGCGATACGAAGGAGCTTCGACTCTCTTTGGTCAGTGGGCGCTCCCCGCATTTGTCAACCTCACCCTCCGCGGCCTGCCGTATCTCTCGTCGTCTTCCAGCTCCCAGCCGACTTTCGGCTCTCCAGCACCCCCAGACAACCGCGAAAACTCGCTCAGCTTCATCACTGGCGTCGCGTTTGATGCCGAGCCCATCGGGAAGAAGTTCGGGGCCGTCCTCACTCAGCCTGTTGCGTCTTACACCCGCGGTCAGGCGGTGAGTGTTCGATTCCAGGGTGCGAACCCGAGGAATAACTTGAGACTTGAGGGGACGTATGCCGCGGTCGAGAAGCAGGTCAATGGGCAGTGGACGAGGGTGCTGAGTGATGAGGATTGGAAGCTGGTGTATACTTGGAAGAGGACGAACTGGGCTTTGGGGCACAGCGAGGTGACGATTACCTGGGAGACGAGCGCGACGGAGGACAGTGCGGGGACGTATAGGGTGAGGTATCATGGTGATTCGAAGCCGTTGATTGGGAATATTAAGGCTTTTGAGGGGGTGTCGAATAGTTTTACGCTGAGTTGAGGGGGATAAAGAGGGGTTGATGGGTAGATGAGATGATGACTGGAATGAACAAGACAATAAATAGCCGTTAAACAGAACACTCGCTTCGACTTTGTGGTGCGAAGGATGTGGGGGAGGGTAATGAGGGTATATGGGGCTTTAGGAAATAGCAGTATGCGACCTACAATCGTCAAAGATGAACTATAAAGTAAGTTGAATCGACGATTAACTCGGTAACCTAGGTACTTAGTAGACTACGGTACTTTAGGATAAGCCTCAACTGGTGAGATGATGGTGACTTGGCCGCTGAAGCAACCGACAACATTAGTTCAAAGAATTATTAGCTATCTTGTCGAGATATTTGATCAATCGCTAAAGTAATCGACAGCTTTATCGCCAAAAGGACCCAGGACCGGATCGACGACATCCTCCGCAATTTAACTAGCCATTGTAAAACACTTCGATCGAACAAAATAAGTAACTGTAGTGTTGATGAAGGAATAAAATGCGACCTAGGTATCTAGCTGGCAGTGTTAAAGTAGCCGATGGTCCTTTATTAAGCTGATAAGTCTAGCAAGCCCTGAATAATAGGCTGGTTAATGGAGAGGATAAGAAAGCGGTAAGGGCTGCTCGGAATAACTACCTCAACCGACTGACTGAGTTGACAGGCAGCTCAATCGATAGACATCTCAATCAATAGACATCTCAATCAATATACATCTCAATCAATAGACAGCTCAATCGACAGACAGCTTAATCGACAGACAGCTCAACCGACAGACAGCTCAATCGACAGCAGATCACTTGGCAGACAGCTTAATCGGCAGACCGCTTAATCGATGGCAGCTCAATCGATAGACTACCTTGGGTATCCAATCCAATTGATTGAAGCTAATCGATAGACAGCACAGCCAACAGGCAGCCTAACAACCGCAGGCTTACTTGACTAGTAATTACAGCTCAACAAAGAGCTCAATCGACAGCCTGATCGTCAGTCTCCATGTTATCTCTATTAGAAGTTCATTCGATGACTTAATCGAGTGATTTATCGATAAGTTTAACGACAATCACCTCTGGACCTTGATTCCAGCTCTATAGGTAGACAGCTCAGTCGACAGTCTAGCCGAATATGCCTCTTAACTATCGAAGGGCCTACCCTAAGTCTGCCTAGCAAACCGAATCGAATTTATTCGGATTGGAGTACCCCAGGTTAACCAATTCCAGAGCAAGAGAGCTAACCACAAGAGCAAAACAGACCTGTGAAAGACCAATCGCAGCTTGTTGCCTGCCTGACATCATCCCCATTCGCGCCTACACTCCAGCCCTGCCGCACAAACAAATCTTTCTTTCTTTTTACCTGCCTTACCTACCTAACCTACCTACCTATTCTCACCACTGTGTAAACCCCAATAAGGTAAAACAGCAGTGGCCAAAATCTCATCCGTTCTTGTTCGTGCCGCCAACTGGGAATGGCGTGGTAATCGATCATCTCCTGTTACCTTACGAAAGTGCTACCGACTCTTTGTCAGTGTGCTAGAATATGATTACTAACCGCACATCGTCGATTGTCGGTCGTTGGTAGGTAGCTGACAGTCGCTCTCTTGTAGTCGAGAGGCTGTAGCTGCTTGAGCAGATGATGGTGTGATCATACAGTCAGTCTTGTCATATTTATGCGATCGACAGCAGTCAAGTAAGTTGGGTAGGTTGGAGAGGAGATCAGGCAACGGAGGTTTTTGTAGATCGGCAGAGGTATGCGATCGATCTAGTTGCTTTGCTGGACAGGCTTGGTAGGATAGATAGGATGGGTCTGATGGGTCTCTTGGAGGGAGGGAGGTGAAACGGGTCGACAAATGTGGCGTGGGTGGGAATTTTTGTCGCTCAGGTGGTTAGGAGAAGATTCTTTCGGCTTGGCTGTCGAGGTGATGTCTTTGAATGAGATGCGGGCGAGGAGATGTCGAGGGAGAGGTATCTGTTCTTCTCTCTTTTCGTTGCGGTAAAGGAGTGTGAAGGAGCGATAGATGGCATCGGATGATCAACTGTGTGTAGCTGTGTTGGTGAGAGACGAGGAGACCTGTAGGTGGAAAGATCGATCGCTCGCTTTCTGTTTGCAAGTGTGAGCTGTAGGTGGAACAGAACAGTCAGTGTGAGGCGAGGAAAATGGCCTTCGATGGCCTGCATTTGGCTTGTGGTATCTCGGATCTTTCTGCGACTGTACAGGATTAAAGAGCACGCCAGAATGAGAAGAAAGGGCTGTCAGTTTCGAGGAGGTGGAAGCCGGCCCGTCAAGATTAGCTGGGGTAACTTGAAGATGTTCTCAAAGACGTGAGTGGTGCGGCTATGGTAACCATTACGTTTCAGCAGTGGAGGTGCTGAAAACAACACGAAAAGAAGGAGAAAGCAAGACCAAGGGAATACGAGAGAGAAAGCGGGGACACCCCCCGAAGGAGGTGAGGTAAGCGGAAGTCTCGGCATGGGAAAAGGGGCAAAAGGGGGTAAGCCAAGGGTTGGGGTTATAGCCTACAAGTGTAAACAAAACATTTGACGTCAGCCTCCCCAAGCACACCCTTATCAGACTACCACAATAGGTCTACCCCTATCAGTTTTGCTCCTTTTTATCAACTTCAATATCCAGACACTTGTAGCTGAAACGTCACTGTCCTGCGTGAACAGCTCCCCTATCAACCTTGCCTTTCACCCCCCTGCTCGCCAGTGCAGTGCGATTGACGTACGTACTTCCCCCCTATGACCAGTCATCAGACCATTATGCCTAACGTACCTAGCCGTCACCGTCACCCCATCACCCGGCAAACAGCGAGAACTGCTACAGTAATTCCCTCAATTTTCTGCCAGCAGATACAGGTTGTGCTTATCCATTCAAGTGCCGACCCGTGTTTGCCATCTCTTCTGCGCTGGCCTAACAGTTTCCTTGATCATCGCAGCTGGTATCGACTTCCATGATCGCCAAGCCTGATTTTGGTTGTTTCTCATGTTTCTCACGTCATGTTTTTTCCACTCGATGGTAAGTAGTATCGGCTGCTCCCGCTTCTGGACACCGAAAGATGTAAGGGAGAAGGGTGGAATAATAACCACAGAAAACGTGTGTCGGGGACCCTGGGAAGTGACTTGTCCGGCTTAGTTCTCCGTGATGTGTTGTTTCTCTTGGGAAACGAGGAATTATGTCTTGCATAATCTGAGATCAGAAAAAGAAAGTCAAAAGGGAGTTGTAAACGGTTTTACTGAGCTTGGCTTTTTGCTTGGGATGTGAGTGATCGCAAGTGGGGATGTCGAGGGTGCGATCATGACTGAGCTGGGGTGGATATATGATCAGGGGGGTTGGTCAGGGGAGCGAGACTGAGAGCGGACGGTTTCGTCCGCCGATGGCGTCGGAGAGGGGCTTTCGGTAGTTGGTTGTTCTTGCTTCTTTTTACCAGCATTTTTGAGCCATTGTCCAGGCCACATGACGGGATATCCAAAAGCTACACCTTTAGGAGAGTAAGGTCTGGTTGTCAGCGACAGAGATCTACTGGCACATTTCATTCTGGCAGCATTGTTCCGGGACAAGGTTCTATCACTGGCGATAATGCCAATAACGACAGCTCGATTTTGCCTTGTTGTACACGTATCCCGAGTAGCAACGACCCCTCCCATCATATTGGTGAGAATACAAAGGCCTATCATCCATATTCCGCCCATCCAGCTGTCCGTCTCTGCCATTGAACGTATTTCCCATTCCAATGCTAAAAAGTCCCCTGACCATTTCCAAAATCGGCCATGTACGGCTTCCATATTCTAGGAGTCGTATCAATCCATTCAAGCCGTAACGCCTTCCCATGTTTGTGTGTCTGGTTTGTTTGTACCCTTAGCGTCTTTGCTCCCAAAGGAAAACACCAGTAATGTGTATATGCCGAATAAAAATGTAGTAAGAACCAGACGCCCGCCCCTACTTGCAGTAAAAACCCTGCAAATCGATAGAAGCTGGAGAGAAAGGGTCGTGTGTTGACCGTGTCAATGGGGTATCATAATGCCTAAAAGCACCTTGTTTTAACAGAGAAGAAAAGCAAAGACAAAAATCAGATTGTCGCTCGATGCATCCGGAACGCCGATCCCTGCTGTGTGACACAATTTGAATAAGAAAACAATGATCCTGAGCGAATCTCGATGATGTGGTTGCTGGTGAATGTCTCATCGTGGCATCGCTCTATTTCGAAAGCTCGATTCATCCGTTCATCTCGCACTGAAACCCGACCGAGATGTTGAACTGGTGGCTGTTGAACTGTAGCGGAATCATGGTCAGGTAGTTGGTGAATTGTTGACCATCTTTCTTGAAGTTGGTGACTGGGATCTGCAGCTCAGAGTTCCGGTCGACCGATTTCCGCATCTTCTTGATTGTCTTTTCGTCGACATATTTTCGTGCCGATTTGGGCTTGACTTGCCCACCAGGGGCCTGCATGAACCGGCAGTTTCTCTCCAGTACCTCTGGTCGGTTGTATCCTGTCAGTTCCAGGAAGGAGTCTGATGCGTAGATGATGGGCTGATCGGGTCGCAAGAGGTCGCAGACGATGATGGGACACGACATGTCGACAGCTCCAATGTCCACCTGGGGGTTTGGTCTTGAGTGGAGAGAGATCTGTTACACATTGTTAATGATCTGAGACCGAGCTAGGCAGATGGTCAGGGAATACGAACCAGCACCGACATGATGTCAAGACCGCTGTTGGAATACAACCCAGGAAAGATGATGGGATCGTAGATTTGCGTGTCCAACTGCCGCCCACCATAGTGCTAGAATAACCTGGTAAGCAGGGGCGGACAATCAGGATCTAGAATGTTGTCTACCTCGATAGCACGACCCTCCCACGAGTTGCCATCCCATGTATTGACCTGGTTGCTCATGCTGGGCGTCACGGTGGATTTGAAAGCCAGTGGCACTGTGGTGTACGAGGCCGGTTCTGGAACGAGTAAATGTCCCCTTCACTAACAAGACATCCAGGTAAAGGTGGGTGACTGGGTATACGTCCGAGGACTCGCTGTTCGTGTGCTGGATGATGGCTTGACAAATGGGTTAGGGAACCCGCTGTGTAACCTGTGCCGTCACTTGTTCTTGTTGACTTGTAAGCAGGGCGCTGGGCTCCTGGTCTGGGTGATGATGATGCTGATTGTGGGGTGGCGAACAAAGGAGAAGGGGATGAGGGATTGAGGAACGGAACATGAAGATATTTAATCAAGAGATCAATACGGTGGTGCTCCGACACAAAAGCATGGCCCAGTGGTCTGGGTAAGGCGACCACAAAGTCTGCGTGGAATCGAGATCCACGGAGGTTTGTTGGCAGGGACGGGGGCCGTGTGAAATCGGACGGGATGACGGAAGGTTTGTGACAAGGCGGCCAAAGCTTCCCGAGCTTCAGATGAGCAGATGGGCAAGGAAACAAAGAACCAAAACTATATCGCCAGGCACGGGCCCGGAGAACAACAGGCCATGGGCCAATTGCCGCGGGGGACGAGGGGAAAGAGGGACTGTCCCAGGGCCGATACCGTTGGATGAATCACGATCCCAAAAACCCATACTGAGCTGACCGAGTCGCTGTGTTCCCCTACGTGGCCCAGGGTGGCATTTTGGCCCATATTGGAGGGGCCAGCAGGCCAAGGGAGCGAATTTGGTGCTTTCGATGCATGTCCCTGATCGCTGAATGCATCGGCAGCTGTTGTGATCGGAGTGATATCAAAGGACGGTCTAACAGCCCCAGCCATGCGGGTGCTTGACGATCTGGACCCAATGGACCCTCCACCCTAGACCCCTGCCCTGAGGATTGAACGCCGTGAGAGCGAGAAAGTATTGGGTCCCGATGGGGACTAGGGGAGCTTGGAGTTATCCATTACCGGTGTTTCCCACCAGGATTTCCCACCAGGGGAAGATAGGGAAAACAGAACAACAGCATCTGCACCTCAGGCCATGCTTTCTTCTGTCCGTCGGCCCCCCAGAAGCGCGCGAAGCGACAACCAAGGAGCGGGAAATCGCACCTCTGCACGACTGACAGAGTGTCCTGCTGCGTGATGAGCAAAACAGGTCATTGGCAGGGGTGGAATGTGAGGGCGCTGCGGGAATGACGATGAGGGTTGCGCTGATGGGCTCGGCGATCGCTGCAGCAAAACGGTTCTCATCCAGATCTGGGGCCATCGAGCTTTAGCCTTGGATCGGCTCAAGGAATTGGTTCCACGCTTCGCCAAAGGCAACGCTCACAAACGGCGCCAGCGCTCCACCACCGCAAACCATCCGTATGGCCTATGGCTGCTGGATAGAAGTCCGGCATCGACCCACATTGTTCACCGCATAAGGCACTTTCACTCTGGGCTGCTGAAAAGAGCTCTCGATTGACCCTTGGGGGGAGCTCGTGCCAACCCAGCCATAACTGACCATGGTATTGGCACTGAATACGAGCCTGAGCAATTCAGACAGGTCAGCCATCACAGATCTTCTTCTCTAGCAGGACAGCATGGCGGAACAAGCCGCATGACAGACGGGGAATGTAGACCGCCATCCTCCACGAAGGCTTGGATTTTCTGCCTTGTTTCCTAGATATGAGATGCATAAAGGCAGGCGCCGTGCATCACAATGTCACATGGCCCAGCCCAGGAGTGAGAGGTGAGCGGGTGACAAGCTGACTTGACTATACTCGGCGCTGGCAGTTCTGTCTGATGGAATCGGCGATATCAACAAGAGGTTGGCCGCCCTTTTCGACAGCGCAGCTAGGGTATCACGACGCACGGGACATGGCTGTTACACATCTGGGCATCTATCAAACGACACGACCACAATAGAACTGGTCGGGCCGACGCTTCGATCAGGCGGGGACGGGTGGTGAGCGCACAAAGAGATGACGGTAAACTGTCAGTGTGCCGTCGGTCGCGCGACAGGCGAGCGGATCGCAATTCTCGATAGATGAAGCGACGGGGGAAACGGCGGGAACGGAAGCGAAAGAAATCGAAGAATCGACCAACCTTCGCCGCGCCCTTGCTTTTTGGTGATAGCGGCGGCGTTGTGGGATGAGTGTCTCGGGCCTCATATGGGCAGGCTGAGACAGGTGCCGGAAGAGGCAGCCTTCACGTCTGTTATCAGTACCTTGCCTTATTCCGTACACCTGGTTCGTGGTACAATTCAGGATGGTGAAGCAGCGCGATGTCGTCAGAAGCAGCTCCGAGGTCTCGGCTTTCCATCGACATGAGGCTGAAGATGACATGGGATTCTGGCAGTTGCTTCACCTTCGGCCAATTGTGGTTGACAGCGGTGCAACTCAACCAACGGGGAGGGCCCAGGCTCTCGGTCAGTTCCGACAGCCGACCATCCCTGCCAATGACACTGCCCGATGGAGGGGATTTAAGCCACATCTGGTAAGGTGGCTTGCGGGGCCCATCCCTCTTGGCAGCCAAACCTTATCTGGGCCAAGAAATCACTTTGGCAGGGGCGGGGCAGACGCGTCTGAGAGTATCGTTGCACACGCGTTTTCAGCTTCCCCGTTCCTCAATCAATCAATCGACGAACGAAAAAGTACCGATTTTTCCAGAAGCCGTCAAATATCTGATTTGTTCCGATCTCCAATCCTCGGCGAATCCTTCGTCTATCTTGTTTCTTGAACCGATAAACGCAGTCAGCCGTGCTCGGGTTCTACCCGACAGAATAAGGCCAAACAATTTCGGGATACACGACAGTGATTGAACTCGAGTCCGTCGACTTACTTTACCACGATTCAGCGCTCTAGGAAACCATAACCCGGTGATCTTGTCTATCGGACCCCACAACTTCCAAGGTCACCATGCCACGTCTACTGCAACGCTCGCGGCCCTCTGAGCCAGCACCAGCTACGTCGGTCGGGTCCGACGACGTCTCCCTGCCCGAGTATGAGCCACCGGCGTTTCCGATGAACGATGAAAACAAAGCGAAATTGGAAAGGCTGGTCGCAGCTCAGCGAAATGACAGCGATGCGAGGCAGTACGAAAAACACCTCAACGAATGTTCAAAGAACCTGATCAAGGCTGTCGGCAGTATCAACGATCTGCTCTTTCAACGGCGAAGGCAACTCGCTCGGCATGTGGAGAAGCGTCGATCAGAAGGTGTCGACGACAAGAGCGAGGCTGAAAGAGAGCTCGAAGAATATGTCGCTGAGTTGGAGGCAACCATCAGCACACTGACAGACAAATCCGAACAAGCCTTGCGGCGTGTAATAGACTGTCGTGCCGAATTCGAAGATACCAAAACAGTTCTTGAGTCCGTGGTAGTGACAGTCAAGGCTCAGCAGCCTCGACCTGAACCGAAACCTAAAAGAGAGAGACGGCAGCAACGGCGCCCTGCAAACGATGACGACGACGACGACGACGACGACGAAGAGGTGGAGGAAGCTGAGGATGTTCCCCCAGTCGTTGGTGTCATCGATGCTCTAAGGACAGCTCGAAAGGTCAAGATGATAGAGTACTCCAGATTATCTGCTTACGATAAGTATGCTGTCCACAACGACTACATTCCTTTCAAGAGGACGTGGCATGATGCCATGCACCCCGACAACGAGATCCCGCTGCCGGATCCCTCCACTTGGTTTGACGAGGATGGCAACCCAGTCAAGAATGTCGCCGACATTCAGGAGGATGACGATCTTGTTGTCGAGCGTGAAATTGTTGACCTCAAGTGCCCCTTGTCATTGCAGGCCTTCAAAACGCCATTTAGCAATCACAAGTGCAAGCACACCTTTGAGAAAGATGCCATCATGTCTTTCATCCGATCTTCCGGTGGAAAGGCACAATGCCCTGTTCCGGGCTGCTCAAAGGTACGGGTCCATGTTCACGTTATGTGTCGAGTTTCCTACCCATACTAATTTTTGCTCTTTAGGACTTGACAATCACCGACTTGTATCCAGACGAAGTCATGCTTCGGAAAATGAAGCGAGTGGCAGAGGCTTCGAGACGTAATGCCGACGCAACCTCAGATGTTGAAGAGGAGGAGGAAGATGACGACCCCGATGCGAGCATAGTCATTGGACGCACAAACAACATCAAGAGGGAGAGGAACAACCGCCGTGTGGAAGACATCGAAGAGGACTAAGAACGACGATTGAATCTATGACTATCACTCTACTATGGAAAAAATCACACCAGCCCCGATTGCTCCAGAAACAGCTCAACGCCCCCACAAACGTCAAAGAATGAAACAAGTTTTGTCCCCTGGACTCCGAGTAGTTCACAACTTGCTGTCGCTTCTGTCGAATTATTCTACGCGTCCTGTTTCCGCGGATCACCTGCCCCGAGCCGCCTGGCTGCGAAACCACCAGTTTAATAATACAAAAGGTTTTGACACCGAAATCAGAGACACGACTTATGCAAAGGAAGTTGGAAGTGCTGTGGGAAAACATGTAAAAACCGGAAGCGATCAGGGTTCAGTGCCTGGAGTAGTCGAATGAGTACCCATACGTCATGTGGGCGGCAGACGGCTCCTGGTAGCTCTGGGGATTTGGCGAGGTTTGGGCCGAGACTAGAGCATTGCCCGCTCGGTGATGATAGGTGGACATCTGGTCAGATGGGTAACCAATGGCCTGGTGATGCGAATATGTATTGTATGAGATGGGTGACAGGTGGGTATTTGCCTCGGCACTCGGATGGATGGGCATCATGCTGTATTGGCTGTACTGGACTGTAGGTTCTGGCTTGATGAAAGGGCTAACGGGATGAGATTAGCTATCCAAAATATGGGCAAAATGGCCGGGAATTTCTGGAGCATGGAGCTTCCAGTAACCAAAAGACTCACTCTCTGTACTCGTTCGACTGTGTCGTCGCGCTGGATCCTGGGTGGTACAGGTCGCCTGGGGTCATGGCTGGTGAGCGTGCCTGGTATCTGTTGTCTTCGAGTTCTGGGCTTTGATGAGGCGAAAGATATTGGGTGTCGTCTCCTTCCCCGTCCTCACCCATGGAATTCCCACGCCTGCGACGAGAATACTTCTGGATGCCCCATTTGTCGAACCGCGATCGATAGGCCCGGGTACTGTTAAGAATGGTCAGAATATCATATTCATCTAACGTATGTGACGCCATGAACACAAGATCAGATGATGATCCGTAGGGACGGACAATCACCACATCTCAAAGGACCGAGGGAGGGCAACATACGACGCCTTGAACCGGTACTGCTGCTCCATGAGCTTCTTGACCTCATGGAGTGGCTTCCTGTTGTCCCGGTACTCCGCTATGATGATTTCACGGTACTGTTCCCACGGCTTCGTCATGATGGGCAGTAAGTGGCGAGTCTGATTGAAAATGGGATGGTTGCTGATTTGACACGATTGTCTTTCAGACTTCTAGGTTTGAACAAACCACACTGACGAGGCTGTCGAAGGAATGATGTGTTGTTCTGTTGGATGAGAAGACGACGATCTTGAACTGGTTGTCTTCTTCATCGTCCACTTGGTCAATGGCGGCCATACTCGAAGTGATATAGACGGACCAGCGGCTGTCTTTCTGCAGATCAAAGACGATTGACGTGGTCCGTCTATCTCCAGGCCGATACATCGACCTGGGCTGAGCAGGAAGTCGTGCAGCTGCGTTGGGGGTTCTCATACAGGTCAAGGCAGCCAATGGCGGAAGACAGGAGAGCCTCGCAGTGGCCACTTGGCGGCACTGTCGAGGAATCAAATGCTCGCGGGGCTCAGATAAACAAGGCTGTGGTGGTGTGTAAAACGCCGGTAGGACGGCGGCGACATCCAGCAAAATCCAGAAAAGGCACATCGGCTTCGATGCTGTTAGTTGACCTCCACCAAGTTCCATCATTTCCCAATTTCATTGACAATGATGAGGCTCAGGCAGAGAGCCTCTCAAAAAACACTTGCAAAGGGCATATCGAGGCATTTCGGGGTGGCTGCGAGCAATTTTGCTAGCTTGTCTACCAAGACTGGTCTTGGCCAGGGAGATGACGCCAGACCTGGGGAAGGAGGGTCGGAAAGGTGCCAAACGCGGGCCGTGAGGGCCAGCGGCAGACGGAAGCCAAAAGACTTGACAAGGCTGTATGAGCCTCCCCCTCACAGTCGAATGCCCATCTGAGATTTGGCTCGATTTGAGTGTTTCGTCCCGTCACAGCTTGAGTGGCATGCTCCCGCAGTGACAACAACACCCCCCTTTTCGATCTAGCGGCGAATCAGCTTTAGGGCCTCGGAGTCCCGGTGTACACGTCCACAGCCAGCCTCAATTGGGGGAACCCCTCATATACTGGATTGGCTGCTAGATATTGATACGTGACACCGGTACCAGTATTTACTACTACCATTTTCGCCTCAATTCAACGAATCGATGAGAACGGTCATGCTCCCTCGGGACTCACATGCGGGAACCCGCGATACAACTCATTCTTCGGTGAGCTGCAAGTCTTCGCAAGAAGTTTCGGACCGGTGAACTGGGACGTCGTCAAAAGGGGCGCGTATGCCGTTGTACCTGATTGATACCCAACCCATAAAAGACTTGTTCCCTTAAATGCAGGGCACATACATGACAACGCACAGGGAAACCGTAGTCATCGTCACTGGGAGTTAGAAAGCTTAGCTAAAGCAACGACATCATCCCACCTTGAATAGGTCTCTTCACCTCAGAGTCACACGAACACACACACCACTTCCTGTTCCGTCAAGGTCGCCAGCAGGATCTACAGGAGCAAGCCGATCCCCGTGGCTTTTCGTACCTTGAACTTTCAGAGTATCGACCGTCACTGGCCAGCTGTTGAATACACCCGAAACTGTCATCTAGGCTCGATGCAGTCAAATGAGATGTGGCTTTGAATCTTCAGACAACGTCATGATGCCTTCTTCGCTTTCCGCACCTAACGACGAACCTGCATTCCAAGTAGACCAAAAGTTAACCTTGGCGGGCTTAGTTTCGGCAGAACCAACCAACTACCGAACAATCTCGCCCTTCTTTTTTCTTCAACTTACCACCATATTTTCGCCTTTTGCCGTCATTTTCACGCTCTCATCCCCTCTTACAGCCACATCCAGACAACGGGCAACGCATCTTGGGTCGTATCACCTTCCAGAAAGAAGCAGTCAAAAAGCCTCCCTATCACGATTGCTTTGCAGCGGCCTGAAACGCATTCTCTCTCGACTAAGCTGTGCCCTGGTCGTGCGGGAATAACTGCACTTTTCTCGTACGACGACTGCCTGAGATGCCCAGCTATGGATAGATTCCAGAAGTCATTTCATGAGCTGAGAGAGGCCGGACCCCACGAATTGGGTATCCCGGCGCAATTCGCGCTGCTATTTGTTTCGAATATCCCGACGCCCCCAACGCCGAGAGTTTAAGCATATCTGTTGCGCCGCTGATCCGCACGCTGCCTTACGGGAAGAGGACGAGACCGCACGAGGTGGGATGGGCGCCGCGGGGAAGTCGGCCCTGCAGGAGTCCTTGGGCCTGCCGCTTGGTGTTGAGCTGGCTGCCTTCTCCGAATGCCTTTTCTTGGTGGTTCTTGCCCTGCGCTGCCTCTTTAGGTAGGTACCCAGATAACGGGTGCACCTTTCTTGCCAGTTCATGATTCTGAGGCTTGCAAGAGGATGGATGACATTCTTGCCAAGATCTCACTAAATGAAGGACAGTACACCGATTTAGAAGAAGACTGGAGGAGACACCAATCAATCTCACACATGATCAAACGACGAAAAGAAGGCAGTTTCCAAGACTGACTCGGCTCAGGGCAACCGGCCAGATCAAGATCTTGTTTCTAGAACAGCAGTCAAAATGCACAATCGCCCAGGCCCGATGCCTGCCGCGGTTGCCCTGCCGTATCTCATGCTAGGTTTAGGGGGCTCCTTTTCTCAAGTAAACAGAGCATCTACCATTTGCCAGATCGTAAATCTTGGACACTCACATCAGATCTCACCGAACGTCTCTTTCCGGACTTTTTTTGATGGCAAACCATGAACCTTCTTCAACTCCTTTCTCGACAAGAGCCTCCTCACCACAACCGCCAAAAGCGCTTAATTTCCACCAAGACTCTCATCTCCTCTCGGATACTGACCGCTCCTTTTCCCTCATGACGAGTACAATCTCTCGCAGTTTTGAGCCTCCATTCACTAACCCAAAAGCAACACCGAACAGCCAAAATTGAGGTTTGTCAACGAGCAAATGATAGCATCATCCGCTCGCCGTTTCATTAACACTAGGCCTGCTCACGGGCGGCCACCCACCCCGCAAACAAACATTCCGGTCTCTAAGTCAGCACAGATTAGGTAGTCCATTTTTGGGCCTGTCTTTTTACTGCCATCTACTTGAAATCAGCGGTGAGAAACAGGGTGTGGCCGCCTATGTAGGTCGCACACCCACACTCATATCACGAGACTTGCAAGGCCACCAATGAGAAGGACTTACGTATAATGTCAGGCTGAGAGAAAAGAGATTTGTTACTCCGTCATCAATCGACAATCTACAGGCTGTTGAACACACGTTCGCACCGGACATTAGGTATTAACCTGTAACTCGCTTGCCTGATGATGAAAGTAAGTGAGCTTATGCAAACACTCAGCCATGATTCCAGCGTCGAACCTGCATCTGGATGGCATACCGAACTACCCTACTCACCAGGCTGAAAAGGGGGATTTCCCAAGCTATGTGGCCGATAGCTGGATGGGACATCGAATACGTCGTACAACAACCGCTGGCTTGTTAACTCATAGGTTAGGCAAGCGAGGTAAGGTGGGTTTATGCAAACATGTAGCTCAGCCATGATAGCCATGCATCACGACGGGTGAATACCCTCAACGGGGAGGCGGTCACTTACTTATTTCAGGTCATTGACCAATGAAACATACAGTTCCGTAGCTAATAGGCACGAATAAGAGATCAGATATTCTCGATCATAACCCCAAAAGGTGAAATGACTGGAGCAAAGAGGAAACACAGCCATGATTGGCGATACGTACGTGTCTGACACAGCAGTCAAAAGGGGAGCCAGAACAGTAGCACAGTAGTCCGACAGGCTACATCAGGCCCTCCCAGGATCTGAGTTTCACGGAGATGTATCTCCACAAACTGACAATTTTTCACTATGGAGGGAAGAGCAGGGCATAGGGCTGGCATAGCCATTGTCTATATGCAGGAGGACATGTACGTAAGCAGGCAGAAGTTACACAAGCTCACTCTAGACTATCAAATCATTCCTCATACAATTCCAGGTCGACCACACACATCCCATCATGAGAAGATGTAAGAGACTAACCTTGGTGAACAGTTTGCCCTATGCAAGTCTCTCTTACATATGCAAACACAGCCCTCCTTCTTGCTTCCAATACCAGCCTAAGGCAGACGTAGATCCTCATCATAAGATATCACCAATCGAACGAGATGCCTAACCAGGGAGATCTGCCGGGCAAAGACCACATACCCTCTTACCTCTCAGACTACCTACGGCACCGGCCACGTATCAAGCCCAGTCATATTATCCTATAGCACAGCCATGAAGCCCCCTGCGGGCAAACCTGAGGTACCTACGCCCCAGCACTCATCTCCACGCATCATCAACGACAGAAGACTTCATCTTCAATAAGACACCTACCTGAGGCTGACCAAAGATTTCACGCCTCTTCATGATCAGCCACACACTCATACAAAGCCTAGACAGCTACCTACCTAGAAGCACAGCCACAGGAAAGAAACCTCGTATGAACATGAGCTCATCTCCGCCAGACCAGAGGGGGGAGGTAGACATCTCAAGCGAGATGATCAGGTCCCTCGTCTATCAGCCTGTAAGGCTTCATACCGCCTAGGTGATTCAAGCCACCACAATTATCACGAAGAGATCCACTGTATACAGCAGATTCGGAATCTTCTCTTCCAACCAAGCCCCAAGAAGGGCGGCAAAAAACACCTACCCACCCCATCATCATCCAAACCACCTCCGGACTCATATCAACAGCACAGCCATAGGTAAGGTGTTCCCCTCCGAAACAGCAAGACAAGGCAAACAGCGTTCATTAACCTCAACCATATTCTTCTCACCAAGCAGCCCCAGACAACAAGAAACTCGACCTCAACTCTCAACAAATTATCATCTCTCAGAGTTCTGAACAAAAGAGCCCAACATTGATCTCGAGAAATAACAAGATAGGGTAGAGGTTGGATGCTCATCATCAAAGACATACTCATATTCTGGCCATTGAACCAAACATACATAATCATCAGAAACAAAAGCCAGAATCAAATTTTTGTTTACCTAGAATGTGGAAAGCGAATCGCAAGTTAACTGATTGAACACAAGACAAAAAGACAAGAAACCTAGCACAGAACCTCATACCAAACTACTGATATTGCGGCCCAGTTCACACGCTGACAGAAAGCGAGGACAAGCGTAAATCCAGAGAGGCCATTCTCTTTACGGATCCTCATCATCATGTAGGAACCGACTATGTTGAGATTTTCTGTTCCCTATGTAGTTAAATATACCAGAACAGATGGAAAGTTTGGAGACATCAGCACACAAAATTGAACGTGGAAACGACATAAGCGGAAGAGTATGGATTCCTAAATGATGTACACAACCTCATCCACCCTATCATACCAGCCAACCCCAATTTGCTTCTTTTAAACATACAAAAACAATATTCATGACATAGCTAAAAATATTTATACGACACATCAACCCCCCTCCGGAATAGCATCAGGCATACCATCCGCCCAAGTGCCGTAATTTTTCAACATGATAAAAAAAAAAGGCAAACACATCAAGATATTATCGAGCGAATATTCCCCATTTTCGCCTTCTTCAACTTTCCTTAATAGCCCCTTCGCCCCCACGCCCCCAGTTCAGCAACTTTTCGTAACTACCGTTTGTCTCCCAAATCATTAGTGACCATCAAAGAAAACAATTTACTGCTCCCTAGGCGCAGATCTGCTGGCAATACCTTCCTTAACGGCAGCCAGAATCAAATCCTTGGCCTTCTCAACACCCTCCTTGCTGCCAACAACCTCGATGGCCTCACCCTTAGCTTGGTCACGGGGAACGGTGATCTTGCAACCGCTCTGCTTGCGGATGGAGTTGACCTTGCTGCCGCCCTGACCAATAACGAAGCGGTACGTGCGGGGATCAGGCAGGATCAAGTAGCCTGTGGCATCCTGCTTCTTGGCCTGTTCCAGCGCAGCCTCGATGGCCTTCTTGGCCTTCTCGATGCTTTCAGGGGAGCCGCGAAGGACCCATGGAATTTCACCCTCCTCGGACGACGATCCGCTTTCGACAACCTTCCAGGAGTGAGCATCGGCAGTGGTTTCCTCGTCGTCAGTGATCAAAGGAAGAGCACCGTTGGAGCGGGCATCTGGAGCCGCAGGTCTGGGTGGGACGGCCTGGCCAGCATGGTCGACAGTAACACCGAAATCGTTTCTGAACTTGCGGAAGATTTGACCATTGTTTGAGACGGCGTGGTGGAGAGCACGAGGAACCTGCACAGTCTCGCCCTGCTGCTCCTTGACCAGAGACTCGATGTGAGCCTTGGCCTTCTCAACATCGGGAGCCTGGCCGGCAATCTTGACACCAGTCTGACCGCTTCCCTGGCGAGGAATATCAATCGAGACCTTGAATCGGTTCTCAAGACCGCGCTTGATGTCACCGCCGCGGCCAATCAAAGATCTGTGCTTCTCAACAGGCACCTCGAGAACCTCGGTAATCTGGCTCTCGCGCTCCGACACAATAGCCTGGATCTGCGCAATGATCTTGTCGACAACCTCGGTGCGGCCCTCGACCTTGATAGTGTTTCCGTCAGTATCCTGCTTGGGGAATTGAATGGCGCGGGCAAGCTCGCGGCGGTCATCGGAACCGCCAGCCTTGACGACGATGTCCCGCAGATTGGCACCTGTAACCGTCAGTAAACATTTTTCAAAGGGCATACTCATGTATCAATACTTACCGCCAGTCCCGATAAGAGCTTTGTGGTACTTGCGATCAACATCGATGGTCTTGACTACAGTGTCATCAAACACGGCCTTCTTCTCCTGAAGAGCCTTCTTGGCAGCAGCAACCTGGGCCTTGGTACCCTTGATCTGGATCTCAACCTCAGCGTCAGCATCTTCCTTGGCGCTGGGGATGTCAATCCTGGCACCACTGGACTGGCGAAGCTGCTCCAACACAGCACCTCCAGATCCAATCAAGGAAGGAAGCTGCTTCTGCTGGAAAGTGATAGAGTCGGTGAAGGAGGTATCCTTGAGATACTGTAACAGCGAGAGAATCTCATCACGGGCCTCATCAGCTCCGCGCTTGGGACCTCTAACGATGACCTCATCAGGGGCCTGTTGACGACGGTGCTTCCCGGCATCGCTCGAATCCGCAACGGATTCGTCGTCCTTGGCAGGTTTAGCAGTGCGAGGGAAGTTAATGATGACCTTGTAGCGGGTCTGGAGACGGTTGATCTGGGCGCCCTGGGCGCCGATAAGCTCACGGTGGAACTTGGGCTCGATCTTCAAAACGTGAGTAGCCTCGTCCTGGAGCTGACGGCCGAGAGCAGAGATATGAGCTCTGGCGGCCTCGGCCTTGGCCTTGGGACCCTTGAGCTGAACCTTCCCGTCATTGACCTGGATATCAACGTCGAACTTGTCGCGGAGTTCCCGAATATTGCTTCCACCCTTGCCAATGAGGTGGTTGGCAAACTTCTGGGGGAATTCAAACTCCAAGATGAACCCGCGCTCCTTCTCGTCCTCCTTCTCCTGCTCAATGAAGGCCTGGCACTTAGCCACAAGCGACTCCACGGCAGAGCTAGGACCTCGGAAGTTGATGATCGACCCAGTGTTCGACACGCGCACAGGGATCTGGTTCTCGGGGCGACTCTCCTGCTCCTTCTTGATGAATCTGCGCAACTTCTCATGGAACTTGGTGGGAACTTCCATGGTAGCGGCAGTCAAGGGATCCTGCTTGGCGATCAAGCCAGTGATATAGGCTTGGGCCTCGCTGAGCCACTTTTGCATTTCGAGCAGATCGGCCTGGCTGGGCTGAGCGCGAGGAATCTCGTAGGAATCAGGGCTTGTGCGGCCCTCGTAGACAAGAAGAAGAGGGGAGTCGGCCTCAGAGCCTTGGGGGATCACAAGGTGGACACCATAATCTTGTCTAACCTTGGGTCTAGCCTCCTTCTGCAGGTAGGCGTGGAAGAAGGGGTCGACCGCAGCCGTCGCAATGCGGGCTGGAGGGTGGCCCTCGACGATGCCCTTGACTTCGTTGGAAGCCCGGATAGCATTCTTGCCATCACGGGCATAGAGCTCCCAAGGAAGAGCGCCGTTGGCATTGAAAGGAGTGTTGAAGTGCACATGGTGTAGCTTCTCCAGACGCTCAATCTCTTTTCTCTCGCGGAGATAGCGGGTGACGTTGCGGGCATGGGCAGCAGCAGAAGGAACCTGGCGGAAGTAACGAGTGATATCAAGGTTGGAGCTCTGCATGTTCATAGCGAGATCCATAGCCACGTCGGAGGCGGGAGTGATCTTGTCAGAAGGCCCGATAATGGTGACGGTCTCGTCCTCATCGTCGGCGGGCAAGACAACAATGCATCCGGTCTGGTCGAAGAACTGATCCTGAGGAATGCCCTTATCGCCAACAATGAACTGATGACGTCCCTTGTTGAGAGAGAACTGGTCGACGGCGAGTTGCTGGCGGAGCTCCTCGGCACGTCTTTCAATCTGCTCCTTGGCAGCCCTGACAGCATCGCGCTCACCAGTGAGCTGGATGAAGTTGTCAACAGCGGGATAGAAGACGGGAGGCTGCCCACCCTGAGGCGCCTCTGGCGGGTGAGGCACCCGGACGGGGTGCGAAGGCACCTGGACCTGAAGATCTCTACCCTGTTCCAGGCTGCTGATCAGGCCGTTCTTGGCAATGAAGGGAAAGAACTCGGCAGGGATGCCCTTGAGGCGTGTGTTGACGTTGGCAGCCCGTTCACCAGCAATCTTCAAAATGGCGTTACGGGCTGCAGCAGCCTGCTGGGAGTTGCCCTCGATCAAAACATCGATCGTGCTGTCATCGTCCTCATCCTCAGCGGCCGCAGGAGCATCCTCTACCCTAGGCATCTGGATCCGGGCGCCAGTCTTCTCCTGCAGGGCCTTGATGGTGGAACCGCCCTTGCCGATGACATGGGCCCTGGTAGAACGGGGAATCGACACCTTGATGGAAAGCTTAGTGCCGATCTGGTTGATGAAGTCCTTCAGAGCCTGGGTCGCAATATCCTGGGCGCCAGTAGCCTCAACCCTGACCTTGCCATCCGCCATGGTGCTGACCTTGATAGGTGCCCGCGACCTACGGTTAAAGTCCTTGGCGATGTCTGGCAGGGGTTTCTTCAGCTGGGCACGAGGAAGCACGTGTTGAGGTTCCAAAAGTGTGTACTCAACATTGCGGCCTGGGATCGAGATATTCGCAGGGCCCCTGACAGCCGGGGGAGTAGGAGTCGTTGCACCGGAGGGAGGTGCGGATGTTGTAGGAGTGCCATTGCTTTCGCTTGTGCCATTGGCACCGGTTCTCTTGGCCCAGATACCGGTGGGACGGGCAACAGGAGCGGGTGCAGTCCCGAGTTCTGGGAAAAGCTCACGGGACTGGGTAGCAATGTTGGCCTTCGCAGGATTTGGTGCGGCTGCTGGGGGGGCAGACTCCGTGGTGGTAGCCTCGGTGCTGGCAGCAGACTTGGGTGGGAGCTCTTCGTCTACAACATCCTCGACCGTTACGTGGTGCGTGGCATGCTGTTGCAAGAGCTGGCTAGCAGCTGAGGGCTCAGCGGGAACGTTATCGGCCATGGTTGGGGAATAGATATCGAGATGCGTAACGTAAGACGGGAGAAGCTTGTCGTGAAGACAAGTGAAGAGCCTGGCGGAGTCTGGCAAAGGTTAGATAAAGTTGACTCCATCAGATACGACGTCCACCCAGCACCCAAAGGCTTGTGTGGCGGCGAGGGCGTGGGAGAGCGGGGACATCACAACGCCATGTTACTCACGCCTGGATTAACGGACAGATCGTTGGAGAAAAGAGCTATTAAAAAACCTGTAGCCAGCGAGGGTCGACAAGCCCAATCAGTAACAGCCGCTCTCACGGAGAAAGACTGTCGTAGAAAGAGGTCGTGATGACGGTGTGTGTTGGTCTGCGGCAGGCAGGGGAAAACAGCGGAAACGAATATTAAAACGGCGGGCGATGATGATGATGGGGGTTTAGAGCATCATGCGCAGGGAATTGACGCAATTGCTGTTCAGCGGCTATATAGGAGGGCGGGAGGGAACGAGCAGTGCGACGGCCGTGTGGAGGGCAGTACAGAGAAAAGGCCAGACAAGCAATCGATGAAGTTGCTCACAAATGGGGTCTCGCGGTCTGGAGCAAGCTGGAGCCAGGTGGACATTCAACACTTTCTCCAATCGAGCTTCACCAAAAAAATGTTTGAGCAAGGGGATTGGCCTGGTAGCGCCATCGAACCCCCGGCGCCGAGGTGGGCCAGTCTTCCAGGTTGCTCTCAAGCCACACCATCCGCCGCCCCATGCCCCGCACCACTTGCGGCTGCCACGGCTGCCACGTCCGCCAACCGGCCTTGGATCGCATCTTTTGCAGCTGTCAAGCCTCATCTCCCAAGCCAACATTCGAGAACAATCCAACCATGCATCATCTTTGCTTGATCTGGTTGCTGTGTTACAGCTAGGCAGGGACATACCTTTCCATCTTGTCAAAGAGGCAGAATATTCTCCGAATCTCGAGTGCTTTCTGAAATCTGGTGTTTGGGATGAGGATGAGTGTGGGTGAGTAACAGATTGGCAAGGTCTGAAAGATATCGAGATGATGAGAGGAATGAACACAGAAGGACGGTTCGGAAGGAAACTGGACGGGTCTCAGGCAATATATAGTGCCAGCTATCAGAGTGCAACTGGGAGTCGATGTCCATTTATGTTCTACATGGATCTAGCCAGCTGAGAGCCAGATCATCTCGTATGGCTTGCGGCATTTATAGCTGAAACTAATAATGTTCAAGATAACATGAGAGTGTGTTGAAGGCTTTGGTCCTCGACAGGTGATTTTCGGATACGACTCTATCCAACCTATAAAGGACCAATATGAGAACAAATTTCGGGTCCGCGATGCGCTCTCCTAGTAACGATACACAAAAAGACCGAGCTGATGTGCTTTTTTACCTGTTATCAACGGCCTCTAGATCCTATCACCAAGCCTTGCAACGCTGGCATCGGCTCGATCCAGTCGGCCCCCAAACCACGCCGACCTGTGCACTCCCGTTTTGCGCGCCGAAATGTCGTGTGAAGTAAAGTGCCCGACTCTGTTCCTCGCCCGAGGGCCCGTCTCATCACTCTCCAGAGGGCAGGTGGAAGAAGGTGGCGTCTGCCGTGTGCCGAGCAGCTAATAAGAAGGAGAAGGGGATGTGAACACAGCGTTGTTAACCCCGGTATCGTCATCTCCCCTCATCGCATAACGGCGTATATCTGTCCAGTCAGGTCATTCGGGGGAAGGCCTCTCCTCATGAGGCCAGGTCCGTGTCTATAATCCATTGGTCTCATTCAGACAGCTTGTCAGTGACTGAGACTCGGAACATGCGTCTCATGATGGTCTGGATGGCCGCGTGTGAGTTGAACTCGTGATTATTTACCTAGATGAGAGGGACATATGGGTTAGTCAAAAGAGAAGCATATTGGCAAGTCCAGCAACGTATGAAGGCAGTTTTTCACGGGCCAGAAACAGTGACATAGACTGCTGTTGAACACCAAAGAACAGAGGATGGAGTTGAAGCGTGCAAAGTCAGCTCAGATCTTGGTGTTTCGTAGTGAAGTCTATGTCTCGGGTTCTCGAAGCCTATCTCCGGGGAGAGCGATTCATCGTTTTCTTCCGTGGTGCAGCTGCCCGCTATTCCCATATGCTGCCCAATGTCGCTGGCTTCCGTTGATGTTCTGGAAGGTCTGTCCACTGTAGGCTTGCTCCAACGACACAGTGTACAAACTGGTACAGTACGAAAATGTGCCGGCTCTCTTCCTCCACGGTTCCAAAAACAGACACGGAGTGACGAGGGCTGGTGCATTGGCTGCATACCTGCTGCAGCAGCCGTTCCGTTGACAGGCGATTGGGGAAGTTGGGGCTCATGGCCATGGTAGCAGGTGGATGTAGGTGACAGCAGGTAGTCGCCGTTGCTGTTGTATTATGGGCGGTAGCAGTGCGACCTATAACAGATCCTAGTTAACACCGACAGAATACAGAAGTTTTGGCCGCGTGTCTGACTAGGAATGGCTACCAGGGTTGATCAAAATAGAGATGCCATGATACTGATATCGAGCCCAATGATATCTAACGCTCATTGATAGGATCTTCAGACAATCACCACTCTTTGCAGAGACAGTTGTGTTGAAGGATGAGGAATATTCTTCTCGACAAAGCCAAGTGTAAAGCGTTAAATAGTAGCGGAAGGGTTAGGGTTTGATACATCTTCTACTTCCTAACAGAGCTGTCTCCTAGATAATCAATGTCGTGATATGCCATTGCGCCCCGCTAAGATTTTAAATCAGCCGTTTATGATCGACGGCTTGCTGCGGGGTCTATCACCCGTCGATGTGATGCATTTTAGGATGGTTACTGGCATCTGTCTGGTCTGACACCAAGCATCCTAACATCTAGCCTGTCATGTCACTACCTATTCTCTTCTCTATCGTAGCGGTGCCCAAGTGCTGCCCAAGCCCCCGTCAGCATGTTGAGAAAACAATGAAAACCATGCGGTTGACCCAGATATCTCGGAGACTTCGGTGTTCGCTGACATGCAACAGAATAATCGAGAAAGTGTGGCAAGACGAGGTACGGGGTCGATGTATGTACAGCGCCCCATGTGCAGGTTTCTGCACGAGAGAGGAAGGGTTCCTCGGGAGCAACCTTAGATATGATGCCCTGCCGGCGGAACCGCCCATGGCATCGTGATTCCATGCAGCTTCGAGCATGATGATGGGCAGCTGGATATTTGCTGGGTAGTTTTGAAACGGAGAGCAAAAGCACGGGCGAACCCTGATGGTCGGGTAGGCTGGTGTGGGGTCAAAATGGGACCCTCCTAGGCGACCCTTGTCGATCGGCGGTCATTTCCAACGGTTTCCTGCCACTTTGCTGGGCACAATTCAAGGAAACCTCGCCGGCGGTTCCAACCACCACACAAACTTGATAATCCTATCTCTACACCACTACCTTTATCTCTTTATGTATCGCCCTCCGTGAAAATCAAGCTGAACTGTGGGTGTTGAACTCAACTGGCTCGCATGCTTCTTCTCCATGCCCCCCACCTCTCCACAATCCCATCATCAGGGTTATCGATCAGTCGAATTCCCACTGTGCCCCTTCAAAGCCGATCTCCCCACTCTCGTGTCCCGCTCAGACCCAGAAGCAGGACATGTTTGCTCCAAACCCATCATCCTGCCATTTTAAACTCATGCAAGCACGGTCCGAATCGACAAGGCTTTGTCACAAGCCTTGAGAGCTTGGTGGCTGGTTACGAGGCATTAAGGCCCCCTAGGAAACAGGAGCTGTGACTGAGGGGTATCCTGACTTTGGATAAGGGTCACGCCAGACCTCACAAGTTGAGCAATGATTTGACTAGAGGAAAGCAACAACCGATAGTGCGGCAGCCTCTCGCGCCTGATTGCTGCTTGGTGGTTCATGCGCTGCTCATAGCAACCTGCCTGCCATCCCATCTTTTTCAAAAAAAAATTTAACGCGCGGGAGCTTGTGACTGCTGTCGTCCTGTCACCACCTTGTCATCCGCCTGATTTCTAGAAAACGGTGGCCCAGGAGGGTTAGTCCGGTGTCCGTTCTGACAAGGCCCCTGTTCCCTGGCTGGGTTTCGTCGTCTTGCCCGCTGCCCCTCCTCTCCGTTCGTTCCCTTTGCCGCCGACGTTGCGTCTGGCTCGCACTGTGTCCGGCAGTCTCAATCGCGCTGCGTCTCCGCCAAATGCCACCACGATGGCCCGGGGGAAGCCAAGGTCTTCTCTGTAGCAGCATGTACAAGGACTGAACTGAAGCACAGCCAAGCAGAAGGCGAGGAGGACGACAACGAAAAAACGAGAGGCCAAAACGCAATTTTGCACTCTGCTACCCTCGCTCCGTACCTCAATTACTGTGACTGCCCCCCTCCCCCTGGAGTCACCTCACATAGAATTCGTACGTTTCCATGGTTTCTTCTCTCCCTACTATTGCTAAGTATTATTATTATCTGATTGTTTAATGCTGCCACCCCATCCGCCCGTGTCCCAGTCCCAGCCCTCCTTTGTGCCGTGAGTCTGTCTTGAGACGGGAGACCGGGAGCAACTGGAAGAGAGAGATGGACAGTCCCAAGACTTCTTCTTTCAACGGCAACGGCAGTTCACACCGTCGCAGGCTCACCAAGAAGCCCCCGCCGAACCACCATCATCCCTCCAGCGTCTACAGTAGCGTCAATGTCAGTGTCGATGGTCGTGGAGTTGACGCCCAATCTTTAGGGAGCAAACGAAGCTCGACGAGCTTGAAGCGGGCCCCAAGCGCCCCCCTAGCCAGAAGTAGTCCCGCCGCCCCAAAGCACCTCCAGCATCCAAACGCGTCCGACAAGCAGAAGCAGGCCTACAACAAGACCACCTCGCCACGCATCCCCGCCGCACCACCGGCACCCTCGTCGGCCGTCTCCCCAGCAAACCGATCGCATACCGCGCCCATCCTTCCCGCCCGCGACTCTACGGCACCTGCACCAAAGCCGCCAAAGCTGTCGCTATCCAGATCATCGTCCACTGCCCCCCGCGCTCAACATCGACCCCTCAGCACCAAGACCTCGGACGAGCTAATTGGCGCTCCCTTTGACGGCACTGCCATTCTCAATCGCATTGAAGCGACGAAGTCACCCACGCACCACACCACACCCGTCGCAACAAGCACAACCACCTCGCACCACCAACACTTCCACAATAACACCGCCAAGCGTAACACATCCCCGCCGCGATCAACTCCTCACGCCTTGTCGCAAGCCAATTCGGACGCCCGAGTCATGGGCAACTCACCTCCGCCCCTCCGCCAATCGGCGAGCTTCTCCGCCACAGAGGCATCGTCTCTAAATGAGAAGGCCAGCGGCTCGTCAAAGACGGAGAGCTCGACCGGGCCGAAGAGGTATTCAGACGAGACGAAGGAGACCAAGATGCCCAGTGTCTTGAGGAAAAAGTCGGGCTTCTCAGGCTTCATGAACAGTCTGGTCGGCTCGCCAAAGAAGCCATTGATCTCGGCGCCAGAAAACCCAGTGCATGTCACCCATGTTGGTTATGACAGCACGACGGGCCAGTTTACTGTTCGTAGCCTCCTTTTTAGCTTTCTCGGTAGCTTTCAAACGGCTGGGCTAACCCTTATTTACTGACAGGGCTTGCCAAAAGAGTGGCAGCGATTAATCAACGAGAGCGGCATCACGGAGAAGGACACACGAGAACACCCCCAGATACTTGTCGATGTTTTGACATTTTACAAGGAGACTACAGAAAAGCCCCAGGAAGACGTACAACTAGAGAAGTTTCACGATGCGCGAGCAAACGATTACCGAGGACTATCTGGGAGCACACCTTCTTCGGCGGCCTCGACCCTTCCCTCCCCAAGTGTGCTCACTTCTGGGTACACAACGATGTCGCCTTTGATAAGCCCTCCTGCAAGTCCGAGATTCCCAACTGTCACCCACGAAGGCAGTTTCGAGAACCCTCGCGCACCCCCTCCGGTCCCCAAGGGGCCTGCTCCTCCAGTCAAAGATGCCAACCTTATGCCTAGCCGGCCGGCGCCAAAACCACCAACCAGTCTCCCCTCGAGGACGCAGCAGCAGCCTGGATATCCAGCAAAGGACTCCGGAATTGGCATGCCACATTCAGGAGAAGATGGTGCCACACCATATCTCCCACCAAAGGACAACATCCCAATGTTGCCGGAGGAGCTCCGGTCCAGATCAAACTCGCGAGCGAACGGCACCTCCCCTTACCTGCCGTCGTCATCACAAGCTACAACGGCTGTCACCACCCCCAGCCAAGCAGCCATCTACCAGCAGCAGCTGATGCAGCAACAACAAGAGCAAGCCATGGCACAAGCCCAAGCGGCCATGACGGGCCAGCTGGGTCGGGCGACCAGCAAGCGACAACAACACCAACAGCCCACCCCGCCATCCTCCCAACACCCCCATCTCCGACAAGCCGAGCAAGCGGGTCGGGTACCACAATCCCAACAGCAAGTCGCACAAGCCAACTCAACCCGCCCACGACACCGACCACGACAGTCTAACGGAGTTGACGTGGTCGCCGCCCTCAAGAGGATATGCTCCGAGGGCGACCCGCGGGAAGTCTACCGCGGGTTTACCAAGATCGGCCAGGGTGCCTCCGGCGGAGTGTTTACTGGACATGAGCGAGGGTCTAACAGGCTGGTGGCGATCAAGCAGATGAACCTGGAGCAACAACCCAAGAAGGACTTGATCATCAACGAAATCCTGGTCATGAAGGAATCCTCGCACCCAAATATCGTTAACTTTATCGACAGTTATCTCTGTGCGGGCGAGTTGTGGGTGGTGATGGAGTTTATGGAAGGCGGCAGCTTGACGGACGTGGTGACGTTCAACATTATGACCGAGGGGCAGATTGCGAGCGTGTGCAGGGAGACGCTCAGGGGATTGCAGCATTTGCATTCCAAGGGTGTGATTCATCGGGACATCAAGAGCGACAACATTTTGTTGAGCATGGAGGGTAATATCAAACTCAGTATGTAACCTCACAATTACCTGGGTACTCTTGGGTTCTTGGGCTAACCAAAATCAACAGCCGACTTTGGCTTCTGCGCCACCATCAACGAGGCGCAAAACAAGCGTACGACCATGGTGGGAACCCCCTATTGGATGGCGCCAGAGGTGGTTACGCGAAAGGAGTACGGGCGCAAAGTTGACATTTGGAGCTTGGGCATCATGGCCATCGAGATGATTGAGGGGGAGCCGCCGTACCTGACCGAGTCGCCGCTAAGGGCGCTGTGGCTGATCGCTACCAACGGGACGCCCACCATCAAGAACGAGCAGGATCTGTCGCCCGTGTTTAGGGATTTCTTGTACTTTGCGCTCAAGGTGGATCCGGAGAAGAGGGCGAGCGCGCATGATTTGTTGAGGGTGAGTCTTTTATTTCTTCCCCGCTTGTTTCTTTTGTATTTTTGATGGGGGTGGTTGTTTTCCGACTGTTTTGGGAGACTGACGCTGACACTTTGTGATGATAGCACGACTTCATGAAGACATGCGTTGAGCTATCTTCCCTGGCGCCGTTGGTGAGGGCGGCGAGGGAAGCGAGGGCTCAGGAGAAGGCCCGGAAGGGGCAATGAATGATTTATCTCTGATGTGGGATTTTCTTTTCACCGGATCACACAGACATCATCACATGGCTAAGCGGAGCCAGACAGACACTTTTTTTCACCGAGCGAGTTGTTTGTTTGTTTTTCTCTTACTATTACTTACTACTATGTTGTACTGAAATGTACTTGTGATGTTTTGGTTGGATCTAAACAGGGTGGATGGGGGGTTGGGGGTTGGGGCGTGGGGGAAGCGGTGGGATTTATTTACTTACTATGATCTTTTGTGTCTTGAGGAAAAAGACATATCATACTATTCAAATTTAGCGGTTTTTTTTTTTTTGGTTTTTTTTTTGCTTTCTACTTGGGCTGTTGTTTAGTGGGGTTTTTGCAAGGGAGTTTGGTTGGTAGTTTTGGTTGGGGGAGATAGTGCTATAGCTGGTTTATGGACGAAGGATGAAAGGCAAAGCAGAGGGATATGTTTTGCTTAAATTTTACAAAAGGCCAGTTTTATCAGATGCTTCTTTCTACTTTTTGACTTTGATCATGAGGGGTTTTGGTGAGAGGTTAAGGGGAGTTGGCGAGGTCTTTTCGATGGTGTTTTGTAAGAAGGGAATGGGGGCCCATGCTTGGGGTTTGGGCGGGGGAAGGACGGTGTTACACCAATCGCAAAATTATGATCATGCTTGAGGCACCTACAGTGCTTGCGTTTCTTATGTCGGTGGGCGTTTTTGTGTATATATATCTATGGCATGGAATGGATGGTTGGGGCTTGCTGAAGCAAGAGCTGATTGAGCTGTATGAAATGCACGTTAGGGCTTCCTCTCCTGTTTGGCATGAAAATGAGTAGGGGAGAGAGCTGAATCTCTTTCTAACTTTTAACTATAAGATTTTTTCTATCCCTGCGGTTGTAAAAGGTATTAGTTGATGAAACTAAATACAGTGGTAGGTAGCGAAATGGTATAACTACCTAGTGATGAGGCGGTGATGCCCAACAGCAACAACGAGTGAAGAGCGGACGTGGGGGGCTCGAAGCCACCCTGTGAATCGGCCTACCAACCAACGATCATTCACATAAAAGGCGCGAACAGCAACAAACGGAGTTTTGTACTACCTGACTTTGGCATGAGCATGTGATTTGCTTGTGGTGGGTGGGTGGGTAGTTTGGATGAGATGGAGATATATGCCTATATGCCTTGGCTATGGAGTCTATTCAGGGGGTGGAATACTGATAAAGAAGAAGCAAAGTCAAGCCATCAATTCGACAAGACCAAACAATCGTTTGTTCCAGTCGTCACAAAGGGCTAACTGTGAATAATCAGATCAAGTCTAACAAATCTCTCATATTTGTGAAATGTTGTTACACACACACAATACATTTTAAACACTCCACCACCCTTCCTCCACGGTCTGTCTCCCAGACTAGAACCTCTTGCTAAATCGACTGAGAAGCATATATCATTGATAATGAAAAAGAACCTCGGCAACTCCCGAATCTAGCTCCCATTCTTTGTCAAGCTTTTCAGAGATCTTCTAGACCCATACACGCGTGCATCCCTCCCTCCCATCAGTCTCGAAGCTCGCTAGAACAAAGCAAGACAAAGACCTACCACACCAACCACCACGTGGGAAATAAAAGCCAGCACATTGGCCAGAACAAAAACCTCGACACCACATCACGAGCAAACCCCCAAAAATTCAGGAAATAAATCCATATTCATATTAATTAGTCTTTTGTTTGCGATATCCGATTTTGCTAGGTAACGAGCCTAAAACCTTAAGCCGTTATTGAGGATTCCCCATACCCCGGAACCTAAAAAAAACAAAGAGAGACGAATCCAGTGAAAAATGAGCCCCCGATTCTTTTTAATGTTTGCACCCATATCGTGAGAAAGAGAAAAAAAGATCCCCATGAAAAAAATCAAAAATATCATCGCTGTACGCCCCCAAAGTAAACAAAATCCCATCGCTCATGAAGATAAAAACCCCATAATCACCATCCATCCGTCCACCCATGCCATTGTCAGAATCCACTAATTTTTGCTGCTGCTGCCCATGAGGAACATAAAAAAAGCCAAAACCGTCTATAGGGTATCCCGAAGCCGATAAAAGCAGCAAATTACTTCTTGTCGTATCAACAACTTAGTAGAGACTGTAGCCACCGTCAATGATGACGTTGGACCCGGTCATGAAACCGGAGGCGTCAGATGCGAGGAACACGCAGAGACCGTTGAGGTCATCCACGTTTCCGAGGCGGTCCTGGGGAGTCAACGACTTCCAGATCTTCTTTTGGGCGTCGAGAGCGGGAACCTTGTTGAGGGCCGTGTCCATGTAGCCGGGGGAGATGCAGTTGACGCGGATCTGGTACTTGGCCCACTCAGCAGCGAGGGACTTGCCGAGCTGGATGACACCAGCCTTGGAGGCGTTGTAGCAGGACTGCTCCTGTGGGTAGTTGACGATGGAGCCGGACATAGAGGCGACGAGGATGATGGAACCGGGCTTGCCAGCGGCCATCATGGCACGGCCGACCGACTGGGACATGAGGAAGGAACCAGTCAGGTTGATGTCGATAAGACGGCGGAACATGGCTGGGTCGTAGGTCTCGGCGGGAATGTTGGAATCGGCGATACCAGCAGAGTTGACCAAGACGTCAGGGGTTCCGTAGAGATCGACGACGTTCTTGACGGCGGCATCAATGGCATGTCCGTCACGGACATCAACCTTGAAGAAGGAGACGGGCAGGCCGGTCTTCTGGTGAAGCTCGGCAGCAGACTCGTCACCGAGCTCTTGGTTGGCATCGAAGATGGCAATGGCCTTGGCACCAGCTTCAGCGCAGGCACGGGCCATATAGTTTCCAAGACCACGAGCACCACTAATTTCTTGTTAGTAATTTATGACTTCATCGTTCGAAGTTGTGCAAGTTGAACATACCCAGTGATGATGATGACCTTGCCGTGGACGCTCATCTTCTGCAGCGTCTTTGGGAGCTGAGAGTAGACCTTCTCCTCAAGGGGAACAACCTCCTCATCCTCCTCGACGACGGGCTCAGGAGCACGCTGACGAGGCTTGACGGGGATGCTGAAATGGTCGGCATTGCCAGAAGCGACGCCCTTAGCGTCGGGGTTGTAGACAGAAACGGGAACCTCAGTCTCCTTGATCACCTCAGACTTGAAGCGCCCGGCCGAGATGGAGAAGGCGGCGCGCTGGCAGACCGAAGGGGTTGTGCGAGCAACAGCGGGCCGAACGAGGACCGAAAGGCGCGGAGCCATGCGGGCGGCACGAACAGCAGAAGCCATTTTTGCTGATTTGTGGTGTTGTTGCTGATTTTGGTGGGTGTATGGTAGACTTTGTGAACAAGTCAAAAAATGCTCAAAAGCAATAAGTGGCTTGAGCGAACGTGGGTAGCGAAGGTTCAGTGAAATAAACGAAGGTACGAACGAGTGTTCGGCCAGAAGCACTTGACACGAAGACAAAGGGGTCGTTGGGTGTAAGTGAATGAAGAGGCTGGGGGGGGGGGAAGGAGATTCGGCTGATGGGTTCAAGGTACGTTAAATGTACCTGGGCTCCTCAATAGCGACCACAAAACTGCTCGTTGGTGAATCAAAGACCTGACAGCGTGAACGGGGCCGCCAGGCTCTTGTTATTTATAGGATGAATGGGATGGGACAAGATGGAGCAGGGGAAAAGTCTTTCTGCTAGGAGCGTGACGTGCTGGCTGAAGCTAGGGAAGGCCGGAGGGCGGATGAGGCAAAGGACCAGTCAGGGGAGCGGGGCCAAGAGGGTGGCGGAGGGGCGAGTCGAGATCGTTCTTCTGAGAGGGTTGTTTGCGGATCAGCAACAAATTCTCCACGCAAAGTCGCAACCGCGAGTGCCGATTATGCGCCTGTTCCAAGTATATGCTGCAACGCTGCAAAATAAGCTTCCGGTCTCGACGTTTCCGTGCGTCTTTCCGCAGCGAAACGACCGGCCAGTAGCCCTCTCCCAGGATTCAGAGATGGATGGTTGATATCGACATGCCACCACACCACCACTCCCACCTCCCACAGACAGGGACAAGCGGCACAGCATTGTCTTTTTGCGGGGAGCGGCACAGAGCGGCATGCTGCGGACGTTCGTCTAGACCCTCTAGACCAGCAACCATCTCATCTATTGTTCCCAGGAGAAGCGTGATGCCAGGTTATTGTTGATGAGGCCTTAGCCTGACGTGGTGGGTCTCCACTTGGAAGCCCCGCCAGTGCACCGGTTGGTTGGACGAAGGCTTCAACAACGGCAAAACTTATAGTAGCAGATCCACTGGACGTACCTGGGTTGGAGACGTTCACCGGTTGAGGCTGATGATTTGGTGGACAATGGACGAAAGCTAGAGATTGGCGTCTGTGTCCCCCTCCAACTCCGGTGGTTCAGTGCTCTGGTATTTATCTGCCCACCATCTAACTGATAATCAGCAACCACCCACCCCCTCGAGGCCGAGCATTTGCTGAGCGGGATCCTCGAGCGGTGAGAGCACATTTGGTGGGCCCAAAGATTGGGATTCAGTCACAAGACCAGCAGTAATTTCTCGGGAAACATGCAGTGCTCCAGAGTGCGGAATCGCTGGTGTCAGGGTCGCGGATGACGGTCACAGGTCGCCTGTCCTGACACTTTTCCAAAAGGGCAAGTGATTGCGACAGCATCTGTTGTTTCAACCACGCTTGCTGCGACCGCTAACTAGAATAGGTAAGTGGAGGTTAAATGGACGACAGGGCTGGCAAGGGCTGCGTGCCAGGGCCAGCCTGGGAGCTCTTGGACGATCAAAACCCACCCTCAACAGCATCAAACATCCGGCACTCTCCAAACGCACCTCGTCGTGCTCGTCCAGACGTGTCACACACCCAGCAGGGATTTTACACCCGCCTTGGCTTTGAACTGATCAGCAACACGTTATCTTGAGATACGAGACATGCGGCCCACGCCGGACCTCTGGTACGGCTTCATCTTCTTCTCTCCATTCTCTCGGTGGCCGTCGTTGCCGGAGATGGAGCTGCAGCACCCATCGTGTGGGGTTACATGCAGAAAAAAAGTGCGGTCGGAAACCCCGGTCAATTGGCGTCGTGGCAAACCACACCATCAACTTTCTGGTGGTGCGTGGGGGCCCAATTTCTGAAAACCCATCCTCTAGTCCAGGGGCTTCCTACACCGAGATATCACCAACTAAAACATTCACAAAAGATAATTGACCCCCGAAACACTTCACACCACTCAAAATTCCGCAGAGCGGTGACCTACCCCTCAGAAGCCCCGCAGACCCCACACTCAACAGAGACACAATCGGAGCTTGGGCTTGGACCTGCATGGGACTGAACCGGTGGTTGGGCTTTTCAGGATGAGTTGGACATGACAGTCGATACCTCGACATCTACCAGTAGGAGATGCAGCCTCTCTAGAGCAGTAGCACATACCGCTTACCTTGCATCAAGAACCGTCTCACCGAACTTTGGAGCTCGAGCTTTTTGTTGGTGGTAAGGTCCATGTTGCTCGATCGATTTGAGGAACACAACACCATCGCCGATGATGAACTCATGCCGCACACGCCATTGGCAAAAAGAAACCAAAGGTGCGGGATGCATCAGCAAAATATCTCGACATTAGGTCATGTGGTTGCCTATGAAACTCGACTTGCCGGCTCAATCGGCAAGGATAGTAGTGTTGATGAAAAGACATCTACACCATCAACTACCTGATTCATATGGCCAAGACACCGAACGGGGAGGACCGTTGGGTTATCACTTCGGGAGGACCTGCAACGTAACCTGCGGTGCACAGCCTTTCGGATTTAGGAGGCAGCATCCACGAATTGAGGCTGTCTAGGGGAGCACCCTTGCCACAAAATAATTGAAACACCAAAGTAGGTTAACACGCTTTAAAGATAGTTTATAGGCCTATAAACTATCTTAAAGGCGTGTTAACCTACTTTAGTGTGTCAGCTATTTCGTGGTGAGGGAGGGGAGCTCCAGCTCCTATCTCAACCGGTACATTGTTGATCTTCTGCCTTTATGATGGTCCGCTATTCGGAGCAGTATCTCAAGAAACAAATGAAGCCTACCCTCCATCAGGTACCGTCGACCCAACCGCAGGCAAGAATCAACCAAGCAGCACAGTCGTTGCATGAGCGTCTGCATGCCCCGCCCAGCCGCCATGCAGCACGGCTGTACGAAGCCCCCTCAAGCAACACAACCCAACCCATACCTCTGCATATATTTTCGCAGCTTCCGAGTGACGCGTCAAAAATGGTTATCAACGCCTGCACCACGCAAAGGCACGCTAGGTAAGGGAGGGGGGAACGGTAATGCACAGTCAAATCCTTCGGTCGAGACTACTGAAGTCGAGAACGTCAACGACCTGGTGTCCCTTGTTTGCTGTGGCCTATCGGAGTTGCTGAATGCATCATCTTGATAGGGACTTTTTTTCCTGCTCTGTTGGCCTGAGACGAACTCCATCAAGAAGCCCTTCCAGAACCTTTCGGATACCCCACCTGAGTCGGGACTCATCCGCGGGTGCGGGGATTTGGCTTGTTGGCCATCCCGCGACCGTCTGCCCATCGGTCGTTTGGGTTCATCAATCACCTCATCACTAGCAACGACAAGAACGCCCACCTGTCAGACAGGGTAAATCAAGGCCCCCCATAGTTTGGCAACATGTTCTCCCCCTCTCCCCCTTCATCTCATCCCCTCACCGTCTTTTTCTCCGTAGTCGGTGGTGTTAACACCAACCGCCAACAAAAATCCACCACCCAAAAACTCACGATCCAAGGCATGTCGTTCAAAAAAAGGTACGGGGTAACCTCCGCCAGCTTGAGCCAGCTCCGTAGGACACGCCAACGCCAAGCGAGCCCCATCCAACGGCTCACGATAATCTTCCCGCAGGGTCGAAGCGAGCCGCCGCCAGTCAGCCACAGCATCGCATTTTTATTTCCCGGCCATTTGGGTCGGCAAGGGCCTAGCCCGCCGCCTTTTTACCCCAGATCAGATCTCACGATGGCCTCAAACTCGCCACCATTGGACCCCTGAATCCGGGGCGCCTTGTGACCCCAGAACGCTTGGACCACACAGTCTCGGTCGCAGCAACCCTTACCCTCACGATCGATCACGCAGGTCACAGCAGCAGGCATGACATTGACGTTCACGATGTTCCCGCTTTCCCGGTTTTCTCTTCGTCGCCACTGCACAGATTGCATAAAATTGCTGTCGCAGCGGGAGAGCCCGTTGACAGCGGGTCGTGGCCGCATGACACACAGAAAATCCGACAATCTAACGTTCCTCTCTTGGCCCAAGGAGTCGAGGCCGCTGTCGCCCGGAGCCAAGCGGACCATTTTAACTGCTCTTCAGCGTAAGTTACATTTGGTGTGCGTCTGATGTACAATATCGAGTTCTCCAACCTCTGGAGTCGTTGCTTTATGAATATCACATCTGGCAGCCAAATGGTCCTCATCCACATTAACCTCGAGAAACACATCGACCTCCCCCTTTTTCGATTTCCCCTTCCAGCTTGCTTGCTCATGGAAGATCGCATACATATCTGGCCTTCAGGGCTTTCTCATTCACATAAAATACAGCAATTCACTTTCTTCAGCGACTGCTCTCAATTTTACATGACTGATATCACTCAATCCGAATCTACATCATTCCCCAGTTGCTCCTGTTTGACCATCACAAGGTATATAGCAATTCATCTTTCAGGAGATCACTCCGCATCTTTTAGACTGATTTTATTCGCATTCCATACTATGAAAAACGCTAGTACACACTCTCACATGAAGCTTGGATGAGAAATAAAGGGTATTATCGTACAGTATTCAGCCACAAGCGATACATCCTAAATTTAGGACAAGAAAGAAAGAACAATCACCACCCTGAAGAAGCCCTTCCAGTGATCCATCCATCCACCATTTCCTTCCCATCCTCGCCTCAAGAGGAAGAAATGTCTCCGTCGAACAACCCAAACCATTGTTTCTCCCAAATTCATCTTTTTTTCCCATGAAGAAACGCCCAAACACAGACACACACACACACACACACACACAAAAAAAAAATCATCTCCATCTTACTCCTCCACCACAAACCTCCTAACCTGCTGCCTTTCCTCCAAAAGCCCAAACAACCCCGCCAAATGCGGCGTCAGCAGCCTATTCTCGGTAAAAACCTCCCACAACCTCCCCATCACAGGCCTAAACAAAATCTCGTTCCAACCTTCACCCTCCTCCCCCTCATTCTTCCTCCTCCTCAACTCCGCCTCCCCCTCCGTCCTCGGGACATACTGCGCAATATTCCTCAGAATCAAAACCGCGCTAAGCGGCACCCCCGCCGCCTGCGCCGGCGCGTTCGGGTTCCGTTCATCCCTCGCGCTTGCCGTCTCCTCAATCGTAATCGTTACTGTCTTCGCCGGCCTGACAACCCTCGACTTTGAAGAAGACGAAGAGAAACTCCCACTCCTGGATCTGTTAGTGGTCGAGGTCGGGGACGGAGGGGGGGGCGGTAGTGGGGCCAAAGGAGAAATCTCCGATGGCTTGGCCGCGTGTCGGATCTCCTCGCTGCGGAGGTGGGTTTTGAGGTGAGCCATGTACTGAACGAGGAACATCTCTGTGGGGCGGGGGAATTTCTGGCAGTTGTTCCAAGCGCAGGAAAACATCCCTTCCTTGTTGACCAACTTCCCATCTTCAGTGCGGGAGACGCTATCACCTAAATGTTCGGCAACAATGTGATCCCACATCTTCTCTGCTGTGAGATTCCACGCGCCGCATTTGGCTCCCCCGGGGGGTTTGCCATGAGGAGCAGGAAGTTGACACTGGAAATACCCCCTCCCGTCTGGGCTGATGGGGTACCGTCTTGGCCTGATGCCCCTAATCAGGTACTTCTGCTGAGACTGCCCTCCCGGCCCCTGCTCGTGCACAATCTGGGCCCCGGCCGATTCATAAACGCTCGTGATGCTCTTGATAAACTCTGGCGCGCTGATCATGCTACGGCCCTTCCGCTTGAGGGGTTCGAGGAATTCCGTGTTGTACGCCTGCCAGATCGCAAGCTGGGTGATGTTGGAGTCGGGGTCTTCCTCAAAGAAACACCGGATCCAGGCGTAGCAACGCTCCGGTTCTTCAATGGCAAGAAGCTTCTCCAACAGGTCCTTCGGTGTAGGAACGACCGTCTCGTTGGGGGGGTCGTAGGCAAGACGCGCCTCGCTGACAATCAGCTCCCGCGTTGATCGCTTGGCGCCGTGGGAGAGCAGTCGGACGAGGTGCGTGACGAGATGCTCTATCTTGATGTGCTTGAGCATTGTGTCAAGGTTCTCGACTACGGCTGTGTACTGGTAGAGGAAATCGGTGGTAATGTCCAGCAGGTCCTCGTCGTTGAGGAGAAGCCAGTCCATGATACGCTGGAGGACCGAAGGAGGGACATTGCCGAGTCTGTTCGTCTCGATTGGGTGGTTTAGTGCGATTTTGTTGAGCGCCTTCAGGGCAGTCAATATCACACCCCGATCGTCCGACTCGAGTTTCGCAAGTAGTGACTGATACAGAGGGTCGTCTGATCTGAGGACAAGGTAAGGGAGAATCGATTCGGCGATTTCGAGAGCGAGATGCTTCAACTCCACGACGCACTCCAGTTCTGGCAAATTGAGAATCACGCAGAGGAGGTCCTTGACTGGAGGGTACTCGGACATAAAGTAGGCATTGTCCGGCATGTTGACCATGTTGCGGATGGTCTGTGTCGCCTCCAAAACCAGCGTGAGCTGGTCGCGGAATTCGGCGGGAAGAATGTTGTCGTCGACATCCTTCCGACGCTTGAGCTGGGCAATTCGTTCCAGGATATCTGGGGTGCCCTCGAGACCATCCAGCTCACCAATGTCGGTATTGTCGGAATCGGGGTCGTAGGAAACTGTCCAGTTGACATGGTAAATCATGCCACCAATACTAAGAGCAAGCTCCGTCAAGCCCTCAGCGAGGCCAGAGAACTGAGAGAACTTGTATTTATCACCACGCTCGTGTGAGATTTTGAGGAGATGATGACAGCCAAACGCCTGTTCTGACCGGATGCCTGACCGAAGCGACAAGAGACAACGCTCGTAGATGTTGGGCCCATCCAAAGCTCCTGGAAACCAATGTTAGAGTCGAAAATACCATAAACAATCCTAACAAGTGCTTACCAGGTGGTAGACAAGCTCTTACAAGCATCCCCGGATTAGGGGCAGCGACTGGCGGCTGCTTCAGGAGTCGTTGCTTCCTGGCAAACAGCTCCGGGTTGCTGGAGGGGGTGTCGACGATACGCAACGGCATCTGCTGGACAGGCTGGGGCACAAAGCCCTGAACGATGGGATTGTTCATGTCGGGCCCTGGAGGGTTGAAAACATATGCGCCACGGTGGGAGTTTCCAGGATTTTGAGCAATCGCAGAGTTGTTGTGAGAGTGGGAGTTGGACGATGGGGTACCTATTTGCTGCGCTCCAGATGCGTGACGGGTCTGGCGTGAGGAATTGGTGTCGGGATGGAAAATAACCCTCGGTGCAGGAGCTTCCCTGAGGCCCCGGGAGGCGCGGCCCGATGCGGGAGTCTCGGCGACAGGACGCTCTCTGCCCGGCGTACTTCCATCCTCAGAATCCTCCCTATCGTTTCTCCCCTTTGCGACAAAGTTCTCCAATGTGCGTGTCAGTAGCGATCCTCCCTTGGCAGTCGTGAATTCGAGGATCTCTGGCGGAGGAGGCTCCTTGTTGTGGATTTTCTTGATCTCGAAGGCGGCAAGGTTCTTGTAGAATATTTGTTTCAACGTATACGCGTCGGCCGGGGCGTTGTGTCGCATGAGTCCCAACCCTTCGCACATCTTCCGCCACATCAGCTTCTCATCCGAGACCTTGTCATAGCCACCATTTTGCACGATGTAGTTGAACAGCTTGTACAGGTCGACACTCAGGTTTCCCATCTTGGGCTCGGGGTCAAGATGGGTCCCGCGCTTCTCATGGAAGTCGCGAAGCTCCTCGAGGAACTTTTCATATTCGGGGGTTCGGTCGACGGTATGCTCAACGATGGGTTTGGTCGGGGCCATCTTGGCGCATCGAGACGCAGCTCAGCGTCCAGATGCTGCCGAGTGTGCTGGGGAATTGACAGTGATCGGGTTCTAGTGTTATAAGTCGCTATACCATGCGGTAATCAGTTCCGCTACCTGGGATCGGAAACGTGACTGCTGTGAAGAATGTGGAAATGTTGGTCGAGACAACAGGTGGTGTTTTGTCTCCAGCCAGCTGCCGTGATGCGACGCGGGTTGCTGACTTCAATTGACGTGCACTGGGATTTTTTGACGAGCAACGAAGGCTGGAGATATACGCCAAGAGACGCACGGACCATCGCCGTCGTGTTACATGCACAGACCATACAGAGGAGCATCTCTCCCCTTAATGCTCTCAACCTCTCACACCTGCTCTCTTGACCATTTTGAGGCCTAAGGATGAGATGAATTAAATGGGGGTCCAAGGGGGATTGTTCCCTTATTTCCCATGTAATTGGCATCAAAATGGCTGCATATATATTTGGTACTTTACCTACTCCAGTTGCTAAGCTAAGGGCTTACCATCAACCCCCTTCCTCCGTCCTTCGCTCCACATGGAACTCAGTCGTGCCTTCCAAGATGACGGGATGACCTTCATCGTACCTTCCCATAAAACCTGCTGTGTGGGGTAAATAAAGTCCGGCCGTTCAGTTTGAAGCGCATAATTGGGGGGCTAGCAATGAATTGAGACCTTGTCTTTTGAACATGTCATGAATGTTCTTCGACTTGCATCAACTCTCTCTCCTAATGTTCCTCGCGCTCCAAATATCCGGCCATGCCTGCTGCGAAGCCCACGCCACAGCCTAGAAGACCAATACGCAGATTCGAATTGCAGGATGTCCGCTTTAATGGCAGATCAAGCTTCTATAAAGACCCGCAGCTTGTGCTGAAGCCGCAACTCGATCTTGTTCCTCGTAGACCAGTCGATGGCTCGCGACTTCGGATGCCTCTATGGCGAAATTACTTGATGATCCATGTTAAAGACAGGGCTGAGGAACTGGTCAAGCTCGACCTTGCAGACTTTCGTCCGTCGGAGGAGCCTACAGACAACGGTGCACCAGAGCAATTCATACGCCGCGCCCAACATGAACCTGTTCTTTATGTTCAATATCCTTCCAACACTCAAGATGTAAGTATTGGTGGCATGTCGTATATTCAGATACTGATACTCAGTGCCCCAGGGATTCTCAATACTCAGAGCCACTCTCAAAGTTGCTTCGGACTTTGAGACTGTCTTGAAGGAATTTGATGATTTAGGGATAAATGTCGACTGTTATCAAGAGGAATTGCGGCAGGATCAGAGTTATTCTTGGAGCCAACCTTACAGCCATTCACAAAACGTCTACTACCACCCGACTCCAAACGCCATGTCTCCCCCACTGCCACCACGCAGCTCGCCATACAGCTCATCAAATCACTCACATCCTTACAGCTCAAGCCCACCATATTCAATTGCACCAAATCCACCATATCACTATCCCAACGCAGCACCAGATCAACTCACCTATCAACGATCTGCAAGTCAACCGGTGGGATATCCTAGTAGTTATCAATCTCAAGGACAGTGGTCGCCTCCAGTGATGCCATCCCCGGCAGCAACAACCACTGGAATCCCTGGAGTACTCGGAGCGGGCATATACAAGGTTAGCAAACTCGGGTCACTTTCGTCTTCTCGATCAAGGTCACGGAAAAGCCAACCCTCTCGAGGAGGGCACGGCTCTGCTCCTGGGAAACATCTCGACGATAACCACCAAACAACCCAATCGCCTAGCAGTGGAATATCCAGCCCACATCCTCTTCCGGACTCTTCCTATTCTGTATCCGTGCCTAGGAGGCTTCTCCAGCGAGTGCAGACAATTATTAGTGAATCAGAGAGCCAAGAGACCATTTCGCAAGCGTCGACTCTTACGTCAGACTATGAAGACCCTTCGTCACGACCGTTTGGAGGTTTGAGAATACCAGAGGAGGAAGAAACTGGAGAGGCATCTAGCCAACAGACCGCGATCACCACGGTGGCATCGACTAGGCCAGCCACGAGTACTGCAATGGTGCCTGCACATCCAAATACCTCGACAGAAATAGTTCCCTATAGGCAAGCACAACAAAAGCATACCCCTCCGGACTCGGGGAAAATCAACATGCAGGCACTGCTGCGCATCTCGCAGATACAACAGGAAGGGCTGGTTGATGCGACGAGGCTATGGGAGGATATGATGGAGAAGGGGAGGAATGCGATTGCTGGGGTGGATGATCCGGAAGAGGCATTTAGAGTGTTGTCGGGCTTCCAGGAGGAGTTCATCAGAAGATGGACTAGGGTGGTTGCTTCGACAGTGAGGGAGATGAGGGATGTGGAGAATAAGAGCGCAATGTAATTGTAAATGAGTGTGTATCTGGCTCGAATTTCTTGAGTTTCATTTGAGGAGAGACAGCTGGAAAAATCACGGCTGGACACATGAGCAGACAAAAACAAAAGTAACTATTAATATCAACCCTTATTACACCTTACTCTTATCCTCCCTTTCTTTTGTCTCCTCCTGCTCCTTCTTCTTGACAGGCTCATCATCCGGACTAAAACTCAGACTAATACTGTTCACACAGTGACGCTCGTCAGTAGGGGTGGGGAAGCCTTCCCCCTTGAAGACGTGGCCGAGGTGGCCGCCGCAGTTGCTGCAGACAATCTCGGTGCGGAGCATGCCAAAGGCGCGGTCCTCGTGGCGGGTGACGGCTCCGGGGATGGAGTCATAGTAGGCGGGCCAGCCGCAGCCCGAGGAGAACTTGTGCGAGGCCTTGTAAAGGGGGGCGTGGCAGCCGGCGCAGGTGTAGACTCCGGTTGTGGGGTAGTGCTTGTCGAACTTGCCGGAGCCGGGGGGTTCGGTGCCCTTTTCGCGGAGGATGCGGAATTGTTCCTTGTTTAGGACTGCGCGCCACTGGTCTGGTGTTCGTTGGTCTGGGTAGGATGATGATGACGACATGTTGGAGGCGGCGGTTGTTCCGAAGACGCTGGCGAGGAAGGAGGGGATGACGGGCATGGAGGATCTCAGTGGTGGAGGGCCGGAGCGGAGGGAGCAAGTGTTACGAAGGGGTGCAGAGGTGCGGGTTAGGTGGGAGAGGGTGAAGAATAGACGGGTGAGTGTTGAGCGCATGAGAATGAGTTTAAAGAATGTGTGAGAGGGGTTGGGGTTATGAGATGCGGTTTATATGGATGGGCTTGGGGGCCTCAGATCGGAAGCTTTAGAAGCTGTGAGTGAGAATCGGTTGGAATGCAGCGGGGCTGATCACTGACAAATCGGTGGTTTTTAGGGGCGATGAGACAAAGCCGGTTTGGCTGTGAGTTTGGAATCAACGGGTATTTGGATTTGGAGATGGTCTAATGTGGCAGTGAGAGTGAACGTTGGAGGGTGCCATTTATCAATATTCTTTGAAGGTCATTATTTGGAATCTCGAACTGGTTGCGTCACTGCTCGCTCCTCGGGAGGAGCAGTGTTGTCTGTTTAAGCTTCTTTGAACATACATGGGTAGGTCTACAGTGGCTTTCTTGTTGTACAAACTGTCCGCGTCTGTGGCACCTTATTGAGAATGATTCGAAATTGAATCGCAGGACTACTGAGATCCCATAGAGAGTATAAGAGCCGTGATACGGATTTATACTGTCCATGTTGAGTGGTGGAAACTGGGTGAAGCTTGAAGGTGGTGGAGAATATGCGGCTACCTAAATATCGTTGTATCCATCTTATAGCGGTCTATTCAAAATCCACTTAGCGGGTTATCAATAAGGGGCGTTGGGCGGCCCCTCTTCAGCCGGTAACCTTGTCGCATTGTTTCCAGCGCCATCTGGCTTCAGGCACCTGAAAGGCACGCCCGCGATTTTGAATCTGCCCACGAAATTATCTACCTGTTCTTCGAGATTCTTCGGTTTCCTATTCTACATTGCCAAAACAAAACAGCCCGCCATGTCTCGACGGCCGGCAAATCCTGGAGCCGATCGGGCACTCCAAAACCAGCAAACCATCAAGAGCCTTCTGAAATTGGAGGCCAATAAGGTGTGCGCTGACTGCAAGCGCAACAAACGTAGGTTTCCCACCCACCATTCCTCTATGTTTGTCAAGCCATATTGACCCCTTAAATCAACAGATCCAAGATGGGCCAGTTGGAATCTGGGCGTCTTCGTATGCATCCGATGCTCGGGCATCCATCGTGGCATGGGTACGCACATCAGCCGTGTCAAGTCTGTCGACCTCGACTCCTGGACCGATGAACAACTACAGAGTGTATTGAACTGGGGAAATGCCCGCGCGAACAAATATTGGGAAGCAAAGTTGGCCCCTGGCCATGTGCCCAGCGAAGCGAAGATCGAGAACTTCATCCGCACCAAATACGAACTGAAGAGATGGGTAATGGACGGGCCGATGCCGGACCCTGCTACGTTGGATGCCGATGGCGATGACGATGTTCCCCTGAGCGTGGTCAAGGAGAAGCAAAATATTGAGCGGAGGGAATCGACTCGGAAGAGCTCTATCGGTCAGTCGTCGGCCCCAAGACGTGTCGCCCCACCACAAGAGGACTTGATCGGTGGTGGCCTTGCCTCTGTACCACCACCGAGAGCTAGTACCGCCGGACCAACAGCGTCCAAGGTGCCTCCCAAAGCCGACCCTGCTCCTCCGAAGGCGACAAACACCAAGGATTCGCTGCTGGGTTTGGATTTCTTGGGCTCGGAAACTGCGGCGCCCCCTCGACCAGCCAGCACGACTGGCACACCAAGCGCTGGAGGCCAATCCCGACCAGACCTCAAGCAGTCGATTCTTTCACTGTATGCAGCCGCGCCACGACCTCAACCACAGGCTCCTCAACAACCAGTATCTCATGCCTCTTCGGGATCATTTAGCGGTCTGGGATCCCCGACAGGGATGTCACAGACTCAGGGTTCTTTTGGTGGGCTCAACGATGCCTTCAGCAACTTGAGCTTTGGAAACTCTACTGCTTCCAAGCCCGCCCAAGTCGATGCCTTCTCTAGTCTTGGAAGTTTCAGCTCCCCTCGCCCTGCGGCTCAGACAACCAGCAGCTCTTCGGCCTTCTCTGGTTTGAGCGGCGGCAGCTTCTTCGACTCCAAGCCAGCCGCATCAACTCATCAATCCAAGTCGTCCATCGGCGGGCTTTCTGGGTGGGGCTCCGTCTCCTCCCCCGCGGCTGCTCCTAAACCGGCCGCCGCACCGGCCTCTGCTGCCCTTGGGGATCTCTTCGACTTTTCCTCGCCAGCACCTTCTCAGCCATCCCCCGCCCCTAAGCCTGCGGTGTCGTCTCCCCCAATGACCTCTTCTTCCGTATTCAATCTCAGCCAGCCAAAGCCCGCCCCAGCTCCCGCCCCCGCGCCAGTAGCCACCTCTAACACCCTTGGCTCTTTTGGCGGCAGCGGCTTCTCTGGTGCTGATGTCTGGGGTGGAAACGCCTGGGCTTCTGACGAGCCCGCCAAGCCAGAGCCCCCAAAGGCGACGACCTCGACCTCGAATGATTTTGGCTGGGGCTCCTTCTCCAGCCAACCCATCGTGCCCAGCGCATCAGGTGGTTTTGCCCCTGCTCCGAAGGTCACTGCGGACGAGGAGTTTGGCGGTTGGACAAGCGGCACCACTTCTACCAGCACATCCAAGCCGGCTGTGCCCGGTGGCGACAGTGACTTGTTCAACAATGTCTGGCAGTGAATGGATTCCAGGGGGCTGGGAAGACTACCCCTGAATCTACATATCCAGCCAGGATAATCCCTATAGCCAACTTTTAATCATGACGTTCGTTTATACACTGGGGCCCTTGCATAGTAATTTTTTTTGGGTGCGACTTGGTTGGGAGAAGAGGAGGGCAGACAGATCAAAAAGCGTGGCATCGTGTTTGTAATGTTATTTGCATGTGTAGTTGTAGGGCGGGTAGACTGGGTTCAAGATGTACGAGATATCACAATGTTACTGATGTGCACCACTATTAGAAATGAAACCAAAAAGTGTTGGTTGATATAAATGAGTTTACTGTAACCACCCGCCCCGACCCAAACCCCAAACGCCATGTGCTATGCCCTGCGCTCTCTGTTATCAGGAGCGCGATCCCATAGAAACAAATACAAACGATATAATCTCGAGTGGTATATCCCCGTGTCAACGTCGTCCTGCACTCCTCGCCTTCATCCTGGCTTCACTTTCGATGTTATCCACCCTGCGTCCTCGCCTTTCCTTCCTGATAAAGCCCAGCGTTTTATTACCGATGTATGCCCTCATTCGACGACTCTGCTTCCCCTCCATCACACCATCTCATCGTATTTGCATGCTCAGAACATCAACCTCCAGAGGTAATACAGCACCAGAAACGCGCCGATCAATATCCCTGACAGTTTGAGAATGGCGACTTTGTTCCCGCTGGCAGCCATGCGGCCTAGTCTGCCGGCTGAGCCCTTGAGTTGGGTGCCCATTGAGGAGAAGGTTTCGGTCTATGAATGGGAGAATGAGTGTTAGTTTGCTTGGTTGTTTGGGTTGTGCTGGGAGGAGGAAAAGGGACGTACGCTGGAGTCGATGAGCTCATGGTTGCGGGCGTGGTCATAGATGTCGATTGTTACGCCGCGGAGGGCGGAGACTTTGGCGGAGAGCTCGTCGAGGCGGGCGTTGTTTTGGCGTTCGCGTTCGTAGGATTCGGACATTTTGACTGAGGGTGTGGATGGGAGGTGTGGTGGTGAGGGTGGTGCCTGGGGGCTTTGTTCTTGCGGCTTGTCGGGAGGGGAGAGACAGGATGTTTCACAGTTGGGTCGGTCGTGGGCGCGGGCCAGGGACTCGGGGCAGGATGATCGCGGGGTCTGGGCGGAAGATGGGTTCGTGTTAAGATCTCGCGATAGTGTTGCGCGCAGTGGGTGTCGTCGTGGGTTCGTCTGGAGTTGTGGCAAATGCGTCTACGCAGCATGCATGAACGGGGAGAAAGGGGGCTGAAAGCGCTGGCGCCAGTGACTTGCCAGCCGGAGACGGGATGAAATGTTGGGGTCCCTGCTTGAAGCCGCTTTTCTGTGGGGCCCGGAGCAGGCCACAGTGTGGCGCGTTGCCTTGCGTACTGTCGGCGGCGGCGGGCGGCTGTGGGTGGGGACTGCGCCTATGATGTCAACTAGGGACGGGCCAGGTGTTGAATATTTTTGGGGTTGAAGAATGTCGTACATGAACGGGACTTTGCACGGGGGTTGTTTTCAGGACATGCTGGTTTCAGAAGAGCTGGGATACTGTAGAGGCTCTCAGTAGAGTATCTACACATGTCAAGATATCAACCTGTTATCTCCGCCGACAAGGGATCCGGAAGCGCATTCCGTCTTCCAAGCCAAAATGGAGGCCGTCGCTCTAGCTTGGCATGTGCCCGAGGGAACAATTGCGGGGAAGCTTCCAACTGCCACTCAGCAACCACGAGCGGGAGATCACAAGGCAGAGTAACCGGAACATCCACCACAAACTCCAAACTGTCACCTTTCATACACAGCCCACTTACTGGACGCGCGGCAATGGCAATTGCTGCTTTGCATTCTTAGAAAGGCCTTCGACATCGTTTATCGCCTTTGAAATATCTTTGAGATCCCCTGACAAGGACACGCCTGCTAGGAGCTTTTTTGATAGTTGATCAATCCACCAAGCATTGGCTACTTTTCTGCCTAGACTGCAGCACTCCCCCCGCGCAAGCCGGATTGCCGTAACGAGACCACAAAGCAAAAAAGCCTCTTCTTTCATCACTCGAATATTTGTTGTTTTCTTCGTCTTCTACCCTTTGGTCATTGAGGATCACCTGCGCCCGACACAGCAGCAGCCATGGGAATCAACAATCCGCTCCCTTCGAGCTTATCCTGTGCGTACTTACATCCCGAGCATCCCGCGACTCAAAGATGATGGCACAATCTCTGCTTCGACAGATAGCTGACACTTTCCTCCTCCCACAGCCGAATGCAAAAAGTGCGGCAAGATCCTCTCCTCGTTCATCGACCCTAGACAAGCCTTTGGACCCGAGAAGGTCATCCCGCCATCTGTCCTCGCCAACGCCAAGGTAAGCAACCAACTGCCATGCCATTTTCGGGCTCCGTCAACTCCCCGGCTAACAATTCTTACACAACAGGGCCTCGCTATCCTTACTGTGATCAAAGCAGGCTTTCTCGGATCCGCCCGTTTCGGCTCCGGCCTCGTCGTCGCCCGCCTCCCCGATGGCTCCTGGAGCGCCCCATCCGCAATCGCAACCGGCGGTGCTGGCTTTGGTGGCCAGATCGGCTTCGAGCTGACAGATTTCGTCTTTATTCTCAATGACGCCAGCGCTGTCAAGACCTTCTCCCAGGCTGGCTCCCTCACACTCGGCGGCAATGTGTCAATAGCTGCTGGTCCTGTAGGCAGGAACGCAGAAGCTGCCGGCGCTGCCTCGCTGAGAAGTGTGGCCGGTATCTTCAGCTACTCCAAGACAAAGGGATTATTCGCCGGTGTCTCCCTCGAAGGCTCAGCCATTATCGAGCGCAAGGACGCCAATGCTAAGCTCTACGGCCGACAGATCTCGGCGAGGGAACTCCTGTCTGGAGCCGAGCGCCCACCGTCGCAGGCTTATCCCCTGATGAGCATCCTCAACACTCGAGTTTTCAACGGTATGGCGGCCGGTGGATCGATGGACAACAGAATGTACAACGACGTACCGGTGTATGACGACCACGAAGACCCGGTTGTCTGGGGTAACAAGACTGGCCAAGCTTATGGGGAGGGGCAGTCGAGGAACCGGGACAGTGTGCCGGCGGGGAGCAGTGGACAGGGAGATTACTATGCGCCACCCAAGAGATCTTCCACGTGGCAGGATCCGGTTTATGATCAGGAGCCCAGATCGTTTGGGCAGGGGTCGAGGTCGAGCACGTATGCGGATAATTCTTTTGGTGGAGCCACGACAGGAGAGAAGAAGGCTCCGCCTGGACGGCCGGCGGCGCCGAAGCCGAACTACGCCGGTAAGGAAGCCATGTTGAAGAAGAATGAGGCTATTGCGCTGTTTACCTTTGAGGCGGTGGAGCCGGGCGATTTGGGATTCAAGAAGGGGGATGTGATTACTGTCTTGAAGAAGACGGATAATGCTACGGATTGGTGGTAAGGTTTGACATTTGATGAGATGGTTTGGAGGTTGAGGCTGACACGATGATTTAGGACGGGCATGATTGGAACGAAACACGGTATTTTCCCCAGTAATTATGTCAAGATGAAGGAGTGATTTGGGACAATTGTTTGGAGGGAGGTGTGTGCAGTGGCAAGATACCCTTGAGAGGTGAGGATGGGGATGGGGACGCGTTTCGGTTCGTTTCAACGTTTGAGAATCCTCGCTCAACGATGACCTTTTTTTCTTTCTTTGTGCATGGTAGCATTTGAGTTGAGTTTTGGTTGTGGCGTTTGGTGGGAAATGGGACTACAAATGGATTTTTTTGGTGTGTTTGATGATTCTCTTCTTTGTTGGTTTTCGTGTTTGTTTTTTTTGATGGAGGGTTGGATGCATACGTTTTTTTTCTTGTGTGGTTTGAAGTCGAAGGAGAGCGTTGACGGAGATGAGGAGAGGGTTGCGATGAAGCACACCTGACGTGGGGAGATGGAGGAGATGGAGACAGATTGGTGATGATGTACGCAGATTGTGTAGTGCTTCTGGGTAGGTAGGATGAAGTAGTGAACTTTGAGATTTGCAACAAGGGTGGTTGATGTCTGAGTTAGGTGTGGTGTGATGTGGTGAGTAGTGGGAGAAGGTGATGATGGCAGTGGCGATGGCTAACGATGGCAGGTGATGTTGAGTGTGGATGTGGTGAGGGAGATCAGAGTGAAGATGGATAATGGTGATAGTGATGGTGGACGACGACGAGGCTCGATGATGGTGAGATTGGACGACGATGGCAGCTGTTGATGGTGGCAGTGGGTAATGTTGCTGTTCAACCTACTCATGGAAGAGGTGGGACACCCGAGGAGGGGTTTTAGGTGTCGGGTTTGCACCAAATCAAGGCAGCACCACAACGACTGTATCGCTGCGTACAGCACAACCTGTCGAGACGGCCTGGGCTCCTCAAGGAGGTTCGCTAGTCGGAAACCAAGGTCGCAGGTTCGAGTCACGTTCTTGTCCTACGATCTTGGGACCGCAGCCTCGCCCAGCCTCGTCGCCCCCTTCAAGGGGGTGCGGCAGTGATTTAAGAACCTATGCTTAGCAAGGTCCCCGGTTGGGGTGCAGTTCATTGATCCTTGTTTGTTGTTATTGTTATTGTTGTTGTGATATGATGGATGGCATGGAGAGTGGGTATGGACAGAGGGTATGGATACTGGGCATGGGCGAAATTTTTTTTAAATTTTCCATGCGTGGATGGAGAGACGATGGGTGTGGATGGAGGAGATGGGAGCTGGGAATGATGAGTTTGAGTTAAGGTGAGATTTTGTTGCTTGAGTTGTGCTATTTCCTTTCTGGGTTTGGATGTTTATGATGATGGTGATGGTGGTAATGGTGCGGATGTAGCTGACTCTCGCTGGTAGGTAGCTGTCTCTTACTGGTAGGGCAGATAGACATGTCCATCCGGTTGTGTATGTTGACCCAGCAGTCGCGAGGGTTGGTCGCTATAGTATCAGGAGCAACTTAACGTCACCACCTGGCAAGCAGCAACGTCGAAGAGCAACTGACGGGGGTTTACAGGTGTTCTTTCCGCATCAGGAGATATCAAATTCAGACACAACTGAAATGGCCATGTGGTGTAATGCGCAATGCGCAACATAGCCAGCATAGCGCTCTCACCCGTCGCGATGGTTCGATTCCTACCTGGGTAAATGGGCTTTGCCTGGGTGTGCAGATTGCACTCGGTGCTTTTTTGGGATCGGCTTAAAGGGTTGACTCAGTCGCTAATTCGACGCTCGACGTTCTCCTTCTGTTCTCCTTCTCTTTCGATATCAATAATTCAGCAAATATGTTGCTATGAGCAGGCAGGCAGGTCTCTGGTGGGTGGAGTTGCGTGCTGGAAGATTCTCTCGGAGGCGGGTCATTGTGTCTTCTTTTTTTCTTCCTCCATCTCGCCTTGAAATGCAAGGTGCAGCTGTAATTCTTTTTAACCTTCTTTTCAAGAAGGTTGTTTATTCTTGAGTATCCCTATTCAAGAGGGCGCTTGTGGATTTGTTGATGCTTATATTCTAGATACCATCGTCAAGGTCGAGATGTCTCTCTGGGCAAAGAAGCCGCGAATTGGTAGCTAAAATACATACGGTCACCTATTTTTATTTTATTCTTCGACATTTTTTTTCACCCTTGATTCTCATCAAGTGGACTTAGAAAATGGACAACGGGACCAGAAACATCACTTAACCAACTACAAGATTTTCGACTATCACTGCCTTTATTTTGGGATTGCTTGCATCGAAGTTCCTTCTTCGAGTCGTACCCTCATTTTTCCTCTGGTAAACTCTTGATGTTGACAACCGGTATTGTTTTCGCATTGAGCTACGACTCACTTTTTGGCATGACGTCGTCATCTACGTTTCGGCCAGACTGACAGTATATTCCTGCTTTCCTTTCCCATTCTTTTCAATATACTCGTACTTCTTGTTTCCAGTCGACAAGGGAACGCTGCCTTTTTGTCTTTGCTTCTTGAATTTACCATTAGGAAGCGCCATGAGAAGGATGATCTTGTGCTGTCTCAACTGTCTAGACCATTCGGGCAGACAGACGTTCGTCTGTAATGCTTGTGAGGGCTGGAAGTCTGCTTCTCAATGTTTTCCTTAAACAGATGTTACGTGCGTGCCGTGGAATGCCCTCATAATCGCAGCGTCAGCCTTTCATTTTTTTTGTCTTCAAGCCATAACAAACAACTACCCATTGTTTTATCAGGAATCATGAGAGCAATCGGAGTCATCACATGTAATTGAGCCGGTTGATTTCTGTTTTATCCTCCACTTTCTTGTCCCTCAGGCGATGAATGGAGGGTTAGGGTTTCTAAGCGCCTCCCCTATTCCATGGTGGAATCACGCTCATTATGCCATCGACCAATCGTTTCTCCAAATTTAACTTCACTTCGATTTGAGGTGCAAACCCGCAACCACACCAGTCATCACTGCCTGACCGAAGCATCTCAAGTTCTACCTTTGCTTTGCCTCTGCGGCCTCGTATTTCCCACGCATAATGGTCGCGACCGCAAGCGACCCAGGTCGGTTTTCGGTCTGCCTTCATTGCGACCGACGAGGGGCACAAAAACACCAAACAACACGAATTGGTCAGGCATCACGAGAGGTTCAATAGCAACAGACTGATAGGTCGCCACCCTTGGTAGGGCAACCGACTGAAAGATTGTTCAAATCCATATCACAACCTTTCGAAGATGAGATGGTCAATTGAGCACTCTGATTGGCGCATTATGGGCACAGAAGTTGTTAAGGTGAGGCATTAATTCCGGTACCTTGCAGCTACGGCGCGATCTCATGGAGATAATTTCCCTTTGGAGAAGATTCTATCTTATACAAGGCTTGAGGACAGCTTCTCTGGCTGCTTATTTGCCCGGTGAGGATAGAGGTGATGGCCGGCCGGGCGGCCCGGAGAGATCGATCAAGGCGTTTTTCTGGTGTTTACCTGGGGGGGGGACCACTGATATATGGGTGATGCCACTCATATTTGATGGCCTTGGCCTTTTCTTTGCGAGTTCTTGTCAAACTTGTGGGTTCGGTGGCATGTAGTGTGCTGCTCACCGTCCGCTCGAGATGGCGGTCTCTTATACACTCCTTTACTTATTTGCATCTTTCTTCTCGTTTGTTACTTGCATTCCTTTGAAGCCTGGTGTTAGCTTTCAATCACAGTCCTCGCTACCGGTACTCACTTTACCATATGGATCGTATAGAGCCTCAAGTTATCGGTCATCAAGCGATTTGTAAGTTCTTGCGTCTTGGAGATTGGGTTGTCTCACAAGCTAACGACATCATAGGTACATCTTCAAGAACATCAGATATGCGGCCCCACCTGTCGGTGAGCTGAGATGGGCCAAACCAGCGCCCCCAGCACAGAATAGCACTCATCAGGATGGCAGTTATGGGCCAAAATGCATTCAGTCGGCTCCGAATGGTATCAATGTGGTCGGACCAGGCAACAAGGCGCCTGTCGGAGCTGTCATAAACCAGTTGTAGGTGCTGTTATTGATAGGAAACCCCAAATGTTTCTGTATCTGACTCCTCTTCAGCCTTGGTGGAATCCCATTGCCACTCTTCTCAGGTGGAAGCGAAGATTGTCTATTCCTCGACGTTTATGTGCCTGGAAAGGCGCTCAAAAACCCGACCATCAAGTTACCCGTCGTTGTATGGATCTACGGAGGTGGCTTTCTCTTTGGCAGCAAGGACACGATGACGCCCGACTTACCGTTCTACGATGGAGGAGGGATGATTGGGCAGTCAAATAACAACATGATCTTTGTCGCCATCAACTACCGCGTCGGTGCCTTCGGATTCTTGGCAGGGGAATCCATGGAAAGAGACGGGCTCCCAAACGCTGGATTGCACGATCAAAGGGCTGCTTTGCAGTGGGTAAGGGATCATATTCACTTGGTTGGTGGTGATCCTACCCAAGTCACTGCAATGGGCGAATCGGCGGGTGCGTCGTCGATACTTCACCACATTGTCGCGGAAGGGGGTCGCCTTGATCCTCTCTTCTCAAGGGCAATTCTGCAATCTCCAGCCTTCCAGCCGATATGGGACCGTGCTGGCAAAGTTGAAGATACATTTCAGGATTTTTCAACACTCGCTGGATGTCAAGGCAAAGGGCTGGCCTGTCTGCGAGCTGCTGACCCGACGGCGTTGATCAAGGCAAATAACGCGCTGAACTTGAAGCAGGCACCGGGTACTTTTGCAATTGGCCCAACACCGGATGGCAAGTTTATTCGCCAGTTGCCAGTGCTGGAGCTCGCCCTGGGAAAGTTTTGGAAGCTCGATTCCTTGATCCTGTCCCATGTTGCGGACGAGGCAAGTTTGTTTGTGGGCGGTTCCATTCAGACAGATGCGCAGTTCTCAGGCTTTCTGGGCCAGCTTTTTCCCAACGATACTCTGACGGCAGGTGTGAACGACAAGATTGAAGAAGCATACCCTCCTGTCAAAGGGACGAAGAAGTCAAAGTATGCCACACAGACAGCTAGGATGACGGAGTTTACAAGAGATAGTTGCTTTACGTGCCACATTAGGCGTAAGTCCAGGCGTTCCCGTTGCTTCTTGGGTCATGGTTGCTAACGTCCACTCTATCTCTACAGATCTGACAGAGTCCTTCGGCGATAGCAAAGTCTGGAACATGCAATACAGCGTCTTCCCTGGCCAGCACGCCACCGACCTGATACCCACCTTCTTCAGCACAGCCTACACATCCGACACCTTCCTCGACGACCTGGCCATGTTCTTTGTACCTGTCCTCGGCACCTTGGTGGCAGGCATCAGCACAGCGATGCAGAGTTATTTTGCGTCGTACATCACCACAGGGAATCCAAACATGAACAGAAAGATACTGAATCTTCCACCGGCTATACGTTGGAACCATCCTGTCAGCGGACGAGGCGAGCAAATCTCGGGCGTGCTGGATGTGGGTGGCTGGGGGATAACGACTGTCAGTGACGATAAGAATCAGAAAACGCCTTGTGATTTTTGGAGAGGATTTGCGGCGGCTGTGACGGCTTTGGGAGGGTACTCTCCTCCTGGGGAGGTTGTGCCGCAGAACCTTGTGAGGGCGGAGGGCGATGTGAGCCGGAACTATGTTGGTGGCAATGCTGGTGAATGAATTCATAAGGGCAAAGCAAACTACAAACAGGTCCTGGAAATTCATGGGCAAAGTCGGTACTGGGAATCAGGGCTAATATGACGGATCAGACAGTGATAGGTTTACAGGGCTGACGGTCATATCACCCTCCAGATCAGTGTTCTCGATGCTATCTTCCGCCTTGAAATGAAATAATGGCCCCTCATCGTTCCACCTGGCCATCCGCCTGAGCTCAACCTGCAGAGGAAGACCGAGCGGACCAGGACGGATAGAGATGGATCGGGGTGGCGCATGTTTCCAAACCATCACGGGATATTTTGTCGAATGCCCTGCACATCCTGATTGACTGGGCCTGATTGCGGATGTGAAGAAAGGCTTCTTTCCCAGTCCATTTCTCGGTCTGGTAGGCATTTTGACTTGAGGTTGTTACCAGGAGTCCAATCAGTTCAAGCCACACTAGACAGCGGCATGGCAGTTACATGGTCACAATAGGTAATGTCGTTTGTTGAAACGATTTCAGTATTCTATCCTGAACCGCCCTGGCTTGCTTCCTAGATGCGACCATGGTGCTCGACTTTGGAACTCACTCCTCTATCTACGATTGGATTAAGTAGTCGACCCTCTTGAGCTCGGTGAGGAACAGAGGTGTCACTTCAACCACACAAAGAGTTGGAATTTGACACACAAAATTTGCCATTCGGACTAGAGGCCCCTCTGGTGAGGTGTTTTCGAGCGAACATGTTTGTTGTTATTTCCTTCTGAGGAGGGTATCGTTGGATAGATATCACGGGACTCCCGGACATGGAAACTGGGAAATTAACAGGCCAAGCGATGCGACGCACGATAATGACAGGGCGGTTTGACGGTACTTAGGGTGGCCAGGCGTCCCCTCAGACTGATTTCTGGCAACCAATCACGGAGTCTTCACACAACACAGAAAAGACGGATCACCGCTACCGACCGAAGGTTTCCGGTCTTGATGAGGAGACAATGCCGAACGGACCACCACGATGCATCGTCCCGAACCGCAGCGGTTGGCGCGATCACCAACTGTCAAGTGAAGTACTTCGGGTCGATAGGCTGACACGGGCCAATGGCTTTTGCCATGGGCTGTAGTGGTGGTGTGAAGTTACTTCGTGTCGTCGTCATCAAAAACTCAATCTTTGATTGGCCGATACCTACGCCGGTTCGGCGCCTGCGCTTAGACGCGCATATTTCACCATTACATCCATCCTCACTGGCATTTTCAGCAAGCCACAGCAAGCTTCAGTGGGATTCTCTTTCCTAATTTGTCTGTGTAAATGTTGGGCTTTGCGAGAACTTCTCCATCACACACATTTTGTGCAACACGATATCTGATTTGCATATTCCACCTTGTCAGGTGATGACGATTACTTACGGCTGCTTTCGAGTAACCACCGCCGCCACCTCATCAAGCCAAACGACCGTTGATGCCGTTGTGCCCCAACGTCCCCCCGGGGCATGGAGAGATGCACTGTCACCACCGGAAAGGTGATGTCATGCTTCCGGCGACACCTCCGGATTCCCGGAGTCTTTTGAAGCCCATTGCCCAATCTTATTGGCTCGCTTCTAGCAAGTCATCACAAACATGTGGTATGATGCAATGAAGCTTTTCTTTTGATGAAAAGAAACGTGGCTCTTCGGAGTAGGGTGATATTTCGCGGAGAGGAAGGCGACCAGGCAACCACTGCCCACCCGGAAACCCCGGGGCTCAAGCTACATTTGTGAGGTCAAGTTAAGATCACGCAGGATGATGAATAGAAAATGTATGATTGGATAGTCCAATGCAGACCGGCTAGGGGCATCAACATTATGCATCGCTGTTAGCCCGTTATACCTGCAGCGTGTCTGAGGCAGCTTAAGTACATACACACATGCAGCCACTCAAAACGGCATATGCAGACCCCGGACACCAAACAACTACACCTCTCACGAGCGACAACCGCGCAGTTGCGACCCTGTATCTGTCAGACGGCGTCGTATCACTCCGTCTGATGTCGAGGCCGTTCCAACTGATCAGGATCGAGGAGCAGGATCATGCCATATCAGACGACAAAAAGAAACTCACAAACAGGCAGCCAGGCTCACCAACCGCCGAAACAATCACTGCGCCACTCTCAGCGCTTCGGGCCGAACGTCATGTGGCTTGCTTGCCCACCCTAGCAAATTCCAAACGTCTCCCCCCAGTCCATCAGTTGGGGGCCTAGGCATTCTCTAACTCCTACTCGGCTCCGATCTTGCCGCTAGGTGGGTCCGGATGAAGTCCGTGCAGATCCGGAATTTGGGGTCTGAGAGCTCGGGTTACCAATCATTCGCACGGCGTGCGTGAACCCCCACTTGCCAAAACTGAGTAGGTACAGCTTACCTCAGCACCGTATCGACCACACACGACCACTGAGCCTCTTTGCTGCATTTACCAAGCCGGCAGACTGTGTTTGTTGGCTCCCTCATTTTCCTTTTTTCCCCTCCAGGACTCGACTTGGGTGTTTTTCGCTTGTTAGTTTTACACCGACCACTCGCACACAGTTGCGGACATTACATACACTAACATGTACACCGAATGCAGAAGATACGAGGCAACCTGTTGTTACTTTTGACCCTGGAAAGAGAGAACCAGAAACGTGGCTGCTGTCATGCCTCGGTAAAATAACGCCTGAAGCCCCAAGTGCGATGTGTGTAACATGAGAAAAATGACGATCAATGGTCCTTGTTTCGGCATCAAATCTGCTGGTAAGCTGCGATCCTTCCCGCCTTGCCGAGGGGCGCGCACTTTGATACACACTCCACTCGTGCGGGAGCAGGGAGATGGGACCGGGCGGTGCAAAATTTTGGTTCGGGTGCTACAAGGTCTTTGCAGGTTGGTAGGCGGTATTTTGTGGGAGGAGATAAGAGGCAGGGGTTGATGAGGCGGCAGGCGGTAGTGTGCCGTGGTTTTTAGGTGGGTTTCGTAAACTAAACCCCGGTATTCTGGGAGTCTGCTGGGGGGTCTACCATAGTAATGTCAGTGCCGCTGGATGCTGTGTGGTCACGGGATTTTCGTCTGCGCGCCGGCTGGGTTGTTGGTCAGGGTCTGGGATCGGTGGACGTGGAGTTGGTTGGCTCCGGGCAACAGATGCCATGCAACTTCTATGGAGGCGGTGTCACGACTTGCAACAACAGTCATTCTGTCTTGTGTTTTTTTTTTGTTTTTTTTTGTTTCGCAGCTGATGTTTTATTCTCGTTGCGTACAAAGATTCTGCTATTTCCAGCGATATAAGAGAAAGAAATCCTCCAAAATCCCAAATAAAGCCAAAACCTGGACTAGTAAAACTGGCAAAAGCGAGAATAATAATATCTTGACATCAGTGGAATTTTCTTCACCGTATGATAAAGTGTCGGGAGGTAGTCGTGTTGGGGAGGTCGAATGATACAGGTGTTAGAAGGTTTGGTGTAAGAAACGTTAGACAGGGTTAACGTGCGTGTAATAGCACGATAGGAAATGTAAATCAGAACACGCAAAAGTCCGCCCTAAAATCAATCTCCTTAAATATCCCCCGCGTCGGTAAAAAGCACCGACTTGATGAAATCCCGAAGCCAAAAGAGCGCGCGTGGATGCCCCCGCTGATTTAGAGAGAGAAAATCTGGAAGAGATTGATGTCAGTGTGGAATGAATGATAGAGGGGCAAAACCAGCGAAACATACCAGTTCCAATCGTAGCGACCGTAATCTTGTTGCTCCCTGTTCAATATCTCAAGCTGCTGCTGTTCCCAAAGAGCATAGTCGTATTGCCTTTGCTGTTCAAAACCCTCGGGGTCGAAGTTGTACTGCTGGTAGTCGAAAGCGTTACCCAAGAGCTGAGCGCAGCTGGCCTCGCCGATAATGAGATCAAATCTCCGGGGCTGGCCGAGGATGTCGAACACTTCAATCCCAAGGGGTTCGTCAAGGACATGGAATCGAACAAATTTCCATTCGAACGGGGAATTTGGCTGTTGCACGTAAAGATCGACCCATCCAACAGGTTTGAAGACACCTCCCCGTGGGTTCAGAGTTCTGCCAAGGTCCGGAGTGTAATAGTTCCATTCGAGCGCCCCTAGCATGTCCTTAGAGATGTAGTTGACTCGATGGTGTTCTGAATACCACGTTTGTAAGGTGACGCCCTCTGTACCCACATGATTAGGAAGAACTTTAGCACCCATGATGCATTCTCGGCGATGATTCACATGAAGCACTGTGGCGTTGACCCGGCGGAGGATGGCGTTGAATGCAGGTTGTACGTCGCTCATGATGGCGTAGTTGCTCCTCAAGGATGACAGAACTTAGTTCTTTCTGGACATCCATCAGTAAATATCTGAGTGTTTGTTGAGGGGAGAATTACCCGTGCCAAAGCAAAACCCCTTCGACTGTGACCGAACCGCCCAAAGCAACGGTGATGGCTATAGAGAAAGAAATAGCACAAGTTCGTGTGCTTTTGTCCGAGGTCTTTGCTGTGAGTCGGTCTCTTTCTTTTAACTTCCGAGTCTTAGTTGAGGGGGCACAGAGTGATCGTGGCTGGGGGGGGAGAGGCAGTCTGATAGAAATATCGGAGGGGAACGGCCTAATGCACAATATCATAGAAGCCTTCCAATCATAACGGCCGTTCCAAAAGAGTAGGATAAGTGTTCAAGTGGGATGTAATTACAAAAAGAGAATCTAAGTCCGAAATAAAGCAAATGGTATTGCCAAGGGGAACAGGGCATCTAGTGGACCAATGTCAAAGTTGAATCCGAGGGACCTTCCAGACTCAAAAGCCAACCTACCCACACCCTTCAGTCCATGACCCACAGCATATAAAAGGGAAATCGAGGCCACTTCACCTCAGATGTAATCAATAATGGAAAACATTTATGAAGGGTAGGCTGAATCCTGCACTCGGTGTATTCATGAGCAAAGGCCCTGTGTAAAATGGGCGCTGTTTTACAGCCCAGGAAGCTCCAGGTCTCCAATCAGCAACCTGTACCCTAAATCGCAGCAAGTTACAACAGGGAATTCCATCTCCACAACCATCATGACCAAGCCAGACACAGCCCGCTTGATGGAAATGTACATGAGCCAGCCCCTCAGTATGTATTGTCAATTTCATCCATTTCGATGGACCGCGAGTGAAACTTCCAGTCGTGGTATGAACCGCATCGCATCGAGGAGCATGATCGTGACGGTAGCTGGCACCGGACTCATGTGCGGGGTTATTCGAAAGCGCAGTCGGTGTGAGGGGAGGCGAACCTGCCAAGGCCAGAAAGCCGGGATTGGAATTGTCGGAATAGGTTGGTGTTTGTGAGTGTCGGGTTAGTTCGGGACCAGAGCTGCGGACATTCGAGGGAACTGGTCACTCAATCGTGCCTTAAAACAGATTCAGGCCTGCAGGGCTGCAAAGAGAGAGAGAGAAGTGCGCGACCTACCTTCGGTGTGAACGGGGCAGGTGCTGCGGTTATGAACTTCCAAATTGACCCTGCGAGAGGATGGCAGGCGCTTATTTCACCAAAATTCAGCCTTCATGATTGGACAGCGACGGAGCTGAAAAGCACTGATGTAATGAACAGGCGTTTATGCAACCCCCTTTTGGGCAAGATCAATGTGTTACCGGTTGGAGCAATCTGTTATCGATTGGGGATGAGTTCAGCTTCCTTTTGGCATTTCCATCTTCACTGTTTGATAACATGATTCTCATCCAGTGCCCGATGGATATGCTGTGGCGAGGATCTGAGTTAACATACCTCATTGTAGCCTCTTGCAAGCATGTTGATAGCACATTTGTTAAACCGAACCCACTCAGGCACATTGAGGCTCTACGAGAATGGAATCAGTTGGCTTGGTTTGTGGATCAGAAATGGGCCCTGATAATGGTAGACCAGTTTCAAGCCACGACTCTTACCCGTGAGATCATGAGTGTACGCCTTGTTGATGCATCCTTCTCGGTGAGCTTTTACTCTGTCTATGGTGCTAAACCCAGACGTATATAACGATGTCTAGAATGATACTTTCACGGCATACAAGACTTTCAACAACTCCCACCCTTGCCTTCCCACCTAATTCTTCAACAATGTCTTCCGATCAACAGGCTGTGACAATCAAGGTAGAGGAACCCCAAGACAGAGCAAGTTGCCACCGATTCGCAGCAACGAGAGATCTCAAGCTAACATTGGGGCAGTTGTCGAGGATATATCTTCATTCTGTGACAGTTCCGGGAATTCCAGCAGCATGTCGACAATTTGACAAGCCCTGTAGCTTTCCTTGCTCCAGTGGAACCTCCAACCAACAGAACGAGATCCCAATCACGCTGTTACGTTCTATACTTTCAGATCGCCTTCCTGCAAAAGCTAGCAACGTCACTTTACACTGGCGTCTTACCGCCAGCACTGAGGGTTCATATCCCGTGATCACCACTCGCCATAAGATCACCGACACCACATCTACGGTTGATGCACAGAACTATACCATCGTCTTTGCCGAACGGTTAGACAGACTTCAAAAGATAACGAGTAACCACCAAAGGTTACGCAAATCCCAGCAAGACTCTCGAGCTCAGCCGAAGACATCCTATCCTTCTCCGCCTCTTTTGACAGGAGCAGGCAAGATCTCCCCGAATCAATACTGCGGCATAAGCAAAAGGAGACGGAGAAGACAGCTCGACTACACACAACAACCGTGCCCGACCTTCCTCAGCGAACTTCGACGGCGTGCTGAGCAGCATAGTAAGGCGACGGGTGAGGTGAACTGTCTTCTTCGGGTTATGCAGGTGCAACAATACATTATGTCCGGGAAGAGCAGCTTGAGTACCTGCCACAAACGACATATGGAGTCTCGGTCTATTTCACCGTCGGACAACAGTGTTTGTTCTGAGTGATACCACCGAGTTCACTTGAGTTATAATGTTTCTGATGCGGTGTTTCGGGGGATGGTAGACAAATGATTCATGTCCTGTCGAGTATGTATGATGTTTATTTAGTATTTCTCACATTTCCTTTTACTTGGGGATGGCCATAGGTCACTGTTAGAATATCGTGAATCTCGAGCATATTTTTACTTCCTCTGCACATTACGTTACACGCCATCAGCAGTCAATGTACTAGAAGCTGTGAGGTAGAAGTCCCTGAGCATACCATATACTTAGTATTGTGGGAATAGGGCCTCGATACTGTAGCCGACAGAACTAACATGGTTGTCGGCCCTGAGTGGTTCTGTGTATAGGTAGATTATAGGTGCTAAGCCCTAACCCTGACTACCCCTGCTCTCTGGCGACTACTTACGCAGAGCTTCAAGATTGTGATACTTCATAAGCGTATGATTGAGTGTCTAGACTATCAGTCTGGGATCTAGGCTACTTGAATAAAATCGAACAACGTAACGTATGTCCAGAGCGGCCCTATTGGAGAGCCAAAGAGCTTTCCAAGCGAACCCTGGGTGGGTGCTAGTTTAGCACAAAAACTGCAAGGAGATTTGGTCATAAAAATCATCACAATCCTCCTGCCCCTTCCCACAGCTTCCAGAACATGCCAAATCCACACCCCACCCACTCAAAAAGCCTTCTCCTCATGACCAACCCTGAAACTGACGTTCTTCAAGCAGCCACCGAGTGTCCATCTCCAGCTAATGCGAACACGATATGATGTGGATCTGCGACGTCGAAATAAGCAAACACTAGCCCATCCCTGACATCCGTCTATCCGCAGTTCTCCCGGGACTGGGCCCACACACACGATGAAACACGAACCCAGCCAGCTGGTAACTGCCAGTCAGACACGAATCATGAGATAATATTTCCAAATGAAAACGGGGTTCGATGATGGGCCAACCAAGTGTCAGACAACCAACCGACATCTCACCGGTTACTCGTGTGCAGTTCTTGCATCAGTCTGACCTGGTAGCCAATGTCTTCACTCCATTACCCTGGCTGCTTCACTCTCACTGGCTGTCCTCGCCGAGTCGCCGTCCACAAATGAAGTTATGAACCACAGCAGCGGTCAGCTGATGTGGGCACCCATCTCTGCCGGGGCCACAAGGATATCCCTACCAATCGACACGACGTTAGCGTTGCATGAACCTCCTTCAAAAGCTTGTTTTGACTACACACCATGTGTTCAGTTCTGGGTCATTCATGGCGCCTTCCATGGTACCCACGCTCTCATCAGCGGCGATGACCACGGGCATCTGCTGGATCTGCTGCCTCTGGACCCACTCATCGACATTACTGCGATTGCCACACTCTTGACCGCCACCGCCGCTGTTAGGCAGCCCCTGGTCACCCTGGTCTTGAGCATACTGTGCATCAGTATCAGCAGCTAACGCGAGCCGCGGTTGGGGAAGCATAGCCATCCGAGCCTGGTACCATTGGATAAACGGCAGTCCCAGGATCACACTGATCCCCTGCTCTCGACACAGGTTGCTACTCACGACAAGGAACCTCATGAGCTCAAACCTCAACGAAAGTTGCTGGATCTCAAACACGGCGACAACAGTCCGGCTGCTGGACATGGGCCCTAGCGGGGATGTAAACGTAGTCATGCGGGTTTCGTCCGCGGTCATCTCGCGCGACGGATACTCGCCTGGCTGACCGCCCAGAATGTGGGCGGTGTCGTCCAGCATATAGGAGTTTCGGAACCTGGGGCTGATGAGACACCCCGGTAGTCTGACGACGTCATAATTCGGGGTCTCTGTGATTAACCCAATTTCTGTCATGAACTCGCCCGGGACGAGAAAATTATTTTGAAAGTGGCGAACTCTCCGTCGCCGAGCCCAGGGGGGATCGCGAGGCTGCATTGTTGCTGGGCTTTATCCCGAGGTTTGGTTTTACGGATGTCGAGCAGCCCGAGCAGCGGTTCTGCAGATTTGGTTTTGTGGTAGGTAGATGACCTTCTCCAGGTGAAAAACTAGCAAGCTGTGGCTGCAGCTTGAGGCGTCTCTGGGGTCTGAATTTGGGCCGTGTGCGAAAGGTGTTGTCGGTGGAGTCGCACGGTGACGCCTAACAGGACCGCTGATCAGGATGGAAGTGTCTATCAAGGCATATGCATTAGTCTTCGGAGAAGTCTTGGAGATGTTATGTTGTTGCTAACTTTGTGATTTTCCCTTCTAGACAGTCCCGCTGCTCCCGCACACGACACTTCCTCTGCCTAACCCCGCCGCTCTCGATACCAAACTCCCAGCCAACTCGAGATGCTTGAACTGGTATAGAATGGCGCAGGTGGGCTAGATGAGATCGAGCAGCTGCGCTTTTCGTCGATGGACTTGCCGGGTATGCACTTTCGGGCACACGCAAGATTGCGGCTCGTTGCGTTGGACGGCAGCTTCTGGAATTCTTCAGGACAAGATCCAAGCTGACAAACGCGGAGCTGGAAAGCAGACAAAAGAGTTCTCGTGTTGACTCTGTCAAAGACACTTCTTGCTTAAGCAAAGGTGGAGATGGTCTCGTCAGCGCAAGTTGTCGTCGACAAGAGGTAACCAGAAGGCTCGGTGAGCAAACAAGCGGAGAGAGCTCTGGGTCTGATAAGCCGAGAGTATTTGGCGGGGTCATTTGGCTCACTTTGATGGGACGAGATGAAAAGGAGGCGTCGGGCGTTTAATGCTGGTAGAATGATATGGGCCGCGGAGCACTTACAGTCAATACTGGGGGTTTTTTATCAGGCAGACTGATGGGAGCGAAGAAGCGGATTTCACCGGCCAGACACGACAAAGCTAGCTCGTTGAGAGCATTTTCCAAAGCTTCAGGGACCAGTAGGAAGCCCACAAACATGGTGTTCTGGCCGAGGTTCATGGTGGTTGGTGGGACCTGCATTCAGCTCCCACCACCAGGGTTGATTTTGGAGTTTTGGGTAATTGGAAAACTGACGGGCGACACCAGCCAAGAGAAGAGAGAGTCGTCCCTTTGCAAACCGACCCAAGCCGCATGAGACCGCCAGAGTATTCTACGTAAGCCGTTTCAATAAGCATCTTGGGCGTAAGTAGCATATCTACGGTTCTAGTGACTGGTATCTGGCAATGTATTGCTCCTGTCATCTATGAGGTTAAGCACAAATGGACGCCCTGGGCGGGTATTTACTAGGTACCTTGCCATGTGAGCAGTTCGATGCCTTTCAGTCCCACACCCTGTTTGGCAGGGGTGTATCCGAAGTGTTCCATGATTGGTTGCAGACTGTTTGACCCTCATGCAGCCACCACCAATTTACAATTCCCCTTTTTAGGCTTGTATCGCGCTTGCCGTTCTGATTGATACGAGACATATGGTGTCGCATTGCCGCGGAGCAATAATGGCCTTGAAAACCGGGATATCATGCTACGCTACGTACACACGCGGCGATGGCTCGGAGCCTTTCCCCGTGCCAAATTTGGCTGAGAGATAACTCATCCTGTGGAGACTAAGGGCTAAAGCCGAGTTTTGCAACTACAAGTCTTCTTAGACGAAGCAGTTTTTTCTCTCTTAAGATCACATAGTTCCCCTCTCCGGGAGTTTCCCGATCATCAGCCTTCTGTTCAGCATCTCTGAAGCATCAATAACTATGGCGCAAACGTCTTCGACCGGTGAAGCTGATACTTTTGTATGTGGTTCTTCCTGAGATATTCGCAGGCTCTTTGGCATGCTAACAATGCGACCTTAACAGGACTCAATCTGCATTACTGGGCTTCACGAACATTCACATGGTGGCCTAGCTTCCGGATTGTTAGAGCACTTCGTGTCTCCTGTATCTATCGACCTAGGAGGACCGCACACTATCTCTACTGCTCTGGCATCCAAACTCCTCGAAATCGGCCTCGACGAACTAGACGCCTTGGTAAAGATTAAGAGACACATTGTTCATGTTGACTGGAGATACGAAACTCCAAATCCCAAATTTACAACGAGGCACCTTGTCATCGCAGGATCATCTCCCATGATCGCATTCGCTGGCGGGACACAATGGTTTGAGAACGTTGCCAGAACGTCAGTCTTTCGAGGTGAACAGGAGACAATGCCTATTCCGGATTATCTACGGGATCCAGCATGGATTACACCTCTGACCTCACGGAAACCCTCCTTGAATACTGGACCCCAACTTGGAAACCTCAGCGGCTTGCAACACACATGCCGGCAAGAGCCAAATCGATGGGCCAGAGCTCGTTCTCCCCCAGAACTTCCAGACACCTCTCGGACAGTATCCCCGGACCCAGAAGATGACCAGCTATCCAACTGCTCAGACCCAGCTTCAACTAAGAGCGCATTCTCCGAGGCTACAGCCCCCAGCATCTACACCCCCGCGCCATCTAGGCAGAACTCTTCCAGCCTAGCCGATATCAATGGTGCCTGGATGGACTGCCAGATCCAACAGCAATTCCAAAGCGAAGCCTTTCAACAGCAAAGAAAACAGGCAGAAGACCTGTATATGCGCACCGGAGATGTCAGTGGCCTCATTGGCGTGATCAAGACAGCGAGCCAGTTCTCACAGAGTGGTTCATCCACTGGAGCTTTTGGGCCATAAAACCACGCCCTCCGAAGTTATTTGACCTATTTACCGAATAATAGAGATCATTACAAGTGCATCAACTCACCTTGACGCTTTGGCACACATGAGGTGATGCTATGATTCGGCGGCTTCAATGCAGTTGGAGTACGGGGATATTGTCGGAGGGCCATAGGCTTTCTTTGGTGCTACAGCTCTATGTACTGTTTCCTTGGTTGCTCTTCTCAGTTTGTAGCCAGTCTTGCGCTTCGTTTCTGGTATACATGTATTATTTGCTTTCTTTTGCTTCAAATTAGGTGCTCTTGAACCCTGCAAAGTGCCCTCAGAATCACTAGCATCGAAGCCAAAGAAACCTTCACCATGAGCCACCAATCCCCCCGTCCCCATCGCACAAAAACAACCACGGCTATGATCTCTCTCAAACCCCATTTCCATCTCCCTAGGTCCATATCTCACCCCGTACAACCGAGCCCTGCATACATGCCGGCGGCCCACTCGTCAATAGATCTCAGCTTTCATGTTATAAACGTCACACCACCGAGATATCCACCTCAACCCGAGGAATTAACGAATTACCACCCCTCATTCCACGCTGAACGAGCAGCCCTTATGGCACAGAGCATCCGGCACAGACCGAAACAACTTAGCGTACGCCCGATTATGCCCTCCCCCTGGTCCACCCCACCAGACCGTTGAATGATCATCCGTTCAAACCGAACTTGGCACGGGAATGGAGACTGGAATCTATCAATGTATCTCTATCCCGTTTGTATCCTCGATCCATTGAACTCATCCAAATGGGTTAAACTTCCAGATGGACTGTAAACCTCACCGAGATAACATTCTCTCCCCAGCTCCCGGGCACAGTCAGATGCAACCGAATCTCTCACAGCATGATTTCATGAACACGAAAGTCACATCAAGAATATCTCAGGTTCAGCCTCAAGTAAATTACCTAACCTAACCCGCCCCCCTCGGTCCCCCTTTTGCGGCGGGAGAAATTCCTGTCAGTATGCACCCTTCGGCACTGTAAGACATTCGCACCTCGGCTTCACAAAATAAAGTGATTATCCTATCATACCTAGCCGCATGACAATACGATTTAGGGCAACCAAACAGACCGAATAATCTCGGTGTGTCGTAAGAAGGCTGAGCTCCTCGGGTTTAGGCAAGCAGGGATTAGGGTTCAGTTAGGGCATCCTCAGCGGTGCGGCCCAGGCTCCACGGCACAAAGCCAAAGAACGGCTGAACACACCACATCAAGTTTATTCCACCTTCAAGTGGTCAAATCCTGTGATCCTTCTCAAATGACCTACTTAAAATCCCCTCTCACACTGCTCAAGATGCCATCCCAACAACAGCTGGAAATAACCTTCCCAACGCCCGATAAAGTCTCGTGGTACGACAAGCCCAAATTGAACACGCCACAGCGTTGGGTCTCACACGATCAAATCCCTAAATCACGCCGCGGATCCCCCGATTGGAAATCGTTGTGCCTCACCATCACGTCGCTCACCCATGCAGTCCGAGCATCACAAGCCAATGAAACATTCTCTTCTGAATTGAGGACCGAAGGGCTCATCTTCGCTTCGCTTCTATGGAACTAGCTAGATGACAGGTCTGAGAATAGATGCCAAGGCAAACGACCAAAAAATGCAACGTGATGTGGTGAACCGAACCGAAATGCAAAGACGAAAACGGAGAATACGGGGGACCCCCTTCCCCAACCGAAACAGAAGACAGAAACCCAATCTATATAAGTCTGACCCAAGTCCCCAAAGCCTCTTCATAGGTAGTTACCCAGTCATTATCTTCCTCCTCATTCATTACTCATTCCTTAACAGCTTCTCTCTTTCAACTGCGCAGGTCTTACATCTGGATAACGGACCCTCCCAGGCAGTTTTAGCGCAAGTCGGTTTCTCCTTTTGCTCGTCTTCGTCGTCCGCGAGCTCCATTAGCTTTCCAGGCTTCAAATCAACGTAGCTATTAAGTCGTGACAGCCATTCAGAAACCCCCGTGTATTTTCCAACACAAAGGTGCTTGGGCATCATTTAACAAGTTAACCGGGCATTCACGCCATTTTCCCCACAATAGCAAATCATCTCGGAGGCCTGTCATGGGATTCGTATCGTCTTGATGTTGAATTCTGGTCGCAAGTCAAAGTCGCAGACTCCAAGAATTGTCGTTTTGTGAGTGAGAGAGGGGATGATATGAATGCTGGTGTTGTATGTTTCCCTCCCCTAGTCATCATCGAGTGACTCTTCGGAGGGCGGGAGGGGGCATACCTTCTCAAAGCGGGTTATGATTGGATAGGTACTGTCCCGCGAGTTGGGATTTTGGACTGGTGCGGGGTGAGTTGCAAGACATGTAAGCCAGAAAGACTAGCTGGCCTATAGTGATTGCAAGAACCTTGGAATACAGGCCAGTTGCATGAAGGTGGGTGACGCAAGCCACCTCTTTACTGTTAATCCTGATCTTGGAAATGTTGGGTATTCCCATTCAATGCTGGCCATGCTGACCCCCATCAGGGCCGTATGCCCCGTTGGGGGGGGGTGCTGGACCTGGCATCTTGAAATTTTGGTTACCCAATGGCGGAAAGTTGTCCATGACCATGTTCTGATTCCATGGTGGTTGCATAAATTGACCAGTATTTAGAGGCGGGATTGCAGCTGTCATGTAACCTTGGCCTGCGTTGGGATGGATCAATGTTGGGATCCCAGTTTGCTGGTGGTGGCCGTTGTATGGTGCATAGCAGGGTGGGATTCCTGGTCGATGTATGTTAGAACCAGGCTTTACGCCATCTGAAACTTGTCGGGTGTAGATCGTCGGGCCGGGCCTTAAAGGACGCAGTGGTGCGGACCGAGCACCGAACCGCAATTGCCCTTTATAAGTCCCCTGACCCAGACCCCAACCCATTTCGGCAGAAGAAGAAAAAAACCACTTACCCGCATCATCATCAAAGACCAAGTTGTTTATTAATGTTGGCATCGTAAAGAGACTCGAGTCACTCGTGAACTCGCTTCTCGCTGTGCTCGATTGAGCCGACTTCTGGTATGAAGTCCGATGTGGTTGTCGTTGTGAGTAAGTACTCTGGTTGGCGGCAATTGAGGAAGAATGCCCTGCCTCGTCTCGTTGGAAAAAGTTCCCACACAGAATAGCATGAACACCAGGAGGGAATTGTCGGTCGTCGACCACCAGCATATCACCTGTTTGTAATCTCACCCGACCGCCATTGCTAATCTCGACTTGCTCGACGACGGCTCGAACATATCGTTCTGGTCGGATTTGCCCCGATGAAATGCTGAGCAAGGGACGCCGTGGTACAGGTAGGTTCATTGGTCTAAACCCCAAGAAGCTAACAGCCGACTCAGATACAAAGGATTGCTGAAGATCTCTCCTGACTATCACGCCGATTGCGAACTTTTCTCCTGATGCTGACAAAAATGAGACCGCCTCTCTGACCTCCTGAAGGAGCCTCCGCCGACTCCAACTGCCTCTAGAAACGTGTCTTTCAGAGTTTATTTCTGACGAAATTGGCACAAACGTCTCAACTCTCGGTCGTGTTTCGATGGGAGGTGCCTCGTGGAGGTTGATTGCCCTGGAAGCATTCTCTGGCTGCACGGCGCTTAAGCCTGAAGAGCGACGCCGTTTTCTTACCGGTCGCTCAGCAGCACCAGGAGGAATGGGCAACCTCGAGTCTGTCGGGACACTGGTGGTCGTTTGTGGGTTCTGGGCTTCCCTGACCATGGCCAGACCGTTTTTGTTTCGAGACACATGGTGAGCGGGCATGGCTCTTGAGCGGTGCGTGTTGCGAGGTGGAGAGGATGGGGATGTTGAAGGCTGCGCAAACTGATGGTTGTGCTTTTGGCTAGGGATCAAAATAGGCGACGACAGTCCGTCACTGGGAGAACAACGGAAGCTGATACTCCTAGTTGGGATTGGGTTCTCCAAGCCGGGTTGTTTGGATGTGGTTTCTGTATTCTGATCAGCTGAAAGCTCTTACAACGGCTCGCGGGAAGTCTTACCGGTGATGGCGATGGATTGAGTCAAGAAGGACTTCACTCTTAATAAGTTAAGGTAGGTGTCCAAGAAGAAGGTGAGAACCAGAGCTCGGATTTCGTGAGTGTCTTCCTTTTTTGAGCTTCCGTCCTTTGCGGTGCCTACCTTGGTTGAGCACTGCTGAGTGGGAATTTCTTTTCCAAGTTCCCAAAGTGGCAATGGGAAAACAATGCCACACAACCGCTGCACAGCGCGGCAAGTATGTGGACAAGAGGGCAGTGTGGTTGCGGGGATCCCAGGGGAATTTCGAATGGATGTTGGCGAAAGCTATGGATATTCCAAACTGGTGGAAGGACGCACGAAGAAGCAATGAGTCGGTGCAATAACGCTGAGCACGCGGAGTGTCGATAAAGAGTGGGAAGGAGAGCAGGAAGAAGAATGAAGGGCGTCAAGAAGGGAGGTGCCGCTATGATGCCTCACACAGCGGCGACAGCAACAGGCTCAGGCGAAAGCTGAATAGGCAGGGATGATAAAGATGGGGGATGGGGGGATCAAAGGGGCCAGACCAAATCCAGGGGGGACACAGAGTCCCATAACAAACCCTCATTTACCTGAGTGCTTCGGCTGGGTAAGATTCCGTTCTTCAAAGGTGGATCAGAAGGACGGGGGGAAACTGTTGCAGGCGAGGTTTTCCCACGGGCAAACTGGGTCGTCCATTGCCAGGGGCGAGGCTATGTTGAGGTTATTCGAGGCTGGCGGCATCGGTATACCCCTGTTCTGGTCAGCGACGGCATGCTTCCACCACTGATACTCACCGACAAAGCAATAGTATTGGTCACCGTGAGGGAATTGTCTCCACTATGTACCAAGCTTTTTGGTATGAACAGGAAGACTGACGGGAAGTGTAACCAAGAGGTGTGTGTTGGCAATCCAGGCATGAGGGGTATGCCCACTCCAAGACGGGCGGATATGGGGTGAGTTGCCCAACCAGCTCAGGCGATGGCAGCATCTCTTCACCGTCGGCCAGTGTCTGGTGGGAATTCCAATTCAATGTATATTGGTAAGATGACGTGGCCCATTATTGGAGGATCCTTGGTGACCATCTTGTTGTTGATACCGCAAAGAGGCGAGAGAGGAGGAACATGTGGATGAAGATGGAAAGTTTCTTTGCCCGCTCCCCATCTACGAGGTAAGGTGGCTAGCGCTTGCTGCCCCAAAAACACCGCCTTCCCTCCCGCCCGTCCGCAACATTGTGGCACAACCCACCTTTTGAGGGTTAATTAACGGGGCAGCTAAGGCGGGCTGGGGCACCTGGTCACCATGCGGGATTGACTTGAGCAGCCTTTTGTGGCAAGCACGACCTCACTCCTTTTTGTTGTTCTCACCTACGCCCGGCTCTGCTGGAGCTGAGATGTTGGCTGCTACCTACTCCGTGTAGTTAGTTCAGCGCTGGGCAACGATCATCAAAAGAGTGACCGGGAGCAGGTAAACCACCGCTGATACCCCGCTTGCCCACCATCTCAAGCAATGGGGGCTGATTTATTGTTTCGTATAGGGCCGGCCACATTCAACTGCGGGGAAGAGGGCATTTCGGCACAACTGCGTCGCGCTCATGGTCGCTTCCGACTCAGTTCCCACCTTGGTCGTTCGCAATGCCTCGGCGTAGAAACTATTATCATGGTGATCAAGAGGTCAAACCCTCCTCATTGCCCTACAACCGTTGTTCAACCAATTCGGATACTTACGGCTGAAGAGCCGTGAACCAAGGTGAGTTTCGCGTGGTGCTCTTGTAAACAAAGCTAATCAAGACGGTTAAGTTGGGCTTCATCAACACTTTTCTCGTCCGGCCAGTTCAATGTTTCTTTGAAGACCAAAGGGTCTCGACGAGGCTCCACCCAGCCGCAATCTGCATCTTCGCATCACTCTTACTACAAGTCGCTCGATTGGTTCATCTCATAAAGCCAGGCATATCTGAAACTCCCTAGACGGCCGCAAAACTGCACAGATATTTTCTAGTTTTCCTTATATCGGAGCGGTCGTCCTGCTCTTATATTGTCGGCCGTCCCGGGTAGTGTTGCTACACCCGGTTCCGCTCCCAGTTCTTTCAAAAGGGAGGCAAATTGACCCAGGAAAGGGAACCTTTGCTTAATTCGCCTCATATCGTTGCCATTGGGGGACCCATTGTTTGCGCACCTCCAGCAGATCCGGCACACGGCGCCATGAGACATGCGAACTCACGCCAGCCAGGAGCACGGTCGGATAGCGACTCGAGTGGCGAAAAACAAGGCAACCATCTAACCGCGGAATCTCACTCGGTCAGCGCTCAACCCCCCACGCATATAGACGCCCTATCGCAATCGGAACCAGCGGAACTGGGCACCAAAAGCAAGCATCCCTACCGGACAAGACCACGGAGGGACCATAAGAGAGTGCCGAAAAGGGGCAAAGGGGCCGTTGAAGCAGCAGTCAGTAGGTCCCAAACACGATCGACTACCGCTCGAAACAAACTCGCCCATCAACACACAAAGGTTCCTGTCACAAAGACGGTGAAACCATCTACTCCGGCTGCTAACGGTACCAATTCCAAGGACCTAAGCACGATCCGTCAGAGGAAGCAAGCCCTTCTCGAAGAGGAAGCAGCAAAAAAGCGCAAACTTATCGACGAATATATCGCCACTGGTGACCCAAAGGTCTTCATCTCTTTTCTCGCACCCTTCGCCAGCGCCAACAGCACCGGACAACATGACAAGCGTAGGAAACTAGGCGAGTGGCAGTGGGATCGTGAAGTGGAGCGCCATTGGAGAGAGGATAAGACATCAGGAGAACCTGGTGCAAGGATTTGGGCTCCAGTCGAGGAGTCGTTTATCTGAAAAAGGTGTTGGCTGTGAGAGGAGTTGTCTCTCTAATAATATCGGATTCGACAAGCTGTGTGTCTGTTGGGTTGGCTTTTTGCTCCGTTTTTATTTGGCTTAGCTCTTGCTTCCTTCAACTGTCTTCCCCGTATCATCCGGAGACGTGTCTAATCTCAATTTTGTGGATCCGGAGACGTCTCCGGATTCACCTGTCCCAAAATAAACAGAGGGGGCTAAAAACGATGTTGTCAATCACTTGTTTGCCGCTCGTCTCTCCGTTCCGGAAATCCATGACTCTTTTAGTTCCAAATGATAATGTTACTTGCGTCTCGGTAATGCATACTAATGTTTGAAACGAGCGAGGCGTCCGCGCGCCTGGTGCGTGGGCCGCGAACTCGATGACCCGGATTTATACGCGGCTCAAATGAGAGATTGGCGGTGAAGAATTCCAAGTGGCGGGTTTCAAGACGCCTACCTGGCTGATTGACGGTTTGTTGGTATCTTATTATCTGGCCAGTATGCCTGTTGCCATGGACGACTGGAGCAGGAAGCAGGGGAGCTTTCAAAATTGTTGAGAAACTTCATAGAAAGGTCTTTGTGGACTGGATGCGATAAGTAAGTCACTTGGGTAGTCAAAACCTGAGGCTTCTGGTGGTATAGATACCTATCTTGTCAACGGACAGCCACCAGGGCAAGGGGATGCGATTAGACTCTGACAGCTGAGTGCGTCCGGCTAGGGAGCAGGAAAGCCGATCTAGTTACTTCGTCATCGGGCGCTCTTGCGTCAAACCCCCTGTTCGGATATCATCTCATGCAAGTAATTGCGCGAATCTGGAAGCCACCACCGTTCGGAGCCAAGTACATACTCTCGCCCAGCATAGCAAGCCCTGTTGGACACCAAAGATGTTTTTTTCTCGAATCAGCTGACAGTTTTTTCCCTTTTCTCTGCTAGACCAACCCACCACATGTCTGTTGGTGGTCAAAAGAAGGTGAGACAGAGCCCGTCTCCACCACAAACAAGGCGTCTAACGGTGATGAATTCTTGAGCGTTCTTTGCTTTTCTTGAAGAACCACAGCTGGCCCTATATCGCCCGTTGAATAACCCGCAGTCCCGTTGCTAGCGTGATGTTTCTTGGAGCTGATCCGCCAGGGCGATCGTGGCTGTCGTGGGGGTCTGAGCGCGCAGATGTCTAGTCCGGGTTCTGCAGTTGTTCCTTTATCAGGACCTCGTGTTTATAGCCAGATGTGAAACATGGTGAATGTCTTTGTTCTGATTAAGAAGCGGCATCTGATCAGAGCGGTCGGTCCCTCAGTCTCGGCGGGTCAGATCCTCAGCTGACGAGGACTCTCGAGCCGGTAGCCACCACGGAACCACGGATATGGGCAGAGCGGGAAGAGTACATCTCCGCAGGGGAAATAGACGTTAGTGCGGCCAGGGCAAATTCCACCAAAAGACCCCTGTCACGCTAACATAAATAACCGTGGCAGAGGTGTACCTAAGAAAGAAATTTCCACAGCGCGGGAGTTGCCCGGTTGGGGCCCGGTGATCTGGATGGCTGGACACCGGCTGACTGCCGTCATAGCGGCTTTGACATGCGAAGTAAAACCGGAGAAGTGAGTCTGAGTCTGGGATGCTTTCCCAGCTTCCCCTCTCTGCAAAAAGTTTGGATCTAGCAAGTTTAGTGGAATGGCGTATCCTCTCATGCTCACCCAGATTGAGACAGGCACACGCGCGGATAATTGGGGTCGCATTTTGTCAGGCTGCTAAACAATCTAGCTGGGTATCTCCTGTGCGTCAGTTGTCGCCCACATCTTGGCGGCGTCAACAGTAAGTACATGTACCTACTTGTCAAGGTCCCCCCAACCTTTTCATCGCCAAAAGCCGATGAGCTCGTACTCAACAAAATGCCGGCACCGCATTTCCCGATTCTGTTTCCATGGAATCTCGAAACCTTGGAACCTTTAGTTGTAGCTGGAGAGGTTGGCGTGGTTGGCTTTGCCCGAGAGGAAATAGGCTTGTCAAGGGGATGACCCGACGCTGGTACTGCACCCGGCACCTGAGAGCACAACCACACTAAGGGTAGGTAGGGTGGGAATAGTGCAGATCTTCATCCACGGAAGTTTTCGGTGAATCTCCAAGGTGTGGTTAGTAGTGTATTCCTGGTAGGAGCATTTGAGTCAGGACGGAACGAGATTTGTCCCCAGAGATAAGATTGTTAGATTCGATTACCTTCAACTCCAAAGCAACAGTGTGAGGGTGTCAGACGATTGTCCATATCAGGACTGGATTGCGAAGTTCTTAGTAAGCAGCATTGATCACAAAACTTCAACCGCCATGATGTGCTGTCACTTGGTCATGCGACTTATTGAATATGTTGGCCTTGTCGAACTCGTGGTTGATGGGGCGGTTGTATGTCTGGGCATGCCCATCCATCAGCTGTAGGTCTGAACTTGAGGTAGTGCTGTATGAAATGGGTAACTATCAACGCTGAAAATACATATGGGACTTCCCTCCAAAAATAGTTGATAATCATCGCCCGGGACAAGACTCAGTCATTAACATCTCGTTTGGCCCCGGTTCTCGCAGATAAATGACCGAGACATGATAATGTAGTACCTATATGGGTAGGTAGCAACAAAAGCAACAAAAACAACAAGCCAAAGAAAGCAGGAGGCTGGTACGCTTTGGATTCTATACCAAACCACAAGGCCCTGTCCGACGTTTCGAGACTGTTGTCAAGTTTGGTTCTCGGTGAGTGCATGAAAAGCAGATAAAAGCAAGCTAGGGAAAAAAAAAAGAAGCCAAAAAGAAAACCCGTTCTCCGTCCACGGCTTTAGACCTTTGACGCCCTAGCTAGCGCCAGCACCAGTGACCCTACCGCTAAGAAAAGCCACCTTCGGGAGGCGCACCACCAAAATAGCTGCCCAGAGGATGATGAAATAAATCACGCGGATTGACAGTGTTGTCGTTGACGCCTGCACAAGAGGCTCTTCTTCTGAGCGCTGTGGAAGCATGTCCGCCAATTATTGTTGCAGGATGTATGGCATGCGGTGCGGTGCGGTTTGTCGAATCGATCGCTGGGGTTGACGCGACCTCCCGTGGCAACTGGATATCGTCGGGTCTGTGGCTGATCTGGTTGCGATCTTTGGCGATCCGCTCGAAGAATCTTTGGCCCAAGAGTATCGGGGCTGGTTTGTTCCTTGCGGTGCGAGGGAGAAGGGCAACTGCCATCTTCCAGCTTTCCAGGTTTAGCTCAGGTATGTGTATAGTAAACTCTGCGAATTCCTTCGGGCCTGAGGTGTAGCCATCCGTCAAAGTCGAGATCTCCTTCAGCTTCCTAGGCGGAAGGGGCAGTCCTTCCAGCTCGAGAAAGTATTTTGCGAAGTCATAGTCCATGATGGAATGCTGTCCGGGAGAAACAAGAGCAACGAACCACTTCCCCTTGACTTGAACCTTGAGTTCATTGGGCACACTTGCTGCGGGTTGGGTAACACTGGAAGAATTGGGGCCTGTAAGCGCTGTGGCGCCCTTTCCCGGTGGAGAAGGTGGGAAGCTGCCAGGGGCCCACCATGTTTGCTGCCGATGCATAGTGAGGTCGGTGCCAGGTGCGAGAGTGCCGATATTGTAACCGGGATGAATCGCGGGGACAGGAGTGAGGGTGAGTTGAGGCAAACCCCTGGATTGTGTGTTGACAGTGTTGAAACTCTGGCCAACGTATGAGCCATGGGCCCCAGCAGGCATGCTCGGAGCACGGGGGCGAGTTGTGTTCCAGTTGCTTGGGCCTTCGCCTGGGTCATGTTGTTCTGATTGTCCAGAAAGTCGGTAATCCATTTTGTTTCTCGAGCTCACTGTCGCAGAGATGTTGTGAGATTGTACTGCCGCAGTTTGAGAGGTCTTGCTCGCTGAGAAGAGGAAGAGAGGCGGGATCGATATATGGTGGTTCGTGAAGCCGTCACTTCGGAGTGAAGTGCGTGAACCTCATTTTTGTACAAGTTCATGGCATTGTTATTCCCCGCGAAATGGTCTTTCATCTTGTCATTTCGGTACGACTGTCTGACTGATACAACAGGGATAGATGTCGGGAGACTGACGAGGAGCCTCTCTGTAAAAGTTACGGTGGAGAAACTTGCTTTCGATTGGGCACCGGAAGACTCCTGGCCCGCCAACTTTGGAATTTGGATGCCTCTATCTAGTAGAAGATTTTGTGACAGACTTTTTTCTCGTCTGAGCCACAGTGTAGCCGGAGGCTCTCTCGTAATAGCACCCTTCACCTGCTTGGCAAAGCTCAAGGGCCAAGTGAAAGCCACAAGATTGGCCGATTAATGAGCTTTCGCCACATACCATCACTGTATCAAGTGGAAGTCTCGCTGCGCCATAAGCCGACTGGGGAGTTTATAGGGATCCTAGGTCTGTCTACCGCCTGGATTCAACCTTTCTGCTTTTCCAATTTCTATGTAGGGCGAACATATCCGCCTTTTATGCCACGGCATACAGGAAGGCTTTCTTGACGGGCAGACAACTGATGTCTGTTCAAGCCACAGCCTGCACCTCCTTACCCTCTTGGGGGTTGGTTGGAAGCAGTTGTCGATCAGGTCTGTTCCTGCCCGCTAATCAGAAGAACACAGTTTTCTTGTCCGGAACAATGGCGTCGGAGTCGGTCGCTTATGCTGGTTCTATGACTTATTTGCATGCCATCAGCGACCTGTTCTTTGTAATTTCTAGCAGGATTCTTAACATTACTCAGAAATAGGCGTTCACCTCACCGAAACACGCACCACCCCCTTTCGTATGCTGATTTAGGGCAAAGAAAGCGATCGAGATTTTCGAAAATATTCCATGATTTCTATGTATAAAGGTGCTACATCCTCGAAGAACTCGTGGCATTAGCTTTCTTTTTCTTTGCACGACAGTCATTTCGTTGAGGTCAAGCTAGTCTCAAGTCAACAATACAACCTCTTCAACTACCTCACCAGCTTCCGTTCGTTTATCAGATACGCCTGGTAGCTCCTTTTCCTCTATCTAGAAGGTTAGGATGTTCTGTTCCTTAGGAGGTATGAACCTACAGCGCTCTTCTCGCTCCTTTCATGTCGAAACTCTTTTTGGATATGGTGGTGGTGATTTATCGCAGTACAACTCGACAAAGCTTCGACATGATGCTCCCAATTGCTGTAGGATGATTTCATTCTACAATGTAACTCATTGCACTTCTCCTGGCTAACCTCTGCTCACAGGCTCTGGGATACAGTTGGCCCACAACAATGCACTAGAGGAACTGCTGGCCTGGGACCGCTGCGGTAATTGCAACGCCGGATCCAGCGAACAAACAAACCATTCCATCCCCCGAACAACATGGGAGGACTTGGTTGACCCTTCGAAACTGCTTTTGGCTTTTTCGGACCCCGGATCAACCGATAGCATCAGGTCAAGATCTGCCACGGACCAGACGAACACCATCACAGCTACACTGAGAGATGGAGATGGACATACCGCAGCCGAGGCCGCATTTACATCACTTGCCAAGGATCTCGACAAACAATGCAATATTACAACAGCGGACACCTTGCAGACTTTTGCCCCTGAGGACCACTTGGACCAGCGCACCGATGCCGGGAACACAGTTAGCGAGGAGCTAGCAACCAATATGCCAACAGAAGATGAGTTCTGGACATGGGATGAGCAGCGCCAGAGGTTCGTTCACAAAGAGAAGAATGGAAGAGAAATTGTCTGCCCGACTTGGTTCGATTAAACCTTTGAGAAAGCACACTCGGCCCTCTTGAACATCACCCACCACAGGACAACAATCATAACTACGCGAATAGTACACAAGGTAGTACCAACAAGTTTTTAGACACATAGATACAGCTGATAAATGAAGTTACAGTGCTATAGCATCCCGACTCTTGCAAAGCCTCCAATTCTTGACCGCATAACACTTCACTGTCCTTCAACCTCTCGCATACCTGTTAACACCAACACCGTGGTGCACGTATCAAAGTTTAAGCAACACAAGAATACAGTAATTGCACCACAACTACCGTATATCAACGAAAACTCTAATGTAAACACACCCTCAAAGCAATTGGCAGACGCTGTAACGCAACAGGCAAGCCACCTAACAAATCATTACACCGCATTCTTAAACTGACTATCTGATAGGCTCAGCACTGCTCAATGGAAGCACTCAGTCGTCCTGATTCGCTGCATAACAAGAATTTTGACCGTCTATCTTCAAAAAGGAACCCCCTGAGAAGTGGAGCCCTGCGCTGGTAGTCCGAGCAACGCAAACGACGAAGGCATGGACCATGTGTTCCACCACCCCCTGGCAGCATCCAATCATGATTCATTAGAGTAACAGTTGATGCTTTGGAAGAAGGCACACAGTCTATAGTCTGATCAGGCTAAATACTGCAAGAAAAAGCATTTTGATACGAGAGATCTGTCAGTCGTTGCGGTGCATTATTTTCCTCTTGCCAGTTTTCCAGGTCGAGAGGGGCTCAAGCTTTGAAGACAGGGGGACCGATTCTTGACGAGCTTCTGACAGTAACATATACAAGAAACAGTCATAGCATTTCTACTAGGTACCTAGAGTTTGGTGCTTTTTTATCGGGTTATTGCAGCAAAGGGTACCGTGTTAGATTTACTAGCTCATTCTAAGTGCAATAGATACCTATGAAGCAGTGGGGTCCTTTTGCGGTTCAAACCTGGAAACCTGGCGCGTTTGTGAGCGAAATGCTATGCGCCCCATATTCGCCGTGCCTTCTGTACTGTCATATGTTTTGCCGCGCACAGACGTATAACGTTGCTCTGACTGAAGGTAATTCTCGATTCAGCATGAGATGGACTCACAAGGTCCAGCAGCCTATAGGTACCTTATCTAAAGTCTACATATACTCGAGTAACATAATTACATAGACATCATGACTAAGGTATCGTTGTAGAAGTCCCCGCCGGTTTGGGAACTCCATCAATATGCACTTCCCCATGGCACATGGTTACCCTTAGGCCAACATGGTTTCCCAGAAAAGATTATATGATTCTCAACGAGATACCAAACAAATCCCACTCTCTTCTCTCGATTTGTTTAAAGGAAAGAGGCAAACAGAAAATCCCGGCGCTAGTCACTTACCTACTTTTCTCGGCTCATAGTAGTCAGTTACTACACTGTGCCGAGTCTCGCACCAGACCTCAGAATGTCCAGTCATCGCATTGTCCCTCGAATAGCTCCTCCTCAGCTTGAGCCTGAGCGTTGAGCATATCGTAGTCGTAATCAGCATCGTAATCATGATCAGCATCGCAGTCGTAATTAGCATCGAAGTGAAAGGATGTCGCATCGCCTCCGTTTTGGGTTAAAGCAGTTGTGTTGTTATCTTCAAGGCTGTAGTTTGCCGGCTCACCGCTGGTTACTGATGAGGTGGGAAACGTGTTGAGTGAGAATATATTGCTTGGAGCTGAAATCGGGGCCCAGCTAGAAGAGCTATTAAAGTCGGCAGTGCTGTGCGTAATGGAAAAGGGAGAATGCGAATTCGGGACTTGAAGTTGGTGAGTGGAGGAAGCTCCAAGGAAGCTGGTGACGAATCCCATGGGTGGCGTGTTGTTGCCATGTTGAACTATCACAGATCCGGGACTTTCAACGGCTGCGGCTCCATTGAGAAACAGCTGTGGTGCCGGCTGTTCAGCAGCTGCAGATGGAGCAGCCACATGAGATTGCGAACATGGCGGGGTGTGGTAGTTGGTGGCTTCTGGGCTCACAGTGAGCAGTTGGCTGAGGAAACGGCGGCCAATGAACATGTGAACCAAAGGATCATTCCATTCTGCCATTTGCACATTGACTGTCTTCCTTTCAACCCCGATCTCCGGGATGTCGCATGTGATGGTCACCCATTCTTCCGGCGTAACAAGACCAACTCGCGGAATCATGATGCTGTATTGCTGAGGAACTGGGTGTACAATCGTTCCCAATCGCTGGGCGACGCTAGTTTTGATGACGGAAAACTCGATGCTCTCGTCGATGTACGCAATTATGCGGACAGACTGGGGATTTCCGGCGATGATGAGGAGGACACCATGTGCTGGTAAAGGTATACCATTATGAGCTCCACGCCAAGTTTCCTGGCCCGAGGCCGAGGTCATAGGCCACGAGTAAGGGTTCATGGCTGCTAGTGATGAGAAAAAAGAGAAGGTACTGAGTGAGGCCGAATTGCTCTTCTCTTGCCTTATATTGCTTCAAGGCCGGGGTGAGGCGTGCAGGCCTCTTTCTGACGAGACCTGCTGCAACTCGGAATGTCCAGTTGCAACCAATCAGTACCTGATTACAATTGCAGTGACCTTTTTAGTAACTGGAATTGCGCAAAGCCTCCATGGAAAGTGGAGGGTGCCCGGTCAAAAAGCCTACAAACTTCAACAGTTGTGCCAAGCACTAGGACGAAGCTGCGAGGCAGAATTTACAATTCCCTATTGTGTCAACTAAGTCCAAAGAAACCAGAATTTCCATTTACCATCATGTTATTGGCCTATGAGAATCTCTAGAAACAGCGGGTTGAAGACTGGAGAGTGCGTAAACCTAAGCGGGTTTCAAACATTCAGCACCAAATGCACCATCGCACCAGCGAATGGGGCTCTGCAAATTCCATTTTGTAGCCCCAGAATCGTCTAAATTCCATTTATGTCTCCGCCCCATGGTGGAGATGGACATATTGGTGCTTGAGTGACCTTTCACTGGGCATGATTGCGATGCGAATATACATTACTCGAAATATGGTCTTAGATGGCTTGCTAGTTCAACACCTCTATGGTTGTCAGCAGGGCTCGCAAACCAATCATGACCTATTTCCAAAGCCCAAATTGTTGTCAACGAGGCCACCAGCCAGCGCCGCACGGGTGGTCAGGCAGTTCGAGAACCAAGCCACGACCGACAGGGTAGGTAGCTCACTAACAAATTAACTGCTTCTGCAGTGTACTACTTCCTGACTCAGAAGCCTTGGAGCATACCAATGTCATGAGTAGCTCCAGAAGAATCCTCAGTACGGGCGAGCATCTCTTTATAATAGAGCTGTATCTTTCCCCTAGAACTTTACTTGATCTCCGTTACAGATTCCAACGGCCACCAACACTACCAACAATTTCTAGAACCTTTCAAACCTCTACTACTTCGAGTCTATAAGTTGGCAGTACTCATACCTAACCTAAACCTGACCTCATCTGGCAACTATGCCTCGTCGCTCCCGTCCGCGCCCGTACTTGTGGTATTGTCGCAATGGTCCTGGCGGTAAAAAATCTCCTGACCATCGCGATTTCAGCGACTGCGAGGACTTCCAACTGTACAAACACACCAAATACTTCGACAACGGACCTCTTCACTCAAAGTTTCGGCATAGTTGTTTGAACACGGTCAAGTCATAGTAAGTTTTCGCAACCATAATTTAGCATAAACCACGCAATGAAGCTAACAGTGCGTGTCGAGCAGCACGAAGCTCTGTCTTTCTCTTGTTCTCGGTTTACCTATCTCCAACATTACGACACCCGGAGTCGTCATTCTCGCCCTCATCGCTACCCCAGACGCATGCTTCTCAAGCATCGCCGGAATCCAACTCTTCGTAATCAGCCGAACCACCGGTAATCACAAAGAGCCCATTGACGCACAGCTTGATGTCGAAAAGACAAGCAGTGTGTCTTCACAGTCTCACCAGTCTCCCGATCAGCCCCCTCAGATCAGGAGCAACGACACTCAACATCATGACGAGAGTCTGGTAGACCCTGAACCCGAATACGTTGACTCTACCTGCACCGACACCAACGGCACTGCAGATGCTTCCGCAGTCAAGGATGACTACTGGAAATGGGACGTTGACCGCCAGAGGTTCGTCCATATTGATGAGAAAACTGGCAAAGAAACAGTATGCCCGGAGTGGTTTGACTAGAGGGCTAATGAGCTGGCTTGATGCCACGGCCCAACTTCTGGGGGAGCTTTCTTGACGGTTAAGGGTTTGGAATACATGGAAGTATTTCATTCTGGAATATTGTCTGTGATTGGGTCTCCTATGGTTTCTCTGGCTTTCTGTTTCACATTGCTCTTTCACCTATATGAAACTGGACTTTTCTTATTTCCTTACCTACAGTACTCGACAATTGACGCCGAGTGGACTGTTGGCTCTTGCCAGACCTTTTACGTAGGGGAAGGTCGGGCGGAGAGAATAGCCTTGCCTTCAGTATTTGACTGGGTCACGCTAGTTATTTCCGCTTTTCATCTTCATTAACTTCGCTTTGTCTTTTCATTACATTTGCTATTAGACAACATTTTACTTCTTGGAGGGCTGGACACCACCTACCTACCTCACCTAGGCACCTTCAACAGCAACACAGCTAGGTATTCTGGAAACAGTTGTACCACCCGTGCACTAGACCCATGATTAATTATCTCTTTGGATTAAATCTGTTCAGGTAAAAACTCAGCCCAGGCTTTCTTGAGAGCTTTCAAGGAATTCCTCATGAAGCCTTTGGAATTTTCTGTTCTTCGGGTTATCATCAAAAAGGAGACCAGCGGTTTATGGTGGATCTTGATGATTTCAATAAACGCCTTCAGCTACAATCGCACGCTATTGTATTCAGATATTCGCTAGGGATTCTTTGCAGTATCAGGTATAATGTGTCTTTTTCTTCTTCTCCTTCATAGATAGCTTACTAACCTACGGTTTGGCTGAACTTTGTTCTGATATCCTATGAAGCGTCCTGAGCTTACAATAGACAGCAAAGAGTGAGCGTTAATGTCAGTGACTAAGTGCTTCACTACCTTATCTAGGCTCAACAGATGCTATTTGATTACCTGCCCTTGGATACAGAAGCATGATATATATTTGAAGTAAATGGATTCGTTAGGAAACTGTTATTATCCGTGTAGAATAATTATTACATAACGTTTCTGGGCATGCAATGCTTGGTAGAGTTTTTTAATCTTTCTCTGCATAGTACTACATGAACAAAAAAGCGTATCTAAGCTCTTGGAGAAATTTTCGGATAAAGACAGTATATGTTTGCGTGTTGAATGGCGTTTTTAGAGGGTCTAGTTGACAGCAATTGAGTAGCTGAAGATGCAGCCTTGTGCTTTTATTAAAGGCAAGCCGAGTGATAGTGAATCTAAAGTGAGTTGCTTAGAACAGCTTAGGTCTTCGCAGTTGTTACTGTTAGGTAACGATCCAATATTCTGGCCCCCTTCCTGAACGGGCGCAGCGGGACTTTAATGAGGTAGATATGATTGTTGACAATACCCAAATGAGTGCTGTTTTCGGCTGGCTTCAGAAATGCCATGAAAAGACTACGGCATTTAAGAAGTATCCCGAGACGAGAAGTACATATATCAAGCTAGCAGCAACAGGCTACAGTGTAAGTCAAATGAGATTGGAGTGTGAATTCGTCATCTGGGTATGGTCACTTTGGCCCCCATTGCCTGATCGACGCCACACAAGGCCATTCTCGCGCCGACCTGACATCAACAGTTAGCCTACGAGATTTGGACAGCTTTCGGCTCGAGCACCCCTTTTGAAAAGAATATGGTTACCTAAACTATTGTAAAGTGATTATCAGCGCTGTCCTGCTTTTGATCAGAAGACTTTGTCTCATTGCTATTTCTGTTAGCTGGTGATCAGCAAGAAATATAGAATGGTACTTAGCGTTGAGAGAAGGCAGAATCTAGCCAGCGTCCCAGATATATGTTACCCAGGCTGTGGTATGGTAATTCCATCTTGACTGCTCCCAGTGTGCTGACAGGAAAGCAGAAAACGCCCGCATCGAAGCACTGAGGGTGGGCCAGTCCCAAGAACTCTGTGAGACGGGGTCAGCATTCCAAATCACATATTCAGACTGTAAAGAATGTGTCCCCGACGACAACCAGAGAGCCAATGAACAGCTGGACGCGGTGTTCGGGAGGTACCTGGCCTACTGCAACGGAACCCCATCGGCATCCAACTCTCCTCCAGCGCCTGATACATCTACACAAAAAGAAAACCTCCCAGCTTCGATAGAGTCGAAGCCTAGCACAATCGCCTTCATTCCTCGGCCAACGGAAACGTCTTTGTTCACAAATAGAGCTTCTACCTCTTCGAATAAACCCCAGACGTCTTCATCATTGTCATCATCGTCATTTCCAGAGACCGATACAAAGTCCACCACAAAGTCGACAATAGATGTTGACTCCCAAACGCCCTCAAAGACCTCCGGTCTCACATTCCCGGCAACTAGCCACACTTCATCTGCCCTCGCTCACCAGCACTGAGATAACGACATCCACACAAGCCCCCTCGCCCAGCGACGACCCTCCTCCAGCCACCCCAGGTCCAACCTCAACACTGGTCGTAGGCGGAATCCTCTCTTCGCTCTTCTTTCTTGTTCTTATCGCTCTGGCTCTCTATTTCTACCGGCGGCGGCACCGTCCGCATAGAAAGTCTCAGAGAAACTCCCAGCAACACAAAAGGATTGAAGAGATAGAGATACAGCATAATGACACAACAGAGATGGGCAGCAGGTCAATAAGTCTGCCACCGCAGGAAATCGATGGACGGCCTGCCCCGAGGGTTGAGATGGATGTTGATGGAGGGTATGTCGAGATGGATGTGGATTTGGGGTGTTGTGAGATGGAGGTACCAGAAGCAATCTCGAGGAATGGGAGTAGCGATGGTAGGAAATAGGGAGATGATTATTAAAGATAAAAGGAAAATAACGGGGGCGAAATACGGGTAAAAAGGGGGTGAGTAGTAATCAGGGTTAGGGTTTAGATGACACTGGCCAAGCACATGAGAAACCTCAGAAAGACACATGCCTGCCGTTGAAGCTGATACATACATTTTCCAAAGTGATTGAGTCGATATAGGCGTCCAAAAGAGAGTCAGAATGTAACCCCCTTCTCCTTCCGGTCATGTGATGAGGTTGAAAGAGAGCTGGCTGAGAAGCTTGGGCCCTCGGGAGTTGAGTGGGTCAAGGGTCTTCCGTCATCGGGGAGCTCCTGCCAAAAGACACTGGGATGGCTGCGGTCGAAAATTTAAGGATAAGAAAGGGGTCCAAAATCCCAATCCCCTTGAAACTCATTAGCTTCACTTATTTCAGGCTCTCTCATAGGTTTAGATCCCAACTTTGCAGCCAAAGTGTGGGGTAACAGCTCAGGAACGACGTCAATATCAACATAATGCGGGGCCACCTACCCACTGAAAGCGTGCTCACCTCCAAGCTCCCACCACCCACCCATCTTACCTAACGTGATCACCAAGAGCGTGGGCAAACTTCTCTGAGCCTTCACTCTGTTTAATGCCTCGTGATCCCTCTCATAAACCCCGTCTTCCTCTCTTGTTACTCACCTCTCTCCTAATCCTCATCCTGGCGGCCTTCATCCCCTCCATAACCTCCCGCCTCACCCTCATCCTCTCCCACCTCCGCTCCCAATCCACCACACCAAACCTCGCCAAAATGACGTCCCTCTACTCCCGCGAGCTCGAAATCGCCCAGCTAGCCGTCCAACGCGCCTCCATCCTCACCAAACGCGTCTTCCACGAGACCTCCAAAGGAACCGTCTCCAAAGACGACGCCTCCCCCGTCACCATCGGCGACTTCGGCGCCCAAGCCCTGATCATCTCCGCCCTCAAGCACAACTTCCCCCACGACGAAATCGTCGCCGAGGAAGAGGCCACCGAGCTCCGCGCCAACCCTCCCCTCCGCGATCAAATCTGGGAGCTTGTCCGCACTACCAGCTTGGATGACGTCGCTGCTGAGGGGCTTTTGGGAGGCGGGATCAAGGATGCGGATGCAATGCTTGATATCATCGACCAAGGAAACAGCAAAGGTGGAAAAGTAGGGAGGGTCTGGACTATTGATCCAATTGATGGCACCAAGGGTTTTTTGAGAGGGGGGCAATACGCCGTTTGCCTTGCCCTGTTAGAGGACGGGGATGTCAAAGTGGGAGCGATTGGGTGTCCTAACTTGCCGGTTGACGATGCGGCACCTTTGACGGCCGATATCGGGGCTAATGCTACCGACGACGAAGGGAGGGGTGTGCTTTTTTCTGCGGTTATTGGACAGGGCGCAACGAGCAGACCTCTCAAGGCCGGTGCCCTGGCTGAGGAGAGGAGCATCTCTATGAAGCCTCTTACCGACATGTCCAACGCAAGCTTTTGCGAGAGTGTCGAGGCGGGACACTCGAACCAGAGCGAGTCGGCGCAGATTGCGCAGAAGCTGGGGATTACCAAGCAGAGTGTGAGAATGGACTCGCAGGCCAAGTACGGGTCTATTGCCAGAGGCGCGGGAGATATCTACCTGCGTTTGCCGACTTCCAAGACATACCAGGAGAAGATCTGGGATCACGCTGCTGGTGATTTGATTGTGAGGGAAGCTGGCGGCCAGGTAACCGATATCAAGGGTAACCGTCTGAATTTTGGCGTGGGGAGGACGTTGGCCACCAACAGCGGTGTCATTGCTGCGCCAAAGGCTGTTCACAGCCAAGTTCTGAGCGTCGTCCAGGAGGTCCTGGGTGTAAAATAAAGCATGGCAAGGGAAAAAGCAGAAAAAAACGTCTGAAGTAAATGTACAAGTTCTTTTGGCACAGATACAGGCCACACGATCATACAACTCACCAAGAATCCAATGGTGAATACTACTGCTAGATGTACACAGATGCCCTTTTTCTTCTCCTGATGGCGCATCATTTATTTGATCTTCTTTGCCTTGAGCTTGATCGTTTCATCATTAATGAAAATGCCCTTCCCCTTGTACGGCTCCGGCACTCTCCACCTCCTGATTTTGGCGGCAAAGGACATGATTTGCTCCTTGTCGATACCCTCGAGGAGGACGCGGGTTGGTTGGGGCGCACTGGCCTTCATGCCGAGGGGGAGGCCCATCTCGACGGGGTGGGAGAAACCGAGCTTGAGGCAGACGAACTGCTGGCCGGGGTACTCTTCGAGGGCGGGGCGGGGCTCGACTGTGGCTCTGTAACCGATACCGACGAGGCGGAGGACGGCAGTGTGGCCTTCTGATACGCCCATGATGTAGTTGCTGAGGTAGGACCAGGTTGTACCTGTGGATTTTTCGTCCCAAGTCAGCGTTTCTTTTCCCTTTTGCATGGGCAATGGGGGGAAAGCATACCCCACATCTCCATTTGCTTCTTTTGCTCTTTGTCTTCCACGGTCAAGACTGCTTTCCTGCCCTCGGCGTCGTGGTCGACTTTGACGAAGGAGGGGATGTCAAGCTCCAGTTGGCCTGTTGATTCCCCCACAGATTGAAATGTCAGCCCCTCTCCTCCCACTTTGCAAATCCCAATTCTCTCAATCATTCTTTTTCCAGGTAAATCTCACCCAATGGCCCCTTCACGACCACCTTCCTCTTCTTGGTTTGCAGGTAGGTGGTCACATCCTTCTTGACGAACAGATCCCCCACTTGAAGCTCTACTCCGGGAGGGATAGAGATTGGATTCCTCCCCAACTTTGACGGCCGGTTCGCTGTGGCGGAGAATGTTCGTCGGGGCGCACTGGTCTGGAGGGCTGGTACGAGGAAGCTGGGGAGGACTGCGGTGGCTGTCGAGGAGCACGAGGCGAGTGCTCGTCTGGTGGTGTTGGAGGCGAGCATTTTGGGCGATTGGGAGACCTCGCCGTGGGGGTTCAGGGGGAGGAGGGATGGAGGGAGTGAATGCGCGCGCAAAGTGTCGCGGAGCTCGGAAGCTGGGGGCGGCGTCGGGGAGTGGGCTGGCTGCCGGCGCTGGGAGGTGGAAATCGCTTTTGATAAAAAGATTGGAGCACGGACCGCGGGAGCTTTGGAGTGGTGTGGTGGGGCGGCTGGCAGGTACGGTTGATGAGTCAGCAAGACAACGACAGGTCAACCTCAGGGGCATCAAAAGTGTACGCCTTTTATGGAAGAACGAGTATATTGTTGATTTTTCTTCTCGTTGGAACTCTCCCAATGTCCTATGGTCATGATAACTTCAAACCCGGCTTGACTTCATTGTTTTGGTGTCAACTTGGCGTTCTTTTCACCCCGTCTCGGATGAGGACTCACATCGCGTGCTGGCACTCCAACCCTTACAAATGATGCACCGGGGAAATTATCGGGTCCTTTGGGGATGTTCTCAATTGAAAGGAGATAAGAATAATGATATGTCTAGGGATGGTCGCTTGCTATCAGCTAATGGCATGTTGGAGGATGCAACCCCCTCTGGAACGCTATGGGCATCCGCATACAGGAGAAACAACAAGAGCACTGCCAGTGGCCCCGTCATAATATCATTTGACATGATATATGTTAGGTATCTTGAATAGTACTGGAGGCGAGTTGACCAGAAAGTGCGGAGTATGTTCGCAAGGCATGTTTTCCATCATAGGCCCTTCCACAAGAGCATATATTTTCATGGTTTGAGGACAAAGAGGATTCCAATCTGATATTCTGACCCAGCTGGCTACCAGTGAGGCGAACGGCCCTATTATTTGGAGAATACCCTAGAATCTTGCTGATAATGCGGGTAAGACTGCCATAGACAGACCATCCAAGCAGCCTCTGCTCTTGACCCACGAGACAACGGAATTTTACTTGCTCTCAGGAAAATCGGGACCTTTCCGCTTATCTGAATGATCTATAATCACTTGATTACGACCAGTACATCATTGCCACTGGAGCAGGAAGGAGGTTGCCTGAAACTATCTCCAGCCTCCCTCGCACCTTCCACTCTTCACTCCTAAAATTCAGAATTTCACCCATAACCTCCAACACTTGATGACCATCCTCTTTTCTTTCTCCCGTCAAGCCCGCAGCAGGTAACAGTCTCTGCGCCATTTCTCACGTTCCGTCAATTTGACAACCGATATTCTTTCGCGCATCAACGCTTTCGATACCATGCTGAAAATGAAGACCGGTCTGGTCGTACTTACGGTGCTCTTACCGTGGGTCGATGGATTTGGATGGAGGGCCGAGAGAAGGCCGAGTGCTCGTAAGTTTACTTTTGGAGACTCGCCTCCATACGGAGGGCCAACAGTGATACAGCAGCAGTTGATACAAATGAACGCCGCTCTGCGCTTTCGCAGCAAGACTCGAGACACTCAGACGTTTACACAAGGGCGCTGAACGAGCTCCAAGAGATGGAATCGGAACCGCTATGCCATCGCGTGGCAGCCCGCCTACTCGTCAACAACTGCGAATTGGTGGATGGGAAGAATGAAGCTACAATGCTGACTGACAGTGGCCGGCAACTGCGAGATTTCGTCGACTCTTACGCGGCTAGCTTGGCGATTTGCGATCTAGAGAGGGGCAGCTTCAAGATACCAAACGAATGCGCCAAGTTTCGTGAGCCATCCTTGACCCAAATTGCGATGCGGAGCGAACCTCAGCTTCATGTCACGCCTTCGGAGATTGGACTGTGTTTGTCGGCGCTGGCAGCTTCGGATGCAGCTTGGAGCACGTGGGTGAGCTATCGTCATAAAGCATTGAGGTTCTGCGAGGCGGCAAGGGCAGATAATGAGAAGGGTAAGAAGATAGGGAGCAAGTTTGGAGAGTTTTGGCAGCTAACCTCTGGCAGACCAAAACATCTTGCTGTACCAGCGTCTTACCCAGGTCATTGCCAAACTTACCGACGGCGTCGAAGCCGAGCTGCAGAAACGGATGGACGACCTCGATAACCGTGCCCGGCAATCTATGGAGAACCTTGACCGACTCGCGCCCAAGGTAGATGAGTTAGGAGAAGGCCTGTCGAGACTTGAGAGCTACCTCTCGGGTGATCTCGACTTTGCGATGCGAAAGGCCACCGAATCTATGCAGGACAGTCTCGAGAATGCGGAAGGTCTTCAGAAGCTACTGGGTCTTCTCTTCGCAAATGTTCTCGATGGTAGCGCCCGAGCGGCCCATGCTCATGAGACCTCGCTCCAACAAACCAAAAGGGTCAATGACGGCATGGGTGCCTTGATAGACATCGTCTCAACTGCGATGGCCTCATCCGCCTCACTGAGCCAGCAAATTGTGAGGGACCCCCCATCGTGCTACGTTGACTGGATCGCTAACTTTAATAGCAATTCCAAAATCAACAAGCCGTTGCATTGACCCAGCGTCAGGATGCCCTTGAACAAGGAGTTGGTCGCATTCTTGCCGCCACCGAGAAGCTGTCCGACGAGGTTGAGGACCATACATCCATGCTCAAGCAAGCAAAAAACATTACGAACGAAATCTTGGATGCCCTCGAAGAAACCGCCGCTGCCGCCTTGACCGTTAACGAATCAATGTTCAAGACCGCAACGACAAAAAGCTGGTGGCCGTTTCTTGTCTGTCCCTCGGCCTCGCTGGTACTGGGATCATATGGAATGCCACCTTCGATGCTCCGAAACTTTGGGCTGTTGGCTTTTGGTGAGGCCATCGGCTTTTTGGTGTCCTCATATGGCGATTTGACAACGCAGTTCTCTATCACCGTTGATGCCTTCGGGGATTATGTCATGCCGTCAGAGTTGGCATCAAAGTTCGACGCCAACAACACGGATTCCACGGATTTGACAAACCTCACGGACACAGCAACGGAGGCATCCTCACTCTAATGTACATGATGCACATGATTCGTTTCATGATCTCTATTTTTAGTTTTGGGTCTCATCGCTGGCGCGGTGGGCTGATGATTTTGACGAAGGAAGGAGGATATGGGACACAATGACTGGGGGCTTTAATGATATAAGCCGGGATATGGGACACGTCCGTTTCTTTTCACGTAGATATGAGGACAGCCGATCATGATGATGAATGGAGATGGATCATTAATACAGAGTTGTATGGAATGGTTATGTGCAGCCTCCTTCCGGGTGAAAATATTTTGGGTGAGTTCCTGTCATCAAAGTGGTCGAGTCAGCTTCAAAACGCCTGAAAGTTCAGTTTAGCTTTAACTTCCTTGAAGTAGTCGGGTCAACTCTTGACACACTTATGTCGAGATGCTCCCCCCAACTCTGCGTGTGCACATACAGACTCGATCCTGACAATGATCATTCCCACCATTGATGTCCATTTTGGAGTATCACAAATGGAAGTTTTTGCTGATCATGTTGCCATATGACTGTGGTTGTGTAACAGCCAGGGAGTGGTCAGGTAATGCTGAGTGGAGTGGTCAGGTCAGTTGGAAGGGATCGACCCGGTGACTCTCAAAGCTCCCATTTGGTAAGTAACATGGCCAGGAGAGTATTTGAGAAGGTCAACAGGATTATTACGGATATTGTATTGCGCCTCCCGGCCTCAAACTCTGACATGATGGCTGTTGGTAGTAGGGGGCCGGTTGGGTCAGGTTTTGGGGGGGTGGTCAGGTCAACTTTGACATTCCCGAATTGTCATTGTGTGTCATGGCAGGATTTTACTGCCGGGGAGTGGTCGCGGGCATGGGGAAGGAGGTGAGGTTGAGGTCGGAGGTTTGCATTGGGGGTCATGGATAGATGATAGCTTGATTTGACGTCTGATGTTGTGTATGGGGTTTTGTTGCTGAGTGGTGATATCTTGTAAGTGGCCAAGTCAACTTCATCCCCCCTGAATGGTCAGCTCGACTCTTTGCAAGTGGTCAGCTCAGCTCATCATCCCTGAGCGATCGATTCGACATGCGTGTCATGAGGTGCATCATCACAACTTTTCACTAAAGACAGTGGCCGCAGATGGTGTGTCAAAGGTTCCTTTTGGTTGTGTCAATATTTGACTGTGACATGGTCATGTCGTCTATTGCCGGGTGAGCGGTCGGGTCAACATCTTGTAAGTGGTCAGCTCAACTATTTACAAGTGGGTCAGCTCAACTATTTGCAAGTGGGTCAGCTCAACTTTGGGTCCCCTGAGTGATCGATTCAACTCTGTGTAAGTGGTCAGGTTGCATTGATGGTTGAGCACTCCCCGTCTCAAGGGTTGGCTTGATGGTCAAACTTAAATGTCAAAGAAGGTTTGTGTCAAGATATCATAGTCGCATCAGCAAGGCATTCACACCATTCACTTGATTCACAGCAGCAAGGAAGGCACAGTTTGTTTGTTTCATTTCTTTTCATTTAACCGAAAGAGGAAGAAAAAAAAAAGGCTACCAACCCATAACGATAACCGAATGCATGTCCTCCCCTTTTTATGCCGCTCGCCTCAACCAACTGGCCGGCAAGGCTCAAGATACAGGGTATAAATATACAATGTGACATGTGTGTGGTGAAAAACATAAAGAAAAAACTATGTACAGGTTGAAAGTGTTTCTCATCTCATCTTATAATCATCTCATCAGTACCAAACAAGGCATCGACCATTTAGATCTTGCCCTTGTAGCCCTTGGGAGCAAGGTTGACGTTGTACTCGAGCTCGAGGACGGCCTTGGGGTCCTTCTCCTTGATGGGCTTGAAGTCGACAACGAGGTCGTCCTTGACGGCGAAGACGGTGTCGGACTTGACCCAGGGGTCGTCGTTGGGGTAGAGCTGGGTGGTGCAGCCCTGGTAGTCGGGGTGGGTGACCATGATGTGGATGTGGGCGGGGCGCATGGGGTGGCGGTCCATGAGGGAGAGGAGCTGCCACGAGGGGCCATCGCGGGGGAGGGAGTAGGCGGTGGGGTGGAGGCAGTAGAACCAGTACTCGCCCTTCTCGTTGGCGCGGAACTTGCCACGGAGGTTGTTGGGGGTCTGGTTCTCGGGGTCCTGGAAGTCGTACTTGCCGTTGGCGGAGGCTTGCCAGATGTCGAAGACGGCGCCGGGGATGGGCTGGCCGGTGATGATGTCGCGGATCACACCGTGCATCTTGGTGACGCGGCCGTTGGGGGGAACGCCGTCCTGGAAGATCTCACCACCGAGCTCACGGAAGGGGGCGTTGGGGGACCAGAAGGGGCCGAGAATGGAGGAGGAGGTAGGGTCGAGCTCGCCCTCGGAGATGATCTTGTGGGCGATCTCATCGACGAGGGACTCGAGGCCGAGAACGTCGCAGATGCGGTGGGTCTCGTTGCGGGTCTTGTTGGAGGTGTAGTAGATCTCGCCAAGGGCGTTGACGAACTTGACACCCTCCATCCACTCGTCGACGGTGAGCTCGACCTCACGAGCAAAGTCGTGGATGTGGCGGATCAGAGCACCGAGAACCTCGCGGTTGCGGGGGGTGGTGGCGGGACCCATGCCCTCAATGACATTCTTGGTGAAGTTGGGGTCGAAACGGTGAGCGGGCTTGTCGGAGGCCATTGTGAAGGTTGTGGTTGGTTGGTTGGTTGGTTGTGGTTGGTGAATTAGATGAAGATCTGGGGATGAGATGTGTGGATGTGATGAGGATGAGGATGGGGAAGAGGAAGTGGCAGAGAGGGAGAGACGGGATGAGGTTAATATACAAATGATCTGGGAAATCTCGCCTCTATGTCAAGCATCCTTTGCCATATTGCATATCCAGGCAATGTGATAGGATGTGAAGCCCCTTGTGGTGTCATTTTCCCCGCCGCTTCTGATCGGACAGCCGTCGCGGCAGCTTCAGCATCTCCAAGTTCCCCCAATTCGGGAGTGGGGTGAAGGAGGACTAAGGTTGTCCCGCAGTCGCTTTCTCCCACGAAGATCCGACAAGCGCCACGGCAGGGCCAGGGGCCCAGGAACGCCCACTCAAAACCCACCGAACCCACCCCCGGTCCGCCCACCAAAACCCCAGAGCATCCCGGCCCATGGCAACGGCTTGCCAGTCAAGCTGACGGCCGAGAGCTTGGCATCGCGGCTTTCTGGGGGCCGGTCTGGGGCGACATGGAACCGACATGGAACCGACACTGAATCGCGCTCCGTTGTCCAGCCCGAGACCCTTTGACGAAGACAAAGCTCGACAAAGACATGGCGTGAGCTATGGGGAAGCGCAGCTGCGAGCTGGGACGCATGTGGTCTCGAAAGCGTCGAAAGAGGCCAGGATGAGCCTTCATCCGAGTGCTCCGGCTGACAAGATGTATCGTGCTCCCGAAATCTGGGGGTTTCGGGGGTACAAGTTGGGGAAACAAGCTTGTTTCGGATCAGGGTCTTCGTATCTCAGTCCCATCACGGCGCGTGCCGTCTGTCTGTGCTTAGTTCAACCTCACACATTGACCTCACATTTCCAACTGCATTCTGCGGTGAGAGCGCAGTACAATCTTCAGCCATCGGCTGTCATCCACTGGCTGGAATCAAAACTGAAAACCCGGCGCTGTTTGGGCCAAACGTCCAGCCGTCCCCTGGTCCATCCATCTCCCGGTAGCGGCATCCGACCCCTGCCGTTTTGGCACCCCCCCACATCGCTAAATCCCGAGCTTGAGGGCAACGAGGGGTAAAACAATTGTCCTGCACACCATTTGCTCGTGGGAGGGGCCGGCAAGCAATCGAGGAGCTGGGAAAAAGTTGATGGTCAAAACATTTTAAGCCAGATGCGCAAAATGAGCCTAGTTTTCCGTAGTTGATTGAGTTTCATTCCGGCCTGAGCGAACTATTCCGTCATCGTACGATTGAACAGTGCATCGTCGGTTTGAAACTTTTTTTTTCGTCGACGAGGTTTCACTCCCGAGCTGTTTGTTTCTCCCCAAGCTCCCATTTTGCTCAGAAAAAAAAAATCCCGGCATCTGTAGCCGACGTCATTTTCAGCCATGCCCCTCCACCACTTGATGTGCGGCACTTGGACCCCTCCAGGGGCCATCTTCACCGTTGAATTTGACGATGAGGCTTTGACTCTGAAGCTCATCAAGCGCACCGAGATTCCTCACGATGAGCCCATCTCGTGGATGACCTTTGACGTACGATTGACCGATAAGCTCAGCTCCAATTACACCAATTGCTCACCATGAAAAACAGCATGCCAAGAAGAACCTCTACGGCGCTGCCATGAAGAAATGGTCCAGCTTCGCCGTCAAGAGCCCGACCGAGATAGTCCACGAGGCGTCCCACCCCATGGGTGGTGATCGTGCGTATTTTCTTGTTCGACATCCTCAAAATCATCCTGAACCCATCACTAACAGACACCCTCTATCCCAGCCCGTGCCAACGACGCAGACACCAACACCCGCGCCATCTTCCTCCTGGCCGCCAAGCAGCCCCCTTACAACGTCTACTGCAATCCCTTCTACAAGCACGCCGGCTACGGTAACGTCTTCAATGTCTCCGACACGGGTGCCCTCAAGGACAATGTCCAGAACTACCCCTACCAAGAAAACACCGGCATCCACGGCATGGTCTTTGACCCAACCGAGACCTACCTCTACTCGGCCGACTTGACCGCCAACAAGCTGTGGACTCACCGCAAGCTCCCCTCGGGAGAGGTCGAGCTCGTCGGCAGCGTCGATGCCCCTGACGCTGGTGACCACCCTAGATGGGTAGCTATGGTATGTCAGCCCCTTTCCTCCCTGTCCCAACAGGTAAACTAACAGAAACTGTGAAAAGCACCCCTCAGGCAACTACCTCTACGCCCTCATGGAAGCCGGCAACCGCCTCTGCGAATACGTCATCGACCCCGCCACCCATCTCCCCGTCTACACCCATCACTCCTTCCCCTTGATCCCCCCCGGAATCCCCCAAAAGGACAAGGAAACCGGCAAGGGCCTCTACCGCGCCGACGTCGTCGCGCTGACCTTTTCTGGCAAGTACATGTTTGCGTCGTCTCGGGCAAACAAGTTTGACCTTCAGGGGTACTGGTCTGCGTTCAAGCTGAGGGACTGCGGCTCGATTGAGAAGCAGCTTGCGCTGAACCCCACGCCGACGAGCGGCGGTCATTCCAACGCGGTGAGCCCGTGTGATTTTAGCGATGAGTGGGTTGCTATCACGGATGATCAGGAGGGGTGGTTGGAGATGTACAGGTGGCAGGATGAGTATTTGCATAGGGTGGCGAGGGTGAGAATTCCGGAGCCAGGGTTTGGGATGAATGCTATTTGGTATGATTAGGCAGGCTGCCTAGGATATGGGGCCTGATTGGATTTGTTGCGGTATATACGCTAGGTAGAATCGCTGGGTATAGTGGAGGTTTAAGGATCGGATATGGAAAAGTCAAGTGTATATCAAGTGTATATCAAGTCAAATATAGATGAGGATTCTTTCACTTTGATTTAACTGGCTCTCTCTAGTGCTGTTTGTCACGGGTGTATGTTTGAAGCTGAGATCGTGAGCCTTGAAGACAGTCTGAATTCATCTAATGCTCGCTTGACCATCTCAGTGCTGACCTGGCCACTTAGTTAGGTAGGGTAGTCACAAGCATTCCATGGATAAGACTGGTCATGGACAGACCCATATATTCAATATTTGGTCATAGAACTTGATTCAGTGCAACACATGGTGTAACATTATGTGAGGGTAATGGGTGAGGTTGGGAGGAGGGCAGTGTGAGAGAGGTCAGTTTAATAGAGAACAGTTGAAGAGAGGTCAACTTCTAAGAGGTCCGTTTAAAGAGGTCAGCTCATGAGAGACCAGCTTTGGAGATATCGGTTGGAGACAGCCCAGTTTACATGGAGGTGAGATGACAGTGAAGGAGAGGTCTGATGATGACAAGGTCAGCCTCTTTACAAAACTATTCAATTTATGGGCATGACTATCATCAAATACCTCATGCCGAAGTACATAGATATTGGTACTGAGCTATACCACGGGCAATTCAGAAAGTAATTGGACCATTTATGGAATATTCAGGGCAAGAGGTGATGAGACAACACAATGACGATATCGATCCATGATGAACATTGATTCCCGAGTCATCTGCAATGCAGTGTGAGATAATCTATGAAAAAAAAAAAAAAAAAAAAAAAAAAAAAAACCACAGGAAACCTCCTGTCCACTGTGAAAAGACCGAAAAAAAAAATTAAGATTAGTGACAGTGTGAGATATTTCATAGTTTTTCTGGCGTTATAGATTTTAAAACTCGATATCTGCACATTGGTGTTCTTGTCTGTATTTTAAATCGTAAAACCTTGAATGCCGACCTAACATCGGCCGTTTGATGATGTGTTGTACAAGTGAGCTAAATCTCAACCACATGCTGCTCCGAAAGCTGTAGGCTGAGGTTAAGGCAGCTATTTAAGACAACTGGAAGGTTATGTTGGCTTCTGGCTTGCAGCCAGGCAAATAAGGGACCGTTGTGATTTTTTCATTCCTTGTCATGTAAATGGCTTACGCCTCCTCCTCATATGGCCCCTTGAACAAAGAATACATGCGAATATAATCATGCAGCATGGACGGGCAACACCAGATTGGCACCTCACACATTGCATTTGCCACCCCACTGAACTCTTAACAAGACTGCTGTATGAACGCCTTGGTAACACAAAATATTTACAAAGCCCCCCTCCCCCTCATCTCCATCTATTTCTTCTCCTCTTTAGGAGGCTCTGGCTTTGGTGTGGGCAGCTTGAAGGTCTCGGGCGTAACATCCACGCCAGATCCAACCTGCTCCCAGGCACTGGAGCCTCCCTCAAAGTTGCGGAACGCCTGCGTGAGCTCCAAGGGCTCTGTGACAATGCGCTTCTTCTCCTCGTCATACCTAATCTCAGTGTAGCCGGTAAGGGGAAAGTCCTTGCGCAGGGGGTGACCCTCGAAGCCATAATCTGTCATGATGCGGCGGAGATCGGGGTGGTTGACGAAGAACACACCAAACATGTCATACACCTCGCGCTCATACCAGTTGGCGCCATCATAGAGGGGGGTAAGACTGGGAACGGGAGAGGCCTCGTCGGCGTAGGTCTTGACACGGATGCGGGAGTTGTGGCGGATGCTGAGGAGGTTGTAGACGATCTCGAAGCGCTGGTCACGGGTGGGGAAGTCGACGGCGGTGATGTCGCTGACCATGGTGAACTCGGCAGAGGTGTTGTCTATGATGAATCGAGGTTAGAGAGGGTGGATATCACCCAGGGGGCGTAACGGGCTGCCGGCTTACACTTGAGGAAAGAGAAGACAGGGATGACGCCAGAGGGGCAGATATAGATGGTCAATTCGTCCTTCCACACAGAGAACTGCTGGATGTATTTGGGAAGACAGCCCATAAGCCAGGCGCCATACTTGTGCATAGCATCCGCCTTGGCCTGATACTTGTCGGCAGGGTTCACGGGGGCGGCCTTGAGGGTACCGATCTGGTCGCGGGGAAGCTCGCGGGGGTTCGGGGCGTCCTTGGGAACGGCGACATTGCTACGGGCAGTGTTGGCAAAACACCGCACCATGGGCGCCGCAATGGAGGAGGTTGTTGGTCGGAAAGCCGAGGCCAAAGCCCTGCTTCTGCAGAGCTTGCTGGCCATGGTTGGAGTCGGGGGGCTGAAGCCAATTGCTGGGAATCAACCAATGCCCTCAGTCGAATATGGGTGCTTGACGAGGTCGATTTGCAATTGACGTCGAAAGCTTGGAGCTCGAATCCATGGCTGAGTCAGGTGATCCATCACGTGCCTTGAAGCCGAGAGTGAAACAACAGACAAAGTTGCTCGAGGCAAGCTACCCCACAATTTCTTTTGTACAAATACATTTTATGAACGTGGCTTTCGATTTTACTCTACCCTACCTGACTGATCTCAATTACTCTTCCTGAGAAAACACCCAATCAAAAGACACCAGCTATCCCCAGGTTTGCTGAGACAAATAGTCGTTGACGCTTCATCTGTAAAGTGGTGTCGTTGCTTTCGCGGAGAACCGAGCACAGCGCGACACGTGCCAGACGAGACTAACCAAAAGCGGATTAGCGACTCCGTGACGCTTTCGAAGGCTCTGCTCGCCGCTGGACAATCGTCTCTTGTTCTTTTCATTCACCTCCACCAGCGAGTTGGTCCAGCATAAATCAATAAATACAGTACCAGGCGCACCCAGTGGTCTCTCCAATCTTGTTCCGAGTATTTTTTTTTCGACTTGTTACCTCGACTCTTCTAATCTCAAGAAACTGAGTGCAACCCCAGCACCAAGTTTAATTCGCCTTGGCCGTTTACATCCAGCATATTGCCCAAAAGCACACCACCACCTCGTCGTTTCGATCTTGCCACTCGAAACCACATCTCGAGTATCGGAACAAACCCCATCTCGACGATACCACCTCCACATAATTCACCATGACGCACCAAGACACATTCATCGACGATGATGAGGACACTTGGTATGTGGTTTCCCTCCTCAGGGGCTTTCTGTCCCCACCAGCAGTACCGGCATCCGCAGCTCGGCGCCCCCTCTTCTCGCACCTCCAGCGCAAGTTCCATGCTAACCATGCTACTAGCCCCCTCTGCATCGAGGAGTTCGATCTCTCAGACCGAAACTTCCGTCCATGCCCCTGTGGTTATCAGGTATGCTGTCGTCAACACCCTGCGCGATTTGCTCATCAGATTACTGACCGCCCACTCGCTACAGATATGTCAGTTCTGTTTCAACAACATTAGGAACAATATGAACGGGCTATGTCCTGCGTGTCGTCGTCCCTACAACGAAGCCACGATCGAGTACAAAGTTGTCACACCTGAGGAGTAAGTGGGGTTCATAAGATGATGCCTGGCTTTGGGATATTGACAGCAGCCCAGATACGCAGCATTCCGAGCCAATGTGGCCAAGAGCCAAAAGAAGCGTGCCGCTGAGCAACGGCAAAAGGAAGCCCAGAAAAGAGAGGCCGAAAACCACAGTCGCAAGAACCTTGTCGGCGTCCGAGTTGTCCAAAAGAACCTGGTTTATGTGACCGGGTTGCAGCCGACAGTTCGTGAAGACGAGTTGCTCAAAACCCTTCGAAAGCCCGAATTCTTTGGCCAGTACGGCAACATCCAGAAAATATCGATTAGTAATCGACGTGGCACTGACGGCCACAACCAATCTCTGGGTGTTTACGTCACCTTTGAAAAACAGGAGGATGCAACCAAGTGCATCCAGGCAGTCAATGGGTCCATGAATGGGGACAGGGTCCTCAGGGCGCAACTAGGAACGACGAAATACTGTTCTGCTTGGTTGCGGCACGAGACATGTACCAACCGCCAGTGCATGTTCTTGCATGAGCTGGCTGAGGAGGAGGACAGCTACACGCGGCAGGATCTATCGTCCATCAACGGCATCAATGCCCAGAAACCGATACCCCACGCCGCTGGTTCTTCCCGCTCTGCATCAAGACAGCAGAGCCATCCTTCGCCTGCGCCGGTAGCCGCCCAGCCCATGATTCGCAGTTCTAGCAAAGATGGATCAGACCACGGCGATGGCCCGGCGCTGCCTGCCACCGCGAACTGGGCACGTAACCCACAGGTTCGTAGCAGAAGGGGCAGCCATGCCACTAGTGGTGCCGCACCAAGCCCTGCCATCTCGAATGCGCTGCCAGTTACGACCGAGTCTGCTGTGGAGGACGAGCCAGTTGCCGATGTACCGGCTCCCACGCCAGAGCCTTCCACCGCAGCTCCGGCATCTGCCCCAGTACCTCCCTCGGCGCCAACCCCAACCCCCGCAGCGGCATCGCCGGCTACGCGAACCAAGTCGGCCAAAACTCCTGCTGAAAGAGCCAAGCGCACCACTCAGGACACCCTCAAGTCTCTGCTCAAGTCGCTCGAAGGCTGCGCTCTGGCGTGGCCGAAACCGAGTGCTGAGCAGGATGATGCTTCCAAGTACCCTCCTCTTTTCGATTCTCGTGGAGGCGAGCGTCGCCGGGCGATGAGGGAGTCCGAGGCTGCGAGCACCACTGGTGACCAGCTTACTGCGAGTGTCCGCGAGCCCTCAGAGGGCGAGCCTGAAAGCAGTGGCAGTCTCGCACTGGGTGGCGAACCAGAGGACCGGGATCATGTTCGTGACACCCACGGCTTTGACCCACGGCGCACTGCTCAACCACCCATTCAAAGAGGCAGTGCCGATGGCTTCTTTGGTCAAGCTGTGGGCTCTGGCATGACCCAATCGACATCGAATCTTGGGTCTATCGGTACTGCCAGTCGGACAATGACGCCTCAACAGCGAAGCTTCATGCGCCCCCCAACTGGGTTTGTCGAACACTTGACAGCCCAGACCAACACCCTCTTCCAGGGACAGGGCCACAACCGCCAGGGCTCCCGCTTCAGCTTCGCCAACGACAACAGAGACGCTGCGTCCTCTACGTCGGTGAAGCTCGCGGGCAACCCCCGCATCATGGCTCAGCAGTCGTCCATGATGCCTTCAACGTTCCACAACCAAGCTGGCAACCAGTACTATGGTTCCTCCATGCCGCCGCCGCCTCCGGGTCTCAAGTCGACTGGCACACCTCCCGGCATGTTTGGGCAGCACGGATTTGGCTTGACGGCGGCGTTCGGCGGGGCGTCAAAGGATAACGAGATTATGCAACAACTTATCAACCGCAACAGGGGCGGAGGTGCCCAGGCTCATGATTCCGGTAAGCGTGAGTACACGTTCTCTTTCAACCCTAACCAGTACCCACCTTCCAACTCCTCGACCCCGGCTCCTGCCTCGAACCACCTCGGTTCGCTCTTTGCCTCGCAGCCTGGAGCATTCCAAGAAATGGGTTCAAAGCAGAAGAAGAAGGGGAAGAAGCACAGAAACGCTAACACTTCCTCCTCTGGGGGGAGTGGCATAGTTGATCTTGCAGACCCGAGCATACTTCAGGCGCGAATGCAGTCGCATCAGCAGAGCTTGCAACACCAGCAGCAAACCCTGCAGCAACAGAGCAATGGCGGACTCGGGCCGGGTGTGTTCGGCGGTCAGTCGCAAGGTGGGTACACCAACCAGGGCATGATGTATAACCAGCCATACCGGCAATGGTGATGACGACTTTGATCCGGAAGTGCCGGCCGCGATTTCACGAAAAATTGGCTTTTGCATTGCATTACACACATATCACCATCATTTTTTTTGGAGGGAAGGAGGAGCACATGCGTTTTGTTTGGCTTTTTATGTCACTATATATCACGACAGCGTTGGTTTGGGTGGCTCAGCCAGGGGATTGTTTGTTTTTTGTTTTCTTTTCTTGTGGGGAGCGGGCTTAAATCACGGTTCTCGAGCATCGCAGGCATTGGTTCCACGAGGGAGGGACCCGCCTAGCACTGGCGTCACTTGCATTTTGTTGGTGGATTAATGGCCTTGGGATACATCCCAAGGGTTGGGGCGGGCGGTCATGGAAAGACAAAAAACAACACCAGACTTTTTGTGGTCACGTCAGGCAAGCTCTCATCGTCTTCCTTTGGGGTTCTCCTTCATGTACGTTAACTTGGGCCCCAGGTTTTAAACACAGCTGGGGCTGAGGTGGCATCGGTGGATAAAATAAAGCGTTTTTTCTCGCACCATTCCGATAGTACACTTTACCAACCGGGAGACGATGATGGTAGTCTTGATGTGACTTAATTCTCCTGTATATAATGGCGCTGCTTGCTTGTGCTCCTTCTTCTTCCTCCTTCCTCCATCCTCTCTGCCCCACAGGCCCAGCGGTCTCTCTCCTGGATGTATCTTCTCATCTGAAGCTTTGCACTTTGAGCCATTCAAAAGATATGGAAGCTAACTTGGTGTATAGAGGACGACTTACTCTCACTCGAAGAGTTTAGACCCAGCATCGACGCGCTTGTGGCGGATGAGCCTATCGATGTCAACATTCGACACCCCCCTGGGGGCTTTGAGATTTTTGGTAGGACTGGAACGCCTTCAGCACCACCCGGACTTCCAATTCCAAGCGTCCAACATTCACCTGCTATCTCACATGCGTCACTCCACACCATGAACTTTGGGCGACAAACCCCGTCAGTGGCGTCGCCCAAGGTTTCGTCTAAATCTGCCCCATCAGCTGCCCCAAGCCCGCTGATAAGCAAACGCACAATTACTCCATCAGCCTCTGAAGCGAAAAATATCATCAAGGCACTGGCCGCTGAAAGTGGTTTATCCAAGGAGATTGCCAAAGCCAAGGCCCCAAAGATAGTCACCTTACAGGACGAAGATTTCCCAGCTCTCAACTCACCAAAGGCTTCAGCTGCGGCCACACCTGTTGCTACACCAAAGCCAGCACCAAGTAAGGTAAGCTCTAGCAAGAAGTTGATAGGTGAGGCCGCACCTGAGAAGAGCGCCAAGAAGACCAAGAAGGAGGAGAAGAAGGAGAGGAAGGAAAGGGAGAAGGCCGAGAGAGCGGAAAGGCTTGAGAGAGAGAAGGCCGAGAAGGCGGAAAAGGAGAGGTTGAAGGCCGAAGAGAAGGAGAAGGAGAAAGAAAAGGCTGCTGCTGCGGCTGCGGCTGCGAGGACGGCACCTGTCAAGGTTTTGGAGGCGCCTTCAACTGTTGCCACATCCAAGGCCGCAGAAAAGTCTACTGCTGCTCCTGCTGATAAGAAGAACGACAAGCGTCCTGTGCCTGGCATTCTCAATATCGCGGCTGCCACCAAGGTCTCCCAGATTCGGAATCTGGAAGCTCCCTCGGCATCGACAAAGTCGACTATCGCAGAGAAGGACTCGGCGTTCCCTGCGCTGCCTACTCCGACACCGGTTTCCGTTTCGTCACCACTTTCACGGGCTGCACCTAAAACTCTAAGACTGGTGGCCACGCCCAAGACGGAGACGCCATCGACGCCTATCATGGGTGCGGGTCCGTCTCTCACCGCGCCCTCGGCGCGCTCATCTGCCGCGGCATCTGCCCATCGGCCTGAGACACCTGCCAGCGAACTGATCTCCGACAGCGCTTCCATTATTTCCGCTTCCATCTCGGCCTCGCGGACCAACTCGCCTCCTCCGTCTTCCAGGATTGGGTCCGCCCCAACCCGGTCCACGACCAAGAGCCAACAGCGAAAGCAGCGCAAGGAATTGACCAAGAAGGAGTCGGCCGTCCTCGCTGCGCAGCCTATCAAGCCAGAGCCGGAGGTCGAGATTGGGCCCATCATCGGTCGCAAGAAGAAGCAAAAGAAGGAAAAGGAGAAGCCAGCTGCTACACCGACCACGGCGAAGAGCAGCTCCGAGCCACCGGCTGCTTCCCCTGCTCCCTCAACAAAGGAGACCAAGGAGTCCAAGGAGGTCAAGGAAGTGAAGGAAGAGTCTTCAACCTACCGCTCTACCGCCAATGAAACTACTACTTTGACTGGTGAGCCTACTCACAAGAACAGATATGACTCCAACACCCCCGATGGTGGCAACCAGCAGAACGCCGCCGTCCCTCGCGAGGGGCCCTTGCCTCACGAGATTCTTCAAAGCCTCCACGAGGCCGGCCTAGTTCCCGAGAACCTCGAGAAGCTCGCCTTCTTCCAGCCCACCACCATCCCCCTCGACCGGTGGAAAAATGACATCAACGCTGCGGGTCTCTGGGAGCTGGCAGCCAAGAACACCATGACTCCCACCAAGAACATGGTTACCGAAGAGGACCAGGCCATTCTGCTGTCTGGCAAGCCCGTCAGGAAGGTCGTCGACGGTGTCCGGATCCTCATCACCCCCAACGGTGATTGCGTCCGCAACCTCACCGCCGACGAGGAGGACAGATTTTTGGAGCTCCAAAATGCAATCGCGGAGGAGGCAGCCTCCCCGGCGTCATTCATCTCTTCCCGTCACGACACGGGTTCTGGGTTCTCGCTCGTTAAAGGGAGAGCTGTTCCCAATGGACCACCGAGTTACTTCCCCCAGGGCAAGGGAGCTTTTCCTAGCGATCCGGTGAACAAGATCCAGAGGGAAGAGGCGATCTACTACATCAATCAGTATGTCCTTCCGAGACTGAACCTCAACTCTAGGGATATGAGTTTTCCTAAGGCGATCTCCAACTGGACTGGGGGGAGTGGACAAGGAGGGGGACAGCAGCAGCAGCAGCAGCAGCAGCAGCAGCAGCAACAACAGGCGCAAGTTAATGCTGCTGCGGCGGCGAATTTAGGGGCGATGGCGCCGTGGTTGTATGGAGCTGGGGGACCGGGGATGGTTGGGCATGGGGGGGGTGATATGGCTGATGCTGTTGCTCCTGAGCTGAATTATCCTGGTCCGGTCGGGGCGTTTGCTGAAGCTGGGGGTGGTAGTCCGGGTGGGTTTGCGAGTTATCTTGAGGGAGGGGTGGATGGTAGTGGTGGTGGTGGTGGTGGTGGTGCGGAGGGGACAGGGACAGGAACAGGGCAGAGACATGTTCCCCCGGGCGCTGGGGGGCCGGCGGGGCCGTTTGGGAATGTGCCGCTTATGAGTTTGGAGGATGCGGAGCAGGCGCTTTCGGCGGCGAGGAAGGAGGCGGAGAAGCTGGAGAGGAGCTTTGTTAGTTTGGTGAAGAAGAATAGGAAGTTGTTGTTGAGCACTAGTGGGACGGGGTTGGGGGGACATCATTGACTCGTTGGTGAGGAGCAAGAGAAGGAGGAGGAGGATATGGGTGTGGTGGTTCATGATGGGGTTGTTTTGATTGGGATGGCGGTTGGGTTGGCGAGGGCGTTGAGGGGGTTGGGGAGGGTGCATGAGCTTGCTTTTGCGGCGGTTTGGATGGCTGTTGTTTTGGTGGAGGGGTTGGTGAGTGCTGTTGTTGGGTGGGGGGTGGGAGTGGTGGAGGGGCTTTGTGGGGTTCTGGATTGGATGGGGGCTGATTATTAGTGGGAATGGGAGTTGTTATAGCGTGTTAGTGATATCTTGTCAGCGTTGTTTGTATGGATTAGGGGGTTGAGCGCAACGGGGGGAGAATTGATTGCGGGTATGATACCCCGTATTGTACAAGTCAGAGTTAAAAATAAAATAAAAGATCATTTTTGACCATGCTGCTATCATAAAGCTGTGAATTCATCATCTATCACACCAACCAGCCAAAGTTATATACCTACCTAACCTTACATACCTTCCCTGCTCACATACAAATCATGATCACTGCCTCTGTTCATTCCCCAAATCAAGGCTCACTCTTAACATCAGGCGGGAAAGTTCCAAACAGTGCCATCTGCCATCATCAGCCAATCACCCCCATCACATATGAGGTAATCATCAAGAGTAAGAGAACTCACCAAATGCTCCGTCTCCTCCTTGCCCAACTTCCCCCCCACCAACCCAGCAGTAGCCTTGGACAACATTCTGAAATCTGTCACCACCACCTGTTAGCATCCTTTTTCCCTCTAGGCAAGGCAAGAAAACCCAGGTGGGAAGTTCAGGTGAGCTTACAATCAACATAATGCCCCGGCGTAGCCGTCATGTAGCACTCCCCTTCCTCGCTCTCACTCCCATTCCTGAACGTGTGGATCGCACCCGGGGGCACAGTCATGCAGTCGCCCGTTTTGGCGACGACGTCCCCTTCCGGGGTAGAAAAGACGACTGTGCCCTTGGTGACGAAGAAGAGCTCGTCGTGAAACCGATGCCAGTGCATTGGCGGCCCTGACGTTCCCGGGGGGAGGGTGATGGTCACGGCTGAGACTCTGTTCTGGGTGTTTGACCCGTCTTCAAAAACTCTAACAGTCAGGGGGCCGACTTTGAGGGTTTCTGCTTGGGAGGAGGGGACTAGAGAGACAGGGACGGGGCCGCGGGTTGGCATGGTGATTGAAAGGATGGGAAATGGGGTAAGTTGGGTAAGGTGAGACAGCGATGGCGAGTTAATAGGTTGGCAAATGTGGGAGCTCTAATACAATGTGTTCATCTCGCATAACACCAACGTAGGTGACAAAGGGCAGGAGCTAGACAGCTGAGGATGACGGTGCTGCTGGTGGCGGTTCTCCGGTGGACGGTTGAATGATTATATAAGCCTGAGCTCTAAGAGTGCCGTGACAGACGAACAGGGGTTGGACCAAAATATACACAAACCGAGGATGGAGGAGTCAGTCCGATTCTAATTGGGTTTGATTACAGCGAGCATGCTTTGGGTGCAGTCAATATGTTTTCTATGACGGACTATCTACCTAGAGAAGAGCGAGTAGCCAGAATGATAGCAGCGCCAACTTCCAACTGTGTGCCATTGACTGAAAATGTGTGTTGATTTGCGAGGGCAGCTCCGTCCGATGTCAATATCTCAAAAGTACTAAACACACAAAGTATCAAATTCCGCAATCGTCAGCTAAACAAAATGTCCCCCTGGCGATCATCTGCGCCATCCCTCTGCTCGAAAAGACCCCCTGAACGCCTGTCCTGGCCTGTCAGAGCCTTGGAGAATAAAAAAACAAATTCGACAAGAGTGCTGTTACAACATGGTTTACAGTGAAGAGTCAAAACACAAAGGACTCAGGAGTTGGCAGGGGGTGAGTCGACCGGTGTCTCTTCCCTCTTGATGATGCGTACATGACGCTCGTAAAACTGCAGCATCTAGACGGAAAACGTCAGCACTTCAATACGGCCATGTGGGGGGCTCTAGAACCTACTTTTTGAGGGCATCTCGAATATATGACGCTAGTCTCGTGTTGAGTCTTGTGCCCGTTCTTCCATGTTAGGTACACCATGAGCTTGTGGGTCTCCTCGTCCTCGCATGCGTCAAGGTGCGCAATATGATCTTCCCAGCTTCCTGCTGGTGGCTTCCAGACCGCTTGCTTAGCGCTGGCTGGGGGCTCGGAGTCTGCAGGATGGCTGCCATTTCTCTTGGATCGTTTGCTGGTGGTAGATGCTTGCGGGGTTGACGAATCCTTGCGGCCGCGCTTCTTGCCCTGGACGGCGGTGTGGGTTTCGTTAAGGAGCGCTTCTCTGCCACCAATGCTCTTCAGGTATTCGTTGAGAGCCTCGGAGGCGTTCTCACTATGTTTAAGCCCGTTAGCCCTATTGTTGCAGTCCCAAGATAGAACCACAGTTCCTTACGTCAAATTTTCTTCCGGTTCCCACGTGCGGTCCGACTTCTTTTCGTATCCCTCCCATTTGACCTCGTAGAGTAATTCGCCGCCCTAAAGGCAGTCAGATGAAAGCCAAGTTGCGATCCCATGTTGCGCTCAACCCACCTTTCCAATCATGTGCGAGAGAATCTTCTCAACAACATAACTATTCGCCCTGTCAACGACTGTCCAATCCACGCATCATCGTCTCTGGCAGGTCCATACACTTCGGCTTCCCCGTCTCCATCCTCTTCTTCAGTATCCTCATCGTCCTCGGCAACATCCCCATTTACAATCTCGGGCTCCTCTTCGTCGACGGGTTCGGAGTAGCGCTGTGCTTTCTTGCCGCTGCGCTTTGGCGGGGGGCTGAGCTCTCGATCCGAGGGCTCGCTATCGCTCATTGCTAAATTCGAGGGTTAGACATGGCTGGTCGCACGACAAAGAACATGACAAGATGCAGCTCAGAAAGCGGGCGGCGACAGGTCGATTTGCGACGACGCGACGCGACGCGCCACCCCGTCGCGCAACCGTAAATGCATCGAGGGGCTTTGCAGCTGGGATGGAAGCATACCTGGTGGCATTGTGACGTTGGAATCAGACGAAAAACGAGGGGTGGTTTGTTTGGGTGATTATGTGAAGCTATTTACAGCAGGGGGGTTAGCACGGCGCAGGTGTGCGGTTTCAGCGGTTCCAGTCTCGTCTAGCAAACATGCAGCGTTGGTGATGGCTTCTGCGGAGAAAATGGCGGCTGGCTTGCCCAACAGCAAAATGGCAGGAGGTCAGGTGATCTGGCGATGTTAAGAACGCATTGACCAATCGCTTTATGGAGAGCTTGGTCTCCAGCTGAAGAAGCGATGACAGGCAAGCCAAGATCATCTATTCAATACCGCCTGTTTGGGGTTGTGGCCACGGAAATGAAGACAAACCTGATGAACTTCATAATAACCTCCCCTTCGCACGTAGGTTCCTCGGAGAACATGGGACCAACACGAACATTCGGATGGCTTCGAGTCAAGATGCCCACTGGAGCCATGTGCCATGCTGTCATGTGGAGTCACTGCAACGCTCAAATTAAGAGTTGGAGGGACGGACAAGCATCTCCAAATTTGTGATGGAAGATGAGGCGAGGAGTGCCTCCAGCTTTGTACAGCAGTAGTCAATGCCAATTGGGAACCAAGATAGTCATCAGTCGTGATACTAGCCAGTCGGGTACAGTTCCAGGACATCCATCAGGTAGGTAGGTAGTGGTGTTGTAAAAGTGTCACCGGAAAGCTTCCTGTTGATTGATTGATCTCAGGGGAATTCCAGAAGCTTGCCCCAGGCGTGACAGCGCAACCTACAGGCACGACCCTGGTCCCGGCTAGGCACCCCTGCAGTCCCAGCCGATGATCAGCGCCAAGCAAGCGGCGGAACAAACAGCAACGTTTGCCGGTTGTTGCGCTTGTCCCGAGAGGGAAATGACCTTGGGTGAACTGCCAGATGTCACCGACCTCCGGCACAACCTGAGAAAAAAAGAATTGACCTTGATAGACCAAACCTCGACTGGAACTGGCTGATCGGGAGAAGGAAGGCTGCTGCTGTTCCTGCCTCTGGATAATGTCAGTTGGGTGCAGATACGACATGCACATGCAACTTTAAATTTCACATCGCACCCATCTTTTCCGCCCGCCGCCGCCTTCAGGTCTTGGATGGAACCTGCATCTCCCTGTCTGCAAGCCAACACCGACTGTCTCTGGCTCCTGCTGAGGTGTCGATGTTCCAACCCCTGCCGCGTTACCTGTACTGTACAATAACCCGGGAAAGGGGATCCAAAAAAGAAATGTGTCTGGGCCTCCTCGCTGGCGAGACGAGGCGATCCATTCACCACTCAAAAAGAGGCGGAATATTCCCCATCTGTCATTTTTAAACCCCGAACATCCCAAGCCTCGTTTGCGATCCTTCCCGCCGCTTCTTCTTTTCTGATCTCTTTTGTTTACTGTTATAAAACACCGACCCCGTCTTCAAACGCCCGTCGCCCAACACCCGTCACCCGTCACCCGTCATTGGTCTTGTGTCTGCACCAGTCCGGCCGAAGGAGCAACAGACGTTGACCAACTAAAGAAGCTTCCGGGTCTTTACCCCCTGGGCCCCCCCCTTGGATCGCCACGGCCCGCCCTTCTCCAGTTTGCTCTAGAGCTCCCGTTGCTCCCCACCGTCTGTGACCGTTCCGCCGAGCGAGTACGAGCAGCCACCCGTCCCTGCGGCTCACCGACAACTGCCCGAGGTCAGCAAAAAGCCCGCCATGTCCGACGAAGCCCCGGCCCAGTCGGCCGAGACCGGTACAACCAAGGCGGTCAAGGACAAGACCTGTACCTATTGCCACCAAGCCTTCACATCGTCTTCGCTCGGCCGCCATCTAGATGTATTCATTAAGGAGAACAACCCCAAGGCCCCCGATGGGATTCACGATGTGGAAGAAATCAGACGGAATCGATCCAATATCACCCGCCGTCGTCCCAAAGCTTCGGCCGGAACCCCCGGTGCTCCTGGGGTTAGAAGACGAGACACGTCAGTGTCAGTCGGAACGCCAACGGCTGCGTCGAGAAGGAGTCAGGGGTCTGTTTCGGTAGAGGTTGACTCTGCATCCATCACACCAGTATCACAAACCAAAGGCAAAGGGACTGCTGATAGGAAATATCCGTTCAATACACCATGGGAAGCCACGGGTGTCATCAACGATCTTGGTGGGCGGGATGCCACGACATACGAGGGTGGGTTCAGGCAACATCAGCGATCAGCCAGTCGCCAGCGTATGAAGCAACAACTGGACGCCAGACACGTATTGCAAGATGCCGAGGATACGAAAAGAGCCGCTGAACTCGCATTGCGGGAAATCATGGGTTCTTGGAGGGCTGCAAAGTAAGCCAGGCTTTCTCGTTGTGCCAAACAGACTTGTATACTGACGCTCTTTGACAGACAACAAATCGACATGCACTCGATGCCTTTTGACTTTGATCCTCTTGCATTGGACTTTCCGGCACTGACGTTGCAGTGTCTCGAGAAACCACCCACGCTATTTGCTTCTACCCAGCACTCGACGTCCACTTCGTGGTCGATAACACCACCCGGCCCAGTTCAGCTGCAAGCCTTGCGAAATTATTTTGGAGAAGAGTTCAGGAGATGGAAGCTGGCTTGCGCTGCGGCGACAACGGCGGTGAACGAAGATCTAACATATCCTCCCTCCCTAGTGCCAGTCAAGCCAGATGCTCGAGAAGCAGTGCGCAAGGCTGAAAAGGCAGCCGACAAGATGGAACAGCAAATATCCGATCACATAACAGCGACGTATTCAGTTTGGTGTTCACTTCCAGAGCCTGAGCGTGCCAAGCTGTGGACCCTCGAGCTGGCAAGAGGCTTGGGGCGGAAGCAAGACGAGGGGGCCAAACTCAAGCAGACCCAAAGCCTTCTTAGGCAAGAAAACAATCATCTCAAGTCTCAGATCGAACACTTGAGCCGGCTACAGCAACCTAAAGAGTTCAAGATTGTGCAGCCGACAACAGTGTACATGGATGAGAAGCTGGTCAACCACATGCTGGAGCTCGGCTTCAGCGCAGCGAAGGATGGCGGCGGTGTAGGCTTCAACATGGCCGATAGGCATGCGGATCTCGACACGGTTGTGGCAAGGGCGATTAATCGCTGGAAGGATGTGATCGTGTCGTCTAGGTCCGCGGCGGCCGGTCTCTCAGCGCAGCGCACCTTGGAAGCTGCAAGTGCCGGAGTGTCGCCAACAACTACTGGCTCTGGGCAGGGTATGCGACAGTTGCAGCCTCAGAGGCACCAATCACAACATTCGGTGCCGAATAACGACGCCCGGGCGTCTCTTCACCCTTCTCCGGCAGCAAGCAATAACGCTGCGAATTATGCACCATCGACGGCATCTACCACTAAAGCCGGTTCGCCCTCGACTGCCGTCGGTACACCCAGCATCATCACGGCGCCGGCCAGTGTTGGTGCCGGGCAAGATTCGGACGAGGAAATGGGCGGGCAGGACGTGCCGGAAATCTCAGAAACTAACACAGCTGAGGAAGACGGTGATGTTGATGCGGACGCGGATGCTGACGCGGATGGGGACGTGGATGCCGACGCCGATGTCGATGCCGATGCCGATGCCGATACCGATGCCGATGCCGATATGGACGCTGACGCTGACCCTTAGTAGCTGGTTGAAGGATTTTTGCATTGTGTCAGTCTATCATTGCTTCGTATTATTTGAGTCAGAGCACAGCGGGCGACATCTTTATTTGTACCATCATCGGGAAGGGGGGCGCATTGCACTGGAAGGGAAAACAAGGACAGTCCTCAGCACAAGGTCTTATAGATACTGTTTCTTAGCTTTAGTCATATTAATACCCATATAGAATTTCTCTTCTTGGCACTTATTTGGAGCCAGAAACCAACAGTTGTTCCCATGCTTGAGCGTGCACCGTACAAGTACCTCATGAAGGGTGAGAAGAGTGAAACCCACAAAGGGGGCAGGGTTAGGGTCACCCCTGAGTCACTTCGACTGATAACAACCCTGACGGTTGCGATTGAGTCACCCCGCCAAAAGCTTTCAAAAAAATTACCCCGCTGTGGATAATTTCCAGCATCTGGGCCGACAGCGGGCAACTTGAACCCCCGAACCAGAAAACCTCCCCCCTTCTTCAACGTTGTTGAATCTAGTGGTCCTTGGTACGAGACAGCACCACTTTCAAAATGGCCGACTCAGCTCCTGCCCCTGCGCCCCCCACCGAGGAGGTTGCCAACCTCCATCTCGACGAAGTGACGGGCGAGAAGGTCTCCAAGACGGAGCTCAAGAAGCGTCAGAAGCAGCGCCAGAAGGAGGCCGAGAAGGCCAAAAAGGCTGCTGCTGCTCCCCCCAAGGCGTCGTCCGGCAAGCCCAAGAACGCCGCCGGTCAGGAGGAGGCCGACCTTAATCCCAACCAGTACTATGAGATCCGGACGCGCCACGTCAATGAGCGTATGTGATGTGTTCATATGGTGGCTGTAGAAGCTATGGACTCGGTGCTGACCCAATGCGTCACTGTGTGCAGTCCTCAAGAACCCCGAGACGAACCCTTACCCCCACAAGTTCCAGGTCACCTATGACGACTACAAGTTCCACGACGAGTTCAAGCACCTCAAATCTGGCGAGGACGACAAGAACACCGAGATTCGCATCGCTGCCCGCATCTACAACAAGCGTGCTAGCGGTTCCAAGCTCATCTTCTACGGTAACTTCCGCTCCAACATGTTTCACCGGCTGAGGACGCCTTGCTCATTTAGCTCCTAGATGTTCGCACCTCTGCCGATACCAAGAGCATCGGCACCCAGATCCAAATTGTGTGCCAGGCCCAGCTCGTCGCCGAGGGAGCCCCTTCGTTTGAGCAGCAACACGAGAACATCCGCCGTGGTGATGTGATTGGTATCATTGGTTATGCTGGCCGTACCAACCCCAAGAACAGGCTTGCCGAGGGCAAGGAGGGCGAGCTGTCCATCTTTGCGACCGAGATCAAGCTTCTCAGCCCTTGCTTGCACATGCTTCCCAGCGTGCGCTTCCCCTTCGCCGATGCTGAGCAGCGCGCGCGTATGAGATATCTCGATATGCTGTGGAACGACAGGAGCCGTGAGACCCTCTGGCAGCGCAGCCGGATGGTCAGGTATATCCGTGACTGTAAGTTTGTTTGAGTCAATCCGGAGAAGAGCAGAACTGACAAGTGGTCAAGTTTTCCATGAGCGTCGCTTCATCGAGGTTGAGACGCCCATGATGCACGCCATTGCTGGCGGTGCTACCGCTCTGCCGTTCATCACTCATCACAACGATCTCGATATCGACATGTACATGAGAGTCGCCCCTGAGCTGTTCCTCAAGAAGATGATTGTCGGTCAGTTTGGCAAGGTCTTCGAGATGGGCAAGAACTTCCGCAACGAGGGCGTCGATCTCACACACAACCCCGAGTTCACCTCGATTGAGTTCTACTGGGCGTACGCCGATATGTACGACCTCATGAACATCACCGAGGAGCTTGTTTCCTCTCTCGTCAAGCACCTTACCGGCGGTTACGTCACCAAGTTCACCAACCAGCACGGCGAGGAGTACACGGTCAACTGGGAGGCCCCATGGCGCAGGGTCGAGATGATTCCGGCCCTCGAGGAAGCCACCGGCGAGAAGTTCCCTCCCAGCGAGGAGCTCCACACCGACGAGACGAACGCGTTCCTCCAGAGAGTGTGCAAGAAGATGGGTGTTGAGTGCCCACCACCTCTCACCAACGCTCGCATGATTGACAAGCTCACGGGCGAGTTCATCGAGGAGACCTGCGTCAACCCCACCTTTATCTTGGAGCACCCCCAGATGATGAGCCCTCTTGCCAAGTACCATCGTTCCAAGAAGGGTCTCTGCGAGCGTTTTGAGGCTTTCGTGTGCAAGAAGGAGATTGCCAACGCTTACACCGAGTTGAACAACCCCTTCGACCAAAGACTTCGCTTCGAGGAGCAAGCTCGCCAGAAGGACCAGGGTGATGACGAAGCGTAGGTTTTCCGCCAATGTGATGAACGATTCGATACAAGGCTAACTTTCCTGCAGTCAACTTGTTGATGAGTCCTTCTTGAACGCCCTCGAGTATGGTCTTCCCCCAACCGGTGGCTGGGGTCTCGGTATCGACCGTCTTGCCATGTTCTTGACCAACAACTACTCTATTCGCGAGGTGTTGGCCTTCCCCTTCTTGCGTGAGGAGAAGAACGGTCCCAAGCAGCCTTTTGCGGCTGAGCTCGCAAATGTCGAGCCCATGCCCGAGGAGGGCATCCGTAAGTCTATCCAATCAAGAGTTGCTGACGCGTACGTACCCAATGCTAATATAACTACAGCCCACAAGTAAACGTATACTACCAAAAAAAACAGAGATAAGTAAAAAGGCCTGGCGGAGCTGTGTAGCCACCAGTTTCTAGATATTTCTCGGTGAAAAAAAAGAAGTGTACTAGGTATGTAGTGAACAGGACAACGCAATGTTGAGCTGAGGCACTGCAAAAGGACTGTTTGATTACCTGATGATCATATAAACATTATGTGGTGTGAAGATGACGACTGAAGTTTTGCCATGCAAGATGATGATGGGCTGTGCATGTGGAATCAGAGACTCGGCGAACGTGGAGGAATTGTCGGTGTTTGTTGTTGTTGGCCAAGGGCTTGTCGAAGTCTTGGGTCTTGGAGATGACAAAAAAGGGAGATGCGATCGGGGTGTGTGGCTTGGCGCGCACAGAGATCGTGTAACGATAAAAGTTCTTGGTTGAGATAACCCTTCAGGAACACTCATTTCCAGCAAGCTGTTTCAAAGCTGTCGAGGGCATTTCAGCTTATGAAGTGTTTCCTGCTGGCATTCTACTGTCTAATATATTGATGACGCAAACAAAGTCGTTTTATGGTTAAATCAATGTCACCGAGAGATCTTTCCAAATCCCGATCGGGAGAGAGAATTAAAAAACGTGGGGTTCAGCCAAGGCTGTTTAGCGTGGCTCGCAAGGTGTCAGCCAAGGAGTCTAAGCCCCAATTGGTTCACAAGGCTTCCAGCTTTCAGGGGTGGGAATGGGACGTCAGTCGGGTTCGGATTCAAAAGGTGTTTGCTTGCGTATTCCGCTCGTACATATTCGAGATGACGCCCCCCCCCCTTCTTTGTTAAAGGGTGGGCGATGCGCCGAGGCTTGTTGTTGGACTTTTTATCTCTTTCATTCTATTAATTTGATCGAGATCGACGTTCTTTTATTTGTTTTCTTCAGGTGACAGTTTTGATAGACAGAACCGGCGGGATTGTCAAGTCAACGTTTCACTTTTCCCCGCGCGAGCAATTCTTCAATTGAGTTTAACGCGCGACCAGACTCCCGGGACGTGTGCATGCTGTAGCGCGCGGCGCAAGCCGAGACAGTTCGACAGTAGTAAACGGTTCACGACAATCACCGACCGAACCGGCCGACCGTTGAACACAAGCTCCTCTCTTTTTAGAGGGCGTGTCCATCGCCGCCGCCGCAATGGCGCTCCTCCGCCAAACCTGGACCCTCACCCGCAAAAACTGGCTCATCCTCCTCGGCCGGCACCCGTTGGCTACCGTCGTCCAGGCGTTTGTTCTCCCCATCATTTTGGTGTCCTTCCTCTCGTTCGCACGGAATTTATTCGTCCCCAGCGCAGTCTTTGGCATCTCCCCTGCGCGCCCGATCCGTTCTTTCCAGAATGCTCTCGAGGCCTCGACGGGGAGGCCGAATGTTATTTTTGTTAATAACGGCCACACGGGGGGGGAAATTGAGCGTGTGATTGATGAGCTGGCTGGGGTTGCTGAACGAGCGGGGAAGAATGTTACCATTTTGGAGAGGGACGAAGATGTCGACGGGATATGCCGGAGCAGTTTGAGGGGCGTGACGGAGTGTTTCGCGGCTGTGAGCTTCAAGGGGAGTCCGGAGGAGGGGGATGGGAACGGGCTGTGGAATTACACCATCAGTCTTGACAGTGCGCTGGGGCAATTTAGGATCAATGCTGAGAGTGATAGGAATGATGGGCAGATTTACATGCTGCCGCTTCAGCGGGCGGTGGATGAGGTTATTTCTAGGGGGAACTCTGGTCGGGGGAATGAGTTGCCTGAGGATGTGGAGGAGTATCAGTTTACCAGCCAGACGACGGAGGAGAGGGCGGAGAGGATTAGGGTGTTTTACCAGAGCGCGATTATCAACTTTTTGGGGGTGACATTTATTGCTGCGTTGATCGGGGTGGTGTATCAGATGACGGGTTTTATTGCGACGGAGAGGGAGACGGGGATGAGTACGCTTGTGGAGGCGATGATGGCTACCCCCAGAAGGTGGCAGGCGCAGGCGGCGAGGATCTTCTCGTACCATATTGCGTTTTCGCTGCTGTATTTGCCGGGGTGGGTCATCAGTTGTATCATTTTAGGGAGGGGGGTGTTTAGCAACACGAGCATTTTGGTTGTGTTGTTCTTCTTCATCCTGTCGGGGTTGGCACTGGCGTCGTTTTCGGTGCTGGGGGCGAGTTTCTTCAAGAAGTCGCAGTTGAGCGGAGTATCGGTGACGATTATGGCGATTTTGCTGGCAGTTATTGCTCAGGTTATCACCAGGCCGGGAACGGGGCCGGTGGTTGCCTTGAGCTTGCTGTTTGCGCCTTGCAACTTTACTTACTTTATCACGCTGATGGCGAGGTTTCAGGAGAAGCAGATTTCGACGGATTTGTTGAAGACGGCGCCGGATAGTCCCTGGAATGTTCCCGGTATTGTGCTGTTTATCTTTCTCGCGGTTCAGATCATCGTTTACCCTTTTCTGGGCGCCATGGTGGAAAGATGGCTTCATGGTACCTCTTCGAGTGGGAGGAACATCGTCATTGGAGACAAGAACAGGGGCGATCTCGGTCCCGACTGCGCGGTTCAGCTGGAAGAGTTCACCAAGGTCTACAACCCCGGCCCTCTGCGACGCCTGTTCTCGTTCATCTCCAAGCCCAAGCCGCCAGTCGTCGCAGTTAACAAGCTCTCCCTCTCGGTCAGTCGGGGCCAGATCGTCGCCCTTCTCGGCGCCAACGGCAGTGGCAAGTCTACGACCCTCGACACCATCGCTGGTATCAACAAGGCCACCAGCGGAAAGATCACCATTGACGGCACCGGCGGTCTCGGTATCGCTCCTCAGAAGAACGTGCTCTGGGATGAGCTCACTGTCGAGGAACACATTCGCATCTTCAACCGGCTCAAGTCGCCCAAGAACCACGCCTCCAAGGAAGAAATTCGCCAGCTTGTCATCGGAGTCGATCTCGAACAAAAAATCAAGGCCCAGTCAAAAACTCTGTCCGGTGGTCAGAAACGCAAGTTGCAACTCGGAATGATGCTTACTGGTGGCAGCGCCGTCTGCTGCGTGGATGAAGTCTCTTCCGGTTTGGACCCTCTGTCTCGCAGGAAAATATGGGATATTCTCCTTGCCGAGCGTGGAAGGCGCACCATGATTCTGACGACGCACTTCTTGGATGAAGCTGATTTGCTGGCTGATTACATCGCTGTCATGTCCAAGGGCAACCTCCGCGCAAGTGGCACATCGGTTGAGCTCAAGGATCGCAAGGGTGGCGGCTACAGGATTCATATCAACAACAACAAGCTCATTCCGCTGCTTCCGGAGGTGGAGGGTGTTACCAAGAAGGCCACTCAGGAAGAGGCGGCTTATGTTGCGGCTACTTCGGCTTTGGCGGCCAAGACGATCAAGGAGCTGGAAGCGGCAGGGATTACGGATTATCGGTTTTCTGGGCCCACGATTGAGGATGTGTTTTTGCAGCTTGCGGAGGAGGTTCAGGCTGAGGGCGGTGGGGTGCCGATTGAGAATAGGGGTGTCTTGAGCTCGACGGAGGATGAGAAGTCGGAGACTGTGCCGGTTGGTGATGTCAAGACAGCTGTGAAGGGTAACGGGCTGGAGTTGATGGATGGGAAGCCGATTGGGTTCTTGAAGCAGACTTGGGTGTTGTTTTTGAAGAGGTGCACGGTTTTCAAAGGGAATTGGTTCCCTTCGATTGCTGCTTTTATCATTCCGGTTGCTGCGGCTGGGTTGGTTATGTTGTTTGTGAAGGGTCAAGAGCCTGCTGGGTGCAGCGCGGACGAGCTGTCGTCTCGCCAGGAAGCTGTGAATATCTTTGGCAGTGACTTTGACTTTTGGATGGTTGCTGGGCCTTCGGACAAGTTCTCGCAGTCTACGTTGATCAATCTGTTGGCCCCAATCTTTATGGCGTCACAGGGCTTGGAAGGTAATGGCAGCACTGGAAGCAGCGATGGTATCATTGTCAAGAGACAAAACAACCCGATGGATCTTTTCAACAACATTACCTTGGTTGACACTCTTGATGAGTTCAACAATGCGGTGCTTCAGTTCCGCAAGAATATCACCCCTACCGCTATCTGGCTTGGTGACGACAACACTCCTCCAACTCTCGCGTACAAGGGTAACGGTCCTGAGGTGATCAACGCCTGGTTTGGCCAATGGATCATGAACATGCTGCTGACCAACTCGAGCATTGCCTCTTCCTACACCGTCTTCGACCGCCCTTTCACTCCCAGCACCGGAAACTCTCTTCAGGTCTTGGTGTATGTCGGCTTGGCTTTGTGCGCCTACCCGGGCTTCTTTGCCCTTTATCCGAATCTTGAGAGACGAAGAAACGTCCGCGGCCTTCAGTACTCCAACGGTGTTAGACCTCTTCCCTTGTGGCTCGCCTACACCGGTTTCGACTTCATCATCGTTATCGCTGGCGCCGTCCTGAGCATCATCTTGTGGGCAGCTCTCGCCAATAGCCTTTGGTATCACCTTGGCTATGTGTTCCTGATCTTCGTTCTGTATGGTCTGGCTTCGACTCAGTTGGCATACAATATCTCGCTCTTCAGCGCCAACCAGCTGTCAGCCTACGCCTTTACCGCCGCTGGCCAGCTCGTGATGTTCATTGTCTACCTGTTTGGTTACATGTCGGTTATCACTTATGCACCGGTTCAACAGGTCGACAAGCTGTTGATCATTGTCCACTTTGCTCTGGCAGTGTTGGCACCGATCATATCGCTCACTCGTGCGCTGTTCCTCGCCATGAACCTGTTCTCTACAGCCTGCGATGGTGATGCCCTGGCCTCTTACCCCGGCGGTATCCTTCAATACGGCGGTCCTATCCTCTACCTCGTCATCCAGATTATTGTCCTCTTCCTCATCCTCGTCTGGGCAGACGGTGGCAGCGCTGGGTTCAGCCTCCGCAAGCTCCTCTTCCGTTCCAAGCCCAAGGCCGCCAACCCCGATGAAGCAGCTGCCATGTCGGATGAAGAAGTCGCCAACGAACTCGTCCGTGTCAAGTCCTCGGCCACCGGTGGTAACACCAAGATCACCGACGGCCTCCGCGTCATCAACCTCACCAAGTCCTTCGGCTCCAACACCGCGGTCGACAATGTCACCTTTGGTGTCCCCCACGGCGAAGTCTTTGCTCTTCTTGGCCCCAACGGAGCAGGTAAATCCACCACCATCTCCGTCATCCGCGGTGACATCAAACCCTCCGGCGGTGCTTCCGGCGGCGACGTCTTTGTCGAAGACGCCTCGGTAACGCAGCAACTCTCCGCCGCCCGCCGCCACCTCGGCGTCTGCCCTCAATTCGACGCTATCGACCAAATGACGGTAGCCGAGCACCTCCGCTTCTACGCTCGCGTCCGTGGCATCAGCGACATCGACGCTCAAGTCTCTGCCGTCATCGACGCAGTAGGCCTGCAACTCTTCCGCGACCGCCAAGCCCACGCTTTGTCAGGTGGTAACAAGCGCAAGCTGTCTCTTGGTATTGCTCTCATGGGTAACCCCTCTGTCATCCTCCTCGATGAGCCCTCCTCCGGTCTTGACGCCGCCGCGAAGAGAATCATGTGGCGCACCCTTGCTGCCACCGTCCCGGGCCGTTCGATTTTGTTGACGACCCACTCGATGGAGGAAGCGGACGCTCTAGCCGGGAGGGCGGGGATCCTCGCCAAGAGGATGCTCGCCATGGGAAGCATTGAACATCTCCGGAACAAGTTTGGGGATCTCATCCATGTGCACCTTGTCTGCAAGGGGGCGCCTCACACGCCTGAGTCTCAGATTCTGAAGATTAGACAGTGGGTCGTTGAGCAGTTTGGCGAGGGGGCGGAGGTGGAAGAGAAGACGTACCACGGACAGATGAGGTTCAAGGTTCCCGCCTCGGCGGTTGTGTCCGGGGAGAAGGACCCCAGGACGGGAGGGGATCTGAGTCAGAACTCGGCCGTGGGGAGGCTGGTAGTGTTGCTGGAGGATAATAGGGATCTGTTGGGGGTGGAGCACTACAGTGTCAGCCCCACGACGCTGGATCAGGTTTTCTTGACGGTGGTGGGGAGGCATAATGTTAGGGAGGAGGGGTATGAGAATAAGAAGGTGAAGAAGTGGTGGCAGGGGGGGGAGTGGAGGTGGCCGAAGATATGGTGTTCTTAGAGAGGTTAAAGAGGTGGGGTAGATGAAGGTGGGGAGTTATTGGACATATGGGCAGGGGGGATTTCTTTTCAATTGTTGTTTCATTGTGCTACAGCCAGATACCATCACGTTTTGGTTTTCTTTTTTCTTTTTCAGATATATACATTTTCCTTATTTGTTAATATAAGGGCTGGGGTATGGGGGCATAGAAAGTCAGGAAGAGCTTTTTAGAGCTAGCTTTGGGATTATGATGGCTATGAGTGTGTAGTGTGTCTACGGCATCAGAAGATAAATATTCATGAAAGGTATTTCACTCACAAATACTACACGTTTTTGTTCCAAGAGGTTGCAAGCTAGGGTACATCAGACCATTACACCCCTGCCTACCTCAACCTACATGCCCGGATATAGGTAAGGGACTCATGACTTCTGGCCCTTCGACCAGGCAGTACCCCACAATCCTCCGAAGCCCAAAACAAGCCAACTCCTCAACCCAACGCCGTAGCCGGCTCACTAGCTGGAGTCGCCCTGCTTCTTACACACAGTAGGCTGTACTTTGGCCGCCGAACCAAAAGAGCAGCAGCAACAGCGCGTTCGAGGGTGTCACTGGCAACTCTCTTACCAACCCCGCGCTGTTCACGCCGGGAGATGGATCAGACTCATAGCTAGAAGGAGACCCGCGTGCCGAGGGTGTTTGGTATGAGTCTGATGCTCGGTCAGTCGGCACACTGGGTATTTGTGGCAAGGGGATACGATAGTCAGACACATTCTAGTGAGACAGAGAGGGTGTAAAAAGAGGGAGAGAATGTCATCTTAATGTGTGGCAGAGGGGTGTTGGATGGGGAGACAACAGTACAATGTTGCTATATAGTTGAGGAATCTGATGAGCACAAGCACATACGACCATAGACAGCTGAAAATACGGCATCCCGTCCGCTCTGCCCGAGTCAAGCAGCTGATCGCCAGATTAGTACTCAGGTGGGTGACCACTGGGGAATCCCTGGTGTTGTATGTGTTCCAGTCTCTTTTGGTGGGTTTTTTTGGGCTGGGCCCACCGTGGGCCTAGGACTCCATCAGAACCTGACTTACACCCAGGCTTTTTCTTTTCTTCCCTGATTGGGACTGCCTCGACTTGTGCACTCGTTGAAATGGAAGTCAGCAGGCATTTGAAGTGTGACTTGACGTGGCTGAAAGGTTAGGATATCTTGTTGAGCTGGTGGTTTGGGGGGGAAAGGAGAGTGGGAAAGGGGGGATTCATGTTTTATGGTGCGGTCAGCATCAGGGCACAAAGGACCTCTTCTAGTGTGAGTTTTGGATCAGGTAGGGCCTTAAGAATTGCGTTCAGGGGCTTCATTGGCTTGGACTTGCTCAAACAGCCAAGACTCGGCCTCTGCAAATCTAGGTAGAGACGTTGGCCTATTTACAACACTCAGTGGTGGATATGCCAGCCCTTGGTCGCCAGGTTGGTTGTTACCTACCTTAGGTACTTGCATGAACTCACTTTTTGAGACAGTATCTGTCCCAGATGTCTAAACGGTTCGTGGTCGTTGGTTTGGCCCCCATCTGTCCCACTTGACGTGCAGTATCACCCTCACTGTTTTAGTGGCAGCCTGGGAGCCTTGTTATGAAGATGCTACCTTATTCAGCTGCAAAGTACCTATGCATGAACTCACTACTTACTCTAGATTCTTAGCTTCTTCCATGTCAAGCTATAAAATCCCCAATAGATTCTTCTAAGGACATCTCGGCAGTTGAAAATTGAGTGGTGCACCTCTGTGTCGCCCTCAAAATGAGTCGCGGACTCGACCCTGATATCCACGCGATATTCCCTACATCTTGCTGGAAAGAATGCGGTACGTCTTTGGTTGCCTCTCTGTATCATTCTCTTCAATGTATTTACCCGACTGAAATCAACCAGGCACTGCCCATGAGCTCGTCCGAAAAAACAGAAACACTCCTGAACTGTGCAACTCAACCACTCAATTTGAGTTCCATTACAAACAATGTCATGTTTGTGTTTTGGGCCAAGACAGAATATACTGTAACGTCGGAGCCTGCAGATATTGTTCAGCCGACGGTTGCTGGGCTGGAACAGCTTTCAAATACAACCTAAATGATCCAGACCCGGGACTGAAGGCAATCTTTGATGAATCATTGAAGTACTGCAATCTTTCCCAGCCAGTACCCGACTCGCCCCCATTCATTGTTCAATTACCGACCGAGACAGCTTTGAGCACCACCACGTACCCTGCAACAACATCAACAACAGCAACGACCTCCGACTGGAAAACAACAAGTGAAGACAACCCCCCTACTCACGCTGTTGATAATGAACAGATCGACAACCATCAAGGGAGTGACAACCAAGATCTTGGTAGCGGTCATCTTTCCTCTCTGCAACTCATAGGAATAATATCTGGTGCCGGAACCGTTTTTGTTCTGTTGCTGGCTGCACTGGCGTGTTGGAAGCTGGCAGGCTACCGTCGACGAGCATCACAGCTCAGCAAGAAAGAGGAGGCTTTGAAGAAAATAGAATCTCAAGGGACACAGAAAATGAATGGAATCTCTATCAACGAATTAGACGACCCCCCGGCACCTAGAATCGAGATGGATATTGAACCGGGGGCTTGCGAGATGGAGGTGATGTTTCCACGCACCGAACTGAGTGAAAGGTCTGGATATGAAGAGTTAGAGGTGATTTCTGGACAAGATCGAAGACAAGAAAACCCCAGGCCAGCCAGGGGGAAGAGGCGAGCTCCTGATGAAAAGCGGAAGCAAGTTCGTTTTGAGATGAGCAGGGACCTGGTTATAGGCAGCTAAAGGTTTCATCTAGCTAGGCTGGTTCGAAACGAAGCTGCGCAAAGTTTGGAGAGATGTAAGGGAGATAGCGAGGCAGAAGAGACGTGATATCTCCCGCCCCCACAATGTTAATATAAAGAGTACATGGCTGAGAGTCGTTGCTATTGCGATTGTGACCTCAAACTTCCCTAAATAGGTGCCTAACCAGACCACATCAGCTGACAGTGTATGACAAATCCCAGACTCAATGGCATTATTATGTTGGGATCAAAAATCTGTTCCCATCATCTCAGTTGTCTCTGCAGTCCTTGCACTTTGCTAAATACTCCAGTAAGGAAGTTATGGCCAAGAGTGCACCCCCTGACAAAGATCATTTCCCATCATGAAGACCGAGGGAGAAAATGATTTCACCACGCATCAACTCAGAAATTCAGAATCTACTCCCACCGGAATGCTGGGCAGTTTGTGGTATGCAAAGACTCGGCCTCTAAGTGTCTCCATCGAGTATTATCTAACATTCACGCTTCATAGAAACCGCATTCCAGCACTTAACATTGGGCGGAGATCGATTGTGCACTCCCGATTTGAGCACTCTCTATCAACTTTACTATTCCAAATGCGACTCGTGCACCTTTGAGTTCGATCCCGGAACTGCAGAGGAATCTTTGCAGCATATATTCAGAGACTACTTCCGATATTGTCAATTGACCCCATCCACACAGCCCTGGACAGCCACAGCTTACAGCTCTGGCATCGGTTTCGCGACAGCCACCTCAAGGCCAGCAAATACAGCCACCGCACCCATTACCACTGCAGCTAGCTCGGAATCTACCAATAAAGAGAGCACCGGCCCACCTGACCTGACTGTTGAGCCTGGGGGCTCAAGTTTAAACACATCACAATTGACAGGCGCCATTCTGGGTTCCGCAGCCGGGGTACTTCTCATCGCCTTTCTAGTCTCACTTCAAATCTTCAAATCGTCGCGACAGCGAACAAGAGCATATCTCAAAACTCAAACGCCAACAAATTGGGACATGGGCCTAGATGAAGAACCAGAGCTAGACTGGAGATCAGCGTGGGCAACTGACGGAAGCTCGATATGGGAGATATCTGGTCAGGCTGCGCCTAGAGTTGAGCTCGATACCGAAGCGCAGGCTAAGGAAATGGATGTGGTTTCAACACACACAGAAATGAGTGAAGATTCTGAGTATAGGGAATTGGAGGTATCATCTAGGCTTGATATTATTGAGGAAGATATTAAACCGGGAGTTGGAGGACAACATAATGCTCACGAGGATGAGAACAAATATGTGGAAATGAGTGTAGATTCTGGATATAGGGAACTGGATAGTGTTAAAGGGGGGACTGACACAAAATGGGAGCTAGGTGAAGCCCCAGATGATAGGATCAAGTGAGCATGGTACTGAAGTCCAATATCGCTTCTGAGCTCAAAGGATCGTAGTCTCGCAAGCGGTAGAAAGAGCAATATTCACAAACACAGAAAAAGGATCATGAAGAGCAGATTAAAGGATAGATACATAACTGAGATACATTACTTCTATCTTCTCGACTTAACTTAGGGAAGTATGCCATGTCTTCAATTTGATGACGCGCTCCTCAGAGCCAGGTGCCATATCAGGGGCTCAGAACGCTTGTCGTAAGCTTACGGCACCGACTTCATACATCAACATCATTTAAGACGTGATGACTGATGAAAGTGCGAGCCAAAGCGTAGAATACAAGGTCGCCTGCATATAATATCATGGTTCCTCCGCCACCTTACCTGCTCGTCAATCTTGTGTCGTAGGGTAAAACGGTCTTTGTCTTCTTGTATTGATAGAATTCATACCACAAGCTTGTGTGGCCTCACCGAACTTACCCCCCTTATGCACTTTCTTAACAGAGCAACTATACTCCCAACAGCAGCCTTACTCAAATTAACTCCCTATTTTCAGCACCATCCCCCCAAGCAAGTAACGTTTCCTCCTGCAAAGCACCCTCCAACCAGCCCGAGACTCTGCGTTGCCTAACCTTCCCTGCCCAAATCTCTAAAGCAATGCCGTTGTCATCTCGAGCCTGGTCACGGACTCATTTCGCCAATCTAGTTACACAACCCCAACCCCGCGTCAAAACACCACAGCCATCTAGCATTCCCGACCTTTACGACACTCCCCAAATGCCAACTTACCAAGCCTTCCCCAACTGCTTCGCAAGAACCTCATCACGCGGCTCTCCTCGCTTCTCCACACAGCCTCATCCAGTCCCCAAACCCCATCGCCAAAACGCCCGCCTCACCGCAACTTGACATTTGCCCATTCCTCCATAAGGGACGCCGTGACTCAACTCGAACCGAACCGTCTCTGTCTGCCCATCAAGCTGGGTTGGTTACATCCCCCACTGAGCCTGTCACAAGACTATAATCACCCACTCCCGGGAAACCAAAGAGCAACAAAACGGTGGGCAGTAACACCGCATATATTAACCTGCAGGCTCCTTACTGCCAGCACTTTTATCTCTCTTTCTCCGTAAACCCATGCGGGATCCAAAAACTCCCTACCTACCACAACAGCGACTCAGCCCTGTGTCGTGCCCTCCAGCGGGCCAGTTCTCAGTTCTCGTGGCCTGGGTCACTGCAGATTGAAGCTGAGAGAGCAAGTTGTGATGTAATGCTGTTGATGTACCCGAAAACTTGGTCATAACTTCCGAGACTGTCATGGAAAATAACATCTTGACAGCGAGCGGACGAACGAGACAGCCCTGGGAGAACAAGTTGCGAGCCAGCGAACAGGATGCTTGGGAGCTCAGAGTAGGTGCACGGAAGGACGTTGTGTCCATTTGGTTACACTTTTACGGTTGGGGGCTGCGAATCTGCGATCCATCGGCGAATTTTGGGGGCTTCTCCTCCTCTTCTTTCAGCCGCTTTTCCGACCGAACTACACCGTTGCACACCTTACCTTACCCCCATACCGACTTGACGTTCTGCCCCCAAATCATTTCTGCTCTGCCTTCTTCAGCTGAGCTGATGGGGAGATCAAGATAAGATTGGGTTCTGACTGTGAGAAAACTTGGGGTTGGCGTTCCACTGCGTTGGGTCTTACGTTATCATCAGATAGATAGATAGATAGATATATGGGATTCTTACCTCATTTTTGTTAAAAGTCCATCTTTGAGGATATATAGAATGTTGTTCTCCTCGTGATGTCCAGCCTCATGTTTCCAGCTCGCGCTGCCAGATCAAGTCATAAAGCACGAATCCAGCCGAATCCGACAAGTCTCCGTGTCAACTTACTCCGAGGTGGGAGCGGAGCTTCTATTCCAGTTGTTCAAGTCCGAGTAGTCCGCACGTGGCGTCACCACCATACCCAAGGGGAGCAATGGGAGCGTGAAGGACCAAGAAGGGAGAAAAGGTGTAGGACAAGTGTTCGGAGAAAGGTCCGCTTCGGATCACAAAGCCGTAGCACATGGGCCCTTGGAGCGAGAGTGCCAGTCAATCTGGAGATAACGGTTGCAAAACTCCATGCCGCGTGTGCGCCCTTGGGACCCAACAGCCTGATTCTGTGAGACCGGGCTGTTCATGTGCATGTGTAACACCAGCCTCGACGCCAACTTGTACTTTTGGAACATTGGTCGAAATGTTGCTTTGTAGGAGGGGCACCATGATAATCATCGGCAAAGGGGCCCTGACATCGGAAACTAGTCGCCTGCTTCCGTCCCTCCCTGATGGAAACATCCGGCGGTCTAGGAGCAATTCATCACCAACCTCATCATGGTGATGGTGGTGATGGTGGTGATGGTGATAACAACTGGCGGGGGAATACGGCGAAGATGGCATGGATGGGCTCGGAGGGGGTTACACAGAGGTTCCGGTAGCTGCGGGGTGCTCGAATATCAGATTGGTGGCTGTGACTTTGATATCACATCCTTCTCGGCAAACGGGACAGAGCGGGCGCCGCGGGGCCGGGCGAGGGGCAGCAGCCATGTGCACGTAATTCCCGCCAGCCATGTTGACGTGAGGGTGCGTGATCAGCGGGGATAGTAGTCCGAAATGGTGGTGGTGGTCGTCGTCGTCAGGATTGCGCATTCGGAGATGGCTTGGATTGTTGCTTGGTTGTTCGGAGGGTACGGGCTGTGATCCCTGGTGGTCTTCAAAGCGCCCTTGCAGACAGTCCGTTATGGCAACTCTGAACAAGACCCTTTTTGGTGACCGAGGGGTCAAGCCGCACTTTGCCTAATTCGAATATGTTTTCCTGATTGGGAAGTTTCAAAAAGACCTCAGGATATTCCAAGAACACCCAAGAAAGGTGTCGAGGGCTAAGACATTGGGACGCGGGAAGCAGCGGGCCCTTGGCGTGCCCCACCCCGCTGGCGCTGGCACTGGGCGTGCCGCATTCTGCAGCGATGGACAAGGGGGCCTTGGACCCCTGTCTCTCCGCCCCTTCTGCTGGAATCCCGCTCTTTCTTGGTGGACGTTGGTGCTGGCGCACCCAGAACAGGCGGGAATTGCAAAAGATGCTGCGCCCCTCTGGGGAAACGCCAATGCAGACTGCAACCTGCACTGCGACATGCGACGCCCGCTTCTCTGTCTGCGATCTCCCATCGACATCAACAGAGCCAGAGCTGTGCAGCTCCAGCCCCGTGGTCCGCCTGAGCCTCGCTGTTGCCAAGCAGCCGCCTAACCCTCGGCCTTTGATACAGCTCTGCCCTGTCTCTGTCACAGGTTCAACATCCCCACGAGTACCACCGAAATATTCGCTTGCTAATTTACCCACGAACGACCCTGGACAGCTGTTCGGCCCTACGACTCGTCGAGATACGGGACTACCCTGACTGTCCATCAACACCCCCTTTGGCACGAAAAGCACTCTGCCCTAGGTGCTCGGCCGACTTTCTGCCGGGTGCGTGGCCATCGGGGATTCGGACAAGTTCACCAGCGGCGGGGTAGACGCGGTCCCTCACGGCGCTTGCCTTCAATGAAGGTCACACAAAAACGCCCGCTTGTGCGATGTGTTCAAGCGCTCCAGAATATTGCCAGTTGCCACAGCCAAGGCTCGCATTATTCCGTCCAGAACCATGGCCCATCAAGAACTGCCGACGACACCCTCTCCTGGTATCACGTTTCACAAGCTGTTGCACAGGCACTTCATATCCTGTCCCACGCAATAGACGCCGCTCTCCCCTCTCGTGGCGTTTGAGTTATTGATGCAGCTCTTTGCTTTCTGGGACTCAAAACAAGAACACCGGTCTCCAGTCACCGCAATACCCGGCTCTGGATGGCCAGTCTGTCGCTCTATCACACTACGAAATGCGCTCAAAACCAACGCAACCAGGGGGGTTCTTGGTCCATGGCTTGGGATTAGTGATAACTGCGTCCTGGTGTGCTGCTTCACGGGGAGGTGCGAGGGCCTGACGCCGCCCTTCCGAGGGATCGGGTACGAGAGCTGTGAGGACGGGAAAGCGGGAGAGGCACAGAAGTCGTTCTTCCTGGCCATATGATTGGCCCCAGCGCTCCGGTTCCTCGGTGGTGGAAGCTTCTTAGCATGGTGTTGCGCGCCGGATATGCTCCCAGAGGTCAGTTCAACTGCACCATCACAACCGCCCGACGGTAGACAGGCACACCCACCTTCTAATGACGCTGCCGATGCCATTGACCGCCTCGGGCGTTACTGGATATTTGGGCCTGCATCCAGGCATCAATTCACCAGCTGCACGGGTCTCGAGAAGGTCCCATTGCAGCCCATTTCAAATTCCATCACCAAGTTTGATATGGCCTCTTCATGATGATAAGCATGAACGTGATGATACTAATGATATACGACTGGCTTGCGCTAACAGCCTTACGCAGGAGGATTTCCATTTGAAATGGCAACAAGATACGCTAGAACACGGGATTAACAGGAGGCAGTCAGGTACGTCTTGGCATCCATCCTCAGCGTATGTGTAAATTGTCTGGAGGTCGGCCCGTTGGCAAGGTCCTCTTGCATCCAGTTCCTGTCATGCGGTACTGGTTACTTCATCTCAACCCTCTCATGCAACTCATGCACGGTTCTTCATGTAACACCACCCTCCATCATGAACATCCGAGTCGTTTGAGGAACACGGTATTCTTCCACACCGCCAAACCACTGTCAAGCATGCCAGATCAAGTTGGAAACTGCGCTGTCCAAACGAGATCTGCACCTCGCTGTCTGTAAATTACTGAGCGCTCGACGCCTCCGTCGTTGTTATCGCCAGCCGTTCGCCAATACAGCCCAAACTGGGCATCAACCCTGGGAGCCTTCTGGGTCGGCGGAGCAGGCGAGCAATGTAACGCCGAAGAACGGTTGTCCTGGCGAGTCAAACCGCACTCGGCCGCCAGACCTCAGTCACCTTGGAGTATCAACAGCCACGGAGTGGATTTCAAATACTGATACTGCTGCCAGACACTTGTTGCGGAAGTGCATCCGCGTCGTGGGGGAGTGCAGAACTTACACGTCAAGCTTCGTTTTGTGGAGAAGGAGGCAAAGCCACCCAGCCCTATGAAGGTGTGAGCATGGGCATGATGGGCAACCGCTGTCAGTTCCCAGTCGAGGTACCGCTACATTCTCGGTTTTGGGGGTGGGGTGCTGATTGCACGGATGGTGTGCGCTCATCCCCAACCCAATGCTCCCCTCCGTTATTCATACTTGCCATCAAAGTCCTCGGTATGAGGCCATCGTTCTCATGTGCTAAGACATCTGCGTTTCCTGTGGGAGGTTCCAACATTTTGTATTTGTCGGGTCTTTTCGAAGCCTTTTAGCAATTCGGAGCCTCCGGTAGGTATTGTTATCTTCCAAAACGGTGGGGCTATCTTTGTTATTGCGGCGTTTCTGCATTGTTTGGCTGTGGTTCAAAAGCGGTGAGGTTACCGAAAGCGGCTATTTTGCCCTCTTTTGCTTGACCAAACGGACATGGGACTGGATTCTGGCCCTGGCTCATTTACACGAGCGAGAGGTTCTGATTGGTGGTATCTTTTGATGCGGACGGCCCCATTAAACAAAGTCTATCAGACGACAATCTGAGTTGAGGACTCTAGTTATTGTCGTCTTGCTGACCGATCCCATTACCGATACACCCTTCTAACTAAAGCTCTCGACGGTTACTCGTGGATGGCAAGGGAGTGGCGTCTTTGAGTCTGGCTTGATTTCCTTCCGTCAACGCGGGCAGCCGGGTGTCCCCGTGAAGGGTTGCTGCAGTATCATATCACGCCTTCCCCAACCTCAACGGCTTCCTCCAGTCACATGGATAATGAATTGTAGGGTAACTAGCGTCAAGTGACGGCTTTCGGAGGACCACAGTCACTGGGTAGCAGACGAAGAGACGATGCGGGTGCCTGGACAGCGGTGGGTCCCAACATGATGAGGCTCAAGAATAGCAGCGTCGGCGGCCGCAACATCCATCACGGGCTTCGTTGGGTGCTATGTATGGAAATGTATCAGTAATACATAATTCATCTCGACTCACTCACCGGATGACTCGTGGGCCGACGAACTTTGAGCTGTTACTCTGGCACAGCCGGCCCACGACGGAAATCTTGCCTGACAAGTAGTCAGAGGTTGTTTTCGAGATGGGTTATGACTTCTAGACCTGACAGCAAGGCGTTGGAGCTGGTATGAAGCAATGGCCTTGCGGTCAAGTCGATGTCTTGTCCACCCGACAGGATGGTTGTGGCGTTTTCCCGCCAACCATATATCAGAGCAAGGTATAGCCTCTCACATGTAAACAACATCTCGGCCCAAGATGAACTGGAGCGGCCGCCCAAAGCTGGGACGACAGAAACTTTGGGTCATCCTCTTGTCTTGTCCCGTGTGGTTCGGCCTTGTTACGGTAACGTTCACCGCCGGGACTATGAACTTCCTCTTCTTTCCTCTTCGTCTATTTCCCCCATGAACCTCAAGGCTGAAAACTGTGCTTCTTTCTTGGGGTTCAATTAAATCTGCATGAGGTCGAGTCCCTGCAGATGCTGACTGATGCCGTCACCAAGCAGCAGGTTCCGGCTGACACGCACTCACCCACCCCCTCCCACCCCCCGAGAGAGCCTTAACCGCTGCAGGCAATAAGCATATCCTTTCGGGAACAAGACCTTTGCAGACCTGGGACCTGGAGATGGTTGTGGTGGCGCAACCCCCTTTTCATTGAGCGGGAAACGGGGTGTTGTTACCCCTGACTGCCAGAACCAGTCTGTTGAACAATCCGAAACCGGTCGGAGGGCGCCAACATCTATCCACAATGGGGAGGAGGGACGCGTCGAGTGTCAAGTCTTTGGTTGTTGCAGATCATCAGCCGATGCGCCGTGCCTCGGCCGGTCGAGACCCCTATTTCACCGTCAACGAGAGACAAACCCAACTATCCGAACCACCCACCACGGCCTCCTTGAACTCCTGAAATAGCTGGCACGTCACCCATCTAGAGGTTTGCCTTACCGCCTATCACGGGGAGTTGGTTCTAGCAAAATGCATGCTCCGTGGTTCCCAGTAAGATATCAACACTTTGTGTATTTTCCATGCATGAGCGGGCAGGTCTCATATCACATCTCTCTAGGCATCAACAATCCGGGGATGGCAGCGGCACAGCTGTTATTTTTCTGCAGAAAGTTTCACCACTTGGAAAGCAGATGGAAAGTCGCTATGGTCCCCGAGGGGGTGGTTGAAGATCTTTACCTGAAACTTGGGGGCAAGAAACACCATTCGATAAATGATGGTCAAGATCTGGTGACCTTACACACTAGCCTGATCTAAAGACCGCAGGATACACCCCTAATGAATTCACCTACCCAGTGGTTAACAAAAAACCAAAAAAAAAAAACCACCCACTCCAAAACCCAACGTGACCAGTAGCCTTCCATGAATACTAAGACATTTAGCTACCGAACATAGCCGCATTTTTATATCACTCTCTCATTGTCTCTGCATAAAGGCGGGATACTACCCTTCTCCATACCAAACCAGACCTTCCCTCCCCCATTCTGATTTGTCGCAATAAGAGAGCTGCGGAGGGTTTGTCGCCAAGATTTTTGGACTGCTACCAATCCAAGGTGGGACCTAGGTGATCCACAGTTAACGGCCGGCGCACGAACCACCGGTTTGAACCTGGCGGCCGTTTCCCGTTTTTTTTTTTCTCCACATGATTAGTGAACAAACTTGAGTGGGGTCCAGAGTCCAGGAGATGAAGTGGGCTAATTTCTGGGAGCGACCCTTACCCAAGAACAAGAGCGCCTCGTTTGAGTGGGTAATTCCACTTGATGATAGGCAACGAAATTTCTTGTTTTAGGACGGTGGTGTTTGAGGGGTTTTTATGTTAGCGAGTCATAATGCCCCCTTTTTCTTGGAGAGATATCAGGAAGTTGATTGAAGCCAGTAGTGTATGTTCAAGTTGATGTTGGTGGTGGTAGCTAACTAGGTATCTTATGTGGAAGTTGGTGGCAATGATGGGGGGGGGAGCGGGGAGATAGTGCCAGCGGTTCCAATTACCTTAAGCATGCTTAGCTACCTATTATTTTCCCATCTAAGAAACTGATCGACACTCCTCTATCTTTAACAGAAGCAATGACAGCTAACCTATGCGCGGGCATTTGCTGCCATTGATAGTTTCAAGACATGCCACCTCCATCAGTAACAACCATACTTCCATCAAGAAGAAGCGCCCACGGCGCTACTGCGAGTTTCCGTTCCACCAACCCAACCAACACACCCCCACCCCCCTGCCCTAGCGAAAAATGTCACCTCCCCATTCCAAATCTAGCCCACGTCCTAAGGTTCAAACATGCCGATATGGCTCAGTACTTTTGTCTGTACGAACTCTGGACGCGTCATCCGGCGTTCTTTTGTACACTTTTCCTGATTTGGTGCTTCGAGGTATCCTTTGTCGTTTCGATGGTTGGTAGCAGGTAGGAAGTCGTGTCAAAGTACGAGGTCAATGATACCATGGCGTGGGGATTAATGAACAACACGGCTGCTCTGCCACACCATCGGTTAGTCCAACTCGTTTCCACCGACCATGTACGTCTCCGATATCAGCACTCGTAAAACAACCCCTCCAAACTGCAACCCTAACAATTCAGGTGCCTATCATCAATGAAGCGATCGCCAAAACACCCCCTACCCACAGACCTTCGGCAAATATGGTTCGTCCGTTCGTAAGATTTTCTTGTCCCCTACTAGTGTTGGAGCCGCAAAACCACTTACTACGTTTCCCTATTGCTCCGTACCCCTCCGGACCCAGCAAAGTAGATTCTGACATAAGCACTTCAACAATCAAGCCAACGGCAGCTAGCCCCCTCCCCGCGCAAAGTGCTACTTTGTGCGACAGCCAATTGTTGTGCCCGTCCCTCGAAGACGTCGCTCTCGGTCCTTCTTTAGGAACAGCTCACATTTCGGGGGGCTACGGAGTCCAAGATTTGGAGATTGGGGGTTACCTAGTGGTTGATGTTACAACCGCTCTTGTCCGCTCGCTAATAGTCGCCTAGTGCAACAAAGGGTGTATGTAACCCTTCCCTGGTGGTCGTTCGACCTCGTGAATCTCTTGCGGGGGGCGGTTGAACCGTCCCCGTTTGTTGTGACGTGCGTGTGCGCTTGTAACCGTGATATCGCCCGAGAAAAAAAGTCCGCCTCGTTTTGTCAGGCTGGTTTACGAGGCTGTCCGGTCGAGACGGTGGGAATGCCCAGGTTTTATACGATCCAAGTGAAGGCATTGGCTGCTCGTTGATATGATGTGAAAAGGTCCCCATCGTGGTGAGAAAGAAAATGGTCCAAGGCAACGTGTTAGTCAGTCGCCTAGGAGAATAAGAAGATGGCCACGTAACTGGGCTAATTCTCAAAACCTGGGATCGCTTTGCGAGAATGCCAAGAATGCCAGGGACTCTTGCTCGAAGCCGCAACTCGAGATATGTCAACCGGTCTGAGGTTGTGACTGGCCGAAAAGGGGCTCGACCGTTGCTCCTACTTCATCCCAAACAGACGTCCGCAACAAATAGGTTTGCGTCAGACAGATTGATGCCCCTGTGGCTTTCCAGACGAATGGAGGTATTGGTGGGCAGGTGAGAAAACGCCTGATGCGGTCAGCACTTTATATATGGAGCTGAAACGTGGGAAGGTATCTTCTTAGTATTCAACGGCAGAAAAGCGGTCAAAATGATACACGGACGATACTTTCTCTACTAGCCCTACGAGCTTCCGTTCCAAGCCGGTGGAGAGACCTAACCGCGCCCTTGCACCGCCGTACGGCTACACCCTGGGTGAGATCTGTAACCTGTCAGCACAGAATTACCCCGTACATGTGTCGTGCCTGCCAATTTCTTGAGCTCATTAGGAGACAGAGAGGCTCTTCATCACTAGCTGGAGATGTTACGACAGCATCGCTGAAGCATTTGCCATAGATCTTGGGAACTTTCGGGAGCTATCTGCCAAAATCTTTGAAGCTGCAGTGTCATATGTTGCAGATGGATGTGTTCCAGATTGTCTGAGTTTAGTCATGTCTCGCTGGATGGCTTGATATCTGTTTGCTGTCGCTGAGAATAGGTAGGTAGCTTCGATATCGCCCTTGCATTGGACGGCATCTCCGCAGAACCATACTTCAGGCAAAAGAGATACTACTCGCTAGAGGAGACCCTGCGTAGTCCCCGACTGAGGCACCATTATAGTCAAGTCCCCGGAGAAATTAGCAATAGGAATCGGCCGAGTGGACGAGGGTTGCTACCTCCCCCGCGTGGCACAGCTTCAGCATGAGGTTCGAGCGCCCTCCAATCATATCCATCTGTGACATGCGTTCTGTACGTTCCCGGCCTGCATTTTCCCCTCAGGAAACAGGGCCGCATGAAGCTGTAATCATCTCATGAACTGTTGAAACAAGCATCCTGTGGCGTCGGAGGGTATCTTGCGGGGACGGCTAGTAACAATTGAAATGCAGCGATCGGCAAGCGGGAATGGTCGGCGGCCGACCTGTGATACTTCAACGGGGCTGATCCGAATTCCAAACGTCTGGACTCGAGTTCCCTTTCTGGAAAGTGTTCCACATCTGGACTGAGCAGGATGTCTAGACACTCGGAGCCGGCCAAGAAGCCGTCGAGTCGGTGATCGGCTTGACTTGTCACTCGGGCGTCGGTAAAGGAACCATGTGATGCTATATCGGGAGAGATGAGTTCCTCCTGGAGGGAAATATGGGTGCCTGTGATCTCTAGCGTCAAGGATGTAGCAAAGTCGTCAACCTCGAGGCCCGTCAGCAAGCTGACGCGAGGGTTGCCGAATCCTATTGTGAATAACATCACATTGAACATCGTCGCCTTGCAAACAATTGGCCAGCCACTACTCCAAACTGCATAGGGGTTCGGCGACCACAAGGCTGAGGGCCCTGGTTTAAGGTTAGGCATCGAGACAGATGCCAAGATGAAGGTGAAGCCAAGGCTCTGGGAAAAGCGGGAGATTGCGCCGCTAGGGGATGCTCCCGATTTTACGAGCCATTTAACCTAATTGGATAATGGTACAGAAAATAGCGGGTCTCTTCAACGACCTCCCACGCTTAATCTTCTGTAAAGGCGGTTTGACAGAAAACTGCAGGTGAAAGGAGCACCAAACTTGACCCAGACAGCCTTCCAAGTTGTGATGCCGTGACCAAAACGAAGGATCAAAAGAGTTGTGGACTCGCCGGCCAGCGTAGTGGCCAAGCAGTATGATCGGACGATGGACACGATCTCAAACAAATGGCTGTGAGGACGAAGGTTGAAAGGGCGATGACTGATCACGACCGCACGCGCGGGGGCCGAAGAGGAAAAACACTAATGTACAGTACTTTGTAGCGGGGGTCGATGCGGGTCCCTGGTTAGTTCTCTTTAGGAAAATCAATCGTCGGCGATGATTGACTGCGGGGCGACGGGAGAGAGCTTGGTGATGGAGCCAGGGCAAGATTGAAACGATGATACCCGTCTGCCGTCGAGACCATCGACACTTCAAAACCAGGCAGCAGAATTCGGCCGATCAGGACTGGCTGCACGGACGCCACATCCACTAACCTGGATGTGCCAAGAGGCCACCAGACACAAAACCTTAATCCAATTACCCCCATTCCTGTCAGCCAATCACTGATCGACAAGGTGCTTTGTCAGGACTCTATTTCTGGGCCTGCCTCTTATCAAGCACAATGAAGCACGTGAGTCCCGCTGAGGCCGTCAACCTCACCCTCAGAATGTAAAATGTAAAACAAGCAGTTGCAACACTGCGATACCGGCCACCTCACCTAGCCCGATGCTCCCGAGATCCTGCGACTTCATTACTGAATGCCATTTCTTGGAAGCTTGTAGAGTCGAGAAACAAGAAGATCGACTAAACCACCCTTCGACACTGGGCCAGAGAATCGGTCCCAATCACGCAACCACCGGGCCCGACATATGCACAGACGGGCCAAGATTTGTTCTCGAAGCTGGCCTGTGTCACCGAGGGTTTGCGCCGCAAAACGACAGTGTGATCTCCAGCTGCACCATGAGGCTGCAAGCCGCCCCCAGAGATGGGTTCGAGAGGAAGCTCCGGGTTGTCGGCGAGGGACTCATGAGAGAACCACCGAGTCTGCGAGCCTAGTTACAAGGCTAGATAGATTTGAATCATCCTCACTTGACATTTTTGTCACTGCCACATCTGAAGTCTCCGGGGAAGGACCGGTGGATGTTGACTGAGATCGCTGTTTCTCTTTAGGATTGCCCTAAAAGAGACTAGCGCATAGCAACCCAGCCCTACGGTGGTGGAGAGATCCGGGGACGTGAGCTTGGGCCAACCGGCGACGGGATCTTGACCAATAGGAACGCGAGTTTGAGGGGAAGCATTTTCGGAAGACAAGGGACAGGGCACTTGGCTTGTCATTGGTGGTCCACTCACCGCCAGGCCCCCGAAAATAACCCTGGACGCTGCTTTTGCGGTCCTTTGCAGCAACCACCCACCACAACTGGGCTAAATGCGCTATCAGGGCTAATTTTACCCACGCCAACCCACGACACAGAGATTTATGGCTGCCTGAAAACGGGGGAAGAGGGGGGTGATTGCTCAAACTCCACCGTTTCTTCTCTCTTGGTGCCCGTTGCATTCCACCCAGCTGTTGAGGTGCCTCGTAAACTGGAGCGGGCATGCGGACGACCCCGCTGAACCTCTTCTTTCTCCCTTGCAGGTTCTCGTTTCTCTACATGTGAATGTGTTTCTTCAGGTATCGAGTGTGGTCCAGGATCCCTAGGTTGCAAGATGAGCACCAGGCTAGGAACAAACCGCGCTTCTCTGTCCCATGAAGCCTTTCCTCTCCTCAACCTCAGAGCTCAGTACCGGCCCAGTGGACGGAATGGAGGGAAGGGGAGAGGAGGGGGTGTGCAACACCACACCAGGCTTTGGGTACGTACCTCCACGGTCATGAAAATGCTCGAAGTACCCAGGTACATCTTCAACAACCAACACGCCCAGTTCCATGCATGGCCCCATATTCACCCCCGGTCCAAGACACGACGACCCATGAACCCAAGAATCCTTGCGGGTGGGTCTGTAGCGGGTACCTCACAACCAGGCTGCAGAATAACCAGCAAGAGTGTCCAAGGATACTTACCAGCCAATTTGCCGTAGACCATCCATGGAATCCCTGCATGTGGGCTTGCGAGTACCTCGACTTGGTGAATCTTCTTGGGCCAGCTCTTAAAGACTGATCTCCCCCTCCCTCCGACGTAGAGATAGACGTTTGACGCCGCACCCACCAACTTGGATATATAGTTCGTCCCATCCTCTCGGGATCTGGCACACGGTTCTCATCTCACCTCACCTCACCACCTTACTTCTTCTCATCCCAAACCTTACCTGGCTTTACAAGACGCCGTTCACCATGGCCAGCATGTTCCAGCTCAACCCGCACACATATACCCATTACCAGCAGGCCCCAATGGCGCCTGCAAGACAATTCTCGCACGGTACCAGCAGCGCCTTCAGCCCCTCAGCCAACCCCGACGAGGACTGGACCAAGATCTCAGACCTTGCCGAGAGGAGGAGGATACAGAACCGCATTGCCCAGCGCAACTATCGTACGTAGCCTCATGGGACGACACTCCAAGTGCAAACACTAAACAGCTGGGTACAGGCAAGAAGTTGAAGAAGCGCATGGAAGAGCTGGAGCGCAAGGCCGGAGTATCAGACGAATCCCCCTCGCCCGGCAGTGAGAAGACAAGCCCAGCACCCAAGCCTGCGAAGCGCGCCCCAGCGACCAAGGCACGGAAGCAATCGCCACCTGCCACCGGCAGACAGGTTGTCGCTCCTCACTTCACAACTCCATCCTATGGACAGCACGATCAGTACCTCTTCAGCCACAGCTACGAGGATGACAGAGATCGATCCACCAGCCCAGTGGGCACCTACTACCAGACTGGCTACCCTGCTCCTGCCAGCGACGAGATGTTCACTCCCTACAACTTCCACCAAATGCCCCAAGATCCAGTCGTAACACTCGCCGAGTACTCAAACACCATTTCTCTGCCATCCATGCAAGCCCTGGATAGCTACAACAACGGCTTCTTCCCAGGGATGCCCATGCACGGAGGCCACCCTCCTCCCTTCGAGCATCTGACCCCCAATGTGAGTGCCTCTCGGAACCAAGCTACTGCACCTCCTCCACATCTTCCTCCTTTTCAAAACCTTCATCGTGGCCCGTAAAAACTCTCAAGAAGATCACCGTTGCTGATGGGTGCCTGACACAGACTCCGCCTCTGTCACACTCTCTCGAACACTCGGCGGCCTGCTCGGACTCTGGTAGCTACACCGAGTACCCGAAGACGCCGCTGTCCATGCCTGGCTCGCCTGGTTATGGTCCACAGCAATAGGCATGGATTTTTTTGTTTCGCTTGGAGATTGTTTGGACACCAAGGACAAGGGAAAATAGGGGTACAAGAGAGGGACGCCTCAAGGCAAAGGATATACACAACACATATATACGCAACCGCCAACATAAAAAACAACAATCACCACACAACAACAGATTATCGGTACAACTATGCCAGTACTGGCGTGGTGGGAAAAGGCCACCACTCTCAGGAGGTGTCGGCATCCCATACGCAACGAATTGATCGGCATTTTCACGGGGTTCAGGGACTTGGGGATATCAGGGACAGCATTCATCAGGGCCAGGCTGGTTGGGAGGGACTCTCTGCTTTTTGAGGTGTTTTCTGGGAGGAAAGCACGTGCTTGCCCGCAGCGTTTTTGTGGCAGCGACTTCTACGTTGCTCTTTTCTTGTAGCCTCTTATCAGTATTTTGGATTGCAAGTCTTCTCACATTTTGAAGAATCAACAAAAATTGTTAAAATACCACACTTTTTCCCCCCAATGAGTGATGATGGATCTTGGCGGAGGAGCTAGAAGTCCAAGTTAAACTGCTGACTGTGTCAGCATTCTCTGCATCAGTGCTTACCTCTTTGCCTTGTCGTTGGGGAGCTCAACGGCTACCCGCCCGCGCGGAAAAGCGGACACTAGCGTTAAGAACGATGACATTTAATGAGACTAGAGTCCGAATTTCTGCCGGATTTGACAAATGGTGGATATCGTGGTCATGGACGATGGTGTTGTGTTGATGACAATTCAATTTCTGACAAATCCAACACTCACCGTTTCTATCCCACATTCGCAATCATTCATCTTTTTCCACCTCGCAAAAGTTTGCGTTCTCCCAATCATGATGCCGACGCCAAAAAGCCTACCAAAACGGCCAACTGTACCAAACAACCCACCGCCCCGGACACCCCAGACTCGTGCTCCCCGCGGCGCACAAACGTCCACTTGGAGAATGCCTCTAAATCCAGTTATATCCCGTCTCTCTCTCTCTCTCTCAAGCCCCACAACTCAGAACTCCAGGTAGGCACTCGGCTATGCTACGCCTCTCGCACCAGGCCTTCGCCTGATCTCGCAAAGCTACCACCCTCCGGCTCTCCTGCAAAAATCACAACGAACGTGCGAAAACACCCGGTTCAGAATACCACCCTCAAGTTGTGGGGCGAATGCACCAACCAGCCTTACGAACATTTGCCCATCCAAGCCTAGCCTCGGCCGGCGCCGGCGGCAACGAAAAAGAAGCTGCGGCGCAGGCTTCACCAGTGTAGACAACCCTCAAAAGTGGGGATGGACGTCAAATTCCGAATTTGATCGGAGAGAGAGTGGGGAGGAATTTGGGTATCTTGTCTCTGCCAGCCAGCCTGCTGCCCGAAGAAGAGAATACCGAGATACACCGGCTCCCTTCTCATCCCCTCCCCATCTCGCAAATGTTTTAAAAGCAGCACGACGACCATCTTCGATTCTTGCGGCCCAAAAATACAGGCCAGGGGCTCGCCTCTCTGAGCAGAAACCCATTTGGGAAAGGTATCACAAAAAGCACAACCACCCTACGGAGAAAACTCCACACGGAACAGCGGGGCTCGGCCTTCCGCTTAAATAACCCAACGGCACAGCGAGAACGGACGAAGCGGAGCGGTTTTAGGTGAGCGAGTTGTGGGGGCCGACGGCGCCGAACCAGAGCTGAAGCCTTGCCGCCCGGCGTACGATTCCAGGGATATTCTATCGGGTCTTCCATTTTCGCCTGTGCCATGCCTGTGCAGCAAGTGGGTGAAAAAAGGCCGATCCTGGTTTGGATGAAAAAAGGGCGTGAAGGAAGCTAAGAAAACGGTTCAATGTTGGGATGGTTTCCTGCTCCTGGAAACGGTGCCTGATAAATGAGATCTGATAGACACCAAGATACTCGTTGGGTAGAAAAGGGCCTTAACACAGTCTGCTATGCTGTGCGACTTGTCAAGTATAGATAATAATATACCTGGGAAAATACCAACAGAATGCAGTTGGTCGAGTCCGAAATGGTTGTTGGTCGAGAAAAGAGGTGGAACTGGGCGTTGGGACAGTTGGAGGAGACGTTACCAGGTTCTGGAACACAAGGACTCACAAGACCCAGAACCACTGCACGATATCTCTGTCCCCTGTGTTCCTCGGAAGTTTGCGGTTAAGTTTGAAGGGGGGGAGGGAGGGGGCGGTCCTTTGAACGAGAACTTCTCGGCCTGGATGATACGTCGTCGTCGTCCTTCACCGTGGATTCGGCCGAGTCCAAGTTGATGTGATGTTCAAACATGGAACGTGCTCTCTCTCGCACTGAAGACCCTTGAAGTGAAGATGAACCCTCGGACCTAACAGACACTGGGGGCTCTAATTGGTCAAAGTTTTTATTCCCGTTTTGACCCATCGTTTTTCCGTCGCACCTCCACTCACCAATTACATGCAGCTTCGTGACCTCGAACAAATCGCAAGTTGGGAATGGGATTCTGGTCCTTGAGGATATGGAGATTCCCGGTTGAACCACGTCTTTCCTGCGCCCCTCTCTCTCCATGGCCAACAACACAGCACATGAACAACACACGGTCCTGATCGCATGGTTAAGTCCGCTCGCATATCCACAGTCCACGGTCCTATCTTTCCGAGTCGATTGGCTGCGTCGTCACCCCCAAACTCCGTGTGTTGCTCCCCGTCTCTGGTGCTCCCAACAACCAACACAACCATGCCCAGAATGTACCCTCTTTCTGCCAACGTGCAGCTGATCCGGCACATGTACTCGCCGTAGGTATGTATGTACCGTCGTTGCAGCTTCTGAGCTGCTGGGCGGTAGCGGCACCCGAAAAAGAGTCTCGAATGTTTCAGCCAAAATCCCAACGGCGTTTTCCACTCTGGCTTGATCCACACCGCCAAACACCGTCGGGAATGTCCTCAAACACTTCATTTGAGCAGACCTGGAAATACTCGAATCTTGTATCTGTAACAGGACACCGTCGGCACCTCGTGCCATCCTTCCGACGGCTTGGAGAAGGATTGGCCGCGAGGCCACTGCCAGGGCCAAAGTCCGAGCGAGGTTCTTTTTCGTTCCCCGGAAAGATCTCTGCATCGCCATTTTCACCCCCTGGTATCCCCCTGGTATCCCCCTACTTGCGAAATAAATCCACTTCAGATGGCCCGAATGTGGGGACATGGCCTTCCTTCCGCGGGTCCCCAGCCGCCATTGGTCAAGGGCCTTTTCAGAGTTCTGTGATCATCACTTTATTCCGACCGTCTATGTGTGTCAAGGAGACCAGGGGGTGGTTGTCGTTGGGGGATGAAAGTCACAGCAACAAAAACAACAACAACAACAACAACAATAACTGTCACATTACACAGCCTGAGGACGACGCGTGTAGTACTGTGCAACTCGTGGGGTGAGTGGCATTGACGAAAGGGCAATGCAGATAACCGGATGTTGTCATTTGCCTTGTTTAGGAAGGACTGCCATCGTTTGAAGCGGTGTGTCTACCAATTTCTTCTTCGTGGCCGGTTTCGGTTTCCAAGGTCTGAAGCTGCTTTGGCACAACATCTGCACTCCTATTCAGCAGCAATGCTTCGTCAGTCAAAGTCTTGCAACCAGTGGCTCGCTCGTATTGTGCGATCACCTTCATACCTTCCTATTACGGCCAGCTGGATGGCCTCAAATCCCAGCGGAAATCATCGCGAGGGCGGTGTTTCGTGCCTCATCTGATCAGGCACACCTCGAGGTTGTGAGCATCGTTCGGTCCCAATCCTTCATTCACCCAATACCGTGGGAGTCCTCCGATAAGCCACTGCCACAAATCTTATCGACAGTGAGATGTCAGGCCCCACATTTTGCCTGCCAAGTGCTGACATGGAGAAGCCGTTCAACGGTGCAGTCTGACATCTTGGAACATGAAACTCAGCCCTATGAGAAGGAGAATGAGGGAATGATCCAATAGGAGAACGTACCTGGTCGACGTCAGTCAAACTGACAGACGGCAAGCCCCCTGTCCTGCTGAAAGACATGCTGCGGGAAGGTAATGGGGAGATGCATGTCAGACTTTTACAGCCTTGTCACATGATTTTGGCTCTTTCCTGTCTCTGACGTCGGTTGCTCTTCTGCTTTGCTCTCCTTGTATGCCCTACCCAAAGAAGGCATTTCGCATTTTGGCCTGTAATATCGAGCATCAGTAGAGACCTTGAGACGCTTGCCGTGAAATGACTCGGAGGGAGCTCAAGTAGCAGATACTTCACCGTTCTGGCATCATCATGGAAGGGTTCGGTCGACAAGGCGGATGCTTACCAATGCTGAGTACGCACATGCATGAACAATGAGGAGGTGGACGGGAAAAGGAACAAGACGAATGAACGTGGATAGAGGGATGGCCGTGGGAGGACGCAAAGACACGGATGGAATGGTGGGCAAGTGGAAAGGTAGACCTGGATGGGTGTGAGTGGGCTGGCATGGATGAGGCTCACTATCAACGGGTGGATAAACAAGCTGGACAAATCATGAACGCGGGCAAATTACATCTGACGCGGCATCAGCATCGTCAAAGAATGGAAGTGGGTTCAGCGGATCGAGTGGAAACGGGCGGAAATGGCAAGTCCATGTCACGGAGTCACTCACAAGTCAACCTCATCAGCCCTTCAGGGGTCAAATAAGTTGGACATGGTGACGTGACGTCGGACGGGTGGGTGGAAATTGTTTATTCGGCCGTGGGATTCGGATGGTCAGTCATGTCCGCAATCTCGACATCGTCGAATCAGAGCAACCAAAAGAACTATGAAGCAATGCCGGTCGAACAATCTCCACATCGTGATGTAGGCAGAAATATATCCGGTCGATGGTCATTCGATCTCAAGTCACCGAAACAGAAAGGAAGTTTGTGGGGGCGTTAATGAGATGGGCCAGCAGACAATGGTTCCGGGCTGGATATAGTACGAGAGCTGTTAAGTTGACATACAACTGGGTTTGACCGGTGTCGATCGGATGGAGCATTGTCAGGGCAGGACTGGGCTGGCAAAAATCGTGTCAGGTCTCAATGGTAGGCACCGGCTGGCCTGGAGAATCTGTGGTAAACGCTCGTCGGGGTGGTTGGGATGTTCAAGTTGGACTTTGGACCGGACTCGTTAGGTCGTGCGTCGACGGTTGAATCTCGATGGGTGGACTCTCGGGATGGGGGCCTTAAAGATTGCAATCTGGGTGAACTTGTTGAGTCGATTCCTGGTCAAATGCTCTTTTGAACGAATGGATCCCTCGGGGTTAGTGGACTCTTTGGAAGGCCTTGGTTTTGGTTCTCATGACTTGGGTATACGCTTGACCCTGGTGAATGCCTGGCTTTATGTGAGACGTGTCGATAGATGGTCGCAGGCGTAGTCACTGGTATCCATCTCGACACATCGTGGGGTGCCAATAGAATCCGGCTGGGCATCCGCGTGGGTGCAGAAATGGACGGCAAAAAAGTTGGAAACTCGCATCTGTCGCTGTATGTCTCGTAGGGGGACAAAATAACCTGGAATTCAGTTAGAAGTTGCTTTGGGCTGTCCGTGACAAGGGAAAGCTGTTCTGAACGTTGCAGGGCATTCAGGGATTGCAATGAATGGAAACACTACAGGTAAGTGCCGCAAGGCTGAAGAATGAAGCTGGCGGGACCCTGTCGTTGAGAGAATCTGGGGCTGGAGAAAGTGTGGTTCCTGGTAGGGAGCAGAAGACTTCTTATACACACGCTCCCCCAATCGAGACCGGAGGTCCATGAAGGCATCATCGATCAGGAGTGCCGAGGTCCGGAGTCCGTGATTGATACGGGTGGAGTTTCAGTGAACATTTGCGCAATCCTCATGCAACATATCGTCAAGGTGGCGCCAGAGGAGATCACGCGTACCATGGATGAGCCCTTACCTGTGGAAAGATTAGATAACGAATGACGATGTCAGAAGGAATGCGATCTGTTTTGCTTTGGTGGCTGAGAATTAATGGAGCTGAGAGGATGACGATTGTTAAGATATCAACTCCGTTCTGATACATCCAGCACATGACACGCATCCCAAGGAGCCCATTTCTTTGGGAATGGTTCGTTGACATACCCTCTTCCATCAGCATTCTCTCAACATGTCGACCCCCTTGCAGTGGGCCAGCTTCTCATGAACCCTTTTGATAGACTCTCATGATGAATTGCTCTGAGGAAAGCTTCCTAATGACAGTAGTTGCGTGTGAGGTCATATAGAATGCCCGAGTCCATCATATCCTCAACGATCTTAAGCCGTCATTTGTTTGTTCTTAGAGAATTGGACCGCCCATCCAACTCATGCACCGAGCCCAAAGCTGACTACCCCTCAACTTCTCTTTGCCCTAGCTCCGCCACCCTCTCCCTTGTTTGTAACTCGTTGACTTGCGATCTATTCTCGGGTGACAAAATGGCACCCTCTTTTTGTTTCCGGCGACGGTAGAACCAAACCGCGGAAGTGATTGACAGTAAGAGGAAGGTACCAAGGATTGAACCCGCTAAAAGGCCTGGGTTGGGGGTTGGGATTATGACGTTGCATTTCTGACATAAACCCAGTCAGCAATCGCTCATGATAGGGAATAATGGGGGTTTCTAAGCAAATCTGACTTGCCTGGAAGGGACGCTGTCGTACTTGTTGGGATCTGTGTGGCCATTGTGAAGTAGGTTAACTGTCGAGAGGTAGTAAATACTGGGGACGATTCCCAAGTCAATGTTGGTGTGATGATGCTGCTGGGGCTGAGAGTAAGAACAGACTGTTTCAGCAATGGAGTACTTGTCCCACGAGCCTCGGTGTTCTGGACTTGGGGTAGCTAGTCTAGGCATGGTTCAAGGAAAGCCCTAAACTCAACATCAACGATCTCAACGTTTGGGAGAGGATACAGTTTTTGAACGCAGTCCTTGCATGTGAGGTATCCAGGTTGCCAATCCAGGGCTTTCTCACACAACTCTGTCTGGTTGTCTCGAACCATAGGCAGTCCTCCATTGCACCCTTGATAATCGTTTAGCAGCGAAAGCATATCTGCAGAGGGGAAACCAAAGCTATAGAAGTCAAGGGATGGCCAATTCTGACAGAAAAAGATAGCGGCGCGGTGTCTCTTTCAGCAGAAATAGCATTCTTGGTGACCACAAGTCTATAAGGATATGAGAAACATGAGCCCAGAAAAGAAACATGCATCCATCTATCATCTGAGATCAGTTTGACCTACGGGCGTAGCATTAATTGTCGAGGATTGACTGATGTGGAGACTATCACAAGTCCCTGAGGTCACATGGGCAGCCTTCTTTAACGTTCACACTGGTTGGAGAAATTGAAAGAAACAAGGCATCCAGTCTAAGCTGGTCCTCTAAGTCTACCCGATTCCCATTGATACTGCGCCCCCAATACTGGCTTTTGCGGTTACACATAGTGCTTTGAGGCAACCTTGCGCTACTCGACACGCCTGTCACGAAGCTGAGGCTGAAATAGGTCAAGGCCAATATTATTCCGTAGCTAAAGTAATCGAAAGATGAGGAAAAGGAAAAGTAAGTGTGTGTGGCCCTGCTTGCTCTGCAAGATATCCTTACCCTGCCTTGCCTGCCCCACGTGGCCTGTGCTTCCCTTTGCTCCCATTGGCCGCAGCCCTCATCCTCAGCCCTGACCCTGTATTCCTGTCCTAACCCTAACCCTGTAGCCGTATGCCGTTACAACCCCGGGTGGAGAAGCTCGCCCCGAGCTTCAAATCGCAAAAATGGGTAATTGGTTGCTTGGTAGTGCCGAAAGCTCCATGCGCGCGGGGGCGGAGCGGTCGCCAACCAGCTCAAATTTGGTGCCCGACATGGGAGTCGAACGACGGTGGGGCCGTTTCGTCCCCTTCCCATCCATATGTTCGCTGCATCACTCCTGTCGTCACCCGCATAACTTCTGTCGCATCGAACATATCTCTGCGTCGCTCACTTCTTCTTTCGTGTCGAGCGCCTCAAACCGGGCCCGGCATTCCCGCCAAGTTGTCGTCGGGATGCTCTGGCGCAAAGTCGTCTGAGGCCGCTGCTTCCAACCACTGCTGCAATCGTATAGGCGGTCCCGCCTGCTCTGGATTCTCGTCGTGGAACTTCTTCAGTGCCATTGGCGAGTCTCGGAACCCGTCGGCGTAGTACCATTCGGGGTCTGGGTCCCAACCTCTCCAGTCGACCTGATATTGTAGCCTTCCTTGGTGAATCCGACTTGCGATGATTCTGTCGACCTCCCATTGCTCTGAACCATCCGGCATCTCCTCCGCCGGTGGGTTCTCGGCTGCTTGTCCTGGGAGTGGATTGTCGGCGTACTTCCTCAACCGGTCAGCCGTAAACACCTTGGTACCCTTCCATGAGTCGGGGACCTCCAGCTGGTAGGCGTGGCCGACCATCTTCTCGATACGATAGTTCTGTTGAGTCATTGGGAACGAGAGCTTGTCGCTGGGGCGGCCCGTAAGCTCTGTCTGTTTCAGGATGATCACCCTGTCTCCGACCCCGAAGTCAGGCTCCCGTCTATGCCGGTTTGCTTGTATCGCTTGTCTCTCCTGTGCCTTGAGGATACACTCCCGAGCGTACTCCCAGTATCCCATGATCTTCTTGGCGCTCGCTTGTGCCTCCTGTCGCGTCAGCTTCTCCCGTCTCGTCATGTCCTTGAACGACTTGGTCCTGGCTTCCCAGTCGAATGGCGTGGGGAAGGGAAATCCGAATAAACACTCGTGGGGGGAGATTGTCGTGCTGTCTTGAGGCATCGCCGCCTGCGCCGCGTCCAAGGCCGGTATCGCCTCCGACCAGTTATCCTGGTAGTGGCTGACGAACATCCGCAGTCTCTGGTTGATGAGCTGGTTGTAGTTTTCGACCTGGCCAACCGTTTGGGAGTGACCGGCCGTGGCCAGCTCCCACTTGACTCCCAAGATCTTGGACATCTCGTTGGTGAAGTCCGAACGGAATTGCGGGCCTCGGTCGCTTAGCACGTCCGCTGGGAGCCCCAACAACCGGTATGGGCCCTCGTAGTACAGGCGTGCTGCCTCCTTCGCCGTTGTTTTTGTGGTGCATGGTATCGTCCAGGCTTGTTTCGAGAGTCGGCAGATAATCGTCATGGCGCTGTCGAATCCGTGCTTGTCCTTCGGGAGCTGGTTGAAGTCCACCACCAGGCTACTCCACGGTCTATCGGGAGGCGGGAGCGGGTGAAGGAGCCCCGGCGTCTTGTCTCTGGGCCGCTTGGCGGACTTGCAACGACAACAGCCCACATACCGGTCTATATCTCCATGCATCTTCGGCCACCAATATCTCGCTGTCACCAGCTTGCGAGTCTTGTGTCGGCCCGATGCGCCGTCAGCAGCGTGCCGTGGACATCTGCGATCACCCTGGTACGCAGCAGCGCCTCGTCAGGCACTATCAATCTTCCTCCACACAACACGTATCGGTCATCCTGCATGCTGAACTCTGAGGGGACCTCCTCGTTCCTTGCCTTCTCTCTGTACTCTTCCAGAGCCTCACTGCTCTTGTTTGCCTCCAGCAATTCATCCATCAACTGGAACCCGCTGCCCTCCGGCGGTTCCCGATCATCATACAACGCTGCCAACATCATCAGTGGGACTTCCACATCCTCCGTCTCTATCACCGATATCAATCCCAGCGCTTCATCATCCCTCTGGCTAGTCTGCCATTGACTAAGGTCGTCCGGTCTAACCGGCGCGAACATCTGCATCGTGCGATAGGCGTCTCTCTTGTCTTTCTGGGTCTTAGTGTCTTCCGACTTTCGCGACAAAGCGTCCGCAGCCGCATTGTCCCTCCCCGGGCGGAAAGTGATGTGGAAGTTATACCCCGAAAGCTCTTCCGCCCATGCCGCCTGTCTGATGTTTAGAACCCTCTTGGTGCTGAAGAACTTCAGGGCCTCGTGGTCCGTGATCGCCAAGAAGGGGTCTTTGTGTTGCAGTCCCCGCAGTTCTGCCGACCAGAACTGGATTGCTTTCACCACCGCCATCAGTTCTTTATCGTGGATATGATAATTGTGCTCCGATCCCCGCAGGGTCTGTGACCAATATCCCACCGGGTGCCAGTCCTGATCCTCTTCCTGGTACTGCGATAATACTCCAGCCATCACTCCCTGCGACGCGTCGGTCTCCAGCCTTGTCGGCTTATGGTGGGAGAAGTGCTTCAACACCGGCGTATTCAACATGCGATGTTTCAGCTCTTCAAACGCTGCCTCGCAGTCCGGATCCCAGTCCCACTCCTTATCCTTCCGGGTGAGCAGGGTAAGTGGCCGAGCGATTCTTCCATATTCTCTGACAAATCGCCGGTAGAAGTTACAGAATCCTAAGAAAGACTGTACTCCCTTGACGTTCGTTGGTCTCTCCCAGTTGCGCACCGCTTCGATCTTCTTCGGGTTAACCTTGATTCCTTCAGTGGTAATCACGAACCCTAAGAACTCCGTGCTCGTCGTGTGGAACTCGCACTTATCAATATCGGCCTGCAGCCCTGCTGATCGCAGCCGTTCCAGTACCTTTGCCACGTGCTGGCGGTGCTCTGTCTCGCTCTCCGAGTAAATCAGAATGTCATCGATATACGCGCTGCAGAAATCGTCCAGATAGTCCTGCAGGGTTCGGTTGATAAATCTTTGAAAGGTGGCCGGGCCGTTACAAAGGCCAAATGGTAACACCTTGTACTTGAACGCACCTTGCCTCGTCCGGAAGGCCGTCAGTGCCTCGCTCTCCGGGTCCATCCTCACACGGTTAAAGGCCTGTCGTATATCAACCTTCGAAAAGATCTTCGCCTTGGAAATCCGCGCCATCGTTTCGTCGATCAACGGGAGCGGGTAACAGTCCTTGATGGTCTTTGCGTTCAACTTGCGGTAGTCCACACAGAACCTCAAGGACCCGTTTGCTTTTCGCACAAACAGGATGGGGGATGCCCATGGCTCCCCGCTCGGTACGATCCAACCTTTCTGCAGCATCTTTATCACATATTCGCGGCTGGCTTCCAGTTCTTCGGCCGACATCTTGTACAATGGACTGTACCCAATGTTCTCCGGTCTCTCGTTGGGGAGTAGCTCGATTTTATGGTCGATATTATGTCGGTATGGGGGTAGCTCGTCGGACTCGGTCTTGCTGAACACGTCGAGATACTGGTGGTAGCACTTGGGCAGCTCCCTCAACACCTGCTGCCGCAACTCCTCTCCATCCTTCTCCATCCCGTTCGCAGCCTTGTCCTCCTCGATCCTCTTGTACTCAATCACAGCGTCCAACTCATCCATCGTCACGAACCCTGTCTCCCATTTCCCGTTCCGAGACATCTTATCGTAGATGACCTCTTCGATGGCCCCGATGTCAAAGGATTCGCACATTTCCGGCCGACCCGTGAAGGCGACAACCTTCTTCTTCCTTCCACCGGGTGGTGTCCATACCTCTCCGGCCAGAGCGCGCTCCATCTTCGCCTCTTCCCTCGATGAGCGATCGGCTTGTTGTCTTCCAATCTGCAATGGTTTGACCGTCTTGGCTGGCTGGTCCTTCAGTTTCCTCAACTCTGCTAGCCTTTCCTGATCAACACTCCGTTGCGTCGATGCCGGTCCTCCTGTTCCAGCCATGCCTCTACGGCATCCAGCAGCGTATCTTTCTCTTTCTTGTGCCTCTTCCTATCCTTGGAACGACGCTTCTTCTCTGGTGGCATGTTCTCCGGGAACAGCAACCTCCTGCGAACACAATCGATCATGATGTCGTGTCGTTCGAAGAACCTCTTTCCCAGGATGATGTCGTGCTGGGCGTCGATGACCAGCATGGGCTGTTGCAAGAATGTCCTTCCTTGCACCGACAACTCGTGCCGTAGTGCTACATCGATAATCTGTGATGGTACTCCGTCGAATCCTCCGACCGGCCGTGGCGCGAAGTCTTCGATTCTATTCAGCGCCATTTTCTTCTTGAGTTTCTTTGCGAATGTTACGCTAATAAACACATCTCCGTTTGCTCCCGTGTCGACCAGAGCGTCAGCAGTAGTTAAAGAAGTCTCATGGTTACCTATGGAAATTGGTATTACGAATGGTTTTCCTCCCAGCCTCTCCTCCAGCAAGTCCGGAGGCTTTACTCTACCCACTGCCATCATGGTCGACAAGTCCCCTGGAAGGGAGTCACATCTCTCCAGGGTGTCTAGTTTTCCTCCCCGGAGGAGGAGTCATCGCTTTCGTCCAACTTCGCCTTGTTGGAAGCTGGCTTCTTGGGTTTACCGGCCTTCGGGGCCCTTGGGGGAGTCGGGGCCTCGCCCTCTTCGTCGTCCTTGGCCCAAGTCTTCTGCAGATTGGCGATGCGCGCTTCACGGTCCTTGTCGCTACCCCTCGGCTTCTTCTCATTCGCCTTGGGGCACTGCCTGCTCCTGTGTCCCGTCTCGCCACAGATGAAGCACTCGCCGGCCTCGTAGCGCTTACGGACCTCCTCCCTGGACAACTTGTGCTCTGGCTTGGGGCCTTGGTTGGACTGCCCACCGGACGACTTGCTCTTACCGCTGTTGAAATTGTTGCGCTGACCGCCCCGACTACCGCGGGCGTTGCCTGAGTCTTCTTTCTTCTTCTCCATCGCGTCGACGGTTTCTTCGATCATGGCAATCTCGGCAGCCAGTCGCGTGAAGTCTTCGAAGGTGACCGCGGGGTTGACGTACTGAGCAGCCAAGGCTTTCTGGAATGAGCCCGGCAGACGGCGGCGGAACTCTTGCTTCCATTCTGACTTGGAGCGACCGATTTCTCCAGCCAGACGCACGAAGTCATTCTTGAAGGCGGCGAACTTGGAAGCCTTGTCGAGCTTGAGGTTGTTGAAGTCGGTGAGAGCCTTCTCCTTGCAGTTGTGGTCATTGTACTCGTGCCACAGGTGCTGCATCAACTTATCGGGATGGACGATCTGATCGGGGTGACCGTCGCGCAGGTAGGGAGCCAGGGCGTCAGCGGCCTTGCCGCCAATACGGCCCTCGATGTAGGCCAGCAGAGCGCGATCGCTGGCGAAGTGATCACGATTGACCACCACCTTGTTACACATGGCGCGACGCCAGACCTCGAACGAGGGGGAGTCCTTACCGTTGGTGAAGATAGGAGGGTCAGGCAGCTTCGTGCTCTTCCTACCCTTCTCGGCGGCGTCATCCTCGTTGATGCTGAAGCTGTCAAAACGCGTCTCTCTGGAGGTGAGAGAGGCGGGGCGATCTTCAGTCCTGGGAGGGGGAGAAGACCGCAAGAACTGACTGGACTCTGAACGCGGCTTGCGAGCCTGAGCAAGCTGTTTCTGCAGCTCTTCAATTTTCTGGTTCAACTTATAATTCTGGCCGGCTAAATACACAGAGGCCTCCCGGGCTTCCTGATTCTCGGCCACGACTTCCGTCAATTCCTTGCGAGCACTCTCAAGGCGCTCCTCCGTCAACTCCATGTTGTCCTCCACGTCTCTACACTGCATCTCTTTCTCCGTGAGAGCCTCCTTCAGGTCCTCGACCTCCCTCTCCTTGGACTCGAGGGCATCGTCACGGGCGGCCAAAGCGTCCCGCATGGTAGTGACCCGCTCGTCGGTGGACGTCGCTTTCTGTTGGTGGAGAGCGGGGACCCAATCGTGGACAATCTGGAGGTTGCGGTCGAGGGAAGTGAGGTGATGATGGAGGTCGCGCACTTGTCCCAACAACGCGGTGCAGATCAGCGCTCGAACCTTGAATTCCTGCCACATCTCGTGGGGGTGGTTGATGCAAAGATCCATCCATTCGTGCTCGTAGAGGACGCCCTTGAACTCGATCGGGTGTCTGCCGTCGGTCTCGCAAAGGGGTGCAAAGGGCACTGTCGGGCCGGCGGGGGTGGCGTACCAATCGGCAAGCGAGCGGACCCGCTCAACTTGGTCTTGGTCGAGTTCTTCGGGGGATGTGTGGTAGCGGAGGTCGTCCAATCTCTGGGACACCTTGTCGCAGAACACCTCGTAGGACACTTCGGTCGGGGGGATCCCGATCTCGTTGCCGGCGGCGTCGACCACGGTCGCGCCCAGGGTGGCCGACTCCTCGTGGGTCGGGCCGCTGAGGAAGACTTCCGACACGCGAGCGGTCTTCTTGCTGACCGCCGTCTTGGTCTTCTTGGTCTTGGGGAGATGCCAGTGCAAGGCATCCAGGGAGAACCGGACTGACTTCCGGGATTTCTCGCGGTCCTCATCGGAGGGACCCTTCGTGGGGTGAGCCATGGCTAGAATCGTCGATTCGTCCGGGCGATGCGCTCAATCGGTATGCTGCAGGTCGACCGGGATTGGGACCGCGCAAGTGGGAGAGAGAGAGAGAGAGAGATCTATTAGCGTCCAATCGGGTCGAACTGTGGCGCGTGGCCCCGAGGGGTCACGTGCCCGAGCCTACCTCGCCTGGCCCCCGTTTGGGGATGTGGACGGCCCAAGCTTCTAATACTACTGCTAATACTAGCTGACAGGGCGTTTCGCGTCACAAAAGAGAGTTATTTACAAAGGAGAGAGAGGCCTGCCTGCCTCAGGGCTCTGGTCCCCGAGGGCTTACGGCTCCTCTGTGGTTCCGCTGTTTCCTCAGGCCATTACAATCTGGGCCTGGTCACGTGTCCTATTCTTCTTCCTCCGCTGGGTCGTACACTCCCGAGCCTTCCACCCACTCGGCGTATTTCTTCCAGTCCTTTCCCAGGAGCTTATCCGGCCTCCTGAGCGCTTTTCGCATTTCGCTGTTCAGAGTGCCCCTGGCCCGCGCCGCTGGGCACTCCGCGAAGTGCCCGATTTCCGTGGGTCGGCCGCAGCGGCAGGTCCTATACGAGTCGTGTCCGAAGCGTAGGTGGTACTCCTCGTAGTCTCCGTGTCCCGTCCTCTCCGCCAGGAGGTGGTGTAGGGTCTTTCTTGCGAGCGTGAGTTCCGGGGGGTCGTTTCCCTGGTCCCGGATCATTAGCTGGGCGTATCGCGTCGGCCTGTTCGCCAGCCACCACGAGTTCCACGCCTCCCTCAGTGCCCTGGCCTTTGCCTTGACTGCGGTCAGGGCGGGGGATCTTGGGTCTGGGAGCGCGCCCCCGAGGCCGGCCTGAACGTCGGCCTCCTCGTTCCCCTGGATCCCCATATGTCCTGGGGCCCAGTGTACCGTGAGGGGGCAGGTGGTGGTCCTTCCACGCGTATCCTATAACCCTGAACGCCTCCTGGGAATTGTCCGAGGGGCGCCCTGTGATGCCGTATAGTACCGCCGAGTTGTCGATGAAGAGCCGTACCGCCGAGGGTCTTGCCCCCGCCCTGATGTATTCGCGCGCCCACACCACCGCGTGTGCCGCCCCAACCGCTTCGCCGTCAAAGGCCTCGGATTCCCCGAGCCTTCCGTGGTGCTCGTGTAGCTTCTGCCCATCCTGGTACGCCACGTAGCCCCAGCCCGTCCTCTTCGGTAGTCCTCGTGCGGGGGCTGCCTTCGATCCGTCACTGAACAGGTGGATCTCGTCCCTAGGGGCGAGGAGTGTCAGTTGTTCGTGGAGTCTCTTGCCCAGTTCCTTGTTTTCTGGTCTTGGCAGAGGTACCGGGTGCCGTAGGGTCCATTGCACCAGGTGCGGCCTGGGGCAGTCGGGGAGTAGGGTCGCGAGTGTTTCCAGTCTGGTTTGCTTCTCCGGGGAGACGCCCCCCGGGGCCCTCCTGGGTGGCTCCGGCATCGGCCGGGTCCGGAGGACCAGTGGGTGGCGGGGGTCGAGGCTCTTGAACCGTGCCGCCATCGAGATTCTGGCGTGGGCGAGCGCCACTTCGGCGGGGGGGGTCCCGCTCTCGCGGAAGATCGCCCCCAGGGGGGTCGTTCTCCAGACCGGGACAACCGCCCTGGCCGCACATTTAAGTGCCTTGTTGACCGCATTCGTTTGTCCTCCCTGCCTTACCCCGGTATACCACGTCGCCGCCCCATACGTCGCCGTGGGTACGACCACTGCCCGGACCGCCTCCGCCGTGGCTCTTGGTGGGGTGCCCTGGCCACCCTGTTCAGCCTTCGCAGGTGGTTCGCTATTTTCAGTGCCTTCGTCGCCCACCGACTGGCGTGGGCTTTGAAGTTGAGTTTGGGGTCCAGGAAGAAACCCAGCCATCGGACCTCCTGTTTCGGCGTCACCTCCGTATTGCCTATCCTTACTGCGGGGGGTTGCGCGGCTCTTCGTAAGGTGTAGTAGCTCGCACTTGGCTGGGTCGAACTCGACGCCATTCCTGGAGCCCCAGGCCTCCGCCTTTTCGGCCGTAGCCTCCAGTATTGCCGCGCACTCCTGGGCGTTCTTGCCTACAGCCAGCAGTCCGAGGTCGTCTGCGTACGCCGACGCCCCGGCCAGCTCTCTTAACCAGTGGCTGTAGGAAGAGTGCGAAGAGGACCGGGCTGGCAGGGGACCCTTGTGGGAGTCCGCATGCCACTCTTCTAGGGGAGGGTGCAGTCTCCTAATCTCATGGCTGAGCTCCGGTGTGACATGAAGGAGTGTACCCATTCGCAGACATTCAGTGGCCAGCCTTGTTGCCTTAGCCTCCCTGCTAGCCTATTCTTTCTGACCGCGTCGAAGGCGCCCTGTACGTCCATTGTCAGGAGCGCCGCCGCCTTACCCCTTCCCAGGCTCTCTCGACGTCGTGTACCAGGCACAGAACGAGGTCCTCGGCGGACCTCCTCGGGAGGGACCCTATGTGGGTGGGGCCGAGCACTTCTTGGTTGACTGCGGTGAAGCCTATCCTTCTGGCTATCAGTCTTTCAAGACCCTTCCCTATACACGATAGGAGGGCGATCGGGCGCCACGCTCTGACCGTGGTATAGTTGTCTTTGCCCGGTTTCCTGAGCATTACCGTTTCCGCTTCTTTAAACGGGGAGCGGGTGGTGCCCTAAGAGGAGGCACTGTCTGAAGAGGGCCGTGATGTTGTCGCCTATCTCCCGCCACACCTCGCGTAGTAGGTCTACCGTGACGTCGTCTGTGCCGGGAGCTGTGCTTGTGGTCCCGATTGTGCATCTCCTTGCCTCCTCCGGGGAGATCGTGTTGTCCCATTGTATAGTGTCGGTGGGTTGGGCGAGAACCCAAGGCTCTGTGGTGTCCCCGTCTTCTCCGAATCTTTCAACCACCTCTTTCCTAAGTAGTTCTAGCTTTTCCCCCGGTTCCGTAAAGGTCCTATTCCTGTGGACCAGCGGCGGGGGGGCGAAGGTGTCGGTTGCCTTGTGCCATGCCGCCACTGCGTAGATGTCCTTGTTCGAGGACGCTTGCTCGAGCTTCTGTTGCCAGTGCTCTCTTTTTGCCTTTTTGACCGTTGTCTCGAACGTCTTGCGTATTTGCTTCCGGTCTTCCTCCCCTTGTGTGGGGTCGTTGCGGCTCTGCTGTAGCGCCACGCGTGCTTCCTTGCACTCCTCGTTCCACCATTGTGTGGTGCCTCCTGCTTGTCTTCTCAGGCGTCCTGCTCCTTGATCGCGCCTACGAGGGCGTTCTGTAGGAGCGGGCCCAGTGGTCGAGGTCCTTGGTTGTGTGTGCTACCGTCGGTACTTGTGTCATGCCCCATCTAGTCAGGGAGCGGAAGAGCGCCCTATCCTCCTCTTTGGCTGGGACGTAGGGTCTACCTTTCTTGGTTGCCTGTGGGCTTGCTGGTGGTACCGTCCCCGCCAGGGTGTAGTGGTCCGATCCGGTGTAGGTGTCCCCGTCCACCCAGGCTTTTACCTCTGTGCTCGTTGAGAGGACCAGATCGATGGTGTTTCCGTGTATGTTGGTGGGTCCCTGCAGCGATGCCAGGGTGAGGCGGTCTTCCAGCCATCCAGCTATTCGTCTCCCCGCCGGGCACTCCTTTCCCGGTTGCCAGGTAGGGTGGTAGGCGTTGAAGTCGCCTCCTATGATCGCTGGTCTGCCGGGGTGCCAGCTTTCGACCAGGTCGAGCACCTCGTCGTCGCCAAGTCTGTCCTGTATAGGCTGACCCAGACTATCCCTTTGGGCTTCTACCGCGCAGGCGTCGCGGTGTCCCGCGTGTCCCAGGCTCTGTTGGGTCCCCTTGTGTGTCTTTTTGATGTATACCATCGCCCTGGGGGGTCCCGCATTCCAGTCTTCTGTTGGCGTGTAGTGCTGGTATCCTCTGTGGGTTTTGGTCATTCTTCTGCCGTCCTGGGTTCGTGCCCATGGTTCCTGTACCAATATGACGTCGGCAGTCCTTTCCCACGCCATATTGAGGAGGGCGTCGTGTGCCCCTGGTCTTCTGGCTACGTTGGCCTGTAAGAAGGAGAGAGCCCGGACTTTCGTCCGTTTTGGCCGCTCTCCTGGGCTCGCTGGGTCTCACAGGCATGGTTCTGTGGCCGGGGGTTGGTCGTTGCGGGTTGGGGGTCGGTGTTCCTTCCTTCCGCTGGGTGTGCCGCCGCGTACAGGGCCTCGCCTACCTTGCGTATGGCCTTGAGCTGCCTGTTGGTTGGTTTCTTGAGGACGCCCCTCCGTCCTTGGTCTGGCCGGGCACGCTCAAAGTCTGCCTTGTGTGGTCCGTGGCAGTTGGCGCATCTCGGTGGCCTGGCGCAGGGCCCTGGTGGGTGATCAGTTCCGCAGTTATTGCATCTGGCTTGTCTATCGCAGATGCGTGGGTCGTGGTAACCTTGGCATCTATAGCACTGGTTGGCTTTTGCACTTCTGGTGATCTTTCTGGCCGGCGGGCTGCCAAAGAGTCTGAAGTGGTCAGGGACGGGTTTGATGAAGGATACGACCCAGTCGGCGTGAGTGTCGTCGGGTAGGGCGTGTTTCGACTTCTTCGCCGAGACCGGTTTGGCCTTAGTGGCCCGGAGGATCTCGTCTTCCATGAGGTCGTTGGTGTCGATGCTGCCGTCAGGCCCGTTGACCGTCTTCGGTACCCTGGGGACTACGTAGGTATGCCAGGTGGCCGATTCGTCAAGCTTCGCGCCGTGTGTGGTTAGGGCTGGCGCTAGGGCGAGTAGTTGCGTCCGCGCCTTCTTGTCGGCTGGGACGATCGCGAAGCCAGTGTCGACTTGTTTGGCCGAGCGGATGAGGCTGAGTGGGGCCCTGAGCTGTCGGCAGAGTGCGACTCTGAAGCCCTCCGCTGATGCCTGTCTCCACGGGTGGCCGTCGGGGAGCCTTACGAAGAGGCGGTCGTCTTCTCGGTTGGCCTTGTTGTTGCGGCCCACTGTTTTCCAGCCCGCTGTTGGATCGGGGGCGTGGGCAGTCAGGCTGGCGACACTTGTCCGCGCGCTGCTGGCGGCTTGGCTGCTGCTGGCCCCGCTCGTCGCCACCTGGGCCCACGTGACGCTGGTTGCATTGCTGCCCGTCGGGGTCTTGGCGAGTTTGGGGGTCTTTGAGGGGCCCCGGGCCTCTGTCGTCGGGCTGGTGCTCCTGGTCGTGCTTGTCGAGGAGTTCTTAGAGTCGAAGCTGGTCGACCAGGCGCTCCTCGCTGAGCCGGGGGCTCCTGTAGTGCCGTCGATGTCCTTAAGTATCCTAAAGAGCCAAAGGACTTTCTCCTTGCAAAGGACGCCCATTCTGCCTGCGGGCCGGCCAGTTCGGCTGCCAGGGCGCCGTTTAGGCTCTGTGCCATGTTCCTGAGCACCTCTTGCCTTTGGAGGGCTTGTGTTCTGTCGTGGTCCATGTCCCTGAAGAGGGCCTCTACTTCTGGGTCTAGAGGGGTCTTCCGGCATGCCGGCTGTCCTCGAGGCCTCGTGCGCTGGGCCTATCTAGTCCGAGGGGACAGCTTCTGTCTGGGTTGTCGGGGGCCGTTGTCTTGCGTGGGCGCGACGGCAGTGGGTGAGGAGGTAGTGTCCCTGCGGTCCTTCCGGTCGGGGTGGGAGTGGTCGGTCTGGTCGTTGGGAGGGAGTCTCCCATCTCTTCGTCCCTTCTGAGGGCGGCTTCGTCGGCGAAGAGGCTGTCTTCCTGCGGTCCGCGTGTGAGGGGCATTGCTCATTTCGACACGGGTCGTCGTAGCAGGAGCCTGCGCAGGCCAGGCAGCCCTCGCAGTTCCACAGGCAGTTGGGGGTCTGGGCGCCTGGTGCCGTCATTTTCGCGTGGGTTTTAGCGACTAGTTCTTCCGCGAGTCGCCGCTGCTCGAGCGTGGCTTGTTCAGCCGGGACGTTGTTGTCGAAAAGCACTGCTTTCCAGGCTTCGGAGACGCCTAGGTAGATCTCGTGCTTCGAGTTGTTCGAGAGGCGGTAGCCTCCTGGGGCCGTCGAGGCCATCGTTGTCGTGGTAGGTGGGGATGCGGCTTGTGTAGGGGGGGGTGAGGTGATGAGGGTATTCAGACAAGAGGGCTTCCAAGGCCCTGGAAGGAGTAACCAGCTCCTGATTGGTCGATTCTTCCTAGAAAAATATTTTTCAGGGAAAGGTTGACCGCGCAAGTGGGTTGCCGCAGGTTTGTCGTAAACCGCGCAGGTCTAGCCGTTCTTGGCTGTCGCAGCGACCAGGGTGGCGCGCGCTTGTCTGTCGATCAATTCGTCGAAATTGTCGTATCCTTGGGATATTTCAACCTTCCCAGGCTATAGTGGTTTTGATCTTTCGATTGTCACGAAGCTGAGGCTGAAATAGGTCAAGGCCAATATTATTCCGTAGCTAAAGTAATCGAAAGATGAGGAAAAGGAAAAGTAAGTGTGTGTGGCCCTGCTTGCTCTGCAAGATATCCTTACCCTGCCTTGCCTGCCCCACGTGGCCTGTGCTTCCCTTTGCTCCCATTGGCCGCAGCCCTCATCCTCAGCCCTGACCCTGTATTCCTGTCCTAACCCTAACCCTGTAGCCGTATGCCGTTACAACGCCTCTCAAGATTCTGTTGAAGCTCAGCAAATTTCATCTGTGTCTAATTCTGTTTGTGGTCCTAGAAGAAGCGGTACTTCTCTGGAACAGTATGATGGCTGACAAATGCGGGCTGAAGTGCAAGGAGCTTAACGGCAAAGTAGGCACCTATGCAAAGATCATGCATCCTTCTCCTTGTTATTATCTTTTCCTCTTCCAAAAGTCTCAGGGTTTCTAGACCCAAAGCCCTGACTCAACTCCACGTACCCAAACACCACATCCATTTCACTGGCCCCATGTCCAAGATCCATCTCTACCCTAGACCCCGGTTTCCCATCTACCTCACGTATCGGCGTTCCATCCAGCTCATGGATGGCTAGCGAATCTCCACCCATCATTGTTTCCAGTTTCTTTTCCACGTCTAATCCTATACCGTCTTTCTGTTTTGCTTCAGCATGGTGTGACGATACCGATCGTCTACGCCTGTATTTGCACCACCACACAGCAACCAGACACTGGTTTATGATGACCGCAGCTGATGAGCCAATAATGACACTTATGAGTTGAGAGTTGGAGAGCGTCCCCAAACCGACCGCTTCGTTTTGGGTGTTAGCATGGGGACTGAGAGTCGTCGAATTTATGTCATAGCTTGGGTGTGTTGTTCGGACTTGACTGAATTCAGAGTTCATTTTGGGCAGGGAACAAGCTTTACTTTTTTTTGCGCTGGCGTTATCAAAGAAGAAAACCAGGAGGCGATTTTAAGGTCGGGGATGTGTAAAGAACCCCGCGAAACTGACAATACTAGGGGCATGCTTGAGTAGAAGGTTTGAGAAGAAGGTCAGAAACTCAGCGAAAGCTATTCCGATATATCAGGCTGTAGTTGCCAGCCTGCAGGATATATTACACACCAGGCGCCCCGCATCTACAAACACCAATGCCATCCCTCTCATCACTACGGAAACTTAATGATTTAATGGTAAAATCTCGGTGACTTGATCTGTTCCGCACTTGCCACACTCACGGCAGTTATCTCCGCGTGCTTGATCTTGGTGCAGCGTGTTGTCCTAGCTCCACGCCACATTCCTAACTGTTTAACCTTCGAAACTTCAAACCTACGTACCATCTAGCTCAGCTTTACAAGATATCTAACACAAAGCTTGCAAACTACAAACATCAGCGGCAGCAGGCACCTGGCGGAGAAAGGTCTCCATTCACCAGTACAATGTGGAGCTCTAACCCCTGACCGCCCCCTAAAGTGGAGCACAAACACTAAAAATTTGCAAAAACATACAACACCAGGGATTCCCCAGTGGTCACCCACCTGAGTACTAGTCTGGCGATACCAGTTTTATCTTTTGAGATATCTACCACCCAAATTTGTGACAGAACGAGGGCTGAAAATGGCCGCGACAGATCTTCATGTTAAGCAATCAACGGCTGTGCCCGTTTTAAATGGCGTAGCCATAACGTCCAAAACACCGTTATGCCAGCGCCATTACTTTAAATAGATAATCTCAATCTCAGTCTATAATACTTACGTGGATTCCCGCCATCATTTCGTTGTGGGTTAACATCAGCTAGCCACTCAACCCACCATCAACCATCATCCATCAACCATCAACCATCATCCATCATCCATCATCCATCATCCATCATCCATCATCCATCATCCATCATCCATCATCCATCATCCATCATCCATCATCCATCATCCATCATCCATCATCCATCATCCATCATCCATCATCCATCATCCATCATCCATCATCCATCATCCACCAGCATCACGTCAAGCATATCCTCGTCCACACCTTCTAACTAACCATGCCTCGAGTCCTCCAAATTTCACTCGACTCGGATGATGAGGACGCCGGGCTCGTAAGCGCTGCTCAACTTATCCAGCGGTTTGAGTCAAATCCGATCCTCGAGTTTGTACCCGTCAGTAAACGAGCCCAGGAAGCCGCCAAAAGAGATTGGCAAAAATTTGAGTGGTCAGTACCTTAAATAGTTCAAGAAGATAGGCAGGCCACTGACAGCTTCGTAGGTGGTATCGTAACATTCCCGACCAGGATTACAGCATGACGACTGCTTGGATGGACTTTTGTGAGAACAAGGACAAACCCAAAAGCCTGATTCGGGCATTTCTCTATGAGCACGTTCTACGGTCACGACAAAAGCGCCCGGCCATTGGTCAATCTGAAACACAGGTAGTTCAAACTATATCCGCGGCAAAGTCAGCTCTTACTTTCTGGAGGAATATCGTCTACATGGCCGACACAACTATTCTGAACGAAGCACGACACAACGACCGGGATAACAGACACAAATGGAAGTTGAGATGGGCGGACGTGGGGGCCGGGGGCAATCCCGGATCTGGACCTGTCGCCGATGTATCCAGGGTTAGTCTTTTCATTTTCTCATTTTCGACCGAGTAAGGTACTCACCATTTACGTAGTGGATTCGAGTTGAATTAAGCGACGAGCTCCATTTATCCAGGGAGCAAACATACGAGAAGAAAGTTCTGACATCTGACGATATCATTCTCCTTTTGGACACGCTCTGGACACGACCATCAGATCTCCGATGTACCGCAAGGCAACGGGTTGCATTTCACTCGGTCCTTCTCCTTGCAGGATTTGGGTTCCGCCCTGGCTCTATTGTCTCCTTTAAATATCAGCACGTTCGTATTCGATGCTTGCGAGTGGATGATAATCCGAAAAATCTTGCGATTTGCGCAACGATTAAGATTGTTCACAACAAGAGGCGCCAGTATACCGCAAACTCACACAATGCAGTGTAAGTTGTCAGGAAATAGCACCTTGAGACTCCTTTTCTAATCTTTCATAGCGTACAATTCTCCATCACTCTTGTCCCATGCCAGACGATCTGTCTTCTTAGCTTGATTATCGCACAAGCTATTCACGACAATGCTTTCGAGGCTGATTTTGGTTCTCTGGAGGAGCTACTGACGCGACCAAATTTAGACCAGACGGACTGCCTTGATCTTAGATGGAAAGAAGATAAAATGGAGCAAGAGATTTTCCCTGTGCCCTACCATAAGTATTGGGACATATGGAATGAGTTGTGGCGTGTGGCAGGAAACCGCGACACGATCAGGCCTTACTCCCTGCGCGTTGGTGCAGGGTCTGTCCTCGATGGTACGATTCAAACCTGACGATCTTTCAAAGCCCTCACTAACCTTGACACAGGCCCTCTGACTCCGGCCTTGCGCGGTCATCTTATGTCAAATACGACAGCTGTGTTTGAATCAAGCTACCAGCCCGAGCACATACGCCAGGAGCTTATGCCAATCATATTTGGCGCTGATGCCGCAGGAGAACACCACTCACTCTTTCGCAGTCTTCAGCGCGCCACACTTCTCAGAGACGTCAATGCACCCCTATATCCTACCGAAGAGGATAAGGAAAGTCTACGACAACGTGTGGATATTACCAAGCTTACTTGGGAGTATAAACAGGCGAAAGCAAGATCCTCCTCTCCTGATATCAATCGAGCTTATGCTGCGCTGGCGACTAGACGGAAACAGATACTGGCCTTAATAGTGGAAAAGCGGAGAGGTGAATATTTAGAAGAGGTGGATCGACGCCGGGCGCTAGGCCAGTCAATTGAAGATATCCCGATACCCCGAGGCACCCCTCCTGCCCCCCATCCTCACGACCAAGGAGGTTATATGGGCAGGTTTTTGGCTGAAAGAGATCTTGGGAAGCCAAGGAGAACCGAGATATACTGTCGAATGCTCGTCTCATACTTGGGACACCGCGTCACAGAGCTTAAGGCAGTGATACATTCTCTCACCGAAGGACAGACGATGGTTGAGGAACCTGATACTAAGGCATGGACATGCCTCTTTTGCCAACGCACCTTCGCCCAACGTAATGGTTTAACACGGCACAACCAAGATCAACACTTCAAGAAGGGGACGTTCGACAAACCCATACCATGCCCCCTTTGTCCCGAAGTTATTATTGAAGGTCCTGAGGCATGGAGTAGCCACACAGCCAAGTGCCACGGTATAAATTACACGCCGTGGCTGCCTGGTAAAAGGTCTGACAAAAAGGCACGTCCAACTACAACACCAACCACCAGATCAGCCCGATGCCTGTTTTGCGAACAAATGCACCACCCCGGAAATAGCCACTCAAGACATGTCAATAGGTCCCATAGCAAGATGTTCAAAAAGCCATTTGAATGCCCGGAATGCAAGAGGAAAGGTTCGGTAGCGGCGGAAATAAAAACACGCGAGGAGTGGTTGGACCATACATGGAACTGTCATCAGCAGGACGGACAAACGGGAGCAGCTGTGTGTGGCGGGATAGAAAAAAAGCGGAAAAGGAAGGATGACGGTGTCCAGGACATTGACACGAAAAAGCGGAAAGAGAGTATGTAGGTAGCTTTCCCAGTTGGTAGCAACACTTTGACTCAAGCGAAGTAGACATTAAGGGTCTTCAAGCATGAAGTTTTTTCTTCTTCACCTAAGGTAGCTTGTCAGTTTCTTGGTAGCAAAAACTTTCATGTTTATTTACTCCTACAATCTCCCTTTTAGTTATCTTCAGCCCACCACCGTAAGTAACAACATCGCCTTCCAACAAAATTTCAGTAATCTAATTCAGCCTTACATTTCCCCAATATGACTGTCCATGAACTGATGCACGTGTATATCGTATGCTTCCCACCCACTCCAAATATCTTCCAAACTAAAAAGCTGGCCATTATCACTCATGCTGCCATCAGCCAGCCCCGCACAACCATGGTCCAACTGGGTGGAATTTTCATCGAGAGTAGTCCAGTCATAGCCAAGTCCTGCCGCATCTTCGGTCCCCCCGGCCAGGCCCGGGGCGGCCCACACAGCGGCAAGAAAGTCCCATTCTGCCATCTGAAATTGATATTGGCCTTTCAGGAAAGAATTTTGCTCCGTGATCAGAGACTGTTCAAAAAGGGAGCCCCACTCCGCCATCAAAACTTGATCAATCAAATTGAAGGCCTGTGACTGAGTCGTTTGGGGTTGTATGGCTTGGGTTGTCGCAAGATCAGTGTTGCCTTCCGGGCCGGGTTCGTTCGTCTGTTCATTTGGTGATGATATGGTGGCTTCTATGTTGCCCGTTAGGTGCTGGGAGCCAACCGAGCATTTGTGAGCACGCGTGGTATGTCGCTTGCAGGCGCCGCCATGTTTTTTGGGAGCACGGGTTGTTCGACGCTTTTTGGGCATAGCACGGGATGCCTTGGGCCGTCGCAGAGTCGCACTTCTGGTCATCTTTTTGAGCTGATGGGGCCGAGGATGGTACGATGATGCTGAATTTGCAAAATTTGAGAGCTCGAAGTGCTGGATTATAAGGGTCATCTGAAGCGGCCACAGGAATATGAAGCACAATCGCTCAGCAACCGTGCCGTCGTTAACCTGTTAGTGGAGCAGAAATGCCACCAACGACAACCGCGCCGCCAGCGGCATCCATCAACTCTTGTCCTCGGACGACAGTGCCATGGCACGGCCGACCGCGCCGCTCTAATTCGGGATCTACCGAGCCACTCTAACCTGAGAGCGTTGGTGAAGAGGAGTCAAACTAAAACCGGCAGCATCAGAAATAACCATCCCGCGCTAATGAGAGCAGATGACCTTTCCAGTTCCGCTTAAGCAGGCAGCGGCAATATCGTGAGAAATTTCCGAGTTTCTTTCCTTCAAGTTCAGCACTCTTTCCTTCCTGATCAATCTGATGATGGGGTTTCTAGAGCGATATATGTTAGACAAACGTGGGTATTTCCCAAGGGACATGTCGTAAGTGACCCTGAAATCATGCTTCGACCGCAGTAACTCCATCGGGAAGAAGACCGGGAAGGACTGAGTTTCCCATTCGCAGGCAGGACATACTTGCGTTCCTGGTCGTAATAATTTATCTATACGCGTGAATCTGGAGGGAAATACATCGTGGTGATGCAGTGGGCAGTGATAGTGGAACGTATTTGGATTCATGTTGGCGCAAGATTCCCTTATATTTCCTCTCATAAGTACCCATGCCTCCTGAGCTGGGGAAGTGGGGACTGATTGCCCAGAGCGTGCGAAAGAAACTCGGACATTTCCAATGGCAATACAATCTTCCTAAGCTGGGAAACATACGGCTGAGAGAATCGTTCCCACATATCGGGCTGCCGACCAAAACTATGGAGCGTGGCTGGCGGCAGTTCGATATCTTCGGGATATCTGACTATATATGGTGGTATACCAGTAATAACAAACAGGTCCTGATTGAAGTTGACTGGCAATGCATGCTCGTTCGCGCTCTTGATTCTCTGTTGCCATGCCATTGTGTAACCCTCACTATGATCGACGAGAAGTCTCCAGCGTGTTCTGTGGGCTTTGAACCTATCAGGGTTTTGTTCCAAAAAGACAGTGTAGACTTCCTTGCACGTCATTTCGATACCTATCGGTCGAGAAATCTCGGCAAGCTGCCCATGTCGGTATCGAAGTGTGATCGTTCTGGAAACCGCAAGAGCTAACTTCCATATCATCAAGCGCAGTTCAGCCGGTAGCCACAGGAAGAGTTCGAACCTCGCATAACTTCTGCCTCCCTTCAAGTCGTTTTGACGACGCCCTGGCTGACGAGCTGTTACCGAACAGGAAAAATATTTCAAAGCTGCATGTTTTTGATTGAGATATGAATTCATAGTGATGTTCTGTTGTATAACATTATGACGTTCATCGAAGCCGGGTTGCGCTCGTCTTTGTTTCGGTAGTTTAAAAGAACTTTGAGGCGGTACCATATCGAAAACGGCCTGCGGTGTTGATCTGAACGATTGCTGGCAGCAAAAGTGTACGTTAGGTAGGTACTTAGGTAGCTAAGGTCTACGGTTGAAAGTGTTGGTAGGGCGGGATCAGTATTTTTTAAGAGAGCCAGGTTTATCTAGTTCTCCATCATTATCAAGACACTTTTCCCGCTATTGTCTCTATTTTCAAGTATGTTTCAAGATAATAGGCGGCCTGTTAGATGTTGTGATGGTGCGGATGTGCCTGATACAGGAAAGCCATGTGGCCACGCTGCCTAATACATGAGAGGGGATGCTTCACTGAACCATTTTAAATGATTGCTGGCTCAGGTGGCTAATACCGTTATCCGGAAAAGCGACACTTGCATCTCCTTAACCCCTGCAACTCCCTCGATCTCTGCTCCGCCCGCCCCTCCGCCCTCCCTCCGCCCTCCCTACGTCCATCCACCCGCCCTCCCTCCGCCCTCCCGCCCTCCATCCGCCCGTCCTCCCTCCGCCCTCCCTCCGCCACTCTCCCTCCGCCAGACATATGCTTCAATCTCTTCTATATCCTTTAAAAAGAAATAGTCTTCGTGTTGAACGTGCCTTTTTCCTATACCACTTCCACAAATAACGTGATTTACCTCCTCAGAAGCTCTCACCGTTGCTTGACTCAAGGTACCTGACCACATCTCCTCTTGATAGACCACCACGCTTACATTCGCAGACTGAACATGTCAGCTTCAGTCATATCAGCCGAGGAACACTCGACGAAAAGCTCGAATATCAATCAAAAAGAGAGGATAACTATTGAAACGATGAGAGTGGGTGAAATATCTTGGGTTAGACAAGTTCTCACGGGTATCGCTGGATGTTGTTGCGCTATTGCTACCTGCTGTCGAGGGGGGCCTTGCTTTGGAGACGCCATGATATCATAACAACTTTGATTTAGGTATGGACCTTACCCGTCATGTAGGTGCATGTGACAGCACGTGCCACCAATGAATGTGGAAGCTGTCTCGGGTTGGCTAGGGTTGAATAGATAGTCGGATCTCCCACTCAATACCGATCTGGAACTTGTACGCCTGCTGGCTTTGAGACATGAGTTTGTGATTCTGCGTTGGCATGTACTGGGATCCCGGTGTGAAAAGTAGGCACCGCGTTACTCGCACTATGCCCCACTCACATTGCTTGACAGGATGTCGGTCCTACTGGCTAGAAGCTGAATTGAATAGACACACACCCATGTAGGAAGCCCGGAACAATCCCAAAGCAGCCAGGTGCATAGCCGCTTCATGGTCCCCCATCACATTGATATAGTCCCTCTTCCCCTGAATCTTGAAGCCTCGCTCCTACACCTCTTCATATTCTAGCTTGAAACTATGGCAATCTTTTGGTTTACAGCACTACGGGCGTTGTGTGTTATAGCCTTTGTCTATTCCTCCCTCATACATCACTTCCCCAGACAGGCAACCAGAAAGTTTCTGAAGACACAACTGCCATTCATTCTCCAACTGGTTTTGGTTTTGGTTCGCAGCCTCAATATACATCAGACCCATACACTTCCCATCGAGCGTACGTTTTCCGCCGGATACATACTTGGCTACACACTTCATTTCGCAGCGATATTTCGACGGCCAAAGTGCAGTACTTGCGCTGCCTGCTGGACCTTGGTCGCTCTTGACGGTACAACCAATCTTTCCGAGAACAGCAGAGCTTGTTTAGGTATAGGCTCAGTCCTATTGCCGTTGCTCATCGATAGTCTTTATTCACGCCACACTGTCGCTTTTTCGACTGGCCTAAACGAAAATGGCGAGCAGCAAGAGACACGCGAAGCTTTCCACTCAGTGAAAAGGGAACTACGGTTCATTTGGGGACACATTTACTTGAATGGATCAATAACAGAGATGTTGTTTCTGTTTTTGAGAATGGTCCTTCTCTTTTCTCACAAGTTCTTTAGTCACTTGCTCATACAGGAGCGGGCTGGCATGGTCGACATAGCTCATGGGATTGCAAATGAGTCCCAGGACATTACAAATTTATTATCACAGGCAAAGAAGTATCTTTACTATTTCTCGGCTTCCCGGTTCTTGACCCCAGCACTAAGCGTATTTGAGGATGTCTTCACAATGCGTCGCCAGCACCTAGTTCAAGTCCTTGCTCACAGAAAGCTATTACGCCTCGATCACTCATATCACGATCAACACTCCACGGCAGAGATATCCCGGATATTTATGGGCGCCAGTAGGCTATACAGAACCGTAGATACGGCTTTGTTCAATTTCCCCAGGCATCTAATATCAGTAACATTCAGTGGCATCAGTCTCATCGCAATCGACCCTAGCATCGCACTTATTTGCCTCACACAGGTGCTATGTTCTTGGCTGGTGGATCAAAGCTTGCAAACACGGCAGGATCGAATACAGCAGGAGCTAGAGGCCGCTCAAGCTGCCCTATCACTCCTTCAGGAAGACTTCATAAGTGGTTGGACTGCCATACTTTTCCACACCAAAGAGACCCGAGAGTCGGCCGCCTACGAAGCAGCTCTTTTTCGACTAAGGAAGGCTCAGATAAGATTAAGATTGGTTCAAAAGTGTGAGCAATGCTTTCTTCTGCTTCTTTATCTGATAGAGCATGTGCTGGTGGTGAGAGTGTTGGGGAACGGTATACGCAATGGCCGCTTGACTGCAGGACACTGGGACAAGGGTCTATCTTACACCAATGTCTTTCACGCTGATGTTTCAACGGTTATGACATTGTTCGGAAACTTGAGGGAGGCTTTGAAGAAAGCAGCCAGCTTAAGGCGCATGTTAGAACGAGAATGCGCAGTTCGGGACGGTTCTGAAGCCTTTGAACCTAGCGGCGGCCACATTGAGTTTGTTGATGTTAGCTTCGCCTACCCCGAGAAGGTGGTCCTAGAAAACTGCAATTTGTCTTTCCAATCTGGAAAAATAACTGCAGTTGTGGGTCCATCCGGGGTTGGGAAGTCGACCATACTCAAGCTGATATTGAGAGCCTACGATCCGCAGATCGGCCTCGTCAAGATTGATGGGCAAGACATCAGGATATTCCGTCTTCAATCGTAAGTGACTTACCAACCCGCTCATGTACTGAGACTAAGATTAGGGTGTGTCTAGCCTGCGGTCCCGGATGGCAGTTATGGAGCAAGAGCCGCGTCTCTTTAACAGAACTATTCTGGAAAATGTGAAATATGGAAGGCAAGGCGCTACAGACGAAGAGGTCCGCGAGGCTTGCAAGAAGGCCAACATCCACGATTGTATCATGAGTCGCGAGAAAGGGTACCATGAAGTACTTAGCTGTGCAGGGTAAGTTTGAATTCCATTTGTGGCGTGAGACAACCAATATTAATCGAGTGCACAGTAGTGGATGGTCGGGCGGGGAGAGACAAAGGTTTGGGCTAGCTCGCTTGTTTGTCCAAAACCCCGATATTATTATTGTGGACGAGGGGACCAGTGCAATCGATACCGAGACTGAGACGCAAGTCAACATGAACTTGAGAGAGTGGTTTCAAGGAAAGACAACAATTCTCATTGCGTACGTGCCTATCTTTTTAAGGAGGTCACTTGGGTACTAATCACTCATTGCTTCTAGGCACCGATTATCCTCGGTCATGCACGCCCACAACATATTATTTCTATCAGACAATGGTCAAGTCTGCGAAGAGGGAACACATCAAGATCTTATTGCTAGGAAAGGTGGCTATTACTCACTTTTTCAGCATTATCATGGCAATGGATAAGATGGAGTATTTTATACCTAATTCTATGGGGTGGGTTCTTATTAAAATTCAATCTTCTTAAGAAATATTACATCCTTTAAAGAACCAATACCTTCAAGCCCAATCTTTAAATTCATTATGACCCTTCCCAAAACATTTCACAGTCTATTTATCCAAAAAGGATACATCTTGCAATGTTGTTTTCGAGATCTCCCTTAGTGTCGCTGTGACGGTTGCCGTGGAAAGTGCATTTGCTAGTGCAGTTCTTGAGCAAAGCTGGATGCTACTGGTTCGATGATTGAATAGCTCGATTTTAACCACTGGTGTTCTACGAGTGCCGCTCGTTGTGATAATCGCAAAACTCAACACCGTCACATCTTTCGGCTTCAAATTAACAAGTCCCGTTTTCGTAATGGCGTTGTTGTAGGGTGCCAGCTGTGTTCGTATTTCGGGAAATTGGTTGGCCTTAAGGAGATGTCCTTGCGGGACACCGTTTGGCATCATTCCAACGACATAGAGATACTGCGTACCGAGAAGTCTATCGAGACCAATAACTTCACCCTTGCATGTATAATATTGGTGTCCATTCTGAATATCAAATGTTAAATAGGTGGGCGGCTGTCCTGCAGGCTTTCCCGATTGTATCTTGGCGAGTCTTCTGTCTAGCGCAAGCTCTATCTTCAAAGACGAAGATGGATAGGTGAAGTTATCTTTCGAATTTGATTTTGGTAGCAAACTGTTAGAGTTAAAGAGGGGAATTTCTGTAGGTTGTCGAAAAGCTAAACGATTGGGCGCGTTCACATGCTGGAGAAACCGCCAGTCTTGGAATTGTTGAAATAATTCCCGCTCGTCCGCATAAGGACTAATTCCTCTCGCATGGTGGTATCGACTGTCTGGGGGTGAATAATGCGTTCCCGAACTAAGTTGCGTGAATGGCTGGCTTTGGTATTGTGGCGGTGTGGAAATACTAGCCGATCGAGCACCTTGTGGTGGCCAAGCCTCGTTCTCTGTGCCCGAATTCCGTTGCGTGAATAACTGGCTTTGGTATTGTTGCGGCAATACCGGCCTCCCATCCAAAGTACACGTGCTGGTCGATCGTCGGGTATGCGGTGGCCAAGTTTCGTCAACCTCTTGCTTCGTGGTTGAGAAATGCGGGTGTATGTGGCTCACATTTGGAGTCACGGACGGTAGTGATTGTCCGGGAAACAGCTGCCTCTCTTCATCAATCATCTTTTTACATTGATGACATGTATGTGAATATTCTTCTGATGTTGATGTATCCCGGGATCTGGGCTGCTCACCCATATGCGATGCTTGTGCTTCGCCTTGTGGGCTTTTTGGGCTGTTCAGTCGAGCGGGCTCCTGTCCCGATAGCTGCGCCGGCTGACTAGTTGATGAGTTTTTTTGGGATGTAGGATTTTCCTGCGGTTCGGAACGTTGATTCGGAAAGTTCTTGTACATCGGTGCGAATATAATATTCGGCTTTTGCGGTATGTGAACTTCGGCTGCTTTGTTCGAATTTATTGACGTTTGGTCCGTTGATATGTTGTTTTCCGGAGATACACTAGGTTGAAAGGTGAATTTGTTGTGTTGCATTGGTTGAGAAGAAGCCTCATGACTCTGGTGCTGATTGGACTGATATGTTTGAGCAAAGGGCCTGATATTTACCTCGTCGCCAGAAGAGTGCGAGTTTTGTCGTTTTCGCTTCCTATCATTTTTTTTAACTGGCGACTCAACCATGATGATGTCTTCGTCGAATGGTTTCTTCGACTGTGTTTCTAAGACCCCTTGCGGGGCGTCATTTATTTGAACTGATTGGCGTGTATCTGAATCCCTGTGAGATAATGGCTTTGTGGCAAGCTCTTCATTCCCGTTAAGTTGTACATTCGCTCTTGCGGTGTCTGGGCGGAAACGCTTTGTGCCGGTCGTTGGAAGAGGGCCGGAGGCCCTGCGTTTGGAACCTGTCTGGCTGTGGGTGAGTATCTTTGTTTCTATGCTATGTGGAGTTGCTCTTGGTGCATGGTTCTTTTGAGATTCGGATTGTTCTTGCCCCGCTGAAGGCTGTCCGGGTATTTGTGAAGTGCCCTGTTTTTTGTGATACTGTCCCAAGCTGTGTGCTGTGGGGGTAGCAGGCTTGTGTGACGCAGCAGCCTGCCCTTGCGAAGACTTAGAATCATGCTGTGGCGGCTGTTTCTGATTTCCTTCGGCCATGGGCAACTGTGAAGAGTTTTTTCTTTGTATATTAAACGTAGGAGGTTGCCCAGAGGTTCCCCTTCTCTGTGGCCCGGCCATTTGAGTAACTGGCGTCGTTCCCTTTCTCACTGACTCAGCCTCCTTCGTCTGTTGAGCAGGTGCAGTCTCCTTTCTCTGTGGCTCAGCTATCCTCTGGGAAGTTGACGTCGTTCCCTTTCTCTGTGGCTCAGCCAACTTCTCGGGAGTCGACGTCGTTCCCTTTATCGCTAGCTCTGTCATCTTCCTCTGCTGAGTAGGTGCAGTCTGAGGCTCAGCTAACTTCTGAGATGTCGTGCCCTTTCTCTGTGGCTCAGCCGCTTTCTTCTGTTGAGCAGATGTAATTTCCTTTCCCAGCTCCGGTGCCTGTGGGATTTGTAATTTTGGCAGGCTAGCAACTAATACTCGCTGTGAGTCTGACCTGTTTCCATCCGAAGTTGCCTTCTTTTGCATGCCGGTGCCTTGTGGAGTGATTTGTGCCTGTGGGCCGCCACTCTGACCGTTTAATGTTGGCTTTCTTTGCGGTTGATTTGTCGTCTGGCTTTGGCCTTGCTTTGGCTTCGGCTTCGAAGGCACCAGCGGGACTTCTGACGTTTGTGCCTTTTTTAAAATTTCACTTTGCTGTTGCACAGCACTTGGACCTTGTAAAGACTCCTTTCTCTGTAGTCCAGCTACAGTAGTCTGTCCCTTTAAGTTCCCCGACTTTCCCTGTTCTGCAGTATTCTTCAATGCTTTACCGTTTGTATCCACGGGTCCGTTGACAGGGGTGACAGAGGATTCCTTGACTCGAGGCGTCATATTTTGCAGTCCAGCTGCAGTCTTTGCTCGTGTTTGTCTTGAGTTAGTATCCCTGAGGACAACGGGTGAATAGGGACTGTGTAATTCGGTCTGAGTTGTGTTGTTGTCTTGATTTGCCACATAGTAGTCCTTCAAACGTTGCATATCCTTGACTCTGGTCTTCTCCTTGGCCCAAGCAAGATTCTTTTCCGTAAGTTCCGATTCATCATCTCGAGGAGTATCCCGACCCTTAATATTCTCACCTTGGATCGCTACCGCGATTTTCACATCATCGGAGGTAAATGTGTTGGGATTCTGAAAGGCAAAGCGTTGAACTTGTCTCGCGATTCGTTTGGCGGCTTTTTCAGTCAAGCTACGAGCCACAGGCATCGTAACAGCCAGATAAAGGTAAGGGAAGTAACGAAGAGAAGCATTTCATATCGGGGGAGAGGAGGGACTTTATAAAGATTTGTTATTTGCAGTACTGACCCAACTCCAAACTCCATACCAAATCCCTGGCCGTACCTAGCAGGTCGGCCAGAGCATCAGGCACGCCCAAACCAAAGTGGATCAATATGATACAATTTCCCAAACTATGAAACCCTATCGCTTCCGGCCCAAACAAACTGGTTTGAACTTTTCATATGTGTCCTGTCCTCTTCCTCAGGCGCCTGTTGTCTTTCGATATTTGGGCATACAACTGCCATGTGTCTAAAAGACTAACTGTTAGAAAATAGAAAAGAATTCAACTAAGCTCGGTATTTCTACTGACCTTGAGAGGATGTCTTTGCGGGTAAATCCTTGCTTGCAATACCCACAGAAGTAAGGCCTTTCCTTCAGATGAACACTTTTGTAATGGCGTTCGCAATCCGTCTTACGAACAAATCTTTTCGTACATCCCATACAGGGAAAGGGGTGCTCTCGATCTTTGTTATGTGTTTCCATGTGAGCAGACAAATTGTATCTCCGTGTGAAAAATTTATTGCACAGTTCGCAAACGTGTGATGAGGAACGGGTTGTACGTCTGCGGCGAGGCGGTGGCCTTTCCCACAGCGTGTGAGATTGCGGTGGCTGGCTACACTCTTGTCTCTGGGAGTCCTGGTTGTGGTAGTTAGGTGCATCCATGGTCGGGTTGTAGAAAGGTGCCCCTTGAGGATGGGCTAATAGCGTGCTTCGGGGAGGTGGTGGCCAGACGACCGGGCTGTAGTATGTGTTGTCATGGCTGGTCGGTTGTGAGAAAAGGGCTTCATGTAGACAATACTCTGGACTGACTGTTTGCGACCCCGGGCCTGTTACAGGGACTGGCCAGAAGCAGGACGAAACATCGGTCTGAAAATTCATAACTATTGCGGGGATAACTGAAAGCAGGCTGGTAAAAAGTGTTGTTTCCCTTCGTTGTTTATAAGCCTGTCACATATACCCGACGGTTTGGAACTTGTTCTGATTGGTCAAGTCCATCGAAGCAAGATGCTCTCCTACATGTAAAACTTGATCATGTGACCTAGGATATGGGAGAAAACAAGTCAAGGGGTCCTATTTCTGGACGAGAGGTGGGGGTCAAGTTCCATCTTCGGTATAGGTGCTTCGGTGAGAAAAGGTGACGATCGGTGACCAGCTCCACACACATCGCCAACATGAGACACAGCGCCATTGCCAGCGCCATTGCCAGCGCCATTGCCAGCGCCATCACCAGCGCCATCGCCATCGCCAGCGCCATTGCCAGCGCCATCTCCAATCCTACCTCGATATCATTTCAAAAAAGCTACTGTGTCAGGACTTTCTCCTATATTTGGATCACAACTTGAAGCTGTTTCCACATATATTGACCGCAAAGCAAGGCGGGGAGTAAGATGATCTGAATCATGTTAATCTACCCTCAGCATGGATAAACGTAAAGAACACCAACGACAACTGGCACGTACCAGGAAAAGGAGACAGACACTCATCAAGAAGGTTGACGAATTCCATAAGCTCTGTGACGCCCAGGTCTACTTGATCATCCGAAAGAACCACCGCTTTTACATTTACTCTTCCAATACAATGGACGGAGAATGGCCACCAACCCAGAAGAACATTGTAAGTATCTATCTACCTGCTTTCCGTGCCACATTCCTAATTGGGTTCTCAGTCGACATCTTATCCCTTGCCGCTGATCTATACTCCACATACAGTTGGGGGCGTTGGTGAAGGGGAGGACGATAAGGACTTTCATGCAAGCTAAGTAATCATTACGGAGTCGTATGCACGCCCTCGCACAACTACTAGGACAAAAACGACACAGGAGATAGGTAGATATATGATAGACGGGTTTTAGACAGATTTAGATGGGATTCGAAATTACCGATTAGAAGGACAAACGTACCAGAATGCTATTGTTGTACCGCTTTACCCTCATCGATCCAAGGTAGCTACAAGTTTTGTTTGATTTGGATAAATGTTCTAAGGATCTTGACTTCTTATGACCAAACGCATCTTGCAGCTATGTAGTATTGCAGCGTAATACCGCGGCTCTGCAGTGACTTGGCTTGCCGGCAACAGTCAATGATTCGGCATCGAACGTTGTCCATGCATGACTGAATGGTAAGGCTGAGATGGGTAAGCGCGGAGCTGAGGAGCGAGGGATCGGTTTTGTGGGGCAAATGCGGGAGATCCAGATTAGTTCACATGAGTTACTGTGATTTGTTGGTTGTTTTCTAGAACAGCAATTCAGAAGATTCAGGATGTACCTATGTTAAAATTTTGTAGGAGTTTTTGTCCAGCTATATATCGAACTGAATTTCCTGAATCATGTGATTGAAGTAAAGAGCATCTTTCTTTTTATTTCAAGAACACCTGACAACACTGTAAATGTTGTACATCAAAGGTGACGATGCTGGAGTAGAGTCATATTCGGTAATGGGACCCGAACTTTCCTAGTGTTCATCAAACCCATGGATCTAGCTGCGGCACAGAATTCTTACCCCACATTTGATCTGGTTGATAAGCATCTGTATATAACACGCGATTGGACAAGAGTTAAACCCAGCACATGATGTCATTGGTGTAGGATAGAAAAAACTGACCCCGTTTACTGCGCAACAAACTACCTAGGATTTTATCCTACAGACCAATGATATTTGCGTTGTTGCAGAAGTCTCGAGCATGAACGTCCCAGAACCGCCTCCAGTACATACCATGTCGTGGTGCATCGTCAACATCGCGGAGGTCTTTGACTTCCAAAATGTCTATGACACTCTGCGCTCGGATAAGATCGACTAGGTACCCAAAGTGATTAGTGTCACAAGCTTTCTACCAGCTGCGGTCTGGCCACCTACTGTGATTCGACAAGATGAGCTCTTGTTCACCAAAAACGGCATCTGTCTGCGCCTTCTCGGGAAGATCACGGGGGTAATAGAACCACTGAACCAGTGCATAGACGTTTGCAGGATCCTTAGCCCTGATAGATGTGATGCGTGCGGCCCATTTAGGCTGACAATCTGCATCTGCTTTGCCATCTCCCGTGTCCTGCTGCCACCTCACCGTATCACGGTTGGCAACGGAGATAGTATCACCGACACGGAATCTGGTTTCGTTAACTGTTGCGGATTAGATTAAGCTTCCCATGTGTACAGGATAGTGTTGACTTACGCAAGAAAGATTTGTAGTTTTGATAACGTTCCCAGACCTTCCTGGATGGGACATTCTTTGTTTTGTACGTTTTGCGCCGGGGACGACTTCGACCCTGTGTCTTGCTTCTTGCCATTTGTATCAAGTCTGGGTGTTTAATGGATGTGAGCTAGTTGGTGAGCGATGACACGGCTGCAAGAAGTCACCCATCACCTCACGACATACCTTAGATACTTATAGCCATCATGAGAACTGAACTATTTTTACCTGGAGGCAGCTCGTTGGCGGTACTGGCGGCGCGGATGTCTTGCTTGTGAAGGCATGAGTTTTAGAATGGGGCTGGGGTCTACAAAACACCGTTGGCCTGCGCTCGTTCAGACCAAATTGTGCAGTTCCAACGGGCTTCTCCGAATTTCCAGGTCTTTCCCATGGCGCACTCAGCGGCCGCAGTTTCATTCGTTGTCATCGTATGGACAATGGCCGCTCTCAGCCTCGGAGGGCTCCTCGTGAGACGGTATGCCCTCTCCAACGGCATTTTCGCTATCCGGAAGAGGTCGCATGGGCAACAGTACCAGCACAAAGGCCTTTTCACCTCGCAAGCTTTGGCATTCGACTGCCTTTGGATTGCCCAGTTGTCAGTTGTGGCTATTATACCGCCTTTGCTTCTCCAACGGCTTGAAACTTGCATCTATGCGCTTGGAATCTACCGCACACTTTCAGAAGTAGGTTGTCGCCCCCAAAACCGGTCCACTCAATAACATAAAACAGCGTATCATACACATGATCTGCGTATCTTGGTCTGAGCCCCGTGGTCGACGTAAACTTCTCTCAGCGGCCGCCGGCAGTGCCCTCTTGCTTGGGGGGATCATGGCAAGCGCCCGCCACATTGCCAATGTCGGCAGAGTTAGCATTCTTGTCATTGCGTGTTCAATACATGCCTGGACTGCAACGGAGTACCTTCTTCTTCTGACACGACTACTACTTGTATCACGATCTCAGAGACGAAAGCTTCTAGCCTACATTATCATATCACTCTGTTCGATGAGCTGCTGTGCAGGGTTGCTGTGTTCTAACGATGATGAGTTTCTGCTTGTGCGTTTATCCCAAATTCTCAACCTCGCGTGCTGACACGCACATAGGTCATCTACCTCACTGGCCTGCCTGGCGAACTTCTAGCATCCAGCTCGATGCTGCTATCAGAATGGAACAAGGCTAGAGGGGTAGATGTGGATCACGAAGCACTCTGTCAGGTTATGGTTACACACGATCAGGTTCAGCACGTGGAGGACGAGAGATCTGAGTTGCCACATTTTCCTCCGCCAGCGTATATCTCATCATACTATCAACATCTTGTCCTGCCTTGAGCATCAAGAACTTCTCGAGAAGATATTCTACACGTCACCCGCTTGCCACTTCATCGTGCCCCCCAACGAACTCACCAAACCAGTCAGGAGTTGCCTATTATATGGTTAGATGCTTGCTTTTGTTACAGAGAAAATGATGTGCTTACCTGCTCACTACTGAGACCTTCTTACTATTAACTGCGCTCATTGATGCTAAGAAGTCCTTCTGCTCTTGTGCAGACTGAAACTCATATGCCGTATAGTCCGGACCATAAGTCCGTGCAATCACCGCGCAACAAGGCTCTTCATCTAAGCAAAGATGGGTCAGCACGACGAGAAACGTATGTTAGTCGATGAATGATCCTACCGGTATAGTAAATTCCATCAATATCATGTCCAATAATATCCAAAAAGTATTTTGCCCCGGGTGACAGCGGAAACTGAGCTAGGCAGTGGATGTATAGAGAATCGGCGTAGAGTTGCTGCTCCAAGTAAAATGCACCTTCAAAACAAAAAACGAAATTAGATATTCTGGTTACCCTCCAGCGCCGTGACGATCCAGCAGTTAAAAGCAGAGGTTGTGATTGAGGACGTAGTTGCGCGTGATGACCTAAGCTCAATGCCGTATCGATGACCGATGACCGGTGCAAACTTGAATTGAGCCCTAGATTGTGTCTTCGAATTGACATTTGCCGATTAGCTATGCTGCTAAAATAATCCGCCTTACAGATGATGTAAGGAATTGAAGCGACGTCGAACTTATGATGGTTTATCCAGCGCGGCTCCCACGTGAAACAAGACTTACTCCCGGTAGAGTACGGCTGGATTCCTGCCTTCATCGTAGTATTGACCAGAGTGATTAGATTTGCGATTGATGTGCGCCGAAAGGATGCAAGGGTCTGAACTTCAACAACCTCAGATCCTACCAGGTCGAGAAAGATCTGCTCTTCTTGATTATGCGAAAGAGAAAGGAACTGTTGAATGGCCCTTATACTTTTCTTATAGCATCGGCATTGGGAAGCGTCATTCAACTCTCGAAACTTCTTCTGAACGATCATAGCTATGTTGCGATATAAGCCTTCCCGTACACTTTCAATAGCATCTAGTTCCATTGCTCAATGTTAGTTAGGGGTGAGAATGGGTTCTGATTCTGTCTTACCTATCAGGTCTAAGCCTGCATCAATTGGAATCCCTTGGAGATATCCTGTCGCAGGCGTCTGATACTGCTCTGCCGACCAAGGCTGCTGTATGGAATCAAGAATCATCCTGCCTTCTTCATCCCGACTGGCAAAATGGGCAAGAATGTAGATGGCGAGAAATAGACTTTCAATGTCCCCGATAAATCTGAGAATCAGGGCGCAACTCAGAAGCTCGCTGCTATCTAATAGCTGCAAGCTTCTTCGGATTCGTAGAACCAGACTGCCCATCCATGGGTTGAATACTGGGACCATTCCATACTTGCTTGCCAATGCGATGGTTTGTAGAATTGTCGCGAAGTTGAGAACAGTGAAAAGGGCAGTTACATTGGCGAACTGGCCGTGGATAGCGTAGAATAAGGCTCGAAATAGAGCAGGGTTATCTTCCGGAAGCGAGATATGTCGTGTACCCGATCCGTCAAATGTGATAGAATCCGTTTGGTCTGGAAGAAACATTTTCTTGAAGACCGGCGAGTGTTTCTCGAGAAGCTCTGCCTGTACTCTCAGAAGAACTGCTTTGGGGCCAACTTCTAACACAAGATCAGTCGCCTGGCCAGCAAAATCGAGTGTCTCGATACTCATCATGGCAGTAAAAGAGATAGCAGGCAATGGTTTGTGTCAAACCTATGGACAAAGTGTTTTTGACTGAGGTGAGGTTAGGAGGTGCCGCTTATATATGCTGCTGGCGGCCGCTGTGAGGCATACTTGTTGAGGCGTGAGTTCAAAGCTGAGCTTGCGAGAGACGCCAGACTGAATTGTATGGCACTACGCTGTAGAATCAGCCCTCACTAAGATGAGGGAAGGAACCTCCCACTCCAAAGTGGTACGTACCAACCCAGACCCCGCCCTTACCCAGCACGTATTAGCCTGGGTACGGTTACCGAGGTGCCACCGAACAGTCGCACTTCTTCCACTGTGTGTAAAGATCGCCCCAACACTGTGCCTCAACACTGTAGGGTATCATCCATCACAACACACTATTCATGCCCTGCCCTCGTCGCAAGCTTGGCTTGGTAGGTCACGGGTGTGATGGTGATCCTGCGCCGCAGCGGCGGTGGTGGAGGAGTTGGTCCGAAATCAACTCCGCATCTCGTTCCATCGTGTAGAAGTCAAGCACGCTCCGTGTTGACATCAGTAGCCATGGCCTGAATGCTAGCACGCCTACATTAAAAAGTGGCTACCCTCAATAACAGTTAAGGTAAGAGGTATCTAGTATTTGTCCGATTCCAAACTCACAAAATGCAAGGCACCTCTGAAATGATTGTGGCTGCTGCAATCTCTCTTCCCATCCATATCATCATTCTGATCATCGCACGGCAGCCTCTTGTGTCTTTTTTCATCGGCACCAAGCAGGAGAAACATTGGAAACAGTCCATGGTGCAGTTTTGCTCTTCCGCCATATCACTACTGCTTGTCGCCGTGTTCCTGGCCATCGATTTATTCATCACGAATATGACTGTTCCAGTCACAGTTGCATGTTACACTTCGCTGCATGTCGTTCATGTCAGTTATCCCCACGGACCTTGATCGCCGAAGACCCTTCAGCTGACTTCAATAGACTATATACGTGATATATCCGCTCTGTCTATCTCTAATATATGGCAAACATGATATCGTTCTACGGTGGTGTCTTCTCGCGAGCCCAATACTTCTCAACGTCGCCCTTATTATTATAGGATGTTGGAACGTTAAGACATTCCCGCGTATTCTTCCATCATCTCTCCTGTTGCTACACACGTACACCGGAGTACTGGCATTCTGGCTGTTCATAATCTGGAGGAAACAGCGACTTACCCAGAATCTCGGCATCAAGTCGGAATCGATCTCTTGGAGGCTTGCATGGCTCGCTATTTTTCTAGCTTTTTTAAGGTCGCGTTGAGCTCGGTAGGACGTGAACCTGACACGCTTAAAGGGACGGCGCAATAGCCGGGACCGTCGCTGGCCGATCGCCATCTTCAAAGTGTTAGATACCTTAACTATCACATACAATCAAAGCCACATCAATGATGAACGTACATTTTATCTTTTCGTTTGCTTAAGAAACTGATCCGACGTGATGTATTTTCGAGCCGTGAGAGGTTGCTAAGCTCGGTGATCCTTCATGCCCGGAGGGAGGTGCGGAGTATGGGAATACTGCTAGATCAAGAAGAATCAAGGTGATGGAGTTCAACACCTCGCGGGATGTAAGGGAGGCAGGCAAAGACAAATATCCAGCTTGAGATGGCCTGGGAAAGGTGGAACAGATAGAGGAAAACCAGCGGAACCATTACCAAAGTGAACAGTGTCGATATACTTGGCAGTGTTGAATCCCATGGTGTGATCAGTCACATGCTTCTGACATGTAAAATTCACTATCCGACGTAAAGCACACACCCCGCCCCCCATGTCTTTCTCTCTAGACCCAGCCACCTTTCCCCCCCTTTCCCGTACCGCGCAGATCACCATCTGGCAAACAGATTGGCGTATGGGGCTGTGTTGGCCAGGTAGGTACCTCTAAATAGCAAATGTCCAAGTGTAGGTAAGCACGAATTTATTGTCCCTGTTAATGTTAATAAGGGCAAAAGTCTCCTCTGTCTCTGAGGCCGGAAGTGTTCCCCCTTTGTATTCTCTGATTGTGCTTCGAATATGGACGGGTTCTTAGGTACCTTACTTACGCTGGACAATGCAAAGTCATTTCGTCGCTTATATTGGGACGCAAGCGTCTTGCATCAATCGTTCCAACCTTGGAGGGGTCCAAGTTATTCCTCCTCTGCATCCTTCTATTTCATTGGAAAGATAAGGTGGCATAATGCGCATACCCGTCTTGGTTCTTATTCCCCACGTTAATAAAGACACCCTCTTGTGCGACATCTATCAGGGAAATTGATGGTCAATGGAGGAATTAGCACCACCTCCATAGGTGCTTGCGTCACGACCATGGTAGAATTGCAAGACGGAAGGCGCCCAAAACTCAGTACCCAACATGGAAACCTTCCATACATAAATATATTGCCATCTGTCTTTACATAACAAACTTGCATTATTTACTTTCCCTTCATAATTTCACAGCCCTCAATATTACCCTCATACAAAGAAACAAACTCTGGAGAAGCGCCATGCTTTAACAAAGTTGATCGAAATAATTCCAGTTGCTCAGCTCTAGGTGCGTCTCTAGGAGAGCATACACATGCATCAGAGCACAAATCATCAAGCTGTATGCTATATCCGAGCTCCTTGACTGCTTTTGCAAAAGCCTCTTCATCATCGTTCTTAATGCAGAACACATTGTCGTCTGGTTTTGGATCGGTTGACGTGATGGGGTTGTGATTGCGGGCGTTGTATGAGCCCGTTCCGGGGCTATCAGTCCGACCGAGCTGTCCGTGTGTGATGGACATGTTGTGATTTCGAAGGGCCTCTTTTTATGTGATATGTTATCAGCATAAGTCGTACATCTGGAGGGTATATACTCAAGATACTTACATCTCTGAAGATAAGACAGTTTGGCAAGAGCTTTGTGTCTGAGCATGTGAGGGAAAGGGAATCCCGAATAGATAAAAAGAGCGGATGGAACAAGTTCAAATTAGCGGCGAAGACTACTGAGGTAGGTAGGGGGAGGGACACTCGATAGTGTAATTAGCGAAGACATGCAATAGAGCATATAATATGTAAGCTGTTTGTAAAGTCCTGATAATTATGCAGAATGCCAAACCTGGCACATCTGTTTTTGGGTGTGGCTGTCGCCTGCACTGCATTGCAGGGGTACCTACCTACACAAGGTGCCTTACCTATCGCGCACCCCTACTCCCCCCCCCACTCCCCGACCACACACCCCTTTGCTTTCAGTTGGAGGTCCCCGGACCGACGCTATGAATTCTGTTTGCCACGCCACCATGCAGTTCTTGAGCTGCTTTCGCAAAACATCTCCAAGATGGGTAATAAGGACCTGATCCAGCTGGCTGGGAAACAACAACAAAAGGACACTCTACATGCTGGGCACGCGGTCAGTCTAATGGTCAAAAGGGCCACACCGACTGTTGGTGCTGAAGTTAGCATCGCATCTTCATCATCCCATGAATACTACCTACCTACCTTGGTTATCATACCTACCTACTTGTGTTACTCAACACTCAGTTACCTACCTTGCCTGAACCTTACCCGTCATCATGAGTGGCGGTTTCAACAGGTACCGATGCAAATATTTTCTCGTCTACAACTGCCCCAATTGGGTGTTCATGAACGGGCATGCTTGTGGTAGCTATCTTGTAAGTCACACACACTATTGCCATGCAGTTTATCTGACTCTGTTATAGGCTAAGGGGCGGGAGTAACGTCGTTTACTCGGAGAAGATGCTTCTTTCTCCCATAGTGACGTGGATACGAGGTCACAGGTTCTCAGCTTTTTGTCTCTGGGAGGCATCCAAGACCAACATATGTCTCAATCTGCTTCATGTGAGCGGCATGGTGGGCAGCACAACTTTCGACGAATCAATATGTTAGATAGGTAGTATCCACATTGTTTCTGCTGGCCAGTTCACCGCGCATCAAATGCAAGGTGACGCTATCAAAGTCCTTTGTGCCGTCCTCATTCACCAACGGCAAAGTGCGTGCAGTCGTTTCCAACCCTTGCTCTAGCCAAGCCTCCATGGGCTGTTAGCCCCTACCGTTTCAAGTCTCTCCGTCCGCCCACCCCCCTCCATGTATTGTCTGCCCCTCCCTCCGTTCATAATCTCCCTCCCGACCTCCGTCCATCCGCGATCTGTTTGGCTGATTAGGTACGTAACACACTGGATAGTACAGGACAGGATGTATCTGTCATCAGCTGGACATAGACCTTGAATCTTGGCCTATGCGTAACTGACGATGTCGTTATCTCACCCCTCCTTTTGCCTTCCCTTGAGTTAGGATGCCCACATGTGTCCTCAAACATTCCAGATATAAGATATGATGTCTGGGCCCGAGCTCATGCATGCCTACCTATCTTCCTCTTCAACGGCCTGTTTGCTCTTATCTTTCACGAGTAACGCAGTCATCAACCCATCCGGCCTGCCTCGCCAGTGGCACTATGTGCAACTTTACGCAGGTAAGTTACTTCTTTTTAGGTCAGGTTTATCGCTCATTCTAACATGCTTAGCGTGAATACCTCGCCTGCGGACATTTCCGTTGGATTGCAACAGAGTGGTGTGAAGTCTTCAAGTTGCATCATATAAACAGGTGCATGCATTGTGTTATTAATGACTTTGACGAGAAACAGGATATCTGTGGTATGTGTCGAAACGCAGTCCTAAGCTCTTGACTAACCCGTGAGTGCAGGGGAATGCAAATCCAAGCAGCCCGGATATCTCAAAATCGGTTCACTGGATTTGTTGAAGATGTAGCATTCAAAAGAGTGTTGGTTGCTCGTTTCTTACCTACCTACTTAGCCAGAATACCTAGGTACTTTAGTGATCTAAATGTGATGGATCCTGGTGGCACATAGGTTTGCAGCGGAATGTAAAATAGTTACCTAGTTGATCCTCTCATCCCACCAAGGTCAGATATCCAGATATGCACTAGATATTCAATGAGGAGGATATATAGCCTTTGGAAATGTTTTATTTGTTTGTTTTCTTATCTTACTTGGCCAAAGTAGTAGCATACAAGCGGTGGGTATTAGTGGCACATATCTTAGCAGAATACGAAATAGTTAATCCCTAAAACAAATCAACCTATCTAGGTAACAAAGCTCCCTCTTAGACCCACCAGAGATGAACGCAATATTGAAATCCTTGCTCGGTGCCCGATAACCCTAAACAACTGGTCCCCTCCTGACGTGTACCGTGCTTTCGAACTAAATCGTATCCCCCCAGATACTAGCCCACTGTTCCTGTACTCTTCGTTCAGTGGCGGCCGGTCCGTAAACAGCCTCCAATCTACCAGTGGGGTGGTTCTTATATATGTTGCTTCCCAACCAGAGTATCCTGCGTTCCCGCCTCTTAGAGTTAGAGTTTGTCTCGGCGTACCTGAGGTGCCAATCTTCAGGATGACGTTCGAACTGATCTGTGAATTCTGGCTGAGAGTCAGGAACAACCGCCCACGGAAGGCCTCGCAAGGCATAGTCCTCGGGAAGTTGACAGGGCTCTGGCGGCAGGTCATCATCCAGAATCGCACAGTCTCCTGTAAGTTGGGCAGTGTCGAGAAGCGGGGTTAGTAAGCGGATGGTGTTGTCCCAAGGAAATAGGTCATTGACGCATCCAAAGGTGTCGTCGTCGTACTGGGACAACCAAAACAGAAATACCAGAGCGCAGTGAATGTAGGCGAGAACGTTGGGATCATTGGGCCGAAGTGAAACGACTCTATAAGTCTCACAGAAGAGCTTTATAGCCGTAAGAGATAACCCCGCAACAGCGTCCTCAGTCTCACTCACTACCCAGACCCAGGAGCGCGCATCGCATCCAACATGAAGCATAACACAGCAATGTATGATGGCAAGTTGGTAACTAGGTATCAAGTTAGCTTCAATGGAACGGAGGAGGGCGTTAAGAAGACTCACCCTGCTTCCATCCACTTGGAGCCCAGCATGGTAATGTATGAGTCCATGTCGAGATTGTGCAAACTCTGTTGAACATCGCCCACCTCATCTTCCCTTCCCAGGAAGATGTGGCTCACGGCCTTGCACTGATACAGTTCGACAGGGTGGAGTATGCGTGGTACGGTAGAGTGTGGATTCAAGATCGGGTTGATCACGTCCATGATACTCTCCCGTGCGGGTTCGAAAGGGGTTGGCACACATAAGGATTTCAGAAAATAAAACAACTGTTGGCGTACATTGGGCCGAGACAGAATGGCAAGATGATGGTATAGTCGACCAGAGGTTGGGATCTATTACCTTGTTAGTGTGTTGAAGGTTGATGGGGGCCCAGGTCGGTGCTTAGGGCTAAATAAAAAACTGCTCTCCACGTACCGTATCAGAACGCCTGGTATACCAGCAGATGCTGTGTGAGAGCCATTGCTTCCGGACGCGCTCATCACTGTCTTCGTCTTCCAAGCATAGAGCCCACCAATACCGTGCAAGATCGCCCAAGCACTCCACCCAAATATCCCGAAATGCCGGGACAGTTTCATAAAGAACACCCATTAGCGAATAAGCGAGGTTTAGAAAATACTGTGTGTGTTGGAGAGTTTGTGAAAGATGTTTTCTCAATACCTCGAGAAATCCATGGATACCATGCCTAAATAAACGGGCAGGGATGAAATATTTTGATGCCACTCCTCGTAGTTCAGTGCTTGCTGACGGATGCTGTGAAGCCAGGAGGAAATCATGATACTCGTGTAGTAGGTCGCGATGGAGGACTACCAAGTCCCCCCATTGCTCGTTATTCAGCTGAAGGTTCTGATTCTTTGATGCGTCCACCTCGAAGTTAATACACGTCGACTCAAATGTAAGAAGGCTAGTGTAAATCTCTCGAGTTTCGGCAAGCAGCTGGTTTAGTGTGATAGGTGTGACCAGAAAACATTTGATGAGCTCGATGCTGTCATCATCGCAGGTGATGGGGTAATCATTGGGCTTCTTGTTCTGTTGGGGGTTGGAAGGGAGGTGGAAGTTGGCGGGGATCGAAGCAGGAACGGTGTCTTTGGAGTTGATAGTACGTGACTCCCCTCTTTCTTGGCTGGGCTTTGGCTTGTGGCGGTCGCAACACTTGATTGGAGTTACGACAGGAATAGAGTGGTCCGGGGTATCGTCTGCCTTGGGGTGTTGCTCTTCAATAGCTGGCAGCTGATAGGTAGGGTAAGAGGTTCCAGTTGTGTTCACAACGCCATGATGGTCGGACGAAGAGGGAGGACTAGAAGTGGCGCTTAGCAGAGTGCTCTCACACTCCTTCAAGCCCTCATTCGACTTCCTTGAAAGGCCCATCGTCGATTCGGAGTGAAAGATGAATTGGAATTTTTCAACGACTTGGAAAAGTGCATTGGACAAAGGTCTTTATCTTTTCCATAACTTTCCTGCAAACGCAACAAGGCATCCGGGCGACAAGGCGACAAGGCGTCCAGGCGGCCTGGCGACCTCAGAAACAGTCCGCGCCGGGTTGTATAACAAGTCCAGGGGGAGGGGGGTGTGTTGGCCTTTCCATCTGGGATGTGGCGCGGGTCAAACGCTACATACCTATGGTACTAAGGTACCTGGCCGATCACCGAAAGCCTTCGAAGCCCTAGTATCAACGAAGAAAGGGTACTTAAGGGGGGAAATAAGCAATCAGGCCTCTAGGCTCCATAAATCTCGGCAGAGAGTAATTCACAGGACGCACAAGTGGAAGAAATGTACTGCTCATCATTTCTACATTGCTAACAGGGAAAGAAACTACGTCTACTACGCTCTCTGACTGCAGACTGGCGAATTATTGTTCATCGCTGCTTTTAATATCCCTGCTATGACCCCCCTGCCTCGCCTGTCCTCCACGTCTTCCGCGTCCTCCACGTCCTTTAAGCCCTTCTTCGCCATTGGCTTCCAATTTACTGCCTGTTCCCGTTCTGTTGCCTTGTCCCACTCTCCCCTCTTTTCTAAGAACAGAAAGCCTGTTTCTAACCGCTTTGGGCGTCCTGCCGTCTAGTATATTCCGTAGCTCAGCGTCCGAAAGTCTGTGTCCCGCTAACAGTCTGATTTGTGCATCTTCATCTGCTGTCCAAAATTTGTGGCTGATTCGCGTACGCGGTATGATCGGCTTAGTTCGTTTGACCGCTCTGTTATGGGAAGGAAGCAAACGGGTCGCTTTGTTGCTGACTGCTTGCCGGGTTTTGTGTACGAACTTGGATATTATATCCCCGGATTGATTATCCCAAGTTTCCAGTAGAAAATTCTCCTCCACTGGTGTCCACTGTCGACGTCTCGAAGTCTCAGTAACTTCTGGTAAGAGTTTGCTGATTGCTTCCAAATCAAGAGGCAACTTCAAGATCTTTTCGAGAATGTGATCACCAAGGGGTAGGCGGTATCCCAACGTAGCCATGATTCTGAAGATAACCGGGCTGTCGAACTGGCTGTAATAGTGTCGGTGAAAGGAAAGAGGTAGCACTCGGTCCTCTTTTATATGTTTGACAGATACACAAAAAGGAAAAGTGTGCCTACAACGTTTGGCGGCCGCTCACGGTGGGCGGAGGGAGCTGGGGCGGAGGGATGGAGCTGGGGCATACGAGCGGAAGGACGATTCTGCGGCAGTGCATTGAGGTGACATGGATGTTGCGTCCGCCCAACCCCGGCCACCGTTCAGTCGGGCTCTGGGCACCATAGGCACAGCGCAATAATTATCCCACCTGCAGGGGTCGGTAGGTTAGCTGAAAAGCCTGCTGCATCGTTAGTGTGTTTCCGGGGGGGTCGGTAGGTTAGCTGAAAAGCCTGCTGCATCGTTAGTGTGTTTCCGGGGGTCGGTAGGTTAGCTGGAAAGCCTGCTGCATCGTTAGTGTGTTTCCGGGGGCCAAGGTGGGGCGGCCGACGTGGGTGTGACACTCTGGAACAGCGCAATTCTTTGCCAAGGTGTACCTCCACTCCGGAAAACGCTCAAACTCTCCATCCGTCCGCTCGGCCGCCTCTATTAGGTGCACCTGACCAACAAAGGCTTGGTTACTTTAACGATCATTGGGTCAAGAGCATAAGGTAATAGGAATCGAATCCGAAGTTTTGCTCCAAGTCCAGTATTGCAAGTGCATTTGCCGCAATGTTATTCGTCGTCGAATCCTCCCTCTTAAACCGGAACACACCTCGCAACCGGGCTTACACCAAAGCAGCTCAATGATCCAACATCATCTGCAGTCAAATGGACCAAAAGCGCATAGCAAGATGGCAAGTGCGAGAGAACGTCAGGCAGCTAAAGGTGCAAGGATTGCAACCACAGCTGGACGAGGTGAAGAAGGAGCTGGAGGAGGTTAAGAAGGAGCTGGACGAGATGAAGAAGGAGCTGGACGAGATGAAGAAAGATGCTCAACGATTGAATGCTGAGCTTACCTTCTGCCACCACAACCACCTCCCACTACAACAAACTACGAACCAGACCGCTAGTATCCCTCCACCACTTGCATATCTGGCTGTCCGTCCCCAATCACCATGGAAACCTCAACCACCACCACACCTACCACCACCACACCTACCACCATCACACCTACCACCACCACACCTACCACCACCACACCTACCACCACCACACCTACCACCACCACACCTACCACCACCACACCTACCACCACCACACCTACCACCACCACACCTACCACCACCACACCTACCACCACCACACCTACCACCACCACACCTACCACCACCACACCTACCACCACCACACCTACCAGCTCTACAACAATTACCGATATTTCAATCCTACCCACAATCACAACCAACTATAGCCGCAAACCAGCCTTAAGCACTTGTTTATGTGGTGCTCAGGGGTGTATAGGCAGATATTGAGTTGTTGGAATACCTTCTCTGGGAAGGAACAGCAGGGAACAGGGTATAGGGTGGGTTCTTCTGCTCGTCTCTCACCGGGAAAGGGATAAGGCCTGCACGACCATAGATACGCGCGACAGGCAGATAGGGGAGCAGAGTGGCAAGCGCCTAGTATCTTCGAGTTACTCACTATATCCACACCATCTAATATCGCCTTTGAGGTTGCCCCTGGCAGAACCGCAATTGATCTGGCTACATATATCTTACCACCTGTTCAAAAAGCTATCTCTTCAACAACACCATCACTCGGTCCCATAGCCTATAACATTCCCGCGCGCTTCTTAACCACTCACACATTGTGATTTCTCCAGTGTTCTTTGCATCGGGAACTTAAGCAACAAATATAGATACACAATAGATTTCCCATCCAGCTACCTAGTGGATACCTGAAGTGCTGGCAGAGGCTACCTTATTCACACACACATACACTCACACACCCCTTATCTCTTATCACTGACACACCCCTTATCTCTTACCATATATCCCTTATCTCTTATCAGCCCTGGGCTCCACTTCGCTCCGTTCGAGCCACCCCTCACACACTTCATAAGTAGGGGGTCGGGCAATCACAGTCCATTGTCACAGGAGTACGGAACCCAAAGGGGGTTGCCACCCTGCTTGGTCGTTGGGAGTACCTTTTTGGAAGTACCTATACTTAATGGAAATTCAATAAAATGTCTGTGTTTTTATACCCTATCAGGTTAGAAAATCACTCGCTAACAACAATTTCGTCGGCAGAGGTGTATGTTGGGCACCAAAAATCACTTTGAGGATGGCTTCGGGCCAAGGACGGTGGGAGAAAGGAGCCACACAACTTTCTATTAATAGCGCCTAACATATACAAATGCAAGGCCGACTCAAAGCAAATATCTACAGTGTGACTTCCCATCTCTCCTTCGTACTCTTCGTTCTTATTATTCTGCGGTTAAAAAGATTAATAGCCTGTACTAGGTCGACGTTGGAAGATCTGTCTGTATACAGCTTAATGTAGGCTTAATGTATGCTCACCTTACAGATCTTTATCCTTTGCCGCTGCAAGACATGAAATCCCACTGACGACTTTATCGCCGCCGCAAGTCTCGCACTTACCCATCTTTCTATTTCAGATAAAGTAAAGCGTCGATAAAAAAAATCTCGATTTCATAAGGTATAACGTATATTATAAGCGAGTCGTACATATAAGCGAGTCGTACAGTCTCCACCACCCTACAACAACTATCCTCAATTGCAACATAACAACACTAGAAACCAACTATAATTACATCAGAAACAGCCGAATCAGACGATTCTACAGCCTCCTGGCAAGTACGTGCATTATGGCCAGGCTTGCCGCATACACCACAGCATTGAACCTTTGTACAAGCACCCCCTACACCACTACCATCCGGCTGCGTTTCTTCCACTGCCTCCCCACCCACGGCCTTCTGGTCAAGTAGATCGTGTGCATCCTGCACAGTAAGTGATCCTCCAAGCCGCACACGTGTTTTTTTGGCTCTCCTGCGCTTGCTTAGTGCCTCGTTGGCAAGGTGGTACTGCGCGGCCAAGATGATAAAAGGAGGGATGGCCCAACCGAGGGCATTAACTCCCTGGATTACCGTTGCCCATTCGCGGTTACCAGGCTGGGCTAGTTTCGCCTTACTAAGGCCGTCCGAGGTCGTAACTACCATGCCCGCGAAGATAATACCCATCATAAACCCAGTCTCGTCGAAGTTGTAGATATCGTCATCTACAATACCGTACTTAGCCTTAGTGTTCCGTACGAGCGCAAACCACTCGGCAATGACCTTTGGATCCTCGCACTTAGCCCTCTGGTAGTCGTATCTACGCTTAAAACGCGTACGGAGCTGTGGCTGACGTTTGACGAAGTTATGTGCCCAGAACTTGCCAACAGGGGCGCGTCGCGTACGCGTAGCAGTTGGTTGGCCATATCATCTACACTACGCAATCTTGGTGGAAAAGCTCGCGTACATAGCTCAATAATATATCGGACAATAGCTTCCTCTTCCGACTGAGTCATCTTTTTCGAATTGGGTGTTATATCGCGTCGTGCAGGGCCGGCCGGCGCGTCGGTTAGAGAGAGTCATAGCTGGTACGTTGTAGAGCTTAGCTGCAGCTCGGAGGCTTAATTTTTCATTGATTCGAAGAGCCTCAAGGGCTAAGAGTATCCTGGCTTCCTTTGAAGTAGGAGGCATATTGGGTTGTGGAAAAAATTGATGTTAGGTGTAAGGAGGACGCGTCGTGGTGGAGACTGTACGACTCGCTTATATGTACGACTCGCTTATAATATACGTTAAGGAAAAGCGCTGTTTGTCGAGGAAAGTTGTGATCTGCTTTGCCACGGTCTGTACGGAAAATGCAAGGTATTTAACAGCTCATGGCGCAAATTGTTTGTCCAATTATGTCCCAGAAGCTTTTAGCCGCCGATTAATAGCAGGATTTCCGACCTCCTCCCACTTATTGCGAGTTCACGGAGACCCGCTTCCTCTCACTCTTTATTCGTTCTACCTATAATGTCGCATGAGATTTCAAAGCTAGCAGCATGTGCTTGCTCGGCCCTTTTCCAAACAGATGATGGTTTGAATGAGCATATTCAAGAATATCGGGTTAGCACGCCTACCAGCCTATGTTGCTCCTTAACTGACATCTCCCAAGTCCCGGGAGCAGTATCTGTTAGCCGAAGCCAAAACATGCCGAACCCATTGGAGAACCAGCGACGATCGAATTAGCCAAAGCGATTGCGACGATAATCAAGATAGTAAAGACAACGAGGTCGGCAATCATACGAGCACAAGAAGGGAATATAAACGCGACGGGGGATTTTATTGCCCTAACCGAACATGTTCAACGCCGAAACGGGTATGGAAAAAGCAGCTCCTCCGGCGGCATTTTCAGCAACGCAAGTCTCCATCTCCGTTCTACACGCAAGATTGCTTCTAACAACCGCATCTAGATGTCCCCTGTAACGAAGTATGTGTGGAGTGTCACAAGACGATGAGGCTCACAAGCGAGTTCCTAAGGCATGCCGAGAAGCACGTCGACATAAAAGATGAAAGGAAGAAGGTATATATTAGGGCAACATGCGATGAATTACGCAAGCTTTCCGACGATCAGCTTAACCTCGCGTTGATGAAACCGAAGTTTGGAGTAACAGGTTTGGACTCAGAGGCGCCAGAAAGTCAGAAACGGAAGTTTGGAGTAGCAGGTTTGGACTCAGAGGCGTCAGGAACTCAACATACGGTAATCCACGACCATCCTCACTTGCAAAGCAGCAGTGCGCCCTTTTATAGCCGCTCGATCGATACCGAATCGGCTATAACACAATCACTTTCAGCAATGACGCCCAGTTCTCACATAGTTGGAATCGCCGACACTTACACGGACATGTCATATTCCACGGAAGCACAACTGCAGCCAGATCTCTTGGGAGCCTCTGATAGTGTTCCTACATTGATGAATACATGGACGACGGACAGCCACAGAACTACCAATCCAGTTAATGAAGTTTTGGAGACGTCAAGAACCCAAGGGTTGATAGTGGCCGACCAACCTCATTTGCAGGGCAGCAGCCAAGCACATCTGGACTTCTTAGGGACATTTGATGCTCCTATTCTGCAGACTTTGAACAATGTCCCAGTATCGGAAGCGCACAACTATGGGTCAAAGGCGCCAATCATGTATTCGAACACGGCCCGTGAATCTCTTATGCCCTCCATGTATCCTGGATCTGAGACACCAGCTATGTATTCAGGTACGGTTTTGGGGGCAAAGGCGCCGATTATGCATTCGGGTACGGTATTTGGTTCAAGGGCACCGGTCATGTATTCGGGGACGGCCTTGAGATCAGCGTCATTTCAAGATGGAAGCTCAGTTCATGCGCCATAGATGGCTGGGTAAGGTACTTTAGATTATTTCGAGACGCCGTTAACATGTGAACTTCACCCCTATGGTTGGGCTCTGCATCTGGGTAATCTTTTGCTCGAAATCACCGCCCCTGGGGTATTTCTTTGCTGGCCAGCGTGCGAGTTCTTCCTCCGTCGCGAAAACGAAAAATATAACATAACCCTTGAGTCTCTTCCAACTCAGTCGTGCATCACAAATGAGCCTAGAATATCTATTAGCATAGCGGACAAGAAACGTGGTCAGTGGTCATACAAGCCGCCCTTTTCCAGCACAATATCGATGGGCTTGCAACCCTTGAGAGCGCCGTGTGGCATTTCTAACAAACCGTTGGACGCCCACCAGCCCCCAACATGAAGCAAGTTCGAGCCGGCCTTAAGCACCATACTGAAATCTGGACTGCACAGCCCAACCGCAACACCTTTCAGCTCGGGGTCTAGTCCGGTCATGAAGGCGTAGAAGTGGTTCGGTTCGGTGCGATATACTTCGTAAATTCCAAGGCCAGACCTCGGGAAAAGAGCCTCTAGAACATGTCGAACACGCTAGAAGACGTATTAGATAGATCAAACAGAAGAGCTTTCTTACTTACCTTGTCGTCTAAGACGTTTTGTTTGCAGAAGTCGAGACCAACCATCGACTCGATCGGAAAGCCATTCCTCTTCATCTCTTGGACCCGCTCTCCAATCACTGGATCTTCAATGGAGTAAACCGCATCCCCCGCAAACAATTTGTGTACATCAGCCACTGGTAGCGAAGTTATTGAGTCCATGAGCGAGATCAGCACGCTGGAGGTCGTTGCGGGAATGTCGTGGTCGAGCGGAGTTACAGGTGGGGGCTCCTTTGATGGAGCCTGACTTGGCCAGGCACGTGCCAAGAGTCAGAAGGAAGCCAGGCCGAAAAAAGGGAGTGGGGCAGGGGCGGGACAGGCACGTCGGTCAAAGTCTCCATCGCCTGTAACATTTAAGAATCTGTTGCGGGTTGGCCTGTGCGTCATGACCAGTGTGGACATTGAACATTTGAATTGGCCGGCAAAAAGTCCTGATTTGAATCCTATTGAACATGTGAGGTTTTGGATGAAAAATTTGATTGAATTACACTACGATGTGGAAAACCCACGGCCTGGGCCACTTCGCCGGGCAATTGTGGCCGCGTGGGAAGCAGTGCCCAGTGAATGGCTTCTTCAATTAGCCCACGGAATGCCTGGTCGCTTGCAGAAGGTCATTGCAATTGAAGGCAAGCTTATTCGCTAGCAATGACAAACTACCCCAACCATCCATAAATTCAGCCTAACTCCGCATTGCGATGAATTGGCGCTTCTTTAAATATGGAACGAAACATCTCGATGCGTTGAAATAGGAGAATGAAGACAAAATAGATCCGTTGCAAGACTCGTATGAGCTGCCATCATCACCACAGCCATTCGGTCGTTCTGGGGCTCTTCCCCAGTGCCATCGCACCATGTGCACTTGAACCCAGAGGCTGATGTGCAAGAGCCCTTGCAGCGCGTGCAGTCTGGCATCTTTGTTCCAAATGAATTGGGAATTGATAGGCAATGCTAGGTGGTCTGAAAGAACAAGTTAGCATATGAATCTTATACTTAACAAAGCGAAAGGAAGACAGACGCTCAACTTGTGCAGAGAGAAGCCAGCGGGAGGTTGTCAATGCCTGACCAACCTTTTTGAGAACGGACTTTTTGATGCCCTTTTATGGAACTGATTCCACGCCACCGGCTGTTATCGGTTGATTAGAACGGTTACCCAAGGACGTCATTTGATTCTCAGCCCGTGTGCACGGATCAAGCGATTAGGTCATAAGAATTAGTGAAGGTAGCTGGGGTATGGATTGGACATCAAATTGCAAGCTAACCTGGATGCCGCTGAAAAGCTCCAGTTCGGTACGCTGAGCGGGAACTTCTTCCACGGGTGACCCCATTGACAGATTGTGCCACTTGCGGCAGAGCATCCCCAGCCCTCTCGCCGATGCTGCACTGAGTTGACAAGCACGGACATAGGAAGCCAAAGATTCATTCCAGCAGCTGCCTCAAAGGCTCCGTTACATTGTGAGTTGGTATTTGATTGGTTCCCTCAAGCCTGATGCCCAACCATACTCAAACAACTACTCCCTCGGCAGACCTGCCAGGACTCCGAGAGTCGTAGGCATCAAGGTGGCACATGGTGAAATTGCTGGATCTGCACATACCTCATCAGTATTCTACAAGGCCACGAGTGCAAAGTAGCTGATGCCCCGCTTGCTCAGCGGGCAAGACAGCTTGGTTGGGAGGAGGTCGTTGTTTCTGTTGTTGCCGAGTCCATGCTTGGAAACGCTCCGATCTCGTTGACCGCGGTAATTGTGTGGGGGGTGGGAGGGAGTGCGCCCTCAAGATGACGGGGGCGCCTAATATAGGCTGCCCCCCCGGGGTTGGTAGATCCAATCACTTGACAACCGTGGCCAGCCATTTTCTACACCCACTCCCATCTAAAGACGCCAATCCGCCGCCATCGCAAAATCAACACCTCGCCCTCCTCTCCGTTCGCATCGCCATGGCCCGCACTCGAGCCCAGACGGCGGCCCAACAGGGGCTCCCATCACCGGTGCTAAAATATCAAGGTATTTATTCTTCGCAGCGCGAAAAGGACATCTACCGCTAACAAATTAGGAAAGCGACCCCACGGTATCCAGTCGCACCAATGCGCACCTAAAAAGCGTAGTCGCCTCCAAGAGCAGCGCGCAGCCAAGCGCACTGAACGCAATCGCCCACTTCCGTCTACAGTCAACAAGAATTCGCCTCAATAAGTATGTCTTTTACCCTTGTATTGTAATGGATTACAAACTAAGCTATGTCAAGTACCAACCAGTCCAGAGTAGAGGTCGCGAGCGCAAGCAATTAGACGTGTCTGAGCCCAGCCCACGCCCAGCCTAAAAGCGACAACGGGCGTCCTCTACACCCCCTACCGAAGACGTATTTGGCGGGCCGCGTTCAAGGAAGCACGAGATCGACAACCCTACGGAGAGTAATCTGCCTCGAGCGGAACGAGTTCGAAGAGCGAGGGCGCGGGAGTACACGTTACAAGAGCAAGCGGGATCAGGTCACGCCGAATTCCACTCATACCCGAAGGGTAGGATACTACATCAAGAGGTGAGACGGTCCTTTCCTTCCTGAGATGTCTTGCTAATGTGTTACAGAATCTAGCAGTACCCGTCGAACACGAAGGCCAGAAGCAGTTACGTACAGTTGAAGATCCACGCGAGCACACTCCTCTTGTTGGCCTGTCGGAGCTCGGCCTTGCCTAACATATGATTTGACTAAGGGAGAAGAGCTAAATAGCAGATAAGCCCGGCCGCCCAGCTCCTATATAGAAACCCCTCCTACTCCCGTCAGTGCTCATCCATCCTTCCCGAGTGCACCCTCCACGTCTCACTTTCCGCTAACTTCCATTTCCTCCCCTTCTTTCTCACCACACCACCTCTCCACCTCATCCACTATATGTCGTTCCCGGCCGCGGCCCAACACGCCCGTGCCGAGAACACACCTTAGGTAGCTGAGCTCCCAGGGTAGACAGCCCTTCGTCACCCCTCTACTCGTTATAGGTCGTTATACCGGAACGCGGCAAATCCGTCCTCCTTCGTACCCGTAAACCATTTACAATAACAGGGCCCCGGACGAGACGTTCCAATTTTGCCTCCTGTGCCTGCTCTTCCCGTTCCTTAATCTCGCTCTTTAAGTCCTCCAATTCATGCTCATTCGTTATATCACTAGGAAGAGGGTGGGACAACTCAAAGTCGATAGCAACGATCTTCTTATCAACACGTAGAAAGTTGTGGAGCTTTGGATCCCCATGAACAACCCCTTTTTCCGTAAGTAGGTTATACATATCCTTGAGTTCCTCAAGAAGGCGAGGATTCCCTAGCTCTTCAGTTGGAAGATTGTATAGCGACACTCCTTCGACGTTTTCCAGGAGGATAGCAGGAGTAGGTCGCTTACTGATCTGGTATCTCTGCGCGTGGGGGTCGCTAACGGTTACTTCACCAAACAAACGCGGGATGTAGGTACCCTGGAGGGATCGAAGATGCAGGTATGTATCGATTTCGTTTTCGTAGCTATCAGCCTTGGTAGGGTTTCGCTCCTTTAGAATGACAGTTGTCGGCAGGAACCACTCTGGCAGCAATCGCTGTAGCCAGGAGCGGACGAGCTGCGGCATCCATAATGATAGCCAGCTAGCAATTGGATTCGGCGGGACATCCAAGAGAAAGACATTCCGATTCCCGTAGATTCGTTTTGCAGGTGCTCGAAAATGTCGGAAGCCAAACTGTATGTCCTATAGAACTACAATTAATAATAGTAAATATTAGCATTTAGAAGTTAGAGTATATACCTTAATCCCGCAGTCTTCATCGTCTTCCATCTTGAAGTAATTGACAGGGTAGAGTGATAGAGGAGAATGATCGCAGGAAAATTAAGCAAGGTGGAATTGGCTTAAGGTTTTTATAAAAAGAAGAAGGTAGCACAAGCAAACGAGTGGGATCCACTTTTCTAGGCACCAAAACTAAATTAGGCGGAAACTGCAGATGTTAAAACCCGAGGCCGATAGTATCCCAGACCCACTGCCCATCCTGGTATAATACAGGATTTCCATTTGCATCAGCCCAATACCATGCGCCGGATGGATCAAGTAGCCGTATGTAACCATTAGGATGCGCGTCGTATTCATGATTCCTATCAACCCAATAAGGCATTCCTGAATACCATCTGAATCTACGATGATAACCATCCAAGATCACTTCCAGGGGCTCGGCAGCTTGCATTCTCCGAATCTGATGGGTCATGGTCCGGAAGACGCCATAGCGTAATGTTTCCCAGTTGCTTGTGAAAAAAAGGCCAGTAACATCGCAGTTTCGGTCCGGGATATTCTGAGTTGCCCGAGCATGAAATATAAGGATCATGAGGTGCTGGCCGTCGAATACTATTCCAGCGAAGCAATTGTATCTTTCGCAGTATCTGTATACCTATCAGTAAGTAGCTATTATTATAGGGCTGTTATACTTACCCTCTTAGCTCCTTTCCTAGCCAGGTCCGATTGGCATTTTGTTCAGCCACTCCCGTCCACCTATCGACATCGATTATCCCATGCCTTTTGAGTTCCCCTATCACAAGGCAACGCTCTCCACATCCCCAAGTGAAGTCAACGGTCTGGTTAACGTTGGTTGGGCCAAGAGGTCCTGATTCTGACCGTAAGGCGATGACTGGTGGGAAGGCGAGCTGGATGGGTTCTGCGACTTTGGTGTAGAATGTCCTGACACTGTCGCCCTCCGTCTGTAACAATTCGGTAGTGACGTTTAGAGGGTGCACCTCCCTGTCTATGAGATAGGTGTCTAAAGCATCTTCGGGCCCAAACACTTGATTGATCTCGGCTTCGGAAGGGTTTACATAGAATTGAACGTTTCGGACCTCATGACACCTTGACACCCAGGGCTTCTGGGTCAGAGTGGGTCTGCCAGCTCCAGGTAATCTGTGAAATGAGGTAGTATCATCTGGCAACGGGGCCTGAAGGAGAACGTTTCTCAAATTGACCATATTGATATGCTGAGAGCAGAAGCAAAAGGTGCTAGTAAACCGATAATAAATAGAGGTAAACTGTGTCTGGCTTGTGGAGAATAAGAGACAGGTTTGAAAGCAAATAGGGGAGTATCGGTTAGACTTAAATACTTTAACTGTCTTCACAGACAATAGACCTCATTAAGTTCAAGTAATTTCCTAATTTACCAGCTCATAGTGATGACGAGTGTGGGTAGTTCGACTTCAGCGTCAACTGCCGATTGTGTAAATCAGAAGGTTGGCTCCGAACATCACCTCTTGTTCAACGATGTAATTCCAGCCCGCAATGCATGTCCGCAGTTGCGTCTAGCTAGTTTTGGTTTCCGGATATAGGGGAACCGGCCGCCTGGACGAGCATCTGGAGCGCTCATATTCTACTGGTTAATGTTGGCTCGCTCACATTGACTTCCGGAGCTCATGCGTGTACGTTTAATCTGCACTTTCAAGGATCACAGTTTTGTGTTCCATATCATCAGGTCAGCTTTTGGCCCATCTTACAGGCATCACAGTTTGTGATCCATGTCGCCAGGTCAGCCTTTGGCCCATCTGCACTTTCAGGGATCACAGTTTTGCGATCCCTGTCATTAGGCCAGCTTTTGGCCCATTAACACTTACAGGCATCACAGTTTTGTGATCCCTGTCATCAGGTCAGCCGGGGGTGGCTGTAAAAAGTTGCACTAATGTAGGAGCCCCAACCCGCTCTTCTCCCCGCCCAGCCGCGTACTCGGCTAGCCTTGTATACTTGGATTTAGCTGTTCTCACCACGAAGGTTGGAGCGGATCTTCGTGCGGTAAGACGAACTTGGGGACACTGGGGGCGGATTACAGCAATGGCCTGGATGGTGGAGCTGACGGGAAGACGTTGAAGCATCACTTTGGTGATGCTCAGCAGACAACGACGAATGGGACAGGCAATAAGGTTGAATATAGCGAGTGGCTGGAGGACTCTTTGCCTAGAGTGCTAGTTGGAGAGCGGCTGTGAGTGGCTTTCCAGACATGAAGGCAGAGGAGCAACGCGCACAAACACATTTTCGGTCGCTTGGATGATCGCTGTTTCGTCTGGCAATGCCTACCTGGGTTAGATCACAATATCAGTGAGCAGGGCATGTTCCAAGCTTCTGGTTGTTGGTTACCTTGGTAAAATTAGGTGACTTGTTGGAGTACATGCCGCGGAGAGCTCCTCCGCCCACCCTCTGTCCAGCATGAAGCTGAAGACAGCAAGATTGGCTCTAATCGCGACTGGGGCTAGGATACCGAGGATCAGATTGTCGCGCCGCGGATTTCTCCCTCCGCCCGCCCCTCTGGGTTACAATTACATGCAGTTATCGCAGTCAACTTATGATTTTGAAACAACAAGAGCAACACTTCTTCTCAATCCATAGATCCCCTACAATCTGCGCGCTTTTATTATCTTTTTGTTCGTTGTCCGAACTATGGCACATTCGATTTCTACTTTCCCAGAAGGGGCCGTCGACAACACGCCCCACGCCGAGCAAGTCCAAACCGCATATCGACTATGGACGGAGGATGAAGAGAAGTTTCTTCTTGACAATTGGACTTCTCTTACTATCACCCAGCTATCAGCGAAACTCCAAAGATCTCCCCTGGCAGTCAACAGAAAATTACACGCACTACATACCATCCAAACCGACAGAAAATTAAGGCAACGACGATGGACGGCGAATGAAGAGAAGTTTCTTGTTGAAAATTCGGCTTGTCTTCGTGTCAACCAATTATCAAAGGCACTCAACAGATCTTCCAATGGAATCAACACGAAAATGAGGCAACTGGGTTTGAAACCTCTCCCAAAACAAGGGATGTGGACGAAGCTTGAAGAAGAGTTTCTTCTTAACAACATAAATTTTACTGATCGACAAATAGGAGATTCACTGGGAAGATCCACTAAGAAAGTCAAGGAAAAGTTGAGGCGCATTCGTAGGGCACGCGCCAGTCAGGGCTTGAGCATTCCACGACGGAACATACACTTGTGGACGGCGACGGAGGTGGATTATCTTCGTCACAATTCCGGGCGCTCTATCCCAGAACTTTCGGAGGTACTCGGCATACCTGAGAACAAAGTCAGAAGTAAACTGTACAATCTGTCGAAAAACGGCCAGCCACCACTCGTTGAGAAGGTCAATGGCGCACAGAGAGGCGGTGATTCAAATGACAACATCAAGATGGGGAAAGCTGGCAACAGGGAAGAAAATATTGACGTGGGGCAAGACATCACAGAGATATGCCACACTACAGCAGAGAGTAGCATGGGACGGTGTATGGAGGATATTGGTATTTGCGATTTGGGAGACGGTATTGTGGCAAACGGTGTTCTGGCAGAGGGTGTTCTGGCCGACGGTGTTGTGGCCGACGGTGTTGTGGCCGACGGTGCTCCGGCAGACGGTACACAGATATGCCACATTGGAGCAGGGAGTAGCGTGGCACAGTGTGTGGAGGCTATTGGGATTCGCGATATGGAAAACGGTATTCTGGCAGACGGCATCGTAGGAGGTGATATCTGGACAACCGATCCGAGTTTTTGGATGTGTGATATGACGGTACACGATGTGAAGGGTATTGATAATGGCAATGGCAATAGCATTGGCAATGTTGGAGGGGGTTTTGTGGGGGACAGGCATCAATTCCGGGACAGTACTGTTGGAGGGGGTTTTGTGGGAGACTGGCATCAGTTCCGAGACGATACTGTTGGAGGGGGTTTTGTGGGAGACTGGCATCAGTTGCGGGACGATACTGTTGGAGGGGGTTTTGTGGGAGACTGGCATCAGTTGCGGGACAGTACGGATATGATCCCCCATTATCAAGGCGTGTTGGATCCGTCTTCTATGTTTCTCGCTGGTCTAGGACTCTAGGTATCTTCTAAAACCACCTGTATAATCTTGTCCCGAGCCCGCGAGTCTTTATTGGAGCAGTTTTCTCCTAATACCTCAATTGGTAGCTGAGTTGGCCGAAGGGATCCGGTAGAATGTGGGAGTATCGCCAAAATGAAAGTAAAGAAAGGTGGAACATGAAGGCCCGGGGACCCCCTGAGACTCTGAAATCCCATCCTCGTGCCAAATGCTGGGGAAAACGGAGGGCCAGGGGGGCCCGCAGTGCGGGGCCCGACTAATCGCACACCCGTTAGGTACAGCACGGGGTCCCCTCATTCGCACGAAACAAGCCGGGGTCTTCGCCGGTCTACCAGGCGGCTTAATTTTATTGACAATGGGGCGTTCTGATTGGCCTGCAGCAAGCGCCTATCCGCAGCCCCGCAATTTGGCTTCGACGTCGGCCGCTTGGTAGACTCTGGTCACAACACATACCAGGACGGCTGAGGTACAGAATGGAGCTTCGGGATATTATCTCGCAACCTGGAGAGCATGTTGCTTGGGAAATACTCCAGGCGGTACAGGAGCGAACGAACGTCCCCACCAAACACAATCCTGAGCCACTTGTCCGGTTGACCGCCTCAGGTCGGTACTCTGACGACGAAAGTCCTTTTGATGCACCTAAGATCACGATAGCGGGTATGGTCCGTCTAGCAAAGTACTGCCGGTTCTCCGAATGGGGCAGTATTTCGAGGTACGAGATGGTACAGAGAGCAGCATTTCAGTGGCTTAACTTGGCGGACCTCGATAAGGATGCATATTGGCACCATTATTACAATATTCTTCTTCGCAAAGACACGGCCCTTGCAAACAAGTTTCTACTTGGTGAGACACGAGTGTTTGATAGCTGAACTGGTCGCCGAGTGCTGACTTGGGCCTGTAGATGTTACGTTGCTGAAGTGGCGAGACGATGTAGACGGGTTGATTCTGCGAGCCACAGGCTTCCAGGAGAGTGAGTAAAGCGTTACCTAAGAAACGGAATATACATCTCTAACAAAAGTTGTGACATAGGCATCCACGAAGCTTCACCACAGGCACGCCACTCCACCCCTGCCTCCGAGAGCCCCATGTCAGTGTCACCTGCAGGAGAAGCGGAAAACCAAGGCACCGGGGTGGGCAGCCAACAGAAGTGCGACTGTGCGATTGGGGATGATGCAGCCACCCAAATACGGTCCAGACTTATCCGTGAAATTCCGGACGCAGAGACTGAGATTGGACAAATGAGTGATTTGACCCTTTCTCACTTCGCAAAATCTGACCATGTTGGGATTGATCGCCGGAGCTTGTTTGAGATTTACACCGAGCTGTGGCGTGCCTGGGAACACAGTTCGACATTCCAAGCGGAGTCGAAAGGGGGAAAGCGCATGTCTGTTTGCATTGGTGCAGATCTCGACTTGCACTGTCTGGGTGACATTGACTTCAAGATCAAGGTCGAGCGATCCCATGGATTGGACATAGCAAGCAAGTTCAGAATCCCGATCCACGCTTGTGCGCATATCTTGCCCGAAGAGTCGACCCTGAGTGCAAGCACTTCGGAGCCCTCTGAGGAGTCTTCCAGGTCACCAACCGTAACTGTGGTATGACTCTGCGCGCGGTGGCTTCTGACGCTCACTGACGGATACTCTAGGACAGCAGCAGGCTCGAAAATAACAAGGACCTTTACTTCTACATAAAAGTCATACGCGTTTCCCGACCGCTAAGGGTGACAGTTGTTGAGGGCCAAGCGGTTATCGTGAGAAATGATCGGCAACTATGCTGGGTGTGGGCACCCACTGGTCACTGTCCAACATCGGCCGAGCTACCCAAGGGGCTTCACATTGAGGTAATCAATGCGACTATCCGGAAGGAAGACATCTAAAGTGCTGGTCCTGCTCCTTCTGATATCACGTCTGTCATCTCACACCATATCAAGCGGTACCCCCGCGCCGCTGTTTTGTGGGTGGGATGGTAGGTAGGCATCAATTCCCCCCCAGGATGAGGTCATGATATGGGAAATAGCCAATCAGTGGGCATTGGCGAATAAATAGCTACATGCATCAACTCTTTTCACTGTCTGACCAAGACCGAGACTTTTGCATGGGTGGTGTGAATTCACAGCCATGTTGTTTGGAGTAATGGGGGGTGCAGGGCTGACCGAACAAGAATCGGCGGGCGGAGCGAACGGTTACGGGCGGAGCGAGGTCATCCACGCAATTAGGTATGAACAGGCAAAATCGTTAGCCGCTTCGGCCGCCCTCTGCTCTGGCTCCCTCCAGAAAGAAGGTGGTATATTTATGTGCCCCGTTCCCTAAGATGTACTAGCAAGGTAGCAGCCATTAGCTTCAGACATTCCCCATTTATGTCATGACATCGGTATCCTCGCAGCCGGAACGGCCAACCCAAGCAGCTCTTGTCTCCCTTGCAGAAGCGATTCCCAAAATGCCACAAATATCCAGACGCCAGACAGTTTACAGCAGCCCAAGAAACGAGGGGCAGGACAGGCAAAACTAGCATCACAGTCTCAGACGAAACGGGCAAAGACCGCAAGCCAGAGCCAAACTGAATCCCATTCACAGCCATCCACACCAAAACGAGGGATTTCAAGCAAGCCCGGCAACTCCCCCCACTGGTGATCTTTTTTCCGACACATACAACAGTCCCCATGGCGTCCAGGCTGCTCTGGAGGGATGGGCTCGGAGCCAGAAACTGAATCTAACCATGTCCATGCTCAACTGCGGTGACCGATTTTTGGTTGCAACAGTTGAGTTTTGAGCAAAAAGAAACGATAAGAACGAATGGCATCTTATCACGGAAGGCTCAGAGCCACGAAGTCAACCTGGCAGTTCTCGCCCTTCAACGAGCTATGTATCGCAGAGCAATAACAGTTCGCCAAAACCTTCCCGGATCGTCAACTACGTCAACCACTTGCAGCTTTTAGTCCACCACAAAGGAAGATATCCCACCGTCTCCCTAAGTGGCCCTACTCAGATTAGAATGCCTAGCAAAGTTCCCTCTGAGATCTTATCGTGAGAATTCTACCTTTCAGCTTTGGTTTCCTTCACTCCTTTATACTGCTTTCTCATCACCGGCTTAATGGCCTTCATGTATTTCTGCCCACTTGGCTTCCCACGTTCAGATAGATCTATTCATAACCCTACACATCTTCATACTTTCACACATTGGCTTCTTTCTGGCCTTGTCACTGATTATACTATAAAAATGATAAAAGAAACATTCTGTTACTTTCGATGTTCTTTCGAGCTTCGTCGGTGGCGAGATACTAAACTACTGAGTGGCAGCCACATCCTCGGACATACAAGACCCCATGTCAAGACCAGTTGTCTGATCATGGCAAACCCTCTCCCCTGTCCCTGTTCTTCCGCTACGCCCCCCCCTTTCCCCAGATGCACGCCTCGGAGGGTGCTGGTCGGATGCAAGAGGGGCGTCGACATATATAACGCATTGCTCCTTTCTCAGTTGCCCTTATGTCACCTGTGGAGATGAGCTTATCATGCAAGGATGGGGGACGATCACACAATTTGATTGTGGGAGTGCAATCCAGTCGATCCGTCCGCCCGCTTGCCTGGAAACGACGCTGAACATATAAGCCTGGGACGCGACCCATTCCCTCCCCCCGCCCCCCTAAAAGCTGCACTTTCAAGTCCTGCAAGCCACTTTAGTTGCCTTATTTTTGCCTTGTCTCGATTGTGTCTGCGAGATTCGAAAAGATGCAGCCCCCGGTAGCAGCCCCCGAATTCTATGCTGCCATTGCAGCATATATCGTCACCGTGGTGTTCCTCGTTGTCTCCAGCATTGATCTTTGGCTTCAGAAGAGCAAGTCCCGTTGGCTTCCTGTTGTTGCGTGGGCCTGCCTTGTTGCTACGTTTATACCTGGTATTCCATTGATTATTTGGAGAAGCTATCCATATCTTTTTGCCTGGAAGGCCGTCACATTTCTGGTCTACCCCGTCTTTCAGGTACTCTCTCGCATGTTCGCTCTGTATGCTTTACGCTGACTTGTGTGCAGCTTCTTACAGGACCGGGGACTTACAACGACGGCTTCCTAATCGGGATTATCGTTTGCGAGATGATCCTCTCTGCTTTTGGATTTTGGCAGATTTACAAGAGAAACGTCTACGAGTTCGAATGGCTTGCGCCTGCTATTTTTCACGCCTACTTTGTACTCTTGATCATTTGGATCAAGGCTCGTTCCACCAAGGATAGAAGCCGACCAAACCTCAATAAGGGTTTTCTGTTGGCGTTAGTTTCAGTTCTTGGGATAGTTATTGCAATCTGTGTTTGCATTTTCGTTTCGTCGCAGTATCAGCATTTGGTCCAGTGTTGTAACTGGTTACTCGTGTCGATTGGCTGGTTTGGACTGAAGAGGTGGCACACAGGACATGTGCAGGCAGCGGTCGCACTGCGATCAGTCAACATTTCACGTGATAGCCCAGCCACCCCCACAAATCCGCGCGACAAGGCCTCTGTCACAACCAACCCTTTCGACAACGACACTTCCCCTCAGTCCAGTGACCGGTATGACCAGCAAAAAAGTGTGTGGGAGGAGTGAGGACGAGGTTCTGGATGAGGTTCAGAAGCAGCTTGGGCTAGGTAAGTTTTACTCTGCTCCTCTACCTTACTGTTTTGCTGACTTGCTGACGTGCTTTGCGGTGTAGGGGAGCTACGCATAGATACGAACGAGCGTGATTGCGTTGCTGCGATTGTCGACTTCGATGGACCGGATGGTCTTGTGGCCGTGGATGGAAACTTCTATGTGACCGGTCGGAGGAAGACACAATCTGGAAAATATCTCTATGTTACTTGTGAGGTTTATGTAATGGGCGAGTTCCCGAGCGTGCGGTGGATTTATAGTGCAAAAGCTGGGTTATAAAGCGGTCATCGCCGGTCCTAGCCTCGTGCTATAGAAGCACCCCCACTGACGGAACAAAAGAAGACTTGATAGCTGCTGCCACCTTATCACTATCTCTCCGAGAGTTGTTGGCAGAACCACACCGTCATTCCCTGGAAGTACTGCGACACACGATACCATGACACCTTTTGGTGAGGAATCGGCGCCAATCAAACCACAGTTCCAAGTTCCTGAGACCTCTAGATGTCGCGTTATTGAAGTAAGGAGTTTCGGCCGTTCGATCCAGACCTTGGATGCGTCTGGGTATCGCTCGGAACGGATCTGAAGCTGCAGCCCGACATGGAGTACGGAGTTTGACGTCAAGTACCCTCCATTGTATGTAAATTCGAGCACTTCGGGGGCCGACACTTCGAGATAACTAGCAAGCTTCCTCCAGGGATACCAGAACCGATAGAACCTGGGGTCCCAGGGTTCGTGAACTAATGGGGGTACAGCGTCGAACGTAGGGAGGGTTTCGTCGGCTATAACATAAATTCAGAACAACACGATCCAAGAATGATGACACGTTTCTTACCGTTGAGCAAGTCGCGCAGTCCTACCAGCCTTCGTTTATGTGGGCGCGGCTCCAAATCCTCGCTGGGTGTAGGCGAATCCGCTGCTCGATCGTTGGACACTGAGGTAGCTCCTTCGTCGTCACCCGGGGTACCGCTTTGCGACTGAGCACTGCGCAGGGAAATTTCGGTCCTTGACGCGGCTTCAGGAGACTTGGTGTGGGGGGTTGAGCGGGCTTTGTATCTGCCGGAATACCGTTCATCACATGCCAACTTCAGGCGAGTGCATCTGGCGCATGGTAACTCCTTATTGCAAGTAATTTTCTTGCGATGGCAAGGCGTACAGGCGATCCGAATCCCATCCTGAGTTGGTGCCGACATTGTCCTGAGTTTCTGTAGAACTGGGCTGGGTCGAGAAGAGGGCTCCAATATCTAGGCCCCACAGTGGCGTGTTTTATCGGTGCGGCGCGAACATCCGAGCACTTGAGCCGCAAGTTGCCTGCCAGCCTTGTTGCTGCAACTGGGGTCGGCTCCAACGACATGAAAACAGAGGAAGTCCTTGTGGCCATCTGGTCAACTATTGCAAAAAGAACTGATACCTTATATACTTCTCGGGAAATATGGTAGAGGCGCGCCCAGCATTGCTGAAGTAAATATTGCCTCTAAGCAAAGCTATCTGAAGGGTGCAGGTGATAAGGATGTCGGCCATTATCCGACAAAGAATGATGGAATGGAAACATGGGGAGGAGCTTTTATTTTATAAAAGCCGTAGCTAAAGCGGCTAAGCATACTAAGTCGCAAAGTGGTGCTGAATATAAAGTGATTGGCGTGTCGGCGGGCGGAGCGGCGGGCGGAGCGGAGCGAAGGCGGAGCAGGGGTGGAGAGTGACCTGGGACTCGATGGGCGGTGAGTTGTTTTTTATTTATGTCAGCAGCCCTTGACAACACCTTTTCAAAACACATCACATTTCGATGAAGAAACGAAATCGACCCGTCTTCCTAAAAGATGAACCTCGTTCATTTGAAGAAGTGCTATATATAGCGCTGGAGAAGTTGGACGACCCAACACATGCACCACGCACTGAGGCGGGACAACCATACACAGGGCACAGTTACTGCGCACTGAGCACAAATATCACACATTCTAATGTTGACTGCAGGCACCTTAAACTATTTAACACGCACATCGCCTACGTGGATTTAGATACTTCTGCCAGGTAAACTGGAGATCACCTGTCCCCCCACCGCATCAAGCTTGTTCAACGACATCATCACTCAGCTATGGCTGGCCTCGGCATCATGCATAACGACCAGTATGTACCTATCTTTTCCAGAAGAGCACCTAGAAAGATTGACTTTAGCTTACCTATTGTTAGATCTCTGGTCTCTTTCCCCAGCGTTCAGTCTATCCCCTACTCTCCAGAATCTGGGGTTATCTCGGTGGCCAGCACAAAGCCCAAACTGTCGCATATCGTCTGCTTCCCATTCAGGCAAATTAGAGCCAGTATGGCTCGTAGGCTGCATATACTTTGCAGGCGGTGAGGGGGTTCAAAAGCATCGGAAAGGTCTTTTGGAGAATAGGTTGTTTATGGAAGGTTAACTGCTTGGTTCTGCTGCCGCTAGATTTTATAACAGACGCTAGAAATGTGTGGTGTAAACCGTTCAGATGATCTCAAAGAAACTGTGATTGCGATAGTTGGAAGAAGAAAGAGATAGGTATGTTTTGGCTATCTAGGTCGGCAAAAACTCAAGGTTGCCATTCGTGAGTCTCCAGTGCCTAGGCCAATTGTTTAGCCAATACAGAAGCCAGTGTTCCTCAAGATCCAGAGCCCAGATTCCCTCCAAGAATCGCAACACAATTGCAGGGCTTATAAGCTGTGTGTGTTCCTTGATACTCAGGATGGCCGTTGTGATTAGATCTCGGTCAGACTTCGTCTTGCATAATAAACCAAGAAGGAAACTTGGGAAAAGTAGAACAAAGAAGTTATCGTTGGGTTCGGAAGTCAGCTTTTTTAGCAACTCCAACGTAGATGGCAAATTGAGGCGGAACTCCTTTTTACATAACCCTGCAACATACAAGTCGAGTGTCGCACAGTATAGTTGAACTTGGGGGCTTGCGTTAAGTTTCGGCCGTAAGTAATAATTCTCCCTCCATATATAATATCGTCCTTCATCAGGGGGTCCCTGCTGAATTCCAGACACGACTGGGAGAAACTGCATGCATTCTCTGTCAAGAGCAGAGGCCGACTGGGGGCTGCGGAAGTTGGAATAATTGACGTCTATAGCTTCGCCTGAAAGGAAGCTACAGACGCGCACATAATGCAACGTAAAGTCAAAGATATACGGAGGTATGTGCTCTGCATGACGCATCCTGTGCCATAGAGTCTTGAGATGTTGTATCGGACTAGTTCCTCCCATGAGTGACCGAACAAGGTCGGAAAACGGAACCCATATGGTCCCTTCAGCATCACTGCCCAATTGAGCCCGGTCATAGAGAAGATCACTTCTCCGAGCCAGGTCCACATTATCGGAGTGTGGACATAATGATAATATGGCGCAGAGAATGGTGGGTGAACTCTGGCAACCACGGTAGATGGTAGCAAGCAATGTTTGTTGTTCAGGGCCGGGGGGCGTAAGTTTCAAGAAGAATATGTAGTGATAGATCCAGAGCGCTTCGTCGTTCTGTCTGTCCTCATCGGAAACGGAGAGCTCAGAGAGCGTGATTGGAGGCGGCGGAAAACACCGGCGGTTTTGGCTCTTGCACTCATTGCCTGCAGAAAGTGTTAGAACGGCCTATAGAGATGTGAAGCCAGTACATTACACTGAATGTCTTCTTGAGTGATACCGGTACAAAAAAGCTGCTGCGAAGTGCAGTTAGTGCAGCGGGTAGGTGCTGTGTCCATGAGGCAGGTCCAAGTAGGTAAGCAGGTTTCGATTTTCCAACATGTGTCTGCTGTTACATCAAGAATCAGGCAAGCAAGCAACTTAATATTCTGCTGGTAAAGATCACACCACAAACGAATACAAGACGATAGCTGCTCATGTAGGGTACCTTATGGTGCACAACTTCCACTAGCTTCCCAACAAAAGCAACTGGCACGAAGTGGTGGCTTTTTTAGGCTTCATCAAGATGTTCCGCCTTATCTAGAAAGTACCAGTGTTCTCTTCATCTGTTTGCGTTCCTAAGGCTTGGTTCATAACAGGGGACTTTTGTTCCCGTACTTTCTTCTTCCCTGTGATCATGAAGACCAACGCCATTCAGGTCACCATCGGATCACCGGTGTCGGATATGAGTTGCACCGGATTCATTCGGCGGGCTATGTTCTCCCGGTAACAGCCTTGTGGGTGTCGAGCTGCATGCCGAAAGGGTCACTGTTTATAGGTTGTTGCAAGAATCTCCCTCGGATTCCCGGACTTATCTTATGTGCCTATCTCCGCACTGTAAAAGCTTTGGTAATGAAAACTGCCAGGTACCTACACATTATTCATGAGAGCAAGCACAGTGAAACATCCTGTCATCATCACCCGCCCATTGAACTTGGAGAAAAGCTGTGATGGAACGTCAGTGGTACCTACGGTACCTCATCGGTTAGGTGCAGTGTATGGGATTGAAGGAATTATCTGCCGTCGGGGCTAGTATTTGATAGGACACAAGATGCCTGGTCTTTTTATCATGGGATAACCTGCAGCAGCCAGGCCTCTGGTCAATGTTCCAGGTCATGCATGCAGAGATATGGCGGGCCTGCATTCCTCGGCCATCCAAACTCAGGAATTTAGACACCCCAGCAACAAAAACCCCCCCCTGTACCCCCCTGGTCTCTCCCCGGTCTCCCCTGGCTTTTGCCGATCCACCCGCCCCCTCCCCCCCCCCCCCGGTCTGCCCCCCTCAATGCCGGCCCTCGTCTCCTCCGGAAGGCTCTCAGGAAATCATTTCGTAAGACCCATTTGAAGATTTCACTTGGCTGGGAAGCTTTTCTCTCGAGGCATTGGAAGAACATAAAGGATTTCCGATGGGAGGAGGTGATATAATGGGCGCAAATGAAAGTAGAAGGAAGGTAAAGGCCCAAACTTATTTTACAGCTAGATGTTGGCCTAGATATGCCATTTCCCCTGAGTGCGCAGTCGATAGCTTTGAGCCTCGAGCAAGGGCTGTAACAAAAGATCCTGGGCGACTGGGCCACGGTTGGACATTACGCCAGGTCAGTGACAGTGCCGCTCGGCGCAACCTGTGCCGTCCGCGTTAATCTGGGGGGTCAGAACCAGGTCATAGGTCTAATTTAGGGGCCACGTCGGCTGAATTTTACAGGACCTCCAGGGTACTGAGGTATGGAGAGGTGTGGAGAGTTCAGACATAGCCCCGTGTTTGAACCGTGCCGTCCTATAGCAGTGCCGCTGGATGAGTGTTGGGCCCTCAGGGTTTCGCGACTGCGTCTACCTCCAACGGCCGTCCCGGCTTGAAGCGGCGCATGGGCGCCTCCAGAAGTCATGCCAAAAGAGTCACCGTCCTTAGTCTATTAGTCATGGGAGATAAATTGTAACCGGGTAACTTGAATGTCAGGAGAACTGGGATACGGGCACCACGTATAGAACGCAACCGGGCGGGAACCAGCTTCTTAATCATAAGCTATATTATACTGAATCTATCTCTATCCTCAAACACGCTTTAATAATATAGATGCCGGTCTATTGTGACATAATGTCATCAAGTACCCATTTACTAACACAGATCGGCCCACATACAGGACAGCAACAACAACAAAGCGTGTACAAGCAGTGTTTCGTGCTTTCGTCTACTTCCACCTCGCTACAAGAAAACCATTTCTTGAGTTTGGGCCATTTAGAGGCGGCTGCTGCGATGCTTCGGGGAGGAGTGGTGTATGGTTCAGGAATAATACTCGGGGGAGGAGTGGTGTAAGGTAGGCGGGTGATATGTAAGGGAGTATACGGCGGAGGTGGGAATGCAGGAATATCATACTCCATCGGATCCTGGGGAGAGTATGATCTTGTTTGATGAGGAAGCTCCATGGCTAAGTTTGTAAGGACTGTGTAGAGCTGTAGGAATAGTTTTAACAAACTATCGACGATTTGCGTCAACTTACAGTCTGGAAAGTGTGGCGCCTATGATCTTTATAGAGGGAAGGGGGTAGAGGGAGATAGGGCGGAGGGAGATGGGCTGAGTGGGGCGGATGGGGATGGGCTGAGGGGGGCGGAGGGAGATGGGCTGAGGGATAGGGTGGGCGGAGAAGGTGGTGGAGAAAAATAAAGAGGGAGGCGGAGGGAGAGGGAGGCGATGCAAGGAAAGAGGAGGGAGAGGGAGGCGATGCAAGGAAAGAGGAGGGAGAGGGAGGCGATGCAAGGAAAGAGGAGGGAGAGGGAGGCGGAGGGAGGCGATGCAAGGAAAGAGGAGGGAGAGGGAGGTGGAGGGGGGAGGGAGGCGGAGGGAGAGGGAGGCGGAGGGAGAGGGAGGCGGAGGGAGAGGGAGGCGGAGGGAGAGGGAGGCGATGCAAGGAAAGAGGAGGGGAGAGGGAGGCGGTGCAAGGAAAGAGGAGGGGACCAGAAATCTTTTACATAAGAATAATCAAATGAAGTAAGGAGCGGCGGAGGAGGTACCGTTTTGAAACAACGGAGAATACGGCGAAGAATTTACTCTTGGCATAAAAAAGCACTAACAGTGAAACCACCGTTTCTAACACCCCCAAAGATAAAATAACGATCAGTAGCTTATCTAGGGGAGAGCGGACGGGATCCCGAGCTTTCTACTGTCTGTGGTCGTATGTGATAGAGTTTGTTAGAGTTCATGGCTATTACTTGATCAGAGAACAAACGGCTACGAGACACAGTCAGACCACCGATATTGAGCAGGAAGGAATCAACATCCACCTGCCTGAATAATACCACCTCGCTCTGAAAAGCTTCGGGTATCCCCAGCCTCTTTGTCTGGAAAAGGGACATGAGGTTGCTCTGTCTCGGTCACTAACCAAGGGTGTAGAGCTGTTTAAGGTATCTCGAAGCTGAACAGATGCATCTGAAGTAACGAGAATTTGGAAGAGAGAAAAGCTGCAGAATCCTCATAGACTCAGTGGTAGACTAATGTATCCAAACTTCCACATACATCGTCATTCCTTTCCTCGTCTGTAGAGTACTCCTGGCTTTTCTCACCCAGTTAACAGTCTTGCAACCAGCAAGTACAATGAAGCACCGGGCACTAAACCCCAGGGAGATTCTACAGCAGCCACAATTGTATAGTTCAGTCGGGTACTGACGTCAGCTGCCCTTCGCCCGGCTAAGCACTACCTACCTACTATATATCATTCGCGATGGTGAACTTGGCCCCCAACTCTTAGATTGCAACGCAACGTCGTGCTGTTATCATTGCTACTTACCTTATCATATCTTTCCCACATGTGGCATCTAGCCTTGTCGATATGTCTTCGGTGAATGCTTCGGGGCTGAGCTTCCTCTGAAGACCGATAGAGGTCGGCTGATTCATGTGAGCTCCATGGTCCATCTGTATCCGTATGTTCAGGATTGTCCACTCGGCTTCCTAACGCCCACTCCCCATCAAATCTTCTTCTTCACTCTATCTCCAAAAGCCTTTCGATATCATGAGTGATCCTAACGGTATAACATTGGAGTTCCGAGATTTGCCGCCCCCATGCTGGGAGGTCTGCAGTATGTTTTTATCCGGCAGTCGTGTTCCTCAACCCCAATTTGACCAGAAAACCTACAGACAAAGCCTACCAGCAAGTCCGACTCTTCGAGACATTTCCAGAATACTGCAAACCCGAATCTTCCTACCAGATCAATTACTCGAATTGTCTGGTCTGTTGCTCAACAACTCAGACGAACGATATCCATAAAACAGCCAACAGCATAAACGCAACGCTGGTTTCCATATTTGGAGAGTACACCAATCGTTGCAATGATTTCAATGGTGTCTCTGGGGCCAATGCCAGCAGACCTGAACCACAATCCAGCTCCGGTTTCACTCTCGCGCATATTATTGGCACAGTTCTCGGCGTAGTGGGAGGGATACTGCTTCTCGCTTGCATCGTAACTGCGTATCAAAACCGCTCTAGAGATAAGGTCGAGCGCACCCGCTTGTTGGAGCAAAAGGCTGAGGGCAAACGGCGGGAGTTGAGGAAGAAAGACCTCGAATCGCAATCTACCACTGCAGAGGTTGATAGGCCCTCAGAAATAAAGGCAGAAGTCTCACCTATGATACGGGAAATAGAGGGAAATCCTAGAACTGAGATGGAGGTTGAGGAGAGGGCTTGCGAGTTGGACTTGGGAAGTGGCTACAGCGAGATGGATGTTCAGCCTCCCAATGAGTATTCAAAACTGAACGCGGGAAACCGATGAATCTACCCTACTTTACACTGTTTTTCCTCTTTACTCCCAAAGTCTTTGCCTGTGCTTTCCTCCATTCCCGTGCCAGTCACCCCTGGTTCCACGCCGCCGGCCTCGTTCCACTCAAAGAGCCCTCCAGCTCTCCATACCCACTCTCTGTACTCAATTCTACCCGTAAACTCATCTCAGTGATCATCTCGCCATGACCATTATCCAAGTCCAACTCACAGGCCCCAGAGTCAATATCCATTTCTACTCTTGGCGGCGGACTGCCATTTTTCTCCATCTAAGAGCCACCGTCTAACACAGCCAAGGTGATTGTATCCCTGATGGAACTGTCATCGACCTCTACAATGATAGACTTACATTTGAGAGAGCTCTCTGGATCCTTTTCTTTTCGTTTTGCTTGGTGCTCCGAGTGTTGCCCTTGGCTTCTTCTCCGACGGCGCTGCCAGTATACCAGACAACCTACAAGAAGCGCTGCTGCTCCAGAACAGATACCTGTGACGATCATGTGATGTAAACCAAAGCCAGAACTGTTGGCTGGACTATCGCTGCTGTTGAAAAAGGTGCCGTTGGATGAAAGATCGGAGTTGGTTGTCTCGGGGAAAATGGAGCTGTCAGAAACTGAAACAGAGACCGAGGCCGTGGTAGAAAATTGACCGGGAAGAACTGGCTCAGTAGATTTGGATGTCGCAGTAGTAATTGTCCCGGAAATTATCTCGGTGACTGTAACGCCGCTCTGGTAGTCAAGGCAGTGTCTGTTGTAGCTACCGAAAATTTCCTCCAAATACACTTCCACATCCTTCGACTCGGCAATGTCATGGTACCGCTGGTTCATAGCGCAGCAGAGATCGCAGCTCTTGTAGTTGATTTGATATGCTGATTCTGGGTTGCATATGATGGGGAAGTTGTCGTCGATTTGGGCTTCTTTGTATGCGCTTTCTGGAAATCCTGTTATTCAGTATCTTGCTGAAAATCAATGCAATATGGCCATGAACATACGGCAAACTGCCCAGCAGCCATACGGTAATTGCTGGAGATAATACCATGGTATTGTATCTTTTTTCTCTTGCGACAGAGTCATAGTATTACTGAAGTGTCCTCTCAAAAAAATATCTAGTTGGGCTATTTGAGCTATCTTGTTCAGCAATTGAGTTCGGGCGCCGGTCTCTTAAAAGACCGAGCGGAGAGTCAAACACAATACGCCTGAAGTCCATAGTTTGGTAGTCCTCGGACTCTACAAAAACAGAACCAATCGACAGACATCCCCAAAACATAGCCTCACAGGCTATGTGAAGTTTAGGAGTAGAAAGAGTGCAGCCGTAGCGATAGACCACTAGGATTTAATCCATAGGGTGGGGTCCAGGTGCCCGCCGCAAATGAAATCCAAGTCTATGTAGTTAGTCTACCTCGTTTCAGTTGTAGGATTGGTTGGAAGGCCAGGCAGATTTATGCCTGCGGTGTTCGGACTCGATCATAGGTCCTGTAAAGTCCGATGTCAAAAGCCTTCTTTGCTTTCTAGATTATTCCCTTTCCTCGATATTCCTTTCTAAGTGCTGATTTCTCTCAGGATGTCTCCTCCAATATAAATGTAAATTTCATGGGGTATATCCGTCTAATGCTACCAGGTACACAACAGTCTCATTTCCACACTGAACCATCACATACGACCATACCTAGCTGAAAATATGGGATCCCGTCCGCTCTCCCCTCATCAAGCAGTTAAGGGTCAGATCAGTACTCAGGTCGGTGACGACTGGGGAATCCCTGTTGTTGTATGTCTTCATCTTTTGCCAAAATAGATGAAATCATATCTATTTCTTTTTAGGCAGCCTCCCTCCCAGATTATGCTGATTTTGTGTGTTTCTTGGAGGACAGCAAGCCTTATAAATCTCCTTGTCGCCTTTCATCTAATATTGACCTTCATGTTGTCATCTCTCGTGACTAGTCTGATATGTTATTTTTTCCACTTGTGCGATGTCAGCTGATGTTCTTTTGCTCTTCGTTGTTTGTCCTCCATTCTGATCCACCCGCTCTTCTTTCCCAACCATACCGCCCGCATCATCGGCGTTTTCCTCATCTTCCCTTTCATCTCTCTCTTTGTTACTGCTTTGTTTAATCTCTTCTCTATCCACGCCGTACCTCTCCTCTTTCTCTGACAATCTCTTCTCCATCACGTCCAACTCCCCATACCCAAACTCCACATCCAGCTCCTTATAACCCCCCTCAACATCCATCTCCGCCCTCTTCACCACCGGCGTCCCATCCAGCTCTGCAATCACCATCTCCTTGTTCTCCACTTCAACAACCCCAACATCATTCCCAATAGTAGTACTACTCCCCCCACTGCTACTCCCGCCCCTATCCTTCCCCAGAGCCTTCACCCGCCGTTTATACCTCCCCCTCAAAAACAGCACCCCCATCACCGCAACCACAATCACCGCTATCACCACCCCAACAACCACCCCAACAATAACCCCCGTATTAACCTTCTGCCCCCCATCATCCCCCCCTTCAACCACCACCCCCACCCCCGTAGCCCTAACCCCCACAGTCTGAGTAGTAACCGTAAAAGTAGCCGTCACGACCGCCAACTCAGTGGCCGCATACACCCTTCCCGTCGTAGCAGCACTCCCCACCGCCACCGGATCAGGGGTAAACACCGCAAAGGCGTCCAACGCCTCGCAATAGTCAAGATACGTCCCAAACTTTTCGTACAGCGCTTTATTCGCCCGTTCGAGCGAGTCAACGTTGGACACGTAGCGGGCGCAGCACGTTTTGCAGTTGGAGTGCAGGGCTCTAAAGTCTGAGCCGGGGCTTTGGCAGAGGAGAGGTTGTTTGCCTGTTTGTTGTGTTTTGGTGTAAGCTTGGACTGGGGACAGGGTTAGCGGGGAATGGGGAGGAAGGTCGGGGGGTTGACGTTACGGCATGTGTCTTGACAGAGGGAGGGGATGTCTGATGCTGAAAATACTGGTTCTTGTCTTGTGTTGATGTGAGGGGGTTGCTGCTTAGGGGGTTGATAGTCTAATAATCCCTTTGCCCAGCCCATGGTGTTGATATATTATAGCGAGCGACAAGAAGTGAGACGAAAGCGAGAGTGAGTGAGAAAAAAACAACAACAACAACAACAACAACAACAACGATAAACATGCCCACAATGGAATCCAACACTGGCAATATTCCCCTCTTAAGTCAGTCATTCCCCCAAGGTTGCCTCATTAAACTTCGTGTCCAAACCCCCCAAGCCAAGCCTCATGCTGACACCAAGCTAATGTGACCTTCTTGCTCAACCCCTGGCATTCATCACGACGTTACGCTGACATTCGCCCGCTCGTAAATTTCTTACTTGACCCAATCATCTCACAAAGCTAATCACTAGCATGAATGAGCGCATCATATCTAGGATTTACCTAATCTTCATCAAAACACTGTTGCACAGCCTACCTACGCTACGATCCCAATCAGGAAGGCGACTTACATGATGGACTGACTCAGTCGCGGGTAAGGGTTAACATGCTACCCCCGACTCCAACACAACAGAAAAACAAACAATCACTACAGTCATCTAAGTTAAACAATATGCAACTAAAAAAAAATTCCTCTTTTCCCTATCCTCATCAATATCACAACATTCCATTTCACAGCAAAACATGCATTAAACCATCGTCACACCCCTCCACTCCTCATTCTCCCAAAATTTTCCCTGACCCCATTCCCTTGTTAAAAAAAAGTGCAAAGAAAATAATACAGGTTTCCTCCCCCTCCCTCTCCCAATCCCCAACACAAGTTCCCCAAACCCCTTCGAAGGACTCAATAATACCCCAGCCGCCCACCGCAATAATACTATTGTTGCTGGCCACCAGCGCCAGCACCACCACCAACATTCCCCCCTCCCCTAGGCCTCTTCCCCCCCCGCTCCCCACTCCCAACCTCGCTATCATTCCTCGGCCTCTTGTTACCAGCCGATGGGTTCGGGTTGAATTCTCCCGCAGCAGGGTTCAAGTGGCCAGCATTGCCAGCAGCCGCTGCGCCTCCCCTACCCTGAAACCCACCCCTTCCGCGATGACCACCTGGTCCACCACGTCCCGGAGCCTGGTAAACACCTCCCCTTCCTCCGCGGCCAGCGGCAGCGCCACCTCTGGGCAATGGGATACCAGTTCTAACTGCTGGCTGTGGGATCTGTTGTTGTTGTTGCTGTTGAGGTTGAACAGGCTGGGCTTGCGCAGCTGGAGCTGGCTGACCGAAGGGGTTGACCACAGGCAAATTGCTCGGCGCTGGGGTGGTGGTAGTTGCTTTTTGGGCAAAGGCGGGACCTGTCGATGGAGCTGGGATTGCTGAGCCAGGTGCTGGGATGCCTGTGGATGCTGGCTTGGGAATCTGAGGAGCCGGAGGTTTAGGTTTCTCCTCCGTTGGGGTGGCTACTGTGGTGTTAGCATCTTGTCTTCGCAAAACGTTGACGGCATCGATAAGAAACATACCAGCAGGAGCAGCTTGCGCCGTCGCAGATGCAGCCGCAGCCGGAGCCGCAGGGGCCGGAGTAGGCGTAGGAGCTGGCGCCGGAGTAGGCGTAGGAGCTGGCGCCGGAGGCTTCGCGTCCTTCGCAATCTCCCAGACTTCCACAACAGGACGCTGAGGAGTCTCCTTCGCAGCCGTCTCAACAATCTGAATCTTGGCCTGCGCAGTCTTGTGTTGCCTGTCGAGCATGTTAAGACGCAGAGCTGATTTCTTCTCGGTCAGCGCAGACGCCTGTTCCTTGGCGGTGGCAATCTTTTGCTCATATTCAGCCTTGAGCGAGGCCTCAGTAGCCTCCTTTGCCTTCTCCACCAATTTCTTCACATTGGACTTGACAATGTTGGCCACAACAGTATTGTTAGCAATAAAGCTGCGGACTTGGCTCTCACTAATGTTCGCAATGTCGAAGCCAGGAGTACCAACGACTGGTGTTGCTGGTGGTAGCTCACCAGCCGGCTTGACTGGTGTAGACGGAACGCCGTTTTGGGATGGTGCCGAGGTAACCTGTTCAGCCTTGACAATAGCAATCTCCTGCTGCAACTTCAATTGGTACTCGGCCTCTAGTTTGGCTTTCTCCTCCTGAGCCTGCTTCTCCAGGTTCTCCTTGGACTCCTGCAGTTTCTTGTTAAGGGCTGTCTTCATCTTTTCGGACCGGGTGCGAACGATGGCGTCGGATTGCTCCTCCAACTCCTTGGCCTTCTGCTCGAATTCAGCAGCCTTGGCCTCGGCGGCAGCGATCTTCTCCTCCAAAGACTTGCGCTCCTCATCAGTGAGGCTGCCAACAGGGGCCGCAGAAAGGGCGTCTTCCATTGCGACATCACCACCAGAGGCAGCAGCCCTAGCCTGATCGCGCTCAGATACAGCAGTCGCGAGCTCCGTCTGCAGTTGTTGAATTTGAGCATCGGTGGCAGCCTTGTCGGCCTTGACAGCCTCCAGTTCTGACTTGAGGCTCTCGAGCTGCTGATTGAGTTGTGCAACCAGTTCGGAATTGTCGCCGTTTTCGGTTGGCTGCGAGAACACTGAAACCGGGCCAGCAGCCACTGGTGCTGGAGCCACAGCCTTTTGCTCAAGTTCCTTCTTCTTCTCTGTCACACTGGCCAACTCTTGTTTCGTCGTAGTAAGCTCCTGCTCGACGCCCGCCAAGCGTGCGTTGAGGCCGTCAATCGTCTCCTGCAGCACAGCCTTGTCGTTAATAGCCTCATCGCGCGCCGTCTTCATGGCCTTATAGCGTCCCTTGAAGTCCTCTGCAAACTTCTCTCTGAGGGCCTTCCACTCGTTCGACTTGGTTTCCAACGTTTGCTCGGCCTCCTTGAGCCTCTCCTGCAAAGCCTGCCCCGAAGCCTTGAGAGCGTCACGCTCCGTCTCAAGCTCCATGATCGTGGTCTTGAGCTGCTCGACCTCCTGGGGATCAGACTGGCCATACTTGCTGAGAATAGACTCAATTCTCTTCTGCAGGCTATCCCGGGCTTCCTGGAGCTGCTTGATCTCTTGCTCCTTGAAGTTGCGGTCAAAGTCAAGCTCCGAGATGCGAGCCTCAAGAGGCTGGATCTTGGCCTCCAGCTCCTCAATCTTTTGTGTCTTGCGTTCAAGCTGAGCCTGAGTACGTTGGTTCTCGTTGCGCAGGGTGACATTGCTTTCGCGGATCATGTTGAGCTCAGTGAGTTTATCCATAATCTCCTTGTGCGTAGCCGAGTTGCGTGCGCTATCCGAGTTGGATCTACGCTCCTGGTCAAGTTTGAGACGTGTCTCATCGAGTTGCGATTGCGAGTAATCCAGCTGTTGCTGTAAACGTTTGGCCTCCTGCAGCTTAATGTCGTACTGCACTTCCAGAATCTCCTTTTCGCGGCGCAGGTAGTTGTTGAGCTCTCTGAGGCCTTCGGTAGCGGTGTCGGCGATCGCGCCAGCGGAGACATCACCAGCACTGTCCGCGCGGTTCTGCTGAAGGGCGGCAATCTGGGCAGTGACACTGTCGAGTTGCTGGTGTAGAAGCTTGTTCTGCGCCGCGGCGTCTTCTTTTCTAGCCTTGATCTCAGTGATCTCCTGCTCAAGCTGTACCTTGCGTTCCTCCCAGGATTGTTCGCTCTGGCGCAGGGCCAGTTTAGCCGACTCAGCTTCAGCCTTCCACTTGCCAGACTCGATCTTGAGCTCGTTGAACTTTGTCCGAATATCTTGCAGGGCCTTGGCGGCCTCAGCGTGCTTGACCAACTCGTACTCATACTCTTGTTGAGCCTTGACGGTGATCTCCTGTTGAGTGCGCAGATCCTGTTGATGATACTTGGCAATTTCCCTGTATTTCTCCTCCTCGCTCTTGAGCCGGGCAATCTCACTGTTGAGAATGCGCTCCTTCTCCTCCGATTTCCGCGCGACATCGGCTTGCGAATCGCGAAGCTTGTTAAGCTCGTTATTCGAAGCACCGAGCTCCAACGTGAGAGCCTCCACGCGCTGCTCCAACTCGGTGATTGTGCTCACCTTAGCATTCGCGTCCTTCTCCCACTCCGCCGTGAATTCCTGTTGAGTCTCGAGCAGAGTGTTCAGCTCGTCCTCAAGGGATTGGCCATGTGTCTTGTATCGCTCGGCCTCCTCCTTGGCATTCTCCAACTGCATATTGACCAAATCCAACTGGTTCTTGAGATCCTGAACCTCGTTGTCCAGCTCATCAATGCGCTCCTGAGCCTCGGCACTGATACCGCCCTGGTCGTGTATCGTCCCTGGTCGGGGAGTTGGCAGAGGACGAAGCCTCTCGGCACGCTCTTGGGCGTTCCTGACCTCAATCTCCAGCTCGCTCACACGAGCCTGAAGATGGTCGCGACTTGTCTTGAGTTGGGCATTGTCCTGCTTGACTTGTGAAATGGCGCTTAGGAGTTCGTCGATGCGCTTCTGGGCTTGTTGGGCGTCGTATTCCTTCCGCTGTTGAAGCCTGCGTCCTTCATCTGTCTCTTCTGAAAGCTTTCGCTTGGTTGTGGTAAGTTCGGCATCCAAGGCATCGATTTGACCCTGAAGTCTGCGCTTGGTTTCCGACTCGCTAAGCTCCCGTTCATTAAGTAGCGATTGCTGGTTTGACAAAAGATTGTTAAGTCTGGTCTTCTCCTGCGCAAGGCTTTCGTTGTCGCCGCTAAGCCTTTCCTGAATTGTCTTCCACAATGTCTTTTCAGCCTTCAGATTGGCGTTCTCGCTCCGCAAGCTTTCGACAAGCCCGCGAGCCTCAACGAGATCCTCAGCCACCTGCTGCGTCCGCAAGTCTTGCTTGGCAGCAGACTCCGACAAAGACTGATTCCTCTTCTGGATCTCCTGCTTCTCGGTTTGAAGGGCCTTGAAGTTAGACTCAAGAATGCTATAGCGTTCGGCAGCAAGAGTAAGCTGGCTGGAGACGCGTGAAATCTCGCTCTGAAGAGAGGCCTTCTCGGAGGAGAGCTTCTGGATCTGATCTTTGAGGGCGTTTCTGTCAGCAGACTGGTCGGCCCGGTATGCGTCGTACTGAGCTTGCAGATCCCTAAAGGCCTGCACAAGATTGTCATCGGTTTGAGCAGGTTGCTCGATGCTAGCAAGCACCTCACGCCCACCGTCCCTGGCGATACCAAGGGCTTGTCTGATTTCAGCAGAGTCGGCCTTTTGCTGCAGCATCCGACGGAACATGTCACGTTCTTGAACGTAGCTCCTGGACTTGACCAAAAGAGTCTGGATCTCTTCTTGAAGTTGGCGAATGGTATTGTGCAGTTCCTGCGGGTTCTCCAGCTCCAAGGCCTCTTCCCGCGCCTTGGTGTTTGCTTCCTCATCCTCCATCTTGTTGGCGAGCTCGCGAGTAATTCTGAGAAGCTCCTCGTTCTTTTGCTGGAGCTCAGCAATGTTCTTGAAGACCACAAACCTTTCTGTGATAAAGCGGTGAGTGTCGGACATATCCTCAAGTGCGTTCTCGCTGATCTCTCCACGCTGCATCCGTTCAAACTGTTCTTGTTCGTCCGGAGTCAACATATCCATGCCCTTCTCCTGGGCATGGGCGTTGAAGACAAGGACGTGAACCTGGGTGCCGAGGTCACGGACCTGAGCACGGAAGATCTTGTTCTCTGCTTGGATGGATGCGACAGTAGCCTCAGCTTTACGCTGGGCCTTCTTGGCCACCTCGGCTGTTTCCCATGCTTGTTGCGACAGTTCGGTGTACTTGTCCAAATCGGCCTTGAGCTCCTCATTTTGAGCCAAGGTCTCCTCCAACTCTGGCGCCTTGGCCTCCAGCATACCAAGCACGTCGTCGAGATCCTGCTGAAGCTTTTGGTTCTTGCGCTGTTCAGTCGTGAGTTGAGCCTTGACCTTGAGAAGTTCCTCCAGAGTATCCGTAGCACGCTTGCCGCGAACCGAGAGTGGCGTTCCGAATGGAGATCCAGGACGAACCATAAAAGAACCATTGGCCCTTGGAGTTTGCGGCGCTTCGCCATGAGACTGTTCGGATTCGACGACGGACACGCGCAAACGATCGATCTCGGCCTGCAGGTTCTGTGTTTGCTGCTCTGCTTGGGTGAGATCTTGTTTCGCCTGCTCAAGTTCCCGGCGCACACGGCGCATCTCCTCGGCATGGTCGTCCTTGACCTGCTCCAGACGATCCGTTACCTCTTTTAGCCTTTCGCGGTGAGTCTCTGATTGTTGATCCTTGAGGTCGACGAGACGCTTCTGGGACTCAAGCTCCTGCCTGAAGCTCTCTTCGGCACGGGAATTGGACTCTTGAAGCTGCTGGACCTTGCTCAAAGCCTCCTCCGCCTTTGACTGAGCTTCATCCAACCTCTTCCGCAGCTGTTGTTCAGACCGAGTGAGCGATTCGATGGTCGAGTTCGCATCCTCGTTCATTCGTTGGAGCTCGGCAATACGAGCGCCCTTCTCCTTTCGGAACTTGAGGCTCTCGGCGGCCTTTGTCTTGAGTTCGGCATCATACCACTCGTTGTTCTTCTTAGCAAGTTCAAGCTCCTGTTTGAGTGCCTCTTCCCGGTATTTGGCGGAGTTCGCGGCTGTCTGAGCCGATTGGACAGACTGATTTAGCGAAGAGATTTCCGAGTTAAGCTTCAGAATCTTCTGATGCTGCTTCTGGAGCTCTTCAGCAAGGGTGGCATTGGCGGATGTCTTGGAGTCGACGATGGCCAGTGTCTCGCGGTTCGATGTCTCGAGGGAAGCAATACGAGCGCGCAATGTGTCAATTTCGGACTGCGATGCTGATCCGGATGATTTCAGGGCCTGGAGCTCATTTTCGATTGATCGTCTCGAAGATTCTGATGTTTCGAATTGTCAGCCAAGCTCAGCCTATCTGGCAGCTGAACAGCGCGCAAACAAACCTTCACTCTGCAGCTTCTGTCGAAGCTCTTCCACCTCCTTCAGCGCCTTCTCAGAGGTCGCCTTGAATTGCTCGCAGCGCGATTCCGAACCCCGGATAGCGCCTTCCAGTTCAATCTCGAGCTGGAATTTCTCTTGCTCCAAGTCGCGTAGCTTGGTGAGGACAGCTTGGAGGATGGAGGTGACAAGCTCTGGGGTCGGCGCGGTGACGACTGTGTTGAGGTCGAGCTCTGGGATGCCGGCGTTGGCCGACAAGTACCCCAAGTCCACCTCGGCCGCGGCCATGGTGTTTCCTGCTCGCGTGTTTGCCCTGGTTCTCAGCGCATAGAAGGAGCTTTGTTGGTTTAAATCCGCCCGTGGTTAAGACCGGTCGAGAAAGAGGGGCCAATCAAGGCGGCGAGTCGTAGTCGATGAAGGTCGCCGGCGGGAGATGAAGTACTCCGTAAACGAGATGGGTGTTGTTGATTCAGATTCCCCGGATATGCAAATGGAAAGGTCGCGGGTTGTGGTTGGTGACTTCTTTTTCGACTGTTTTCGGAGGAAGGCTGCTGCTGCCAGGAACCAGTCGCGCTTTAAAGTGGGGACCTAGTGGAGTGTGTGACAGCACAGCGCTTGGTATGAGTGGTCTGTGCATCGCCCCCTCGACCACAGCCAGCCTCGCCAATTCTTTGTTCAAAAACAGCGCCAAGAGCTCGATAAAAGTAGGCCGTCTTTGAATGGTTTCTCAGCAGCACTCACTTTAAAATCCAACAACCACAGTGAACCATCCCAATATTCATTATAGAATGGAATTCAACTTATCAACCCAGTTTGCTAAATATCACACATTGAAATAGTCAAAGTCTAACCTCGCCTTCCTCGCATAATAACTTATACCTGGTAGCCCAGATCACCTCCCCCGATGATAAGCCTCCCCATCCATCTCATACGTCCCCGGCACAGGGCCCGCCTGCCACGACGCCTGCCCAGTCGGCGCCGGCGGTTGCTGTGACTGTGGCGGCACGTACCCAGTCTGATACGGCTGGAACCCTCCTCCTTGCTGCCCTTGAGGCTGCCCATATTGTCCCCCCTGCCCATGCAGCTCCTGCGTCCCCGGCGCCGCAGGAGGAGCATACATCATCCCCTGACCCTGGAGCTCCGGCCTGTTCATATTCACATTATGCAAATGTGACCCCTGCCCCTGAAGCTCCGACATGTTCTGTGAGTGAGGTTGCCCCGGGTACATCGCCCCTTGGCCTGCAAGCTCAGGTCTATTGGCCATCGGTGCTCCTTGACCATACAGTTCCGGAGCATGTGGTGGAGGCGGCACCATGGCTCCTTGCCCTTGGAGTTCTGGTCTGTTGGCTTGGGGGGCTCCCTGGCCGTACAGTTCTGGGGCTCTTGGCTGTGCTGGGGAGTGATATGGGTTTGGCGGAGCGAGAACTGGTTGAGTGTTCTGCGATTGAAGCTCGGATGTGCCCGGCATGGGTGGGTAGAGAGAGGAAGCAGCTGCTTGGCCGTGGAGTTCGGGTGCGTTTGGTGGTGAAGTTGAATTGTACGGGCTCGGTGTTTGAGCGTGAAGTTCTGAGGTGCCTGGCGTTGGCGGGAAGAGCGCGCTGTGGACCGCAGATTGGTTCTGCGGGGGTGAGTATGGCCCTGTGGTCGAGATTGGTGATACGTTGTCTGTTCTTCCAGGTGAATTTACTCGCAGTATCGAGCTCGGAGCTGGTGAGTCCACTGGCGGAGGAGCAGCAACGACGTCAGACGCAAATGTTGGCTTGTTGACGGCGGCAATGGGACTCGCAAAAGGCCGGTATGTTGGGGGAGCAAGCTTGGGTTCGACCGACGGTTGGGGTGGTGGAGCAGCCAGCGCGGCCAAACGCTCTTGTTCTCGACGGTTCCGGGAGGACTTGCAGAGACGCCAGATCAGAGCACCCAGGAGAACTATGCCTCCGATGGCACCTGCCGCAATGCCGATGATCATGCCAAGATTAGTCCTGGAGGAGTTGTTATCTGTGTTTGAATCGCCACCACTACTCCCGCCTCCTGAGCTACCCGGGCCACCTGTTGCTCTGGGGACGCCGCCAGAAACCCCAGTTGCATATGTTTGGTCAACCGAATTCGTGACCCCGGCGGCCGTCACTTTGTTCTCGGCAGCACTGCAATAGTAGTTGTAAACCTACAAATATGTTAGCGGGCTTGTCGCCTATAAGGACTTTGAAAACCTACCGAGATAGCAGAGCTAACATCCTCCGTTGCTGTCGACCTGCAATATGCCTTCACGCTTGAAGTAATCTCCCTTGAGAGCTCCAGTGTCATCCCCTCCTTTAAGCAAGCGCACGAAGCCAATGCTTTGGGGCCAGCAGGACACAGCCCTCGCGTTTGCTACCAGCCATGGTCAGCACCTGTTCTGTCTCGTCCCATCCGATCTACCTACCCCTTGGAGAGCATAGCTTAGTCCTGAGGCGGCACAGGGGGCGAGCGTCTGGAATTGCGGCAAGTCGGTGACATAATATGTCATAGCACCAGGCGGGTCTGTCGGCTTGGGGAAGTTCGAGGTTCCGTTGTTCAGGCCGCAGTAGCCAGCAAACATGGCCTGGGCAGACGACACATCGGCCGCGTTGGAGGAGCACGCTCGCCTGACTGAGGTGTTGATTTCCTGGCTCACCAAGAGTGAGTTCTGGTTCTTGAAGCACGCGCAACTCGCATAGCCTGCGTTATCTGTTGGGCATTTCCCTCTCTATTCACCGGTTATCTTTAGTATCCAACTGCGTTAGAAAGACTGTGCATTTGGCCTACCAGGTCTCTGTTCACAACGATATCAGCAAAGCGTCCTCAAGCAGCACGAGGAAAGTTGAACGTGCGATGAGACTTACCGAACAGCATAGCTTAAGGCCGTCCTTGCGCATGGGGCCAAAAGATCCATCTCAGCGATATCAGTGATTGCCACAGACACGGCAGTTGGAGAAGGGAACGAAACAGGTGTTGCCTGGTTGCAGTAGGCACTCAGGACAGTCGCCGCAGAGGACTGGTCCTCGGTCGCTGTTGATCCGCATGTTAACCTGACACTAGAGGATATATCCGACGCTATAGAGGCGAAGTTGTTGTTCTTGCTGCAAACACACGATTGAAGCTCTGTCACGGCTTGGGGGCAGGCGTTTCGCGTTAGACCCTGGACGTTGTAGCTCACAGCCCATGATGCGCATGGTGCCTGTCGTGAGTCGCAGTTAATCAGATATGGTCCCTATTCATTGGGAGCTGAGATAAGATGCGCGTACAAGAGAGTTGAAGATGGTCAAGTCTGTCACGTAGACAACCGACTGAGACACCACGAGCGTGATTGTCTGAGAGAGCAAAAGGGCGAGCAGCATCGAGGCCGGGGGATATCGGCGGCCCATCTTGATAGTCGACAACAAGATAAGACAGTATACTCAAAAAGATGGAAGCTGGAGTCGCTAATGCTCTCCCAACAGAGTGCCACCAAATCCCCTCACATGCAGATGTGACTTCTGCTATGTGTGAACAGCCGAATGGGTACCACGGTTGGTCAGGTAGAAAGAAACAGAGAAAAGGAGACCGTCCAGATTAGAGAACTTTTGCCCCATCCATGTTCACGAGGGAAGCGAGCAAATGCTACAGGAAGGGGCCGCGTGGGGACCAGGCTGCTCCCCATCTTTTCTCAAAAGGACTGGACTGGCTTCGCACTGCAGACAACGCAGGTACCGTGAACCGCGGAGAGGGGGCGGTTTGGTGTTGAGACCCCTGCAAGCTGAAAAGCCCAAACCGAACTTCAAGCTCATGCTTTTGAACGAAGCCACCAATGGGAGACGAGGTCGAAAAGGCGGCAGCCCAATGGGGGATCGGGCGGGAAGCGATAAGACATGGGAAAATGTGTGGCTTGAGCTTTGGGCTTAACTTTTCGATTGCGGATGAAAATAGTCTGTGTTCCAAGAGAAGGCATCATGACATCTGGTCTTGGTGATTATTCTGTTCGAAATGAGGTTTCCACTGAGCTGTTGGGAAGGCTGCTGCTGTGTGAGTTGAGATGCCCAAAAGACCCCAGTTTCCCCGTGCATGAGCGTGTCGATCTTTGCCTGTCAGCTGCGGGGGAAATTGACGCCGACAGAAGGAATCTTTGAGAAGCCAAAGCTGGTGCAACATCGAGCAAATGGGAACTCTTCAGCAGCTGAAGAGATCGGATTTCTGCAAGAGCACAGTCGGCAATACCCGCGCTTAGAGAAATGGCAGGAGCACCGTATCTGCAAGCCCTCCACCTGCAAGCCATGGTTATTTTTGTCCCATTCGCTAAAACCTAACCCAAGATCATCATAACATAACCAACAGTCGTTCAGTTCGTCAAAATATCCAACCTCGCTCCTTACAACACCGCTTACTCCCCCTTATTACTTTCTGCTCTCTTGAATGCCGCTACCAAACTCTTGAACCTTCCCACGTCAAGCGGAATCCTCTCCCCCAGCCAAATCGCCCTCTCGGTATGATTCTTCAGCTCCCTCTCCAACTCATGTGGTACGTCATCCTCGTGAGTAGTGTTGGGGTGCACCAACACGGACAGAGGCCCTCTCCAAATCGCTAGCCACGGAATGAAGGCTCCAAACTGTGCAGGAGTGAACAAGTTCACCTCAAACATAGCGACCGGATGCGGTCCCACAGGGCGGTCCCAGAAGGTATAGATACGTAGTTCTGGGAATTCATGCCGGATTCTCTGCCAGAGCTCTCTCGCATATTGGGTTTGTTCAGGGTTGTTTTGGAAGTAATAGACATGAATGTCGCTGGGGGATAGTGAGCGATGAGGTGGGTCATGGTGAGGGAACAGAAAGAGAACTTACAAACCACCCCGTCGACCGTTATCCAACGGCTCAATGAACCTTTCGTATGCCACGCTCTTCACACCCGTCTGGTTGTTGACATAGCTCTTGCCGTCATCGGTGCGCTCATCGGGAAGAGGAGGGGCTTTCTCATACCCCGCCAAGGGTGATGTGTAGTTCCATTCGAGTGCGTCTGCCATTTTCTGTTCTGATGTCTGACATTTGCAATTGAGTGTAGAGAATACGATCGATATTCTAGAAGGTCGGCAGAAGGCGGTTTTATACTGGATTTGTAAGTCGACGATGAAGCTGAGTGAGGGTAATGCGTGAACAATTGTGGAGCCCTTCCCCGTGGGATCCTAGCGAATAATGAAAGTCTGCCATGACGCAATCCGTCCAGATGTTGTGCAACAGCGTGGAGAAGGACAGTTATTTGATGTCAAGGATGCAAATTCTGGCGAGATATGCGTTGGGACCTGATTTTGTTTCTGTTGCAAAAGCCTGATGGTTTGTTTTGCTCTGCGTAGCTGTTTTGATATCTCACAGAAAAGTCCCCGATGGTCGGACCGGTCCTCCGTTGCGGAGCGGGAGCAAGCGGAACCGATCCGCCCCGCCGGGTTGGGACCGCCAAGATGCCGGGCCGAGACACTTGTTCTACACTTCACTACCTATAGAGGTATCTCAAAATACCCATCTTCCCTCTGGTACTGTTTTATGCCGTACCTTGGGCTCTGGACCGAAAATTCCAGTATAGCCGTCACAACCGCCTCGTAGGCCTCGATGGTCTTCTCGACCATCTCCATAACCTCACCTCCATACTCTTCTTTCGCTCTTGCTCGGAAACGAGTAGCGAGATTCCGAAACTCACAGCCCCAATGCTCATAGTCTCCCAAAATCCCCCCCACAGCACCCGCAAGATCACGGTTCCGGTCGTGCATAGCTATCGATACCAAATTCATAGCCGCACCATCTTTCTGCTCAACATCTCATATCAGCAACCTTTTCTCGACCCATCCAAGCACCCTCTCCACTCACCAATTCCTTCTTCAACGAAAACAGCTCATTCACCCTAGCCCCAATCATTAGCCTTCCCACTCTTGATCCATCCCACATCTCAAAACTCACACAACAAAAGACTTGATAACCATCATCTCCATCCCCCTAACCTCCTCCCACCCCCAAACCTCCCCCGATAACCCCTCACCCCCATTCATCACCCGCCCCATCAAACAAAAAGCCCCCACCCCACTCGTCCCCGTCCTCCAAGCCCAAAACTCCTGCTCCCCTACTTCATCCCCCAACAACCTCAACTCGGCAACCGTTGTTCCCGACATCCTAACACGATACTCCACCAAACAACCATCCATATAACACTCCAACACCCCCCACAGCCTCCTCACATCCCCCTCCCCCCACCCATTCACCCCCCTCAACCTCCCCCCAGCACTCTTCATCAACTCACAAACCTTCGTCGGCGCTTCCGGTTCCTCCTCCCCCTCGCGAAGTAAACACCACCTCACATACCGCTTCGACACTTCCACATACTCCCTCGCGTTTATACCCCCAGAAGAGTCAGAATCAATAGCATCATCCCAAAGCACAATCCACACCACCCACACGGCCACAGTTTTCAGCTTTTCAAAATCTTCGGATCCGGCCGCAAGAGAAGGGTACAGCCCACAGACCAACAAAGCGGTGTCATACTCGATAGCCTTTTGCAGCGCTTTTGGCTGGGGGATGAGGGAGGAAAGGATGGGGTTTATGACTTCCTCTGTCAGGCGGTTGTGCAAGGGTTGAGGGGCGGGAGGAGGGAATTGGGGAGGTGATGATGATTTCCAGGTGCGGAGGAAGTGGGTTGTGGGAGGGAGGAGGAGTGTTTGACCTGATAGAGATTCCATTTTTGGTAGGTAGTGAGTGGTGGTGAGGTGAGACAAGAGCAAGTGTTGATGGAAAGGGGAGAGGGTCTCCACCACAGAGATGTTGGGCTGCAGGTGGGGCCTCAAACAAAAGAGCAGTGGTGAATCCCATTCTCTGTCATTGTTTTCACGGCACATGGGAGTTCGAAAAGGTTTCGAGAAGTGCGATATTCAGTCGGCCATGAAGCCTATCATCTATCCTTTTATCCTGTATGTAGTCCAGGTTCACAATCCACCCTCATTTCTTCCCCTCTTGAGAACAAAACGCCAAAATCCATGCACCCCCCATGCCATTTCGTCTACAACACAATGCGCGCGCGCGCGAGAGAGAGAAAGAAACCCAGGAGCCAAGAGAGTCGACAACAACAACAACAACATTTATCCTACCACCATCAGCAACAACCAAACCACCATGACCCCAAAACCACCACCACACCCACGACCATAACAATGCTCCCCATGCTAATGCATACACTTATCAAACCACACCACCACCGCCGCCGCCACCTCAAATGCAATATCTAGTACAATACGATGCTAATGCTCTTCTGTAATGATGCTTGCTTGGTTGCTCATCATCATCATCATGATTCCCCATCGTCATCAACAACACATGCTCATCCTCTCATCTCCCCATCGTAACGAATACAATAAACAGGAAGAAAAAAGTTCAAATGTTTGATTTGAAGAACGAAAAAAAAAATATCAGGAAACAAACTATGAAAAAAGAAAAAAAGAAAAAGAAGCCAAAAGCATGAACTCGCCTAGAGGTGAAAAAAACAACAACAAAAAAACCATAGGCAAAAACGTAAAATAACACTGCTGTAAGAACTATTGTCGTCAAAAGGTCGTGGGTTGTCGTGGTGGTGGTTGGTCATGGGGTCATGTCGACAGGACGTTGTTGTATGTTGTCAGTAGATCATCAAAGTTGTTGTCGAAAATAAAAAGGAAATCAGGCGCTCGCCGGAGCAGTCGGCGGCGGCGGCGCATCACCACCACCACCCACCGCACCACTCTCCCCCTTCACAGGATTGCCGTCACCGCTGCTGCCACCGCCATTCACCGGCCCCTCAGCAACCAAATCTCCCGTCTCAATCTTCTCCCCCGTATCCGCATCGATGAAATTCTCCTCATTCACCACAATCTCACTCGCCGCAATCCGTCTCATCAACTCCAAGAAATTCGAGTGCTTGAACTTGTCCGAGCTGTTGCCACTAACAGCCCTCAGGATGTCCTCGGCCGCCCGAGCCAGGTCCGCATTCTCTCTCCGACGGGCGTGTTCCTCCTGCTCGTCGGCAATCCGCTCCATCTCCGAGTTGATCGCCGCCATCTCGGCATCGGTAGGCGGAAGGGCTTTGGGTCCATGCTCGGCCATCCACTTGGCTTGCTCCTGCTCGAATTCCTGCTCCTGACGCTGGTAGTCGGTCAGCTGGTCGGCTTGCTGCTCGTACTGGTCGAATAGATCGGCAAAGGCGTCCTTGACCTCGGCGCTTTCGACTTGTACAGCGGCGGCGGCGGTGGCTTCTTGACCTGGGAGTTGGCTGTGGGTCATGGGGGCGGAGAGAGCAGGTAGGTAGCTCTGAAAGGCCATGCCAGTTTGGTAAGGGGCGAAACTGTTGACACCTGTGGTGGGGAGCATCATAGGCTGCTGAACAACAGGCACACCAGGGTGGCTCATCGCCATGCCTGGGGTTTGACCAGCTTGGACCGAACTGCCGTTCGAAATCTTCATGTTGGCAAACTCGTTGATCCAGGCTTGGTTCCCGACTCCACCGGTGGCGGGCGACTCGAGGCGCACAGCTGCATGATGCTCTGCGGCCAGACGAGCAGCCATCGGAGCAGGAGACATGGCCATAGGAGGGCGATGAAGGGCAGCCGGGTTCATATCAGGGAGCAGAGGGCCGTTCTCAAAGCCAGCGTTGACCGGACCACCCTGCTGGAAACCCTCAAAGGCTCTCTGGGCAGCGTTGCTCGGACCGGCATTCTGCGACCGGAATGACTGTCGAATGGTTAGTAAAATGTCGATAGCCGTTGATGGAGACACTCACAGCTCCGGGACCAGCCAGAGGAGCATTCACGAGCCGATCTTGGTGCAGGGTGCGATCGCGGTCGGTATGCGCGAGCAGGTTCTTAGCCCCGTTGGATGGGCCGCACATGGAGTCAGCCATCCTGACGACTAGAGGGAATAGTCGCTGAGTTGAACGGTCCGGAACTCGGATTTGTTCTGGAGAAGAGCGACTGGCTTGGAGAGAGAGAGCAGGAGAATTGGCGATGTGATATGGGAACCCGGGTGGCGAAAAGCAGTGGTGAGGATATTCGCAAGTTACAAAAAGAAGCCGAGGTCCCTGGATGTCTTAGGCAAAAAGGGAACCTCTCTGAGAGGCGGTTATTACTATTGATGCTGGGATGAATAGGAAAAAGAAAAATAAGGCATTATTCTATTGTTGTGGTTGACCAAACCGCCATTGAAAGGGACCCACTTGGTCACGAGACTCCCCTGAGGCTCTGGGAGGATGAGAAGAGTGTTTTGGTCCTTCCAAAGTCGGTGTTTCGTGGTGTTGCGAACTCTTCGAAGAGAAAGGTCGGCGGCTCAGTCAGCTTGTGAACGCATGCGGGGAGTGGAGGGCGAATTCCCGGGCCGGGATGTATGTGGGGTATTTCGGGTGGGGCAAGGCTGCGGTGAGACCAACGCTGAGTCAAGGTCAACAAGGCCATACCGAGCTCACCTTGATTTTCTTTGCCAGCTGGACAGTGGGACACAGGGGTAGGGGTAGGTTCGAGCATTACGCTATACGCAGGGCACCAGCTCCTGGGCCTCCAGCGACCGACCTGTCCTCTCGATCCCATCTGCGACCCCAAAACAACCACAACACCTTCCGCATTCCTCTCCTTTAAACAATATCTGATTGGGAGAACAATAAAATACCCCGACAAACAATAATAAACCTACAAAATGGTTCGCCCGCCCTCTCCTCCGCCCACCGCCCCTCTGCTGTTCGCATCGCCAGCCAAGGGAGAGACCCCAACCCAGTGGACACATGCTAACCATGGCCGGAGCTATTCAGACAGCGGGCGCCCAGGTTATCAGCAACGCCGGTCACGATGACATGATCGTACGTACCCCGCGATTCCTCGATTAGCTCTACCGATTACCCTAAATTCTGGAATTTGACACGCAAGGCAGCACGATGCAGTCCTGGATTACTACGGCCGGAGGTTAGCGACCTGCTCGTCGGATCGCACCATCAAGATCTTCGAGATTGAGGGCGAGTCACAACGGTTGATCGAGACACTCAAGGGGTATGTTTCCCGTCACGAGCACGGGCAGTTTCCAATTCCCGATGCTGACAGGTGGTTGTTAGGCACGAGGGCGCAGTGTGGTGCGTGTCCTGGGCGCATCCCAAGTACGGCAACATCCTCGCGAGCGCGGGCTACGACGGCAAGGTGCTCATCTGGCGCGAGCAAAACGGCTCGTGGCAGCGCATCTTCGACTTTGCCCTCCACAAGGCCAGCGTGAACATTGTGTCTTGGTCCCCCCACGAGGCCGGCTGCCTCCTCGCATGCGCTTCCTCCGATGGCAACGTCAGCGTTCTCGAATTCAAGGACAACAGCTGGGAGCACAGCAGCTTCCACGCGCACGGTCTGGGTGTCAACTCGGTTTCTTGGGCGCCTGCCACCACACCCGGCAGCATCGTCAGCAGCAACCCCGGCCCAGGGTCGGCCGGCAACAGACGCTTTGTAACTGGCGGTTCCGACAACCAGCTCAAGATCTGGGCGTACGACCCGGCTACGAACAGCTATAAGCAAGAGAGGGAGCCCTTGGTGGGTCATACCGATTGGGTCAGGGATGTGGCGTGGAGCCCAACGGTGCTTCAGAAGAGCTATATTGCCTCTGCGTCACAGGACAGGACAGTGCGGATCTGGACGAGTGACTCTGCCAGCCCCGGGCAGTGGAATTTCAAGGTCCTGAACTTTGATGCTGCTGTCTGGCGCGTGAGCTGGTCCCTGAGCGGGAACGTTCTTGCGGCCAGCGGGGCGGATAACAAGGTTACCTTGTGGAAGGAGAACCTTAAGGGCGAGTGGGAGTGCGTCAAGACCATTGAGGAGTAATTTTGGGTGAGATGTAATGATTATGGCGGGCGTTGTGGTGCGTGGTTTAGAAATATTATTATTTACTGGCAGTGCGTTTGAGATGACCAAAAGTCAGGCTTGGAACGTCGTGTCGTGTATGTCAACCATCAACAACAGAGAAGAAGGGGGGTTGTCACCCCTCTAAGCAACAATCACAAAGATCCCCCCCACAAATGACAACACAATTGTCATTCCCATCACCACCCACCCCTCTGTCCTTACTGTTCCAGCCCCCTTCACTGCAGGATTAGAAGTCTCAGCCGGTTCCTCATCATCTGTTCCTGTTCCACCATTCCCACCACCATTCCCCTCTCCATCATCATTGCCACCATCCCCCCCATAATTCACCTCCTCCCAACTTTCCTCCTCCACATCCCCCGTCTGCTCCAAAACCCAAACCTCCCCTCCATAATCATTGCTAACAAACACCCTCCCTCGACCATCCACCTGCAACCCAACAGGCCTCAGACAAATCCCATCCGGCCTGCACCGGTGCACATCCCCTGTATTCAACAAATCCCTCGCGGCATTCAAACTCTTTGCGCTATGAACTGGCTGGCCCGTCCCGGCATCCCACTCCACCTCTGCGACTTTATACCCCTCCGGCTCATCCCTATTCCAGCTCCCATGAAACGAGACGTAAGCCCTCGTCCCCTCACGGTTGAACTTGATATCCAGCGGTGCCATGTGCGCCTTGAATGTCAGCCGCGGGGGGACATACTCCCGTGCGCAAGTCTCATCGTTCAACTCGGCGGTTTGATTCAGGGAGAACTGATCCCCCGTGGTCAGGGTGTTGAGGTCGGGGAAGTCGGTTCTGTTGTACAACGGGAAACAGAACGGGTAGCCGTAGTGTCGGTTTTCTGGTAGGGACCCGTTGAGGAAGCCATGAAAGTTGAGCTCTTCGCCTGGGTTTTCGTTGTGGATGTCGGTGCCGAGACGGGTGGTTTGGTCGATGTTGTTTTCCACGCTGAATACACCCCCGGTGATGGGGTGCTCGGCTATTCCGACTGAGTTGCGCAGGCCGGAGCCGATTAGGAGGCCATGGGAGGGGTAGTTGTAGGGTGGGCTCGTGGAGGTGAGGTTGGAGATGTTGAAGGCGCGGATTTGGGAGATGCCGTTTTCCAAGGGGATGGATAAGGGGTCGATGTTGGAGGCGCTGCCGCGGGAGACTAAGAGGAGGTCGGGGTGGGAGGGGGAGAGGAAGAGGGTGCGGGAGACGTGGTCGGTGTTGGTCATGTTGGTGATTATCTCGCGGCGGTTGGACACCGAGGCGGTGGAGGGGTCGTAGTCCCATGCCCAGACGCTTTCGCGGGAGGAGGCGTAAAGGGTGCGGCCTGAGGGGGAGAGTTCAATGCCATGGTTGAGCTGGAGGGGCTGTTAGTGATGGTGAGGATGGAATGGGAAAGATAAGGGGGCTTACTCGTTCGTCTTCGATGACGGTGGTGTTGTTGATTACGTAGGGGCAGGTGCTTGCTCTGTCGGTGACGTTGAGGTGGACGATGCCGCTTTGGGCAGAAACAACGAGGAGACCGCCTCTGCCATCAAGCTTGATGCTACGGGCGAAGCCGAGGTTTCGAGCAAGCAGATGCGCCGTCCAGCCCTTTGCTATGGTAACATCATAACTCGGCGTCAAGCTGATGGCGCATGTCTCCGACGATGACGTTTCATTCGGCGGAGGTGGCAGCGTAGTTTGCGCTCGAACACCGCCCAGCAGCAGCAAGGCTGCGGTGGTGGATTGGAAACGCATTGCAAGTGAGTGAGGCTATCACTTGAGGCTCGATTGCAGAAAGCAAGAGCGTGGGGGAGCAACAAAGATACAAGATCCATAGTTCCAGCCTTGTTCAGCTAGTGCTTATTATACTTATTCCAGGTAGCAATACAAACACAAAGGCAGTGGAAGCCAAGCTCTGTTTGTCTTGGTGGGTGTATGCTGTCGTCGTCAGCCACCTTGCCCATAAAAGATATGGATTACCTGCCAAGGACAGCATTGTTGGTTGAAACCTCATGGCGCCTTACGCTCCCCTCTTTTCTCGTGCATGATGAAAGGATGTGACTGGAAAGGATCCCGTCTGCCACGACTGCCCAGAGTCTTGGGATCTTATAAACATTTGTTGTTGCCCAGGGTGTCTTTCCACGTCTTGCCTCTCATGTCATCGAGGGAAGCTGCCGCATAGCCGGGTTGCCCACAACTTGTCCTCACGGCCTCCGACAGCTATTTCTTCAGCTTCTCCTTGATGCCACAAGCCAGTATGTGATTCTTTACGAAAGCCCAGTTCTAGAATAGCTGATACGACCTCTAGTCGGCCCATGCTAGTAATGGAATTAGTGTGGGTTCCTGGGGTAGCTAGAGTATTCTACAGACGACAAGACAATGAACAAGAAGTCGGTTTATAGCTTTGATGTCATCGGGTGCTTGGTGGTTGCTCAGCTGCTGGAGTGGGATCTGTCCCGCCTGTACCTTTTTTTTATCTCCTGGCCTCAAGATCCATTCCTGCTAGGCTCATGATAACCTCATTTCCTAGGTGGCCCTGCAACCTCTGAGACTCGACGCATCATCTCGATTTGACTCTACCAGAGTTGCGGTCAGCACTACATGCCAACTGGAGCATGTGACGTTGAATAGTGAAACATGGTTAGAACATAGATGAGATGAATAAAATCAGGACTTGGAGTCGCAAGATATCAAAGACAGCAGAGGAAGGGACTGCCCGGGCTGTCAAACTCGGTGTTAAGCCAATGCCGCGGGGTAGCATGCGGGGGAGTTTGGGCTGGCCCACCAAAAATTGGATTTCATTGTCTTGGCATCAAACAGGGGTGTGCTTCCTTTTGACCTTTCGAGAACTTGTGCCAGTGTCTGCAGAATCCATCACACTATATCGACAGCTAGGCGACCCAATTCTTATCTTCCAATTGTAAAGCTAATTTGACCGTTTATCTATATTTCTTCTGGGCATTAAATTCCCACCACGTACCGGTCATTCCCCATCACAAACTCCACCCACCCTCAACACCACCCCAAAATCTCTCGATGTCTCACAACCCCTTCTCAATCTCATCCAACCCCTTCAACCCCTCCCAAATCCTCTCCCTCTCCCCCTTTCCCAAAGCCTCATACGGCGCCCTCATCTTAAACCTCTCCTCCACCCCCTCCATACCCTCCTGCACAATTCCAGCCCTCACCCCCGTAAACATCCCCGCCGCCAGCTTCGTCCCCGCAACCCCTAGACTCTTCAACACCTGCTCCCCCAGCGCCGCTCTCCTATGCAACACCAGCGCCTCCTCTCCCCTCCCCTCCTTCCACAACCTATAAACCCGTCCAATAACCTTGGGAAAAACATTCCCAAACGCAGCAACGCACCCCGCGCTTCCCACACTGAGCCCCCCAATCAAAAAATCACTCTGCCCCCCAAAAACACTAAACCTCTCCCTCCCAAACTCCGCCGCCAACCTCGTCACCTTAGCCACACTCCCACAAGTCAACTTAACCCCCACCACATTCCCACTCTCCCTCACAACCCGTGATATCATCCCAGAGTCCATATCAACCCCATTCGTCACCCCGGGAAAGTTATACACCACAACCCCCATCTCCCTCCCCCTTTCCCTTCCTAGTTTCCTCACATACTCCCCCACCTCTTTGAAAAACCCTTCCACAACAGTTGGCTTCGCCCCAAAATACGCACACGGCAAGACCAGCACGTAATCTGCCCCTGCGTCCTGAGCGTCGGAGATATACTCCTTTACCTGAGCTAGACTGTGGCCGGAAACGCCAGCCATGATGGGGAATCCCGGGGGGCAGACACTCTTTGCGAGGTGCAACAGCTGGGAGCGTTCCTCCCGGGTGAGGAGGAACGGCTCGGCGTTTGTGCCGAGGACTAAAAGGCCTGTGAGGCCGACGTGGGAAGAGGTGAGGTATTGGAAATAAAGGGATTGGGACTCTAGGTCGAGGGTGTCGTCGTTGGTGAAGATTGTTATCGAGGGGACCCAGAGGCCGGGTGGCGGTGGTGGTGGGACGGTTGCTTCCGCCATCGTGGTCTTGGACAACACACAGGAGATGAGTTGGAAAACGGGAACTTGCTGTTGGGGAGGTGCAGAATGACAGTGACATGAAAGAAGGGTCAAGGTTGCTGAGAAACAGTGTAGGTTGGAAAGAGGTGATGGGTAATATGTCAATATCAAGAAGTAAGTCAAACATGTAAGTGAGTGGAGCACAAGCAACTCCAAGTGTCACCCTATCCCATACAGGAAGGTGCCCAATCCTATCAACAAGTTCCCCTCTTCTTGACAGAGAAATTCTATAGCGAGAATACCGACGACACAGGAACAAGTTTGAGCCGTTGGGATATTAGGCAACCCGAACAAACAGCACCATCCCGATGCCGCATGCCGAGGGTTGTTGTATCACCGGAAACAACTCGGACATCCTCTGTCCTTCCATCCGGGTGCTTCATCCGCTTACCTTCCCTTCACCACTCACCATAATCCCCAAAAGCATTGCGCTATCATAGATAATATTACCAAAAAATACACTATCTTTTTCTCGCTTTATAGGACTCACCCCATCCTCCCCACAAACTACCTAGGTATACCTCCCATTTTCGCATTCGGGATATAAAAAGGAAAAGAAAAAAAACAATTGTGTGTGTGTGCTGTTTCGAATCTGGGGAAAAAGAACGAAGAAAAAGTAAAATAAAAAACCAACAGCAAACTTCATTACAAAAAAAAGAGAAAGAAAACAGAAAACACCACACAGCAACCCGCAACCTACACTCAAGAGACTAACCAAACCCAACCCATGTGTCAGCAAGTTTTTAACAGAATCATCTCCTCATCCCTCCCTGCCTCTCATCAGTTTACTGGGCGAAACACCCCCTCCTCATACACCCGGGCCTCAACGCAACCCAATCACACTCATCTCCAAAGTCCAAACCCTCCGAATCCAAACCTTCAACTTCTGCCCCTGCGGCACCCCCTCCACTCCCTCCAGCTCAACCCCCTCCCACCAACACCTCCTCGCCGGCTTCCGCCAGAAAAGCAGCAGCTTCTGCGCCATCCCCACAGCATTATTCCCCATCTCGTTCCCCCTGATATCCGACCTCAGCCTCGCAAGCGCCAAGCTGCAGATGACCGCCTTGTTGGGCTCGCCAGCCCGATGACCCCAGTGATCATCATGGTTAAAACCACTGTACCTCATCATTAGCATAATTTCTTGATCGCATATCAAGGGGGGGAGAAACACACCCGGCAGTCAACATCTCAATCAAATGCGCCTCCGTCGTCCCCGGCTCATCACTCTTCTTCAACCCGCTAAAGATCCCCCCCTGCTCCAGCAACTTCTTCGCCGCCGCCCTCTTGACATCCATCATCTCTTCCTGGCCGATGTCCTGCTTGTGCGGGATCGCATAAAAGTCAAGATCCTCCCTCAAGACAATAATGCCCGCGCGCCTGCTGCTGTCGTCCCTCTGCTCTCGCGCAGCAGGATCAACACCCACCACATCGCTGCCGTCTTCGCTGGTGGTGGCAGGAATCGAAGAAGCGACACCACGAAAAAAGTCAAGCATGTACTGCAGGGAAGCCGGGTCGTACTGTGTGTGAGTGTAATGGTCAGCTATGTATATTTCTAGATTGCGGAGGACACTGCGGATGTGAGAGGCATTCTGGCTGGTGGGGGTTGCAACGACTGTGACTGCGGCACAGGGAGCGGATGCGCCTATGTGATCGTCGTCCTCGTCGTATGCATTTCCTTGACCCGGCGGTGGTTGCTGTTGATATATCGGATTGGAGAGAGCGCCATCCCCATCACCGCCATCATCACCAACAACACCAGCACCGTTGCCATAATAGCCCTCGTCGTTCCCGTAGTAATAATTGGAATCGGTGGTACCCACATCAACTTGAACGGCGTCGCCGTCTTGGAAGCCGCCGCCCATGTGCCCTTCCGGGAAGAGGCCATTGGGGAAAAGCGAGAGCAGGACGAATTCAGGTAACGTCAAGAGCTCATCTCGGGACAGCGTGAAGCGGGTGCCCCTTCGCAAAAGTCAGTATTCGATGCCCATCACCCCCAATGACCGTGATCAATCTCACCGCAGGTCCATCGTTATCGTCTCATCGGCATTGATGTCTACAATCCCGTGTCAGCCTTCATGTTCCATCTCATTTTCTCACCCCCAAAACACCAACCTGACAGGGTATTAATCGGCGGCCCCCCTTGCTGGACCTGAGTAATAATACTCGACTCTCCTCCTGCGGCAGCCATGAGGTAGGTAAAAGAGTGGAGAGGACTGTATCCCTCCGAATACGCTGGTGGTGGTTCTGCTTCTTCCTCCTTGCTGCGCGAAGATTCGCCTTTGCTGTCCCGTGGGAGCGCGCGTTTGGTTTCGTCTTGGAAGCGAGAGGCGGCGGACGCGCTGCTGTGGGATGATTGAGCTACCTGGTTGTCGGGCGGCGCATACGCTGGGGCGGCGGCAGTGTTGGGATTGGCTTCCTCTTCGTCGCTGTCGGGGGCGGACTCCTTGTGGTTTCCCGCCTCGGGGTTGGGAAGCGCAAAGAGGGACTGGAACGAAGGTGGCGGTCGAAAGTTGGAGCCGCTGGCCGAAGCCTCTGAAGCTGGGTACTGGGGTGGCGGCGACCGTTGGCCTGATGCTAATGCTTCGTCGGGTGCCTGTCGGTGGTGGAGGAGTTCAACGTTGACTTCGTCGGTGAAGCAAACCAAGTCTGGGTCAGCCACGGCGTCGGATAGCTTGTCAATTGCTGGCGACGGTTGGGTGGGTGAGCGGCTGGACGGCCGTGAGTCGGACGAGGTGGTGCTAGTGTTGGTGTTGATGGGGCGGTCTCGTGTCACTGCCGTGGTGGTTGTTGGCCTCTTGGATATGACTGTGGGGTATTTGTGCTGCGCTCGCGCGGCTCTATGTCTTGACACGGTGCAAGGTGAGGTCCCTGGGGATGTGTGGGCGCGACCTTGATGGAGTTCTGTCGTCGGGAGGTAGCAGTGGTTCGGTTGGGGTACCTGGTCGCCTTGCTCAGGAGAGATGGGCGGATGAATGCTGGAAATTGAATGGATGGTATGCCCAGATTGGTGGCCCGCAACTGTGTAGCTTAACAAACCAGCCGAAAGTCTTATCTAACAAGCAGACGAGAAGGACGACTCATAGGAGAGATCAATACAATGGATCAGCAGAATAATTGTTTCTCTTCGAAGTATAGAACAAAGTAAAAAAGGTCGTTTGGTAGCTGAAGGTCCCCCGTTCCATGTCAGGGATTCCCAACATTAGGCCGCTGGGGCCCCTAAATTGCTGCTAACAAATTTCCTGGCGACTGCATTGAGCATTCACGCTGCAGGTGGGGCCCATAGCCGCCCACCAGCACTGACCAATCAATTTGCATATCTGATCACCTCAACACAGGCGACGTTCCATATTGGACCAGGATCACTGTGAATGCTGGATAGCTTCAGTCCATAGTGGAACATATAACGTACAAGATTAATAGTAATAGGTCTATCTAGTCATCGTCTTCATCACTGTCACCAAAGATGGCCTTGAACACATCCTCTCCTGCCCTTTTCCCTTCCAGCGCTTCATTTCTGCTGGGATCTATTACCATCGCTGGCTCAGGAGCAGGAGTTGGCTTGCCAGAGCCCTCACCATTGGAACTCTCTCGACTTATCCCCACACCACCACCTGTTGTCAAAATCTCAGGCCTAAAGACCGGTTGATCGGGATATACATCAAACCTTGACGAGCCGCCAGGAGCCTGTTTGGTGGAATGCTCCTCATCTGGCTGGACATGCTCCGGTGGTCTGACGTTGAATCTCTTACACAGAAGGCGTGTAGGATAAAAGTCGGTAACAGACCTCGTCATGGGTCCAAACATACCAAGCTTCGCTGCTTCCTCGGCAGGGTCCTGGGGCTTTGGCGGAGGCTTGGAGAGGATATCCTTCTGACCAGCCTCACCTCTGCTGCCTGGTTTCGTTGTTGAAGATGTGGTAAATCTGCTGGCCATGAAGCCAGTCATCGGCTTGAAGATTCGAGCGCAGTTGTAAAACTCGGTCAGCTCTCTCAGCCAGTCCTCGCTGTTCATTTTTGGAGGCTGGGTTCCTGGGGTGGGTTTGAATCCAGCCTGATACTCGAGGAAAGCAATGTATCTCGCTCGTTTCTTCTCGTCGTCCGCATATGGCGCTCCACTGCTGACTCCCCTGGAAATAGCAGCGACAGCTGTCTCCTTGTCGAGTTTCGGAACGCGATTCAGCAACTCGTTCATACGCTCCTCTTCACTCAGCGCATATTCCGCTGGGACTTCGCCCTTGGCTTGAGGGAGATCGGCTCGGCCAGTAGCAGCAACCAGCCGTTCTCGAGCGGCAGGAGACAAGAAGTCGAAAACTGACTTTCCAGGTAGTTGTTTCTCTCCGAGAATGGCTGCGCGGGACTTTGGATCAAGCGTCGAGGCCTTTGCGGCATCTGCTGCTGATACAAATTCCGCCGGACCGCCCGCTGGGGATTTGGGTTTCTTCGAAGAGACCCAGCCTGGCGGAACCTGAGGAGGCGGGTACTTGCCTTCGCTGCTGATAGCCGAGGTCAGCGCATCTGGTTCCTTGCCAAACACAAAGCCATCGAGGGGCAGTCGTCCATCGTGACATTTTCGCACACCTAGAGCGATTTTCTCTAGGGCTGTCTTTTTCGACGGCCTAAACAGGGGCGCTTTGACAGCAGGATTGATCGTGGTCGTCGCCTTTTTCTTCTTTTTATCACCCCCTATCACTCGGTTGTAGGATATCTTGGGCCCAATCTCGTAGGGATCCTCATCATCAGAGCCCGTGTCGTTCAGGATGCCTATGCCAATGCCACCTCGCGGCTTGTTGTCCTTCTTCTTCTTGCGGTCTGTCGGCAGTGTAAATCGAGGCTTTCCAAAGCCACCCATAGTTTCGTCGTCATCCTCGTCATCTGAATGACTGGCGCCGTTGTTTTTGTTGGAAGATCCAATAGGTGTCAGTCTAGCATGGCCTCCATAACCTAATCCCTTGTGGTCTGTTTTGCGCACAAAGGAGATCATCGGCACATTCTCAGGAGCAAACAAATATGTCTCTCCAGGGCCGCTCGAATCGCTACGAAGCTCGAGGCGAGCTTTCCTTCTGATCTTGGGACCTATGCCTTGCCCTTCTTTCCAGCCCATTTTCTTCAGTAGCTTTTCGCCCATTGTCTCCCCGGTAGCTCGGAACAGGCCCATAAGCCCTGTGGCTCGTGACGCGTCATTTTCGGTGGAGCCCAGGCCAGAAAAGGCTGCTTTGGTTTGTATTCTCCGATCCTCTTCGGCATCGGCAAGATCTTCTTCGTCCATGAAGTCCTCGGGACGTTGTTGAGCGGATTTCGGGTCATCTTTCCGGCGGTTCGTACGTGAAGATACAAATGTCGAGGGCATCCACCCTTCTTTGGAGCCAACTGTATTGAAATATCTGAGAAGATGGTCGGTGCCTGTTGGGCATAAGGGAACTGGGTAAGGGCTGGACGCTTACCCTGCACTGAAGCCTCCGGTGAAGGCGCCATGGAGCCTCTTGCGCCCGCGCTCGTCCCTCACCTCCTGCTTCCATATTGGCACGTAGGAGCCGTCGTCTCGCACATCGGGATCAAGTGGTGGGAGCGGAGTCCCAAAGAAGACGTATGGGGATTGCTGGGTGGTGAGGTCGGCTTCGTAAGCGGCGCGCGAACGCTTGTAGGACATGGGGATGGTGATCCTCGATTATCGTTAAATGGGGTTGACTGTCGCAATGCTGTGTGTTGTGATGGTCAATGGCTGCCGAATGTTGAATACTGAAGGATTCGATGGTGCTTGGGGACTGGCAATAATTCGACTGCGAATGAGCACATGCTGGCCGTTGCTCTAGGCTGACTCCAAAATGACAGAGGGCCAAATATGGAAGGCGGTGAGAGCTCTCGAATAGAGATTGTGGGGCATTTACCAACTCCAGAACGCGGGGGTTTAGCGCATCCGATCTCTTGGATTCGAGTGGAACACTGATCTCCTTTATTTTTTGGTTTTCTGGAAGCCAAATCACCAAGTTCTTTTGAGTCTTTCGGTGCGGGATAATGGTCTGGCCGTCTTACAGTACTTGTGAGAAGTCTTTGAGAATCTCTGACACCAGCCACAGCATGAGCCATCGAGCACTGCTGTACCATTATCGGCATAGCGTGAGATCGGCAGATCGCTCTAACTCATATCGAGGGTTCAATATGGGACTTTTCGAACAACGTCACCGTGACAGACTGAAACATCGAACATATTATCGTGACCCCCACAGACTTTGATTGATAACAGGTGGCTCGCTTGAAATGATCGGCTTCATGATATCATCTCAAGCGGGCGTCCTGCTGTGCTCAGGGCCTTCGAGGACTCCTTTGCAAGGCCCCGTGTCACCTTGTGTTATCCACACGAAAATTGAAGAATCCCCGACGGAGGACCTGCATCTTATTAGACCCGGGTGATTTCTAGGTTTCACCTGTAGGCCTTGCTGCTCAATAAAAGGCCCAACCGGCCGATTCGGGTCGCCGAACACGTGCAGAAGAAGCTGACGACGGACCCGATAGGACAGGAGAAGAATTGCGTCCCCCGCATATTGGTTTTGGTCTGCTGGCGCCACCGCAGCTGGTGTGCATACGTCCTTTGCCTCCACAACGCATAACCAGTTGGAAAGGCTGACCCGGCCTTGTGCTCCCGACCAGCGATGGCGCGCAAAGGCTTCGAGAACAACGACTCGAGTGGTACCACCGTTGGCATACGTTCCTCGAGCAGGCCGACGGGGTCTCGCTTTTGCTGGTGACCCGTTGGAGACAGACTACTGGACAAGAGCCGGTCGGCGGAAGGCTGCTTGCTATGAGAGTTCCCAAGCGAGCTGTTGGTGCAGCACACACACCATCCCATCTTTGACCTCGCCAATCAGGGCCGGTCGGGCAATCTGAAAGTCAGCCCTGCAAACCAAACTGCTGAGGTGAATTAGGTTGACGGTGAGCGAGCAACCGGTACCATCAGGCTGAGCCGTTTGTTAATACCACTCGCGAGGGTTGCTTTTCGAGGTGAGGGTGGGTTGATGAACATGGAAGTGCTGAGTGGGTCGCCGCTGTCTGCCCAGACATCGCCCAGCCCCCCTCCCCCCCGGAATTGACATTGGCCAGAGCGGGGACCAACAGCAAAAAGCTACCATCCATCTTGACTGTCACGGACGCTGATATCACGGGTGAGGCGAGGATAGTTACCTAGACAGTAATAGAGTAGTCGGGGGATGAGTAAAAGAAAGCAAGGAGCAAACAGAGTAACCCGGATTGTGCATAAACCGGGCTGGAGACGCAATGCAATGCCATCATGGAAATGCCAGTTCACACCTCAGCTAGGTACCCGCTAGAGAAGGGCAGCCAGCCAGTCCAGCCAGCCCAGTCGAGCCCCTGGCTCCAGCCCAAACACCGACTTGTTCCCCTCAACTCACTAAAAAAGCTGCGTCGACTGCCCAACCTTGGAACGACACGCTGCAGGCTGGACACCACGCAGCCCACGCTTCTCCAACCAAATCCCGACCCCCAATTCCCGTCTTTGTCCACCCTCACCCTCGCCCTCCCACCGCATCTCACGATCAATCCTGTCTGTTGTCTTTTTTTGTGTTGTTTATCTATTTTGCACCGCAACAGCAGACAAGAACCTCCACCGCCCCGCTGCCTGTCTGCCTCCTGACCGATTAATCGGCTGACCGAAACCGTTGCCAAATCAACCAACCAAGCAAGGCACCTGAAAGCCAACCACCCATCCTGGACGACTCGACTCGACTGCTTCTCTTTGTGAAATTGTCTTTGCATCATCATCACCGCCTCCACCAGCGCGCCTCCCTTCTACCGACGCCCTTCCTCTTGCAAGACTCTTACTCACCGTGTTCAATTGCCCGGGCTCCGGGAGTCCGATCATGACAACCACAATGCCAGCCGCTGGCACCGAAATGCCAATCCGGTCGCAGTCTGTCCGGACACGGCGCCCGCCTACAGGCACCCGCCCCGACCCTCTGCCACGGTCCGAATCATCTACGAGAGCCGAGGCGTCGCGCCCGTCACGCACGAGAAGCCAGCGCTCGACAAATGCCCCGTCTCCTCGTCACCCCCAGCAGCCTGACGCCTCGGCTGCTCCCCCAAGCCACCACGCCGAAGAGCACCGCGGCGATGGCACTTCAACCGACCCCCGGAGGCACCACACCTCCAAGCACAAATACCGTACCATGATTCCCGCCCCTTCGGGCAATTACACCTTTATCAAGACCATTGGCCAGGGCAGCATGGGCAAAGTCAAGCTGGCCAAAAAGGAGGTCACAGGCGAACTGGTCAGTTATCACGGTTTCCCCACCGCCATCCTCGGCTACATTGTGGGTCAGCCTATCTAACCTTGGATCTTTTACTTGTCAATAGGTTGCTTGCAAGATTATCGAAAGAGTGACGCCCGACGATGGTCGCCAGAGCAGGGAGGAGAGAGAGAAGGCGGATGCTGCCAGGGAAGACCGAAATGCGCGCGAGGCTGCCATCGTCAGCCTGCTCAACCACCAGTACATCTGCGGACTCCGGGACAACCTGCGAACGAGATGGCACTGGTACATGCTGTTTGAATACGTTAATGGCGGTCAAATGCTGGACTACATCATCTCTCATGGAAAGCTCAAAGAAAAGCAGGCTCGGAAATTCGCCCGCCAGATTGCAAGCGCCGTCGACTATTGCCACCGAAACAGCATTGTCCACCGGGACCTGAAGATTGAAAACATCCTCATCAGCAAGACGGGCGACATTAAGATTATTGACTTCGGCCTCAGCAACCTTTTCTCGCCGGACGAGGACAGGAAATTGAAGACCTACTGTGGCAGTCTGTACTTTGCCGCCCCCGAGCTGCTCCAGGCGAAACCCTACACTGGCCCAGAGGTTGATGTCTGGAGTTTCGGTGTCGTGCTTTTCGTGTTGGTGTGCGGAAAGGTGCCCTTTGATGACCAGTACATGCCCGCCCTCCACCAAAAGATCAAGAAGGGTGCTGTTGACTACCCAAGCTGGCTGTCTAGTGGTGAGTTGACCTCTGTGTCTACCATGTTTCACTTCTCATGCTGATATTGTTTCTAGAATGCAAGCATCTGATCTCGCGGATGCTGGTGACGGATCCAAGACAACGTGCTACCATGCATGAGGTCATGAACCACCCCTGGATGCTCAAGGGTTACAACGGGCCACCCGAGAATTATCTCCCGCAGCGCGAACCCCTGTCGCTCCCGCTCGACAACGAAGTTATTGCAAACATGACAGGCTTTAAATTTGGCCCTCCAGAATACATTAGGGAGGAGTTGACCAAGAGAATCAAGTCTCCAAAATACCAAGCGGCTGTCAGACGGCTCGAAAGGGAGAGGGAGCAACCGCAGCCCACGCCCAAGGACGTCGAGAAGAGACGTGGCTTTGGGTTTGACTTTTACAAGAGGAGGAACTCAGTCACCAGCCGGGACACACTAACCACCGCCAGCTCCGAGGGTCTTCCGATTGGTGATGACCCGCTGAACGCTTTTGACCCTCTAATTTCCATCTATTATCTCGTGCGGGAAAAGCTAGAACGCGAGCGTGAGGGCCAGGTCGCCCAGGCTGGTCCACCAGCGGCGCCACCCAAGGTTCAAGTCCCGCCATCACCACAGCAGGCCCAGCCCCCACCGGTGCCCCCATCTCCAATTGTACGACCCAAGGAGAAGCACTCTCTTGCCGAGATCGTACCCCCAGCACCAGCTCACACCGACGGCGGACGTGGAACCCGAACCAGGGCTAGGTCCCACAGCGAGGAGCAAACCAGAGAACCCGTCAAGAATGGGCTCTTGTCGCCTGACATGATCCCCCAAAAGAAGGAGAGCACTGCTGCCGGCATCTTCCGACGACTCAGCACCCGCGACAGAAAGAAGGACGTCGGCGATCCTACTGGCAAGTCTATTCAAAAGTCGGTCTCTATGCGCGCCAAATCGCTCGGCCACGCCCGCAGGGAAAGCATCCAAGCGCGGCGGGCGAAGCGGGAGGCCGAGGCAGCCCGAGGCGATGCGGCGCCTGCCACCGCGCTACCTGTGCGGGAGGAAACCGACGCTGAACTGGGCGAGCTCGACAATGACAACGGCGGCGAGACAAGCGGCGGTTCCCACGAGCGTCTTGAGCCAGAGGATCCCGACCTTGCCAAGCCTGTCTTCCTCAAGGGCATTTTTAGCGTGTCGACTACCTCGACAAAGCCACTGGTGGAGATTAGGGCGGATATCAAGAGGGTCCTGAGGGCGCTTGGGGTGGATTACAAGGAGATCAAGGGTGGGTTTAGATGCGCGCATAGTCCTAGCATTGCCGAGCGTCAGCCTCAGTATGACCGGTCAAGGTACAGCCATCAGAGCAGTGATGAGAGGAGAGGTGGTGGAAGCAGGGGCATGGACGATGGGGAGATCAAGTTTGAGATTTTAATTGTCAAGGTCCCTATCGTGAGCTTGCATGGTGTGCAGTTCAAGAGGGTGGGCGGTGATACTTGGCAGTATAAGGCGATGGCGGAGCATATTGTGAGAGAGCTGAGGTTGTAGATGGGGGAAACATAAAACGGGGTTAGGATAGAGTAGTTTTGGGGGTATACATGGACGCGGGTGGTTTGAATGGTGTAGGAGGAACGAAACAAAGAGGAAGGAGGGGGAAATTGTGTTTGGCTTTTGTTCTCTTCTTCTTCGGCATGGCATACGGTGGCTTGGGGGGAAAGCGGCGGGTAGGGACTTTTTTTCTTGGTGGCTTTTGAGAGAGAGAGAGAGAGAGAGGGAGAGAGAGAGAGAGATCCATTTGCAAGTTTTCATGATTTGAGAATTTTTATTATTCTAATTACTTTTTATTAATACGAGACTTTTTTTCTTGCGCCTGTATGGGATGTATAGGCATGCATGTAAGGTTTCTGCCCTCACTACACTCTCTTGCCCTGGCCGTCCTACCAGAACGTCACCGCCTGACCGACGTTTCTACTTCTTTCATCAGTGATTTACCATGTAAGGACAGCCATTCGCCTGATGGGATATGCTGATAGTTACTGATAACATTCCCAGCACGCTTCAGAAAAAAGCTGTTGTGCGAAGATTCAGAGCAAGGAATTATAGTGTGAACCTGGCATCTTCGCAGCGCATCAAAATCTTTACACCTTCTCCCGAAGCCTTGTTCTTATTTACCGCCATGCTAAGCCGCGCGTCCACTCTTGAATCACCTACACAAGAGAATCAGATCATACCACAAAAAGATGGACCTCTTCAGTCGCCCTAACAACCAACTTCCCATCAACAACCTCAACCACAACCACCCCTCTCCTCCACGCTTCACCCAATCCCCAATCCCACTCGCGTGCAACCTCCCTCAGGCATTCCCCCTTCGTTTCTGCCAGCTTGAACTCCTTCAGGTCTTTCCACCGCCTGTCCCCCATCCCGTTGATCCGGTCTGTTTGCTCCTTGAGGTTTTTGATCCCTTTTTGCAGTTTGAGCTGTTTGCAGGCGCGGGTGTATAAAAGGTCGCTGGATTGTTGTTGTTGGGTATATTCTATAGCGTAGAGGTAAAGGCCGAGGGGGGTGGGACCGATTGGGAAGGAGACGTCGTTGTTGGTGTTGTAGTTATGGAGGGCTTTGGTGAGGAAGGGGGTGTCTTTAGGGGAGGATGGGAGGGGGGTTTTGGTTTGGGTTTGGGCGGTGAAGCTTCGGCAAAGGATGGCTGGATGTTGTTGTTGTTGTTGTTATTGTTGTCTGGTAAGGGATGGTGGTGGTGATGGTTGGAGGGTGGTTGGGCGTGGGAGAAGGCGTCGTGAATACCTGGTGATGAGATACTTGCAGCGGGGGACGGGGGGTGGGAAGACGCGGAGGCATTATGCTGTGATTTTTCAAGGTGGTGGAAATAGATGTGCTGGGTAGGTAGGTAGGTAGGTAGGTGGTGAGGAAGAAGTGGAAGAAGTTGGAGGTAAAGTGGTAGATGAGTCTGAGACCTCAGGGCGGGTGAGTAAACGCAATCGATAAAGCTGCCGATGTGGGCTGGTGTCTGCACTGTTTAAAGTACCTTATGTTCCCAATCGTTTCATTAGCGGTGAATATCAAGTGTTAAATTGTCATAGAAATCTTTGTTCGTGTTCTAGTTCGTCTGGCAGATCGTTTTAGATTACTCAGCTACAGCAGGTTTTATATTATCCCACTTCTCTTCTACCTTCACACCAGTCCCACCCAGCGGCCGCCCCTCCAGCTCCTGCCGCCGTTCTAACTCACGATCCCCTTCAGTCTCAACCAGCAACTGCCTCTCCTTCATCTGCCTCTTCATCCGCTTCTCCCGCCTCTGTCTCCGGGGTAATTCACAAGCGCGGGCGTAAGTTGGGTCGTAAGAGCGGATGAACTGACGGTATAACGCGAGGACGAGCAAGAAGGCTAAGATGACGACCAAGTCGAAAATGCTGGGACGCCGTCGTTTGTAGGGCCGGAGGTGGTCATCATTATATTTGGGCGAATTTCCGTGGTTCCGGTCGTCTGCATTTCGGCGGTGATTCTATTGCCCAGCATTGCTTGGTCTTGAAGGCTCTTGGTAATGGGAATGCTGGCCGAAGGGAAGAGGTGGACAAGATGGGGATTTCGAAGCGGTGGGTGAGCCGGTGTAGCATGATTGTCCTTAGAGAAAGTCAAAAGGGAAAATATCCGGGATGATGATGGGGAATCCTAGGTCAGAGCCCTTATCATCAGTCCTTTTTCCTCTTCTCCTTTTCGTTCGACTTGTTATTGGACTTGTTGTTGCTGGAGGTAGATAAGTCGCCGCCGTTCTTCCGTTGCTCTTGTTGCCGCAGAGTTTGGTAGATAATGTGTGATTTTATTTGAGAACGCTGCTTCAAATACGCCCCTCTCTGTGACCCATGCTGTCTTTTCGACGAATATGCCCGTGACAATGAGAGCGATAGAGCGTTGGATGGTGGTGAGGATACCTGGTAGGAGGAAGTAGAGGGTAGAATGTGGCGAGGATGGAGACGGTGAGGCATGCTCAGTGTTGGTCTATTTTGGTAATGTATGAGTTGGTTGGTGTTGAAATGGTGTATGCCCTGAGAATCTTGGGTAGATGTTAAAAGTCGAAGTGAGGGGGAAATATGAGCAATCAACACTCATGTCTCAACTGCCTATCAGGCCCGAGGATAGTTGTTTGTGATAGGCTGATGAAACCTCGAGCGGTTGGCTGGTCTGCAGGATGCCATATCCGGATGCTCCTTCACACAGTGTCAACTATTAGCGATCACATGAAAAGAAGTTTTACAGATAATGAATGATAGATGGATGCTGGCGACGTGCTTTTACAGATCTCAGAATATCTACCGTACTGCCAATTCAGACCTGCCAGCAGAGCCCCCTCTTACCCAAACAACATCCAATACAGAAAGCTAAAGACTCCAGCCACCACTTCATAAACAAAGTTTTAAAGCATCTCGAACCTAAAGTTAATAACCTACCAAAGCACTAGGTCCAGAACGAGGAAAGAGATTCCTGGGAGCAAAACTCCAACTCCCAAAACGACCCATAAGCAGAGCTCCTTGAATCCCTCCCTGGGTCTCTTCTCTGGCTCTTGCGTTTTCGGATCATTCCTGCGGTAGAGACCCAATTTGATGGCATCCTTGAGTTCTTGGGACTCCTCTGTATCTTCAGTCCTCTTCTTTGGCTTTGGCTCTGGCGTTTTGATTTAGTAGAGTCTCATCTGCCCTGGTTTGAGAGAGTAGGAATCATATGCTTCTTTTTGCTTTCGAGATAGGGGATGCTGCGGTTTCTGCCAGCGGGAACCAGATGGCTTGGAGTGCTGACTTGAAAGGTATGATCGTAGTGGTGGTGGTGGTGATGATGGGAATGGGACGCAACAGCGGATATTGTATGCGAGCAACCGGTATGAGAGGGGGCGGGCAAGGATAAACCGTGGGATTGGTGGGTAAGGCATGGTGCGCTTTACTGTTTGCTGTATTCAGTTGCTCGGTAGGTCATAAGACTGGAATGACCATCCATGAAAAGTTTTGCCAGGTTGCCATTCCCTCTTTGGAATTTCTGCGTATCAGGGGTGGTTTTGGTCGGCACAGTGTTTGAAACAGCGTCGTATGCGAGTGCGATGGCGGGTAGCTCTGCTATTTTTCTCCCCCAAGTTGGCTTCAACCTCCATCCGCTTTTTGCTGCCACTTCTCGTTGTTTCAGCTGCCTAATCACCTCCTCGATTTGCTTCTGTAAACGAACGGTATGAACCACTTCGAAACCGCATAACAGGATTCCCAGCATGAGCGCGATTGTAGTGAGCTTTGGATCGAGGGTCAACCTCACGCCCCGGGTCCATTTCGAAGAAGAATAGGCCCGTATCGGCGAGGGACTACTTGTGAATAGCGGTGGAAAATCCATGAGGTGACTGGGAAGACATTTGGGTCATAAGCCTGGTTGGAAATAACCGAGTTGCGGAGGAAATGAGTTGAGAGTGGGAGACGAAACGGCGAGTCATTCTTGTTGGGTTTGATGGTAGAGTTGTCTTTCGAAATGGCCCCCGTTCACAGAAAAAAGATGAATTATTTTCAAGAGCGAAAATTCTCTTCTTAGGGCAGAGCATAAAGGGAGCATGTATGTTTCACCTGCCTGATGGAAGCGAACAAATCATGGCAACTTGCACAGTGTCCAGAAACTTCAAGCCGAATTGTGAGCTCAGATCATAAGTCATAATCCATCATTATGTACATGCCCTCAAGGCCGCTTAATCGTCAATGGCTTGAACGGTTTGCGCAGTCTGTCTATCGGTGCAATAGGCGTTCTTCCCACTTTACCCACCGGACTCGGTCTTGTCAGACCTCCTGATCCTCTCCCTGCCGTCAGTAGAGTTGGTCTCGTGAAGGTTGTGCTGTGAAGGCAAGCAGCCACTCTGGTGGGCTCTGGTAAGGGCTCATCATCTTCATCTGAATCCGGTTTGATGGCGTCGGGCTTGACAGGAGAGCTGGAGAAACAGGGATAGGCCGTTCCTTTGGGATTTTCATCAGGGGCTGGAGCAGGCCGGCCAGGACGAGAAAGCAGCGTCCCTTTGGCAGGTTTGTGTGTGGCCAGGCTGGGAGGAATCGCCTGCTGGCCTGGGTTGGCCGTCACTTGCGGAGGAGCAAGGCTGGCTTGAGTTGGAAGGCCATTATGAAACGTTGGCGCTGGACTGGGGTCGATACTCGGTTTAGTTGTAGACTTCACGAAACCCAGAATGCTCTTCTGGTCTGGAGGACGTCGGTTGGCAAGTCTCTTCTCCTGTTCAGCCTTTTGCCTAGTCTCGGCCGCGGCGTTTGCCGCTGTGATAGCGGCCTGGTGCATGCCAGCGCTGACGAACCCAGGTAACGATGAGACTGTAAAAGAAGAAGCCCGCTCCATAGTGGTTGTGTAGTCTCTGTGCCACTGCGCGTCTTCGCCTGAGTTCTTCTGGCCAGACATATTGGAGAGCCTGGGCCGCTTTGCTCGTGGCGCATCATCAGAAGTACGAGCCTCAGTACCGGCAGCTGGGACCTCTTGGGATTCTTCTGGGTCCACGGGAAATATGTTGTCTTCCGGGTTGAACATGGACGGCAAGGCTTTGAAGACAGCATCCTCTGGTGGTAATGTGCGACCAAGCACCTTGGCTATCTCTAGCATGACCGGTCGATCGAAACACGGCCCCTTGGATGCAAATACTCTGTGCAGAGGCTCCACAAAAGACGATAACTGGTTGCGCTCCCCATTGCCGTTGGTGCTAAACAGGGAGCAACTCAGATAGAGTAGACTTTGGGCTCTTGTCATGGCGACATACAAGAGTCTTCGCTCCTCATCGTTGTCGTCGGACCTCATATGCGGGATCGAGCCGTTATAGACGGCAGGGACAAACACGACGGGCCACTCGAGGCCCTTGGCTGCGTGGATGGTGGATATGGTGACAAGCGGCTTGTTTTCCCCGTCGTCCCCAGTCTGGACATCGGATGCCAAAGAAACATTGGCCAAGAAACGTGGCAGAACCTCGTCCTCTTTTGCCTGCTCGAGCCCCTCGAGTTCTGGAAGGAGCTCCTCATCACTGGACTCTTTTAGATCCCGCACGAAGTCGCCCGCAAGAGTTACGAACTCTTCTACATTGGCCCATCTCCCCTCGTGCTCGTTGGGGTGCGTATCCTTCAGATACTTTTGAAAATTGAGGGCTGCCAGAAGTTGCTCAATCATTTCCACTAGCCCAAAGACCACACCACCAGGCTTAGCAGCCTCCTCCATTTTTCGACGGATATTATCCAGAGGACGAATGAGACCGGCTGCTATTCTTTGCTCCATGGGTTTCGGAATCCTTGTCTTTGAGGTACGATCTCCTCGGCAGTGCTTAGTCAATACCGCCCAGACACTCAACGACGAGCTCTCTGCTTCCTCTAGCAAACTCTTTATGGTCACATCTCCGACTCCTCGTTTCGGTACGTTGATGATTCTGGCCAAGGCATCGTTGTTTTCCGGCTGGTAGATGACGCGCAAATAATCCAGGATGGCTTTGATCTCCAGACGCTCGTAAAACTTCTTGCCGCCCACCATCCTGTAAGAGATTCCCGATTTGCCAAGAGCAGTCTCAACATGTCTTGATAGTGAAGCTGAGCGGAGCAAGATGGCAACATCATTGAAGGCCAGCATAGATCCAGACATCATGATGACTCTCCTGATCTCGGAGACGATCCAATCTGCCTCGGCGGAAGCACTTTTCAGCCTCCGCAAAACCGGACGAGGACCTCGGCCATGGACAGGCTTCAGAGCCTTCTGATATCGCTTCTTGTCCTGCTGTATCACCAACAGGGACAATCTGAGGATGGCGTCAAACGATCGATAGTTCTGCTCCAGTGAGATCTCGTCTGTGCCGGGGAAATCCTTCAGCATTCGCCATAGATTCTGAATCTCGGCAGAACGCCATCTGTAAATGCTCTGATCCGGATCCCCCACAATGGTAATTCTCTTGTGTCGTTGAGCGAACAACTTCATGAGCTCGTACTGAACCCCGTTAGTGTCCTGATACTCATCGATGAGGACGGTCTGGATGTTGGAGACGCATGACGGAAACTCGCGGAGAAGTTCAACACAACGAACAAGCAAGTCGTCGAAATCCAGCAGGTTCGACTTCTTCAGGTGAGCCTGATACTCCTCATAGCATTCGTCGAGGTCCTTCTCTCCTGACGTTTTTGTGGCCTTCTGACCAAGTGGCTTTGTCACCACTTCATCTCCCTTGGCCTTCTTTTTGCTGATCCAGGAGCGAACGGCCACAGGATCGAGATTGACTTCTCTTCGCTTGCATATCCGAGCAATGATGGAGCGCGAGTCGCCGTCGTCGGCAATGCCAAATTTCTGATTGATTCCAATTTTCCGGCCGTAGGCAGCAAGATAGCGTCGAGCTATGCTGTGGAAGTTGCCCAGAACAATCTTCTTCTCCCTACCATCTCCGAGAGCCTTACCGATACGCTCCTTCATTTCCCGTGCAGCCTTGACGGTAAAGGTCATGACGACGACATCCTCGGGTCGGTATCCGACTTGATCAATGAGCCATACCACTCGAGAGGTCAGAGTGTGCGTCTTGCCGCTGCCGGGTCCAGCAAGGATGGCGACAGTAGCGGCATCTGAACTTACGGCTCGGCGTTGGGCATCATTGAGGCTGTTGAGGATGGGGTGGTTTGCTAATGGTGGAGGCATGTGCTGCGGTGGATTTTTGAATGACAAGGAAGGCGATGAAATGTCCTCCAATTGGTGCAATTGATGAGATTTTACAGTTTGGCCATTTGAGGAAAGAAAGTTGGTGCAATTATTAGGCTTCGAGATACAGAAGACGCGTTGATACAAAACAGAGAGCGTGTGTCGAGGTGGGGCAGTCGCGGAAGCACGTGAAGGCAGTCCACCAATCTCTTGCTTACCTAAGGGTGATGGCCCAAAGGGTTAGGGTTAACAGAGCAGGAGTAAAACCTGTCCTCGGAAAGCATTTGGCAGCTGCTAACACGGACATACTCGTGGCAAGCAATCAATCTGTCGGAAGCGTGGTCGATCCGTTCATGCGCCGAGAGGTGCCCACCGGCGGGCGGCACACTCAGTGACACCTGTTCTGTCACTTTATGCCCTGTGCGTGACGGGATGTGATGTTTATTCAGAGAACGGACCGAATCCACTGCTTTTCAGTGATCAGAGGCTGATCACCGATATCAGAGGTTGATATCACAGCGAGCTAGCACAGGCGCAACTTTGCTATCAAGGGGGAAATGTGAAAGTTGACGCTGCAAGTGGTGGCCCATCCTGCATTTTGGGAAACGCTACTGCAGCACCAGTTGAGGTGAACTCGCTCTCGCATGAGAATCACCAAAAAAAAGCCTCCTATTCTAGCACACACCAGCGCTCTCATGGCCTGTGAGGTCTCTCATCACAGCCCAATGGCAGTGGGAGGGTGATGGGAGATGCGGGGTGGATCCCTTGACAGCCAATCAGCAGGCCAGACTTAGCGCGAGCGTCGGCTCGCTCATGCAAGTGGTTGGGCAAGACATCAACGGGAGTTGAATACAGCAACCAATCGAGGGCCTCACCGTGAGATGGATCCAATGCAGGTCCAGAGTCGGCATGGGCTGCCCCCCCGCCTCCCCATGTCGGTTCCGTCGACTCTCGTCGCAACAGGCGCTGCTATATACCGTGATTGCTGCCATTTGCACCTCCTCTTTGTCCATCTCAATCACAAAGTGTTTCGACATGGCGGATACTACGAGGCAGCCGTAAGTAAGACAGACCCTTTGGACGACACCACCAACTGTCTATCGCCACCCGTGGCCTCGGATTGGACCTCCCCCGACCCTCCCCCGACCCTCCCCCGACCCTCTCCCACCCCCATCATCATGCTGTCAGCTGGTGTGTCTTCATATAACAAAGCTGCCTTCGCTCTTCTCTTTGCGACGACATCTTGGCCTTCTTTTTGCGCTGCCTTGCCTTCTATTCAACAATTGCTTCGTCGAGGTGACCTGTGGCTCGACTATTCCTCTCCAACTCCTTCCCCCGAAGACGGACCTCCGCTATCCGCCAACGCCGTCCGGGACCCGGCCTACCTCCCAATCCATATAGGTGCCATTGTGGGAGCGTATGGTTTTGCGTTGGTGATTGTAGCTATCCTGTTGCTGGCTCTCCTCAAGACCAGACGAACACATATCAGGAACGGTGAATTACCCGAGGAGGAGAGGGGACTACTGGCTTTCAACCCTTTCACACAACAATTCCTGTCCGAAGAGGAATACAAGAAACAACTCGAGCAATACCAACTTCAGGCCGAACAATACCAGGCCGGGCAACAACATCCTCAGCAGTTCCAGCAAGAACAATTCCAGCCAGAGCAGCAACAGCAGTACCTTGGTCACAACCTAGGGCAGAAGCTCTCTCTCCAGACAGACCTCCCGGCGCACACAAGAAACTATTCTCTTCCTTCGGCTTCGCCCTTGACAGCAAGAGACAGACTCGGCGGCCCACTCAGCCCAGCCAAGTCACAATTCTCCATCGCAACAGCGCACTCGCCGACTTCGACGATCCTTGCTTGCGGCATCGACCTCTCGGTTGATCAGACAGTCGTCGGTCGGGACAGAGCCATGGCGCAAAATCAGCTAGAAGAGATGTACAGGCATGTGATGGAGCAGGAAAGAGCCAAAGCGGAGGGTAGGGCATATGAGCCTCCTCCAATGCTCACCTCGCCATCCACCAAGTCCGTCAACACCATGCCGCCCACCCCCGGAAGCACCAAAAGAGAGAGGAACAAACCTTCCAACCTCAACCTCGCCCAGGACACCAAGAAGGAATCCCGAAGCTCATCACTTCTCAACTTTCTCAAGTCCCCAAGGAAGAACAAAGTCCAAGGCTCAGGAATGGTTATCTCCTCCCCCATCTTGACCCCAATGTCAGGCACCTTCCCTCGCCAAGAGGAGCAAGAACTGAACACCATCCCACCCCGTCACTACGCTCCCCTAGCCCCTCCCCCATTGCCACAAGGAAGCTCCTCCGACCTCCCCTTCCGCCGCAACAACCACGCCGGCTCTTCTAGCCAACATCTCCCCACCCCAGACATCTCCCCCGTCTCCACCCAATCAATCGATTCTCGCATCGACGCCGCCGTCGCCGCCCCCCGTCATCATCAACGCGACAACTCCAACGAAGAACCCCCCTCGGCCACCTCCTCCACCTCGGGCCTGGTTGGCCTCCCCACCTCCCCCAAACCAGGCGTCAACCGCTTCCCCTCAATGGACTCCCTCCCTGCCTCTCCCCGTCCAGGACAAACATCCTTTAACCGACCCAACCCGCCTTCTGCCGTTCGCGCGGGTGGTGCCCTGCCTTTTAGAGCTTACGAGCCAGCAGTGACTAGTCCTTCTGCTGCGTCGTTTGGCACGACGAAACAGACTGTTTTCACGAGGCCGGACAGGGATAATGGGTTGCCGACGGGGCAGAGGACGCCATGGACGGGGGCGCCGGTGCCTTATACGCCTTATCAGCCGTTTAGCCCGGTGATTCCGGTTACGCCGAGTTTGTTGAGTAAGAAGGAGAGGAAGATGATGAGGAAGTTGGAGCCGAAGACACCGACGCTGGAGATGGTTCGGGATACGGATGATGTTTGGTAAATAGTTGAGGTGAACGGTGTGATGTTGCGTGATGTGTTGGGTTGTTCAATCTTCTTCGTAGATATCCCGTGTTTTGTCTTTTTTTCTATATATATTTTTTTTTAGCTTTGATTGGTATGTGTACCTGGCTGTTTTTTTTTTGTTGCATTGATGGAGGGGATGGGGCGGTTGGCTAATAATGGGAGGACGGGTTAGTTAGCCTGGAAAACTCATTTTCTCTTTCTTTTACCGTTGGTTTTTGTGTAGGAAGTGGTCAGTATTGATATCCATGACGAGCGAGCGAGAATAAATTCAGTTCGTTGGCTTGGGCCCGTCTAGAAACGTTGGACGGCAATTTCTTGTATTGGGAACATCAAATAGCTTCATGCGAGTATCTGGGAAATATGTATGACAGATATGATGAAACCTATCGGCTCCTTGGTGAGTGATGCCTGCGGGCATTGTGTGGTGATGTTTCAGAATGCGGTGAAACTGAAAGTGTTGTGCTGGGCTGCTTCAGATGCTTCGCTGGCAGGCCCCTCGCTCGTTCACGTGCTTCTCCAGTGGATAACAGGGGTCCTTCTCATCATCAGAAATCCCGTCGTTCAAAGGCAAGCTGGAAGGAGGTAGGGATTCCATATCAAAAAGGCTCAAAGTGCCATCGATCAGACGCAACAGAATTCTGGCGGCAAACCCGACCTTCGGCCGATGTGTTCGGCAATGGTCCTGAGCCTACGGTCACCATTCGCCAGACCCCGCATCCGCCTGCATCTGCATCCGATGAAGACCTTGGGTTGGAAGCTTGGAACCAAGAAAATGGAGAGCTATTGCTATAAGGCCCTCTCCACTTGATCCAAACAAAACTTGGAAGAAAAACAGGATTTCCGACTCTTTTCTATCCACTCAGGCCAAGTCGACTGAGTGGGATAAATTACTAAGAGTTACGGTTAAGTCTGTGTGCCTCTCGTCAGTCCCACAGCTGGTGGTCGCACTGATTCAGATAGCGAGAGAGGCAGATGAGAGATGGCAATCGGGCTGCCTCTTTGTCTCGTGTTCGTGATGTCGGTTGAGTCGACTGTGGCTCTTTCTTTGGCCGCCCGAAGAAACGACGCCTTCCTCTGCATGCTCGTCGAAATAAACTTTTCTTCTAGACGGGTCTGTACAGATATCTGCAAACTACTGTGCCCGACGAAGAAGTGGTTGAAGATGGCAAATTCAGCTTTCTGAGGCTAGCGAGGTGGGGTGGTTAGTAACGTGGCCCGTGCTTCTGTGCTGAAAGGGGGCCGCTGAGTTCCGGGCGGGAATCATTCGATTCTCTCAATCGCATCGTATGTTTTTTAAACCCACATTCCCTTCCCATCGACAATCGAGAACAGCCTCCGCAGCCATCAGCAGGCCAGGAACGCGGTCAGCACTCCCCAGATACCGAATTACTCACTCTACGCTGCGCGACACCTTCGCGCGCAATTGGTTGTCGGCATCTGCCCCGGCCGCCCAGTCTCGCCAGTCGGCCCTCGACCCAGACTCGCTGTCACTGACCTGCGGCACACGCACACTGCCGGCCAGAGAGAGAGAGGGAGAGAGGTCCCGCATGCAACACCTGATCGCAAGCCCAGGGAGTTCAGGGCTCTGAACCTCGCCAAAAAGGAACAATGGCCGACCCCGACGCCGACTCGCCCGTGCTCTTTGCCGACCTGGACACCTTCGACCTTGATGGCAGCCTTACTGGCAATTTGGTGAATAGTGGCCTCGGCACTCCGGATCCCAACAACAACACCACCGCCGCAACCGTTGCCTCCTCCCAACCAGGTGACACGCTTGCTGCCACGCCTGGGTCCGGCCCCAGTGGGACTCCTGTATCAGTCTCGCCTTCCATTACCAACACCCACGCCCACCCACACGCCCACCCACACCACCTCCAAACCACCCAACCCGAACAGCAGCAATTTTTCAACCCAGTGCCCTCCTGGAACTTCCAGGATACACCCCCCTACGACCTCAACGCTGGTGACGATCAGTTTACTGTTCCTCCTGTACCCCATACCTGGGATCTCCCGGTCCACGTCAACCTGGGCCAACCAGTGCTGCATCAGCATCAGCAGCAACAGCCACAGCATCAGCCCTTGTATCTCCAGTCTCCCGCTGCCTCCAGCATCGATCCGGCCTTTGATCACACTACCGCCGCCGCCGATCCGGCCAACATCTCGCTATCACAGGCTCAGGCCCACTCCTTCTCGAACGACCAATTTCGACCTGACAATCGCAACATCCAGAATACGCTGACCCCTGCTCAGCAGGAGCGGCTCAAGAGCATCGCCATGCCGCCTCACCTTCAGTATCACTCCCCCAATAGTGCCGGGAGCCCCGACTCGAGCGTCAGCGCCGATAAGGGTGCTGGCTCGTCCCCAGATGTCCAAGGCAACTCCAAGTCCAACAGTAGAAAGAGGAAGTCGTCGGCCGAGGTCGACGACGATGACGATGATGATGAACTCGACGGACAACACCCCGTCAAGAAGACGGCACACAACATGATCGAAAAGCGGTACCGGACCAATCTCAATGACAAGATAGCAGCTCTGCGAGATAGTGTCCCATCACTGAGGATCATGTCGAAAAGTGCTCGTGGTGAAGACACCACTGAAGATAGGGAGGAGCTACACGGCTTGACTCCTGCCCATAAGCTCAACAAGGCCACTGTATGTCCGACCTATGTCGTCGTCCAGAACAAATCTAGACTTTATACTGACTATCAATCTAGGTCCTTGCCAAGGCTACCGAGTATATCAGACACTTGGAAAAGCGGAACAATCGCCTCATTGACGAGAACAGTAGTATGCAGGCGAGGATCGCTGCTTTCGAAAAGTTGTTCATGGCTGGCGCCATGACTGGTCAATTACCCAATCCTCTCCAACAACCACCCACACCGGTACAGTATCCTCAAGATGCTATGCCCTACATGAATACGCCAGTAGCAACCACAAGAGGACCGGACCCAGCGGGTATGATTCCGATCCCCGACGACATCAAACGCATCTTGGCTTCACAGCAGATGAATGCAGGACGCCCTTATCCAGTGCCAGGTCAACAGTTCCAGCAAAACCCTGCCATGATCCGCCAGCAACAGCTTCAGCAGCAGCAACAGCAGACTCAATCCAGCAGATGGAACCCATATCTTGGAAAGCTGATGGTGGGATCACTGGCTGGCTTGATGTTGGTCGAAGCCTATGTCGAAAAGGAACAAAACCCCGAGACCACCGAGGGTCGTGGC